>NC_053155.1:113482222-114187222 GCF_016835505.1 Polypterus senegalus | reverse complement strand
CTGATTGCCCACTGTTGTGACAGAAAATTAAAGTCATATTACGGACATCAAAACCAGTATTACAGGCATTTTATGGAAATACAAACCAGTATTACTGCGAGAGAAAATTAAAGACATATTAAAGGATGCATATTACAGTCACATACAAGCCAGTATTACTGTAGGAGAAAATATTACGGACGTATCTACTAACAACATGCCACCCAAAAAAAGGACACGTCAAGTAGGACAAAAGACACAGACAATCAAATCCTATATAAGCAACATCTCCTGGAAGAACGGTCAGCTCAACAAGTAAACATCAACAAAAGAAACGCTGAAAGACAAAGAAAAATACGAGCAAATAGATCAATTGAAGAAAAAGAAAATGTCAGAAAAACGCTAAAAGAGAAAGACTCAGTAGAGCAAACCTTAGAAAAGGTTGGCATTTACTTGCCAGAACCAGTATTCAGCCATGGTCAGTTTTATGTTGCATTATCAAGAGTTAGAAGTTTTCCAGATGTTGTTGTCAAGGTTGTACAGATTCCTGAACAAGGCATACTGTTGCCAAACTCAGATAGAATATTTACAAGAAATGTTGTCTATAATGAAATTGTACAGAAAAATTTCATGAGGTAATAAAATTTAAAATTTTACCTAAATATCTTCTTCAGTTATTGTGTCTTTACAGATTGTTACAAAGTTTTACACTAAGGCAATATTAATTATACTTACTGTATTGTCATATACGTTTCTATTTTATTTTTATTATTATTTTACTTTAGGCTTCTTGAAAAAATATTTTTGACAAAAAAAAATTAGGACAAGAAAGAGAATGAGGTCAAGGTCCCTTGCCATTTAATATAGACTGTTCCTACTAATGTGTATGCACTACTGTTCTAGCGCCTGTTATTGTAACGGGCTTAATGTCTAGTAACATATGATGTGGCCAACACCCCAGCAGTTTTCTAGTCTTTTGTTAATGACTAGGGGGCTTCGCTTGCCAACCCCTGTGTTTGGTTTTCCGGATACACACTTTTAAGATTTTATTTTCTTTGAATTGTTGCTATTTCATTACTTTCACTTTTATTTCAGAACTTTTGTAAAAACAATATTTGGAATCTTTCGAGTCCCAATATGCTGAATCTTTTAAATGAGGTCAGTGAGACATGTGTTTAATGGTTTTGTACCATAATTCAGGATAGGTTTCTCTGTTTGGAATTTTAGCACAGACAAAACGATCTACATCATCAGCAGGTAATAATTTTTTTTGCAAAGTAACCAATACGGTAAATGCACGTGAGGTAACACATGTTTTTGAAATTCTCTGATTTAAACTTCAAAGCCTTACGATATTTACATACTTCTGACATATCACCTACATGTATGTCCATATATTCGATCTCTATTCACCTTTTCGCTATTTCTCCAAGAAATAATTTCTCTTTCTTTGCGCTAATGCGATGTGTACTTGTGACACTGTCATTTTTTTCTGCTTTCATATTCTGTATCTTGCTCTGCATGTGTTTCGCACCAATGTTTTTTTTTTTGAGTCTTTTGAATTCCAGTTTTCATTATCTCTAACCTGCTCTGCATGTGTTTGGCCCCTTGTTTTTTAAGCTCTTTATGACGTTTTTGTTTGTTTTCTACTCTGTCTTTTATTTCTGACCTCGCTTTGTCCTGCTTTTTTTTCCAATGACACCCGGTCCGTGGTGATTATTTTCCCTTTTTCAAGTAATAATTTCCGTTTCTTTGCGCTACTGCGATCTTTACTTTCTTTTCTTTATACTGTGTAATTTTCCTATTTTCATATTCTTTAACTTTCTCCACATGTGTATTGCACCATTTTTTTTTTTGAGCCTTTCGAATTCCACTGCTTTCATAATCCCTAACCTGGGGCCTCATGTATAACGCCGTGCGTAGAACTCGCACTATAACATGGCGTAAGCACAAATACCGAAATGTGCTTACGCACAGAAAAATCCAGATGCAGGAATCTGCGCGTACTCCAACTTCCACGTTCTTCCGCTACATAAATCCCGATCAGCGTGAAAAGTAACTTTCGTGCACGCGCTTTATGTAACGCCCCAACTCCTCCCAGAATTACGCCTCTTTGAATATGCAAATCAATATAAATCGCCCTTAAGCGCAGCCTTCTGTGAAAAGACAATGGGAAAAGCACGGGGGAAAATATAAGAATTTCAGCTAATACCAAGTGGAGGCAAAGGAAAAACATACTATTTGTTCAAATAAACCGTGGTATAATCAACAAAAGGAAGTTGATCGAGTGACATAGCATGTGGGAGAAACTCGAAAGCTCACGTTCACAAACTCGCACAGTGCCAGAAATAAAAAAGAAGTCACATATCAAAGTCGCCGTGAAAAGCCGAGTTGTAGCCCACTGTCTAAATGTCATATGAAAGCTTATTAGGGTACAGAGAAAAAAAGGCACACAGTGGGGAAAAAGCTTGAAATGTCAGCTTCAATCTTGACATTTCCACTTTAATCACGTAGTTTATTTTTTCATTAAACTAGAAAATCATAAACTTCATCTTAAAATTGTTTAATTAACCAGTTTCTCAAATAACATCGTAATTAAAGTAGCACGTTAAATGCTTTGTTTTGTATTTGATCTTCTATGTGCTCTATGTGTGTGAATCATTACTTGCTTCTTAAACCGGCTCTCTTCCTCCAACTGGACACAGAGTCCATTACATTCGTGATATTACAGCTCTCTGAATAACTAAAACACTGAGATGTATATGTGATATAATTTTTATGATGATAGGAGTTAAAGCACGTTATTAAACATGAGTTTCACGGCGCAGTGATTGTGTGCGACCTTCGATGAAATAATTTATTGCAGCAGTACTCAGGGGCGGCTCTAGGCTTGTGGTGGCACTGGGCAGAGGAAGAATCGGTGGCTCCTTCGCCCGCCAATGTCAATGTAAGGTAGCTTATGCACGGTGGATGGCCACGTCCGTTGCAGACACTGCATAGCCGCCTCATGTTCATGACACAAGCATTTAACTTTTGCCAAAATTTGTCGCTGTGTTTTTAGCTGTGTTGTTATTTTCTCTTTCTATTTTATATTCAATATATATTGGCGTAGCTGCCACTGTAGTCCTTGCTTTTCTTTCCCCAAATACCCAATCACTACACAATCAGCTCTGTAATAGAAGTTAAACCATCTGTAAGCTTAGAGCGAAGATCCTTCAAAGCGTTTAAGGAACATTGAAATATCTATGTTTAATTATTCTATCCTTCATGACACTCCCAGTGAAAAATATAGATTATTTAAATGAAGTTAAAGTTTTATCTGTATAATACAATAAACATATTTTGCTGCATTTCATCTTAAAAATGATATCGTCATCATATGTAAATACGCGCTTTATAAAGTGGCTCAGGTGCGATATTATAACTATAGTGCAAGTTTACAGTGGGGTGATTGTACTTATAAGTACAAACCGTTCTATAAGGAGCAATTGATTGAGTGCATTTAAAGTTCTTGGGATGAAACTGTTTCTGAACCGCGAGGTCCGTACAGGAAAGGCTTTGAAACGTTTTGCCATGGCTGAGACAGCATGTCCTTGAAGCTGTATACCGATAATTCTCTTTCCGATCAGCTACTGCTGTGATTCACACTCAGATACAGTGATATAAATACTCTGAGTGGTGCAGTGAGAGTAATATGGAAAAAGATGATCCGCTGTGGCAACTCCTAACGGGAGGAGCTGAAAGAAGAAGCAGAAGAAGAAGGTGCAGTGAGAGTAACAACACTAAAGCAGTTATGGTATTTGGAATACTATGGCTATTCCCTGGACCATTATATTGTTTACAAGTTAATTACAATCAGATATGTTACACTAATAAACAATATGCGGTTAGTTTCAGTGTATTTATAAAGCCACATCAGGAAACTAAGCTGTAACCACACAGGAACAGTAGCATTGCTTTGACGCTGGGTGCTGCCAGTCTGCAAAACTGAGCGGAGAACTTGCATACGACAAAGTATGAGGTACCGTGGAAAAGTGCTTGGCTTTACGCCAAGTGTAGGTTTTATACATCGCGATTTGAACGTGGAAAAGTTCTTACACAACATTTCTGTGCGTACGCACCGTTTATACATGAGGCCCCTGCTCTGCATGTGTATAGTGCCAACGTTTGTGAATGTCTTTATGAAGTTCTACTTTGTCTTTTACTGTCTGTCTTTTAATTCTGAGCCCAATTGGACATGCTTTTTTCAATTCCACTTGTTCCAGGCTGATAATTACTTTCCTTATTTTCTGAATTTGCACCTAGATTATTCTTTCTTTTTTGCTCTTTTTTCTCTCCAACACTTTTGAGTCTCTTTTCTCCACGCTGCTTTCTTCTTCACTTAGTCGTCGACGTTTCATTTATAACATATTGTCCTTATACACTTTATATGTGCTGAGAGCCCTGGATCTGTGTGTGCTCAAATCCTTACACTCACACGACTGAGTGTTTTGCTGCCCATGGTCTTGATATTGATTGTAAGTATGGCGTGTCTTGCAAGAATCTCATGTTCTACATCATCGTGAGACGGTCCTGGGTCAATCTCTTGGCACAAAGTCTCATGTTTAAGGTCCCCGCGAGATGCTCCATGGCCATTCTCTTACATCTCGCAGGTCTTTTAAGTGTCTTCCGTGATCTTAACGTGAAGATCACATTTAGTCTCCCGTCTTTCTCTCCCAGGATTTTTTTTATAATAGATGTTTTGGGGGATTCTGTTTTGTAATCTTATTACTTTTTCAGATCAGTAGACTCACGTAAATGTTGTGTGGGAAATTTGAGATTTTTAAAGGGGATACTGTACCCAAAAATGTTTTTCATGTATTGTTATTTACCCTACGTAGTTTGTAGTGATTGCCAATAAAACTTTTAACATTGTGATTTGTGGAGAATGGATATGACACCACCCCTCTCATTTATTGGACCTAGAGTCCTGCGTTCAATTCAAAATCATGAGCCCATGTGATGCCTGTGTAAAGAGGCTTCTTGTTTATGGTATATTTTCATTTTTTGATGGTATTAATTTACTGCCACTTTAGCAAAAAATGCCATTGTGAACATACAACTGGGCAACTTCACTTGACTTGAATAACTTAGTTAATTGGAGATCTTTTCTTGGACAGTTTTGATATTGTTTGCTTATTTCCAGCACTGGTGGCACTACTGGTCACTTCCATGTTTAGCTGAATTAATAAGCTGAATGTTAAAATCATATATTGTACTTTTTACAGATGTAATGATATTAGGCTGTAATGTGTAGCATTTAAGGCATTTAATGCTTATTACAGTAAGATAAGGGTGTGTTTCCACATTATTGTGATTATATTAATGGTCTTAGGACTCTTCTATTTATGAAAAATTTTAACCAGTGTCCATTATTTTCAGGTTGCCACTGATTTCAACGTTTCTTGAGTGTGTCAGTTTGTTTACTCTCATCGAACTTCTGCTTTTCTTTGTTTGGAAAGTGTCTGGCTTCATGAAAACACTTCTTGTTTATCTCCAAGTTTCATGTTTTCTGTTATCATCACTATATTAAAGACTGGAAATGTGAACGGTAATATGATCATTTTGCCTACATGTACGTTATTTTCAGTGTTTGCTTGCAGTGCATCTGACAGTCCTTTGTATTGTTCCACGCGCAAATCTTCTTGATCTAATCTGAGATCGTTGAGATGCGCGCCCTCTGTTTTAACATACACATCTACAACGTACTGTTGGAATAGTTTGGCCCTTGAGTGTAAAATACTAAATATATTCCTCATTGCTAATCTGTACGCGTAAAATTGGCATTGAGTACGCCTTCTTTGCTTGGCGGTTCTTTTATCGGGAACATGATGTAAATCTTTGTGCCAGCCAATGTCTCTGTAAGGGAATAAAAGTGGGTAAACCATAGGATCGCAATTCATATTGAGCGTGGAAATCTGTTTACAGGAGTTGCCTATGGGACAGATGCAAATATCCCTTTCGGCAGGCGGTTCGCCATCTTCTCCGACGAAAATTGCTGCAACATTGGTGTAACATGTCGGGGCATTGTATCGTCGTAAATCCTGCCTAGGGTTTTCCTCAAAAAGCATTCGTACAGATGCTGTTGGATTGGACTGAGTGATTTCATGCATGTGTTTGTATGATTTAGCGAAGGGTTTGATAGTTCTGAGCATGGAATCTAGCTGGAGAAGTACATTTTCACTGCATGTGGAGTTTACTTTATTTTGTTAGCATACTGCAGATGCTTGGCGAGAAATGCCATGTCGGCTGCGTGTGGGCAGGACCGGTTTATGGACGCGGGAGGAGTGTTAGAGTTGGTGGGCGGGGCTCTGTCGAGCGTATCCCATGGTCTTAGAGTTGGCGGGCGGAGCTCTTTGAGTTGGCGGGCCTGGCCCTGTCGTGCGTATCCCATGGTCTTACAGTTGGTCAGTGTCAGAATATATAAAGTCATTCCTGATTATATATAATGTTAAAGCCTAATTATATAAAGTCAGTGTCGGAATATATAAAGTCATTTTGGAATATATAAAGTCAGCGTCGGAATACATAAAATCATTCCCTAATATATAAAGTCATAACCTGAATATAGTGTATAAACTCAGCATTGGAACATCTAAAATCATTCCCGAATATATAAAATTAGGACAATTCACAAATAAAATAGTCTAGTTTCATCAAATATTCTCTAATTTCCGTGCTTGTCATTTCACTTGTAGTAGTGAAAGGTAACCTACGACAGAAGGTCAGGCTTGTGAGGTTCGTCCAAAAATGCACCCATACAAAAAGAATAAATAAACATAATGTTCAAAAAGCCAGGCGCATACATCATTTTGAATACATTAAGTTTTTGTTAACTTATTTCATTATGTTGTATTAGGAACTCACTGAGTTGTTTCAATCAATATCAATATAATCTGAGTTTAAATTTATATATTCAGGAATGAGTTTATATATTCTGACGCTGACTTTATATATTTGGGAATGAATTTATATATTCGGGAATGACTTTATATATTCTAACTCTGACTTTATATATTCATGAATGACTTAATATATTCCTACGCTGACTTTATATATTCCGAAAATCATTGTAATTGCCTGTTTGGCACCCCATAATAAGTATATACTGTATATACATATATATAAATACAGTATATTCATATATATATATACTGTATGTATACATATATATATGCATTTTCTTTTAATGGACGTTGTGATTTAGTTGGTGCTTATGCCTCTCCAATTCAGCATCTTACTTTCAAATTCCGGATGATGTTGTTCTGTTGACCTCATCAGATGCTGCAGCTAGGTTGAGAATTAACTCCTCCAAATAGGAGGTCACAGTCCCTTCCCAGAAAAGAATGTCAATTTCCCTGAAGATAATGAATAACCAGCTACTCTAAGTGGAGGTAACCGTTAAATAGAACAACAGATCAGTGCAACAAATTTACGGGTCCAACATGGTGAGGTATGAACTAATTCCATGGGTGAAACGGACAATTTATATGTCAAAAAATATATTTTGCCACGTTCCTTGTCTGTAACAAGGATGATCTCGGCAATATGGGAGATCCTTGGAGAAGAACTACTGCATCTACAGATCAGAATAAGCCAATTTAGATTTTTTTGGGAATCATTAGAAAGGTACATAAGGCATGGTTCACTGGAAGAAAACCAAGCAGTGGACCCAGGGCATGCTGGAGGATTTACATGTATTGACTGTCCTGGGAAAAAAAGAAAAGCTGGAGACATTTGCTGGGATAGCCAGCCCAGATCAGCATGTTGCTACGGCCACCCTAATAAATAAAGAAAGAAAATTATAATGATGTTGAATATACTGTACAAGAATGGATGGATGTGTTAACTGAATGGCAAGCAGTAACAGTAAAAGTTATAGTCTCACAGAACTTGGGCTTATGTTGTTTTCCCAGTGGTTTAGCTTTATACAGAGGGCTGGTAAGTTCTTGCCATTTTTATGAGAATTATCAACATCTTTATATTTCTCAAAGAGTGTGACTAATGTTATGGAACATTCTGTGATAGACTGGTATCATATCCAGAAAAACATGGGACAGAGAGATGTAGGAAAAACATCAAGAAGAACTTGCAAAAAAATGTTATAAAATTAACTTGAATTTATTTTTTTAAATTAAGTGTCTAAATAAATAAGCATGTTATTAAAAATAACATATTAAACACACTTTATTTCTTCATTAATACTTTTAAAGTATATACAAGTTTTTAAAAACTTTTTTAGAAAACCTCTCAGCATTACTGTTAATAGTTTAAAATTACTCTTCTATAATCAGTTTATTAAAGGCATTTTGCTGTTAGAGTGACATTGTTCTTAATATTTTCTTACATACTGCATCTGTACCATTCTCTAGAACCTTAGCTCAGTTATCAGTGTGCTGTTTAAATGCTACTATAAAAACTGGAGCACAAAGCCTTCACTTACTCATCATTTTGGTAAGAGCAGGTGCTTGGTTTGTTTTGTACAGAATGTAAGTAATCACAGTAGACATAAACAAGAGAAATCCAATAGCTATTCCTAAGCCAAGTGATATGGCAGAGGCATGACTCCAAGCCGCGTCATTCATTCCTGAAAAATGACAAGAACCATATACCACTGTTCAGCATTTCCTGTGCTGCTTTAAGTAATAAACTAACAGCATCTAAATCATTTTTCACTAAGACCATCAATTCCTACATCAAAGGGCATTGCACTACTTTAAAAATAAAATAATCTAATAATACTGTTAAAAATGAAGTTTACCCAAAGCTAGTATATTCAGTATAGCCATTCATTTTTCAAATTGCTTTCAGTTTATAGTACCAAAACATTTTTGTTTTGTTTTTATAGTTCATAATATGTCCTATTCTCTTCTCTTCAGAGACAACCGCAGAGCTGTCAAACTAATCTTCCTTCTTTTGCTACAGTTCAGCCTCAAATAACTTAATTTTATCCCATTCAGCCCAACTCTCTAGACCCTGTGAACTGTTATACTGTCCTGCTTAGCATTAACACGACCTTCCTTGCAAAATTAATTAATTGGCACAAGAACTGGCAGAAAATGATTCTGCTTAAAGCTTCATTCTCTAGTGCTACTTGATATTCAAACAATTTCAGAGATACTGTTGGACTTGAGCATATTCTTTTAAACACACAATCCCTCTCTGCTAGGACAATGATCATAGCAGTCAAACAAATCTCTTGGTGCTCACTTTATAATTTCTTTCATAAGTGCAGTTACAGTAGATGATTTGCCCATGTCTATGTTTAAGACTATAAATTATTAACATTCCCATACATTAATCATT
Organism: Polypterus senegalus; assembly: GCF_016835505.1. Taxonomy (NCBI): domain Eukaryota; kingdom Metazoa; phylum Chordata; class Cladistia; order Polypteriformes; family Polypteridae; genus Polypterus; species Polypterus senegalus. The sequence goes on along the minus strand of NC_053155.1, from coordinate 114,177,898 downwards.
GAAACAATGAAATCCATGAAGGAGCTAGCTCAGTGTTATCAAATTTTAATATATTATTTAAAGGAAGTTTGCTAATTTTAAAACCAACTCTTCGATAAATATGCACAGATAATTTTATACAGCTGACATCTATCAGCTATCATATGTATGAATATCAAAATAAATCCACAGTTCTTTTGACTACAACACTAAAAATATTAAACTATGGATATGAAAATGACTACATCTATACTTTTAACAAAATTTATAACATGCATTCATTCAAACCTGCTTATTCCAACACCCTTTTAAAAGAAATGATAGTAATCACAGATAAATTGTATTGTGGGGAAAGCAGATCCAGAGTATACAAAATAAATACTTAATAAAAGTAACAAACAGTCGCCCCATTCAGTGTTTGTTTCTGCCCGACATCCCATGCTAACTGGACTATAACTGAATTAGACAAATTCAATAATGTATGACTGCCAGCTGTGTGCCAGACTGGGCAAAAGGGGACATCGCCCCCTAAACTGAACTGCCCCACTACCTCAGGTTTGGACTAAAATATTTTTAATCCTTTCACTTGCTTTACTTGCGGCCTAAAAATAGTTGTACTTCGTTATTCAACAGATAACTATACTCACTGCTAATTCAAACCAAAAGCATGTAAGCACTCATCTGTCCACTTCACACCGACTCCATTCTGAATTTAAACATGATCAGCAGGAATAAAATCAGCAGCCTTCATACTTTTTGAAAAAGTGATAATATCACAATCTTTTGGTATCAGTTATGCAATAAAGGCCATCGTCAATTTTATTTTCATTTTGAGTCTGTATTGTTTAGCAAGTGAATTGAGCTTCCTAATTTGAAAACATTTGGATATTGCATGTGTCTTTATGTTTTGCTTGGGTCAATGTATGGTACAAAAAGAAGAAGTTTACTGTCTGCCATTTTATTTTTACGGTGGTCCCTGACAAAAAACTTCAACTAATGTCCATAACCAACAAAAGCTGTTCAGATCATAAGACAAAAACAGTTAAAAGGATTCTTGAAATGCCAAAAGGTAGTCGGTAAGAGAGTAATATCACAGAAAATACAACAGTCAGCCCTAGGAGTGTCAGTTTTTAGTAACAGAAGGACATATTATAGAATTGTATTAGGAACAATGAAGGTAAAGTAAAATAGAGAAGCACAAATGCGTTCAATTCATATTTTCCTAAAGTGGTAATGCTGCTGCCTCACAGTAATGAGATCATGGGTTCACATCCTGGGTCCTCCCTGCATGTAGTAAGAAAAGTACTATATAAATGTAAAGAATTATTATTATTATTATTATTATTAATTTTTAGTAGTTACAGGTAAATTATCACTTATAGGAGATTAGATATAGTCAAGTGCAATTAGGAACAGAAAGGCTAAAATCAAACAAATAGTCAGGACCAGAAAATATTAAATCAAGAGTGCTCACAAAAGTTAGAAATGATATATACTATATATGTAAACCGAGGGTGGGACTCAAAAATTCCCACAATCGGTGTAGGGTGTAATTATTGAAATACCACTAGGTATCGAATTCCTACAGTCTGCTTAATCAGTCCACTGAGCGGCATCACACTGAGTTGATCGAATGCATATTTCTGGAGTTCATTTGACAATCACACACATGACTTGGGTGATTTTTTTTCTCCTAGCAGATTTTAAAAAATTTTTTGTCATGGACGATCTTGATCACAAAGAGTTTGTACCTGCAGACAATTATTCAGTCATGTTACTGGGAACTGCTGAGGCATCCATGGGAAACCATCAGGAAAAAATGTAACACACCCAAAACTGGACTTTGCACCATGAAAATTGGCAAAGAATTTTTGACCAAAAATGTGTTTGTCGCTTTGTACCGAACACATTTGCCAGATTTTACACCCTGTGACTTCCTTTCTTCCTGAATTCAAAATTGACCCTGAAGTAAAGAAGGTTTTCTACCGTGAAAAAAATGTAGAAGTGTCTAGCAAGGTTATTATAGTTAACGAAAACTAAAATCAAAACTGAAACTATTATTAAAAAAACATTTTCATAAACTGAAATAAAGTAATTAAAACCGAAATGAAAAACTAAAACTAAACAAAACTATTAAAGTAGCTGGAAAGACTAACTGAAATAAAATAATTTACTAAAATAATTTTAGTTTTCATTTTTGAATTGATCTTACTGTTAGTCTATAACCCTCGTAAGTTTTAACTCTAAAACAGAAAGTCATCCATCATGAGCCGCCTGCACATATTCATCCAGTGAACGGTGGCTGGTGAAGGAAGCCGGGTGTTCACACAGCATATGCGGTGACCGAATGAGCTGAATATGACCGTAATGCCTGTGGAAAAGAAAGCGATTTACGCGACGCCTTTCTTTGCACTTGTTGTATATCAATATGTACGTCAAATGCTTGAAATTGGGATATGCTGGTCAACAAAACTTTACCGTATGGACAGAAAAATCACGAGTGAGTAGCGTTTCAGTATATTTCTCGGTGATTATTTTTTGTTGACAGTAATTCACCTGCCACTTTGCCCACAAAGTATACAAAGTATAGAGAAAGTATAGTAATCATGAAAAAAATTCGACCTCGAGATTTTGCTGAATTTTGATATTTTAGACTTCCCTGAGTCCAAAAATACACTTTTTGAAATTGCATGTGTGTGTGTGTGTAAACACAATAACACAAAAACGCAGCTAGATAGAACTAGGCTGAAATTTGGCATGTGGTGGTTACACCAGAATTGTAGATCTGTATTAACTTTTGGGCAAAATCTATCAACCGGAAGTGGTACATTACCTGACCACATTCTCAATTATTTTTCTTTATTCATGCAGCTGCATCGTCCGATTTATTCAAATTTACTTTTATCATAATTTTTCAATATATTATTAATTTGATTTGATTTGTTGATGGTTCTTTAATGTACATAATATAATCATTGTCTTGTGGTTTATTCCTCAAATATCCATCCACCTATATGAGTACACGAGAAAGTCTAGGGGAGACCACTCCCGATTTTTGAAAATAAAACGGCGTTAATCGAGAGACGAACGGTCATCATACAAGATCAGCATATTGTTACTGACCAATCACTTTTGCTTTAAAAATGTCATTTAACATCAAAGTGACACAAACCTTGTAAAATTGTTGTTGGCAATGTCTCTACTGAACTACACGTAGGTAGACGAACAGAGTCTGCCAAGTGATGAATAGCTAAACATACTAATGTGTTTTGGTATTTATGCTATATTTATTAATGTATCTTTTTTAGTTCATATTCACAGCTCAAAATACCTGCTGTTGTGAAAATAATCCAGTAGCAGAATTATGTTTTAAAATATCTGTCCCCATTTTTTCAATTTCTCTTTCTCTCTCTCAAAATAGATAGTTGAAATATCATATTCTTTTTTTTCTTAACATCAGCCATATCATACATATTGCATACCATGGATTTCTCCTGCCTTACATCCAAACCTGCTGAGGTAGGCTTCAGGTTCCTGCGATCCTGCTCTGGATAAACAGGTTTAGATAATGTATATATTGTTCCTAATCTCAGATGCTGTCTCTGTCATTTTGTGCCCCTCCACACTCTTTTTACCTGCTCTTACTCTGCTCATTAACGGTTTACTGTTCTTATGTTGGGCTATTCCAAGTCTCACTGCCCCTAACCTTCAAACTACATATTGATTTTTCTTTGTTTCCCTCAATATAGCTGGGTGGGGTCTGCACACTGATTCAATCCTAAGAGCCCTATTCTTCCTAAGCCCCCATGATTTTCATGATCACACCTGTCAGAACACAGTAGAATCTTCTTTTATTTTTTTATATGTTTTCAGCCCTGCAGGTGGAAAAATTTTGTCTGTAAATTGTTTGTGCCTGAGATGGAATCAGAGATCAATATACAGTAGCTGGTAGAAAATAACAAAGCCCAGTATTTGAGATTTTTGAATGCAATATTGAAGGCATTTATTATAAGCACATTGCCTTTGGAGCAGGATATGTTGTAGTGTGCTTTAGACATTTAGAGTAAAAAACCCTTACACCTTAAAAATTCACTTCAATTTCATTATATATTGGACCATTCTGGGCAATAAAAGGAAAAGGAAAAAAGTGCCAACACTGCAGATTTGTTCAGCACAAATGACAGAAAATATTTAAAAAATTATAAAATTGTGTAAAAGTGTTCATATTCAGTACCTGATTTTGATTATACTTGTTTTTATCTGACAACAACAAAACCAAATAGTAAACTGTGTCATGTAGTAAGCTTCCACTAACATTAAACTCATCCATCCATCCATTGTCTAACCCGCTGAATCCGAATAGGGTCACGAGGGTCTGCTGGAGCCAATCCCAGCCAACACAGGGCACAAGGCAGGAACCAATCCTGGGCAGGGTGCCAACCCACCGCAGACATTAAACATATTAAATCCAAACCTGTTAAGTGTACAGCTCTGTCTCATTGTGGCACAAAAACTAAACTCCATAGTAGCTCTTTAACCATACCATAATTACTAAAACTGAAACTAATATGTATAAAAATAAAATAGAAATGTCTTTGTAAAATAAAAACTACATTAAAACTAAAAATACATGACGAAGGAAAACTAAAACTAGACTGAATTTCCAAGTAAGGTCAGAAAAAATATAGAAATAAAAAATATAAAAAGGCAAAACTATAATAACCTTGAAGTCTAGATGCAAACAAAAGATAAGTACAGAAAATGTTGCATGTGGTGGGACAAATGCATTGCATCTTAAAGAGAGTATTTTTAATATGACTAAAAGGCAATTTCTGTAAGTTTTATAATAAAGGTTTTCTTTTAATAACTGAGAATTTTTGAGTCCCCACTTATATGTATTTTTATAAATCAATGTACAGTGGGAGCTGCAAAATATTATTTCTTTATATAAATAGTGCCAAAGATAACTATAAATAAGAAAGCTTAATGCATGTAATGGGTTAATGAATGGAAGCAACAATAAAAACATTATTTAAAAATCACATATCCAGTAGAGGTATAATAGTTAATAGCTACTACAGTGTTTTTCGAACAGACAGAAGATATATGTCTTTTGCTGTAGCTATAACAAAGGTCCTAACTTAAAAGCCAGGGTCAGACACTCTTCTTGCCAGCTTTAAAGTGTTAGTCTCCATGCATTCAGAACCTTTTCAAAGCCTAAAGAACAAATTATATTTCCCATGAAATGGTTCTTTTAAAGCAATGGTTCTGCAAGGAACTGCAAACTCCAATAAAGTGCCATTAAAGAAACATTTTTAAAAGCATAATATAAATGTAGGTTAGGAAATTCTTAAAGTTTGTTAAATAATTCAATCTTTAAGTGTTTATCAGCTTATTTGTACTGCCTGTTAAGCACTGTTTCACTCAATTTATAATATTCTTTTAGTGATAGTGGTATACAGACTTACAACTTGCCCACCCAGTTTTTTCCAGGACTTCCAAATTAGCAATTTCTGCTTTTGAAATGAATTAGAAAATATAAAAAAAAATCATGCTTTCTCAGTTAACTTTCTTTAAACTTGGTTACAGCAATACTTCATGATATGACTCCTGACTTCTTTTTATGTATCACATTCAGAAAGATCTATATGTATGTAAATGCCTCACTTTTAGTTAAACAAAGCTGCTCAGTTTGCTGTACATAAGGAACAGTCCTGCCATGTTAATAACATATCAGCTAATCGATATATTGATATTTCCTTTCCTTTAAATTTAATTGCACAACCTTAAAAATATTCATGATTTACTTGCTTTTTACGTCTGTGACCGTGACTTGTTCTTAAATTAATCCCTCTGTTTGCAATTTGGATGTAAGTTGTATAGTTTACCTCCTGGAGCTGAAAATAAAAAAATAAATAATAGCTGCCATTGTTGTTTTTTATCAGTAAGAAGAAAACTTTGATCATTTTAAATAGTAAATGAAGAGTCAAAAAAGAACACTGCAGTACTAATTTGTCCATTAGAACACAATAAATTAACTAGCAGTAGCAATAGAATTGTTGTATGTAGAGAGTGTAATGAAATTCTTACTTGAGGCCAACATGCATAACCACTAACAGTACCATGATATGAAAACAAAAGTGGCAAAATTAAGAATATGACAATTTTAAAAACCTAAACTGATTCCTTGAAGGCTAATCATTGTTCTTAAAATACAATAAATAACAGTTTTATAACAATATATTGGAAACTAGTTGTTCCCCGCGGCTCTACCTGCGTGGTAGTGAAACATGACAAACTGTAAAAATCAATAAACAAAACACGTATTGCTAGCTAAGAGGATGCAAGATATCCTCCAACATGTGGCCAGAGTTACAGCAATTCGAACGGAGACTGGTGCGTGAGTGAGGACGACCCCAACCGGCTCCCTACTCCTGACGTCACGCTTCCTCTTCCCTTCAGCTAACAGCCTCCGTCTCAGATTAGCAGGAATAAATTGGTCCTGCAAGCGAACTATGATTCTTAGCGCAATGAGAGAAGTTGCAAAGTATAATTAATATAATATTCGAGCCAATTATACAAAAAAACCTGATCCAAAACTGTTAAGTAGTTCTTTCGTGAAAAGCAGACAGACCTGAAGACTAACGTTAGATTTTATGTATAGAGAGATATGTGGGCTTTCAGAAGTGCAGAAATGAGGCACTTATTTTGGATGAAGTTATTTTTTTAAGACACTAACATCAATTTGTAGACAGAAGTGCATGGAGATGACTGCTAACAGTGAACTATTTTCATGTAGCCTTTGTGGCCACCAGGGGTTGTTTTGGAATCCCAAACCCTCGACACAACTACACAAACACAAGTTCCAGGTTCAAATAAAAGTTTTATTTCAAAAGCAGCACATTTACAGACTTTTTCTAGGAGCATACACATGTGCTGCATCAGTCTTTCCTCTACTTGATCTAAACCAACTCAGAAGAGCTTTATCCTTCTTTAATCCCAACTCAAACTCCCTCAGCAGAAAGAGGTGGCTTCTTTCTGGAAAAATAAAAACAGTCTGAAATTACCAGTAGGCTTGAAATCAGTAGTGTCCAGCAAGACCCCACATGTTTTGTTTTTTTTAATTTGACAACCAAGATGGCTCCCAGTGTTAAATTTCTGGCTGGTTTTCCATATCATAGCATATATCATACTTGGGGACATTTGTGCAATACTCTCTTCTTTTGACAAGTTGCGCCTACTAGCAATTGATGTTGGCCTGTAAGAAAAACGAATGTCTTAAGTAAGTATGTGGGACTCGGTTTATCTCATGGTTTTTGCTGCCATCTACTGGATAAAACAAAACTAAGCATTTAGGTGATTTTGTGTTCAGACCTCTGTGTTCAGGCTTCTACCTTTCAACTTTTGTTCACACCCACCCTGAAAGTTTTAATTAAATATGATTTAAGCTACACAGCTGGTATTTGAATGGCAAAGGTTTTCTCAAGAGAGCAAGAGGCAAGTCAAGGAGAAAGCTGGATCGTTATACTAGGACATTTTCAAAGGCTTTGGAACCAAGAAGGGCAAACCACTAACCACTATACAGGTGTGGAATCAAACCAGAAACTAAATTGTATTTAACTGCATGAAAAACCAAATTTCGTTTCTTCTTTTACTTGCCAACAAACAATGAAATGACCACTGAGATGTCACAAGCACATTAAGCCATGCCTCAGTGATGTATGGTGCCATGACAAGATATCAACATGTAAGAACAATAGAATTATTAACTTGTGATGATCGAAAGGCAAAAAAAGAAAAAAAAATTAAATGCTTTCTATATGATTAATGACAACACAATAAAAAAGCAGAAGAAAATTGCAAAAATAAAGAAATAAATGAAAGAATGACAAAAAGGTGCCATGTTTAATTTCTATGAAGGATATTCAAAAAGTTTCTATTCATTAAGAATTTCAAAAAACAAATTACATCACTTTTCTACATAGTCACCTTCCTTTGCGATGCAATTTTCCCAGCATCGTACAAACTTTTTAATGCTCAATCACTATTCCTCCTGTCTTCACCATTTCCAACGAAAATATAAAAGTGCGGAAACTTTTTGAACATCCCTTGTAATAATATACAGTTATCTGTAAACTAGGCACTATAAGGTATCAGGTTATCAAACAGATACGTGTATCCAGCATTACGATATTTTAAAGCTTACCACAGCCTTGCAATTTTATATAAAGATGGAGACTTAAAATAGTGACAAAACTACCATTTTTATCTTCCAGACCAACAGTAGACATAGTGCTATAAAAAGAGACAAAATATTAAACTATTAAAACACTGGCTTAGTGAATGTAATTAATATATTTCTTTTCGCAAGACTTGAAATAAATTTATATGCAGTGCCGTTTTCTTTATATAAAAAAATTAATATGTGCCAACACTGACTGCAATGCTCAGGAGCACTAGCTAATTTTATTATGAACTTGTTATGCAGATGCAAGAATTATGAATATTAATGTATTTTATGAGCCCATGTATAAAATAGTATTTATTAGTGACTGTCTTTGAAGGCCTGATATATGTCAGAATTTATTTTAACTTGGTTGAACTTACATACCTAAAATTAGAAGCATCAAAATAATCACCAAGGCAGGATTTCACCTCAAGCAGGACTACAGGCATTCTTAAGGCTCATGGGAAAAGTCAATGTTTCCAGTTAACATAGCAGCATGTCACCTGCGCTGTAAAAATTATTACTTTTTGTTTGATGCCTCACAGGACACAATAATCTGAAGCTGAAAATAAAAGCAGCAAATCGATATTCTACAGTGAATATCATAACCAATGAAACATTTGGGGATTGGTTGTCGTTAGGATTTAAGGGACTTGATTAGAAATTGGTTTGAGCGGAATTCCACAATATGATTTTGCATTTTGTTGGGTTTGTTAGGAGGTTAAATGGTTTTCTAATAAATCGAAATTGATATAGTGCACTTTTTGTAATTTCTTCAAAATGTATTACTTTTTGGCTTTGTTTTTATGCTCATATTCAGTGTCCTTGAAATGGATGAATTTAATGCCATGAAAGGAGGTTTAAGGAAAGGGAAATAGTAAACCCTCAAAAACACAACTACCCATCCATCTATTTTCAATCTTGCTTAATGTAATTCACGGTCATCTTTCAAAGAGAAAGTACACGAGGGATGAACATGATTTGCTGCCTAAAATGTATTCCTACCCACGTAAATGCAAAGAGAGAATGTGACGCATAAAACAAGATTGACAGGCTGGTAGGAAAAAGGTTAACCGCTTTCATCATAAAAATTACTGACAGCTGCCTTGCCAAATTCCAAAACATCCACTTTCCTCTTTCATGTGTTTCTTCTGAGGCAAGACGGAAGACAGAGATCTGTTTGGACAAGCAGGGAAGATGATATTTTGTCAGATGGCAGAAAGTGAATGGGGTTTTTATGGAGATGTGTGGGCAGAGATAGTTTTGCCTGGGGGAAGATCACTTTTTGTCAGAGGTACAAGGTTCAAAGTTCAAGGTTTTTATTTAGTCATGATTACACAAGACAACATGAACTTTGGGTTCTTAGTCACCTCCAGTAATAAACAGAAATGAAATACAACATACAAAGAGAGACAAGACAGGTTAAAATTTACACAGAAATTCTAAAAATATTTACATTATTTGAGAAACAAATTTTATTTGTTAAAACTACTGCTAGCAGTTTGATATAACATTTAACCTAAACATGGTACATGATATGTAAGAAAAACTCTGTGCTTCTGGTATATCTTTGATATCCCTTATTAAAAAGGTGTATGGCATTGGGGGGAAAGGAATATCTGGAGTGATTTGTCTGAGTTTTCAAAGTGACTATCTTCCCTGATTTACTAAAATTAAGTTCTGCATTTATTGGGTGTCTATCATCAGCTGGGAAGATTTACAGTTTTTTCAACATTGCCCTCTGACACACAGCAAATTGTCTACATCAGTCCCAATAACTTTAGTTGCATGTTCCGTAATCTACTGGAGTTTTTGTAAATTTCGGTTTGTCAGACTACTAAACCAGAAAATTAAGTTGAAAGTGATGACGGACTGGAGGACACTGCGGTAAAAGGACAACATGAGGTCCTTGTCTAATATGAAATGTCTTACTTTTACAGAGGAGAAATGCTGATTCCATTTAGAGTATGTTATATGTATTGGAATTCCAGATAAGATTTTTTATCTAGTGTAGCTACTAAGTATTTATATTCAGTCACTATTTCTATCTGGAAAATGACGTAATGGAAACGTATGAATGATAATGGGTAAACATGAAGATTTCTGTTACTTAAAGTCAAATATTGTTACTTGGATGTTTTTGACATTCAGAGTAAAATAGTTCTTATTGTACCAATTGACCAAACAATCCATTTGATGTAAATAATGGCTTTCATCATCTGCAGATATGTGTCCTATCACCATGGTGTCATCAGCATACTTGTTGAGAGAGCAGTGCTCATTGTTAGGTCTCAGGTCACTTTAGAACATTAGAACACTCTAGGCAAGAACAGGCCTATCCACTTATTTCTTCCAAGAAAACATCAAGTCGAGTTTTGAAACTCCTTAACGTCTTACTGTCTACCACACTACTTGGTCTAGCGTTCTTTGTGTAAAGAAAAACTTTCTAATGTTTGTGCGAAATTTACGCTTAACAAGTTTCCAATTGTATCCCCATGTTCTTGATGAACTAATTTTAAAATAACAGTCTCGATCCATTGTACTAATTCCCTTCATAATTTTAAACACTTCAATCATGTCGCCTCTTAATCTTCTTTTACTTAAACTGTAAAGGCTCGGCTCTTTTAATCTTTCCTCATAATTCAACCCCTGTAGCCCTTGAATCAGCCTAGTCGCTCTTCTCTGGACCTTTTCTAGCGCTGCTATGTCCTTTTTGTAGCCTTGAGACCAAAACTTCACACAGTACTCCAGATGAGGCCTCACCAGTGCATTATAAAGGTTGAGCATAACCTCCTTGGACTTGTACTCCACACACTGTGTTTTATAACCTATGTGATATATGGCTGGCCAGTCATCCCGGCCAATACCCCCAGGCCACCAGATGGAGCCCTCCCTGCAGCATGGAGGTACCCCGAATGCCAGCAAGGAATTATGGACAATGGAGTTTTTATCCACAGCCCTGCAGGATACCATCTAGGCATCTAGAAGGCACTGCAGGGAGGATCAACGATTGTTTTCCCTAGAACCCGGAAGTGCGTCCTAGTCACATGGACAGAAGAAATGACGTGCTTCCGGGTTGAAGAAAAGGAGTTTTTTATCTGACCTGAAAGTGTTACCATTCACATGGACAGAGAGAGAAACACTTCCGGGTCAAGGACTATAAAAAGGACTGTGGGAGATCCCAGGGTTGAGCTGAGTTGGGTGGCAGGTTGACAATGCATCTGGGAGTGGAGAATTAGTTTATTGTTTGAGTATTGTTATTATTTATGAGTATAGTGGAGTGGAGGGTGCTTTGTGCACATCATTATTGTCCGAATAAAAATTATTGGACTTTTATCTGGTGTCTGGCGTCTGATCTGAGGGTTCAAGGGGACAACAGCGCCCCCTATTTGTCACACCTAACATTCTGTTAACCCTCTTAATAGCTTCTGAACGCTGTCTGAATGTCGATAGCTTAGAGTCCACTATGACTCCTAAATCCTTCTCATAAGGTGTACTCTCGATTTTACGACTGCCCATTGTGTATTCAAACCTAACATTTTTACTTCCTATGTGTAATACTTTACATTTACTGACATGAAATTTCATCTGCCCAAGCTTGTATGCTATCCAAGTCCTTCTGTAATGATATAACGGATTACAAATTATCTGCTAATCCACCTATCTTGGTATCATCTGCAAACTTAACCAGTTTGTTACTTATATTCCTATCTAAATCATTTCTAAATATTAAAAATAGTGGCCCTAGCACTGACCCCTGTGGAGCACCACTCTTAACATCGGCCAATTCTGAAGAGGTTCCGAGCACCATCACCCTCTGCTTCCTGTGTCTGAGCCAATTAACCCATCTAAAAACATCACTCTGAACTCCCCTCCTCATAGAATTCCAGCATTTTAGTAAAACATGACTCCCTCTTCTGAACCCATGCTGACTGTACAGAATAACTCCTGTCCTTGCCAGGTGTTTCTCAATCTTATTCTTAATAATTCCTTCCATTCATTTTCCTGTGATGCATGTTAAGCTTACTGGCCTATAGTTGCTTGGATCTGCCCTGTCACCCTTTTTATATAATGGAATGATATTTGCCATTTTCCAGTCCTTCAGAATCTCTCCAGTTTATATATGTACTCACTGGCCTCCTTAAGAACATGAGGATAAATATTATCTGGTCCTGGGGTCTCATGTATAAACGGTGCGAACGCACAGAAATGTTGCGTAAGAACGTTTCCACATTCAAATAGCAATGTATAAAACATAAACTTGGCGTAAAGCCACGCACATTTCCATGATACTTCATATCCTGTCATACGCAAGTTCTACGCTCAGTTTTGCAGACTGGCGGCATCCAGTGTCAAAGCAGTGCTAGTGTTCCTGTGTGGTTACTCTTTATTTCTTAGATCCACATTCTTGATGCGGCTTTATAAATACACTGAAACTAACTGCATATTGTTTATTAGTGTAATGCATCTGATTGTAATTAACCTGTAACAATATAATGGTCCAGGAAATAGCCATAGTATTCCAAATACCATAACTGCTTTAGCGTCGTCACTCTCACTGCACCTTCTTCTTCTTATTCTTCTTCTTTCAGCTGTTCCCATTAGGAGTTGCCACAGCGGATCATCTTTTTCCATATTACTCTCACTGCACCACTCGGAGTATTTATATCACTGTATCTGAGGGAGAATCACAGAAGCAGCTGATCAGAAAGAGAATTACCGGTATACAGCATCAAGCACAAGCTGCCTCAGCCACGTCAAAACGTTTCAAAGCCTTTCCTGTATGGACCTCGCGGTTCAGAAAAAGTTTTATTCCAAGAACTATAAATGCACTCAATCAATTGCTCCTTGTAGAACTGTTTGTACTTATAAGTACAATTACCCCACTGTAAACTTGCACTAAAGTTATAATATTGCACAACCTGCGCCACTTTGTAAAGTGCGTATTTACATATGATGACGATATCATTTTTAAGATGAAATGCAGCAAAATATGTTGATTATATTATACAGATAAAACTTTAAATTTATTTAAATAATTTGTATTGTTAATAATTAAACATGTGAGGACATGGTGCCACAGCACTAGCAAGTTCACGTATTGTACCTGCTTCGCGCTGTATATTTGCTGAGGCTGGCGCAACACTGGAAGGATAGACGGATAGAATAATTAAACACGTACTATGAAGATATTTCAATGTTCCTTAAAAGTTTTGAAGAATCGTCTTTGTAAGCTTACAGATGGCTTAACGTCTATTACAGAGCTGATTGTGTGGCGATTGGGTATTTGGAGAAAGAAAAGTAAGGACAGAAATTGGAGTTTAGTACGTTTGAAAGAGACAGTACTGCTACAATAAATTATTTCATCAAAGGTCGCGCATGGCGCAGCAGCATCTTGTGTGAGACATGAACAATCACTGCACCACCGTGTTCCCATGTGTAATAATATGCAAATTCCAATCATCATGAAAATGATATCACATATATATCTCAGTATTTTAATTATTCAGAGAGCTGTAATATCAAGAATGTAATGGATTCTTTGTCCTGTCAGAGAAAGAGAAAGAACGGAAGCACGTAGTGATTCACACACACAAAGCACATTGAAGATCAAATACAAAACAAAGCATTTAACATGCTACTTTAGTTACGATGGGATTTGAGAAACTAGTAAATTAAATGATTTTAAGATGAAGTTTATGATGTTATACTTTAATGACAAAATAAACTACGTGATTAAAGTGGAAATTTCGAGATTAAAGTTCACATTTCGTGCTTTTTTCTCACTGTGTGCCTATTTTTTTTTTTTCTCTCTGTACCCTAATAAGCTTTCATATGACACTCAGACAGTGGGCTACAACTCGCCTTTTCACGGCAACTTTGATATGTGACTTCTTTTTATTTTGGGCACTGTGTGACTTTGTGAACTTGAGCTTTCATTTTTCTCCAACATGCTATGTCACTCGATCAACTTTCTTTTGTTGATTATACCACTGTTTAAATCAACAAATACTATGTTTTTCCTTTGCCTCCACTTGGTATTCGCTGAAATTCTTAAATTTTCCCCGTGCTTTTCCCATTGTCTTTTCACAGAACTTAAAGGCTATTTATATTGATTTGCATATTCAAAGAGACGTAATTCTGGGAGGAATTGGGGCGGGACAGCAGGTGTGTGCATGTGCATTACTTTTCACGCTGACCGGGATTTATGTAGTGGAAGAACATAGAAGTTGGAGAATGCACAGATTCCTGCATCTGGATTTTTCTGTGCGTAAAAACATTTCGGCTTTTGTGCTTACATCATGTTTTAGTGCGAATTCTACACACGGCGTTATGCATGAGGCCCCTGGTGATTTGTTTGATTTCAACTTATTTAATCTGAGCAGCACTTCTTCCTCTACAATTTCCAAATCCCTCAGTACCTCCTCAGTAGTCGCGTTTACCTCTAGGAGGTTATCCACTTGCTCAATTGTAAACACCTCAGAAAAATGTAAGTTTTGGGCATCCGCTATTTCATTGTCTGTATCTTTTAATTCCCCTTTACTATTTCTGATGCATTTCACCTCCTCCTTGACTATTCTTTTACTTCTAAAATACTGAAAGAACCTCTTAGGGTCTTCTTTCGCCTTTTCTGCTACATTCTTCTCCAACTGTCTTTTAGTCTCCCTGATATCCTTCTTAATGGTTGCCCTCATGTTCTCATGCGCTCTACGATTCACTTTGCAGTCATTAGTCTTATATGCCTTATAAAGCTGTTTTTTCCTTTGCAACTTCTGTTTTTAATTTTTATTAATCCACTGTGGAGTCTTTTTTAAAGTTTCTTATTAATTCCAAATTTTGGTATGTAGCTGTCCTGCATTACATGTAAAACATTTTTAAATCTGTTCCACTGCTCCTCGACTGTCTCCACATTTAAAAGCTTATCCCATTTTATCCTATTTAGACTTTGTCGCATCTGCTCAAAATTAGCCCTACCAAAGTTCATCTTAACAATTTTAGTCTTTGCATCTGCACTCTTACAAAATACTGAGAATTGTATTACATTATGGTCACTTGACCCTAGTGGTTCAATCACCTCTACACCCTCAATTCTATCCTGATTATTACAAAATACTAAATCCAGACAGGCTTCACCCCGTGTTGCTGCTTTAACATGCTGTGTTAAAAAACAGTCGCTGATTACTTCTAAAAACTCTTGTGCTCCTCCATCTGCAAGGTTATCCCAGTTAATATTTATATAATTAAAGTCCCCCATGACTATAATATCCCCCTGTAAACTTGCCTTTTTGATATTACTAAAAAGATGTGTGTTGAAATTACTGTCTGAATTGGGTGGTCTATAACACACTCCTAAAATAAGACCTTTTTCCCTAATATTTTCCAGGCGAAGCTACATGTCCTCACTAAGATGGAGCTCATCATCCAACTGAAGAGGACTTACATTTAAATTGTGTTTGGCATAAACAGCAACCCCACCTCCTTTTCTGTTCTGTCTATCCTTCCTAAAAAATGTGTATCCCTCCATGTTACACTCATCCCCATGTTACACTCATTTGTTATTTAGTCAGGTTTCCGTTGGGTAGGAAGTAAAAGGTAACGATGATTAACACAGCTTTGAGGACTGGCAGTGTCTGAATGGATGACTTTTGAAGAAGTAAATTTTTAGAGGAAGGAAAGATAGAGCTTTGCTGGAGGGAAGATATCGTTTTGTCAGAGGGAGAAGGATGTCTTAAAATGGAAATCATACATAAAATGTGTCATCAACAAAGAAAACAAAGGAGTTGCATTAAATTAACAAAATTATCAATATATTTTATACATTAATGGGACGATATCCATTCAATGATTTACAAATGGGATTTTGATGTAAATCTATATATCATTAAAGTTTACAAACTGTAAACAATGATGTTTGAGGTGCAAAATCTTAACATTCTGGTGACTTGAAGAATCCATAAAGAAAAGCATCACAGTTTCATATTTTACTTTTGTCCTTACTGGAGCCTATAGCAAAGCCAGAAACTGTGCAATGGATACCACTTTTTAAGCATCAAAGAATGTATTATTGAACATATTTTGGATTAATGTTCCACTTACAAAGACTGTATTTGAATTGTTAAAACATGTTTTTTTTCCCAAAGTCGAAAATAACTTAACCCCTGTGAAAATAATCGACCTTCACGCAGAAAAAGGTTTGGGGCAACCCCTGTATACTTAATCCCTGGCTGCAAAAGGGCAAATACAAGTAAAGTTGTGAACAGGTTTGAGTCCAGAACTGAGTACACATGGAGGTTGTCTTGCTTTTATAGTAGGTCGGCGGAAGTGATGTCATCTGGGGCGTCGAAACCGGAAGTGAGTTCTTGGGCCCGCAACCGGAAGTGATGTCATAGAGCTGGAACAGGAAGTGACATCTTCAGGACCGGACTCGGGCAGAATTTCCCATATTTGATCTGCAGGAATATCAGAGAAAAGATTAGTGTACCTCCTGGCCTGCCGTGATTTGATTGTTCCCTGTAGCTGTCTCCCATGCACACATGTGTGACACCCCTTATACACAGAGAGGTTTTTGGATTTATGGAACCTAAATTACACACCTAAAAACAAATGACTGTTACTCATTTATTGTAATACAGAAGCTGCAAATTGCTGAAGAATAGCAAGTACAAAAATTCAGATTTTTAAAAGAAAGTATTTATATGAAAAAAAACTATGTTTACACCATATCAACTAAATAAAACATAAAATTTGTGCTTTAGGGATTTCTCTCCAAAAACTGGATTTTACGGTACATAACCCAGCCAATTTATGAAGTGCAACCCTGGAATCATTTTTTTTTGTGCACCAGTCTTTCAGCTATCATTTTGCAAAGTTTTTATGTCATATCCCATAGCACTGTAAAGTTAGACTGTTTGGCACAAGGTATCTACTAGTGATGAGCGAGCATGCTCGGCCGAACATACTCGAACGAGCACCACATGTGCTGGTTTGCCATGCTCGAGTCTCTACCCCACACGTGTCGCGGGTTGGAGACAGCCAATCAAGGGACAGGTAAGTACTGCTCTCACTGTAATGCCAGTAGCCATGTCAGGTGCTAGCATTACAGTGATTGGCTGGCCGGAACACGTCATCGGGTGCTATAAATGCAGGCACTGTCATATAATGTTTTAGAGCGTCAGCTCACCTGCAGGCACTGTCATATAATGTTTTAGAGCATCAGCTCACCTGCAGGCACTGGCATATAATGTTTTAGAGCGTCCTTTTTCCTGTAAAATTGATTTTTTTGGGGGGTTTTGGGCATGTTTTTGTCAGCAGCGACTTGGGAGGGCATGATGCATCCAGACATCGTCCCCATGCTGTTCCTGGTCCATTTGGGTGGTGTTTCTGTCACTTTCTGACCTTTTCCAATGGACCAGGCACCCTCCCCTCTTCAGAGCAGGGGGTGTCTGGATGTCTCCCATTGACTTACATTATACTTGGGTGCTCGGTAGAACACACAAACATTGCGATGTGTTCGGACTAAACACACTTTGGTGCTCGCTCATCACTAGTATCTACCTTTCTGGAAAAATTATGTCACTTTTTAGAAATATCTAGTCTTTTCAACCTAAACAAAATCTTAAAAGAAGTAGTGCAGTTGCAGTTATATATATTTTTTTATGTTTTAGAAAAATGTATACTCACAAACACTTTATATCATTCTGAAGTGACAAACAATTTGTAATTATAAACGTATAATTATGTACTCATCCAAACCTTTACTTCCAAAATTATTTTTCCTTTGAAACAATTTATGTTTATCAGTAGATAAAGCAACTTTATTTTGTGCACTAGATTGGGGTTTTTCTGCTGCAATTCACATGGCTTATCCTGCCTTCTGTTGCATTTGCCCCAAAGAAGTTCAGTGTGTTTTTATTTAATTATTTTTCTTGTTGTTATTGCTTTCTACTTGCATTTCACATCTGGAATTAACTAAATACATACGTACATTTTCATACTAACTTCAACAGGTGCTGGGTTACAGGGGAGGGAACAATGTCTTGGCTGGCAGCCCTAGACACATGGCAGGAAACAGAAAGCCCTGAGCACAGAGGTAGTCATACAAACACATACACATAAACCAGAGTTTCTCAGTTTGAGTTGCAGGAGGCCATTGCTGGCTTGCTCACATTTGAGCATTGTTCATGTTATAATCCACACTCCAATTTTTCCCAGCAAAGTCACCGAAAGGATTGACACAGCCTTGCGAGATTTTTTATTCTGTGTCTAATCACACTCTCTTCGACACTCCCGGGTCCTGGCTGCTCTTTCAGTTGTATTTCCCTTTTATAATTGCGCTTGATTCTCCCTTCCCAATTTTGGGCAATGTTGGGGGAGCTGTGAGTTAAGCAATTAAAAATGGGATAAAAAAGTACTGCAAAGCAGTCTGTTACTTCTGTAGATAAAATTATACCATGCACAAGTCACTAGCTGAAGCCGTTTTTTGTTCTCATATGCTTGTGACACAGTGACACATTTGATACTCTAAGAGACATTCCCTGTGTATTCTAATTTGAAGTTGAAAGAGTGCTGCTCAGAAAACTAATAGGGAGAACATGCAACAGTCAGCTTCTGGGTATAGTAATTGAACCCATGATGCCTAAACTGTAAAACTGCATGCTGCAACACTTCAGATTCATACTAAGCAGTACTTACAAATCAAGCATTGCCTCAAGTCCTTCATCAAACATGTTGTTTCTTAAGTTGCACTAGTAATGTCATTAATATTGGACATTAGGTGGCACTGTAAGAAATGATAGAAAGAACTGGGAGAGGAAATGGGAGAAGAATTCTTAGAAGGAGAGTTATGAGATAGAGATTTTGCTGTAATAAAGAAGGTGTTTGGAAATTACAACTTGGAGATTTCTTTATGTACTGATCAATAAGCAATGAAATCAAAACTTTGCTCAGAATCAGACTCGAGCTTTATGCATAAAGCTGAACTGTTACATGGGCATTATAGTACATTTGTTGTCGTTTAAGCACAACTGTGACATGTAGTACAAATGACCAATCATTTATGACAATTATACATCATTAGAATGCTTTGAATCTCAGTTTATCTACATTAATTCATTCGTTTTCACATATATACAGAATCCAGAGCCCAGAGACTATTCCACAGCACTAGTAACAAGTCAGGAGCCAACCTGGAATGGGATATGACTTGTATATTCGCGATTTCTTTTCCCTGGCCAATGTAATGTCACCATGAACTCTCCGCTTTTCATCTTAATAATATACCTGACTACCTGCTGTGGTAGGCGGTTGTCGTCCATACCCAGCCGGGATGTCCATGCACACTATATTCAGGGGGAGCAGCCATGGACACTGCAATACCTCCCCCTGGACACTAGATGGCCGCCCCCCTGGGCAGGAGCAGTGCTTCGGGTTCCCGCAGGGCACCCCGGGAATAGGAGCTGGGTGCAGCCTTGTTGGGTCCCGCAGGCACCGCCAAGGGGTGCTGTGTTTGGGACTCCTGAGCCTGTATGGGCAGCATATTCATCACAGCCAGAACTTAGGGATCAAACATCTGGAGCACTTCCGGGTGAACAATAAAATTTGCCAGCAACCATCACTCGGGCCAGAGTCGGGTGGAGGAGGACAAGATTGCCTGGGAGGAGTGGTGGTGCCAAGGAGAAAACAAAGTGCTTTATTACTTGTGTGCTTGGGACTGTGTTGTGGCTGGGGGGTTCACGGGGAAAACCTGCCCTCCAGCTGAAGAAAAATAAAAGTATTTGTTTTATTTTACACGTGCCACCCGTGTCCAATCTGTGTCGGGTCAGGCATTATATAACGTCAATCTTACACTGCCAAAAACCTATGTGCTCACATGAAGAATGTAGAAACTTCTCACATACACTTAGTAGCCTGGGAATCAAACACAGCGTAACAAGTATTTGTGTAGTGTGACCTAATGCAGATTGTGATTTTCCATGACTATGATTTATTTAAAGACCAGGCCACATTGTTATGAGCAATTAAGATACAAAAGCATACTTCCAACAAACATTTTCTTGCAATGCTATACCTAATCTGAGATTTGCTGTCAGCAACATGATCTGACACTGGACTGGAAGAAGATGAGAGGAGGACATAGATTAATCAAGGGCAAAGATATTGAGGTGGTTAGTCAGTAAAATCAGTAATACAGCATTTCTCAACCTTTAAGTATTTGCGACCCAAGTTTCATAACAGTTTTAATTGCGCCCCCCCTAACATTTTTTTGAAATGTAGATGCATATTTTATTATACTTACTTAACTTTTCTCGACATTTATCTAACTCTATATGTATTGTTTTAGTATCAGAATGTAGTACTGCCAGTAAGTTAATTTGTTTTGGTTCTTGTTTTCTTTTTTTCACATCTTCGCGCCCCCCTAGGGGGGCCCGCCCCACAGGTTGAGAACCACTGCAGTAACAGATTTACTGAAAATCAGATATTTTAGGCTTCAAACAATGGACAAGAGGGTTGGATATGGGGTTCAGTGGATATTACCCTTTGAAAATAGAAACCGCATTGCAGACAAAAGATTTGTAATGAATGGGGGCACAGGTAATTTATCTCAAATTTAAGAACCAAATTATTAAAGGAATACTCCACCCGAAAGATCTGCCTCTCCCCCTCATTCGCTGCTGTCTTTAATTCAATTGCCCAATGTGGGAATGATGACTTTCTTGTTTACATTTAACACAGTTTTTTAGGAAGTAAATGTTAATAACATTTTAGCAAAAAATGTATACATTTTGCATGTTTTGACCATACATATGGTTATTGAATGAATGTGAATTATGCAACATGAGTTACATCAGAATTTTTTTTCTTTTTTTCACTGACTTTGTTCACAGCATTTGGCACTGTATAGTGCTGCTCACCTATTAACCACATTGATTTGGAATATTCAATATTTAATTTTTCCACAAAAACTTGAGATTAAATTTTTTTCTCAGCCACCACTACAAAGTACATGGGCAAGTAGGTTTTAAAAAAATGTAACTTTTGGGCAGAGTATGATTTTAATTTGCTCATTTCAGGAGCCATATCATGCACCTTGCTTCTACCAGGGCCTTCCTTTAAATATTAATTTCCACCTTTAGGGTGTATGGTGGGTGTTTGAGTTTTGGGGGGTGGGGTGTTGTCAGACTATGGCTTCTATTATAAATGTTCTGTTCCGAAAGTAATTGAGAATTCTTTGGGCAACTACAGGGACGAAACGTTGCCCAACTGGTTCAAGCATAAAAAAATCATGAGGTTCAACATCTCAGTCAAGATTCATTTCTTGCATTTACATTTGGACTACTTCCCTATTAATCCTGGTGCAGTCAGTGACAAACATATTGAAAGGTTTTACCAGGACATGGCAATAATGGGAAAGTGGTATCAATGCAAGTGGAATCCATCACTGCTGGATGAGTATTATTGAACAATGAAAAGAGAAGTATCAGATGCTGAGTACAAATGAAAATCAGCAGCAAAGTATTTAGTTCAATTGAACAAATACAGTTTGGCAGCTCAATTAAGCAATTAAATACATTAAATTCAGTAAAAGTTCATTTACGTGTTTTTCCAAATTCCAATATGATTAAATCAATCTGAAATTATATTTATGTTCAGCTTGAAAGATGCCCATTGAAATCACCAACATTTTTTGGGAAGCAAAACATATGAAAACATTTGTTGTCCAGTGTTATAAATATAAAATAGGTAGTGCTTAACTACAGGAAGCAAACTCTGAAGAGAGCTTAGGGATTTATGCTGACACAATATTCTCAACATCTTGGCAATGTGAAAAAGCAATTATAAAAGTAACACATTATTGGGTTATACTGAACTGTAAATACTATCGAACATAAATCAAGGGATGTTTTGTTTTGACCGTGCAATTTCATAATGAGACCACATCTTGGTCTTACTAGAAGCAGTTGTGGTCAGCACTTTACAAAAAAAAAACATCACAGCTCTAGAAGCTGTGCTGAGAAAAGCAACCCAATACACTCTGGGTCAAATAGGCATATCCCACTCTGACAGGATCAAGGAATTAAATCTCTTTGGTCTTAGGCTGAGATTTCTATGTTGGGGTTTGACATGTATGGGCAACTGAGAGACCCTTCAGGGCCCATCTGAGGTAACCACTACTGCTCCAGGACATCAGGGGATGCATTTGGTAACACTCAAATCTCTCTTCTCGTCTACAGTTTAGAGAAGATGCCAACTGAGGGCAATTGACCATGCCCCTTTGGGTTTGGGAGCTATAGAAGCACGGTGCTTCTGAAAGAGGGTGTCTCATTCAGGAGATGAGTTAACCTCATTACCATGCAACAATCCTGTGACTGGACTGCTTTCCACAGCCTATTGTTTTAAGGCCAACAGCTAAACTTTTTTTTTGTTAACCCTTTGCACTATTATGTGCTTTTTTCAGTTATTTTTTGCTTTGCAAGTAAACAGGGTTGCCCAGCTGGCATCTCAACAATTCTTTCGAGTCATATCCTTCCCTCGACCGACAACAGGGTCTAAACCAAGTCTTAGAAATTCTCAAAGGCATCAATAAACCTCATCCAGCAGAATTCTTTCAATTAAATGGAGAATTGCATGCCTAAAGACACTTGTTTTATACATTAATTTTGCTCATTTAATTTCCTTTTACATTATGTATTACATTTTACAGTTCTGTAAGCACTTATTCAGCAGTATGTGCATTCTACTTAAAACAATCCGTTATCGATCAACAATTCAAATGGCTGCAAGCAGTGTGCAAAATATCGTGTAGAAATCAGGGGGCCGTTTTAGTACTCCACTGCTTTTGGGACACTGAAATCTTAGTCTGGTTCTGTAAAATGTGGAATACATAGCTATGTGGGATGCTATCAGTAAGGATAATCCTGTTTTAAACATCAAACCTTGTCATACATAGACAATCTGAAAATAAAAAGTACACAACCTTGTACTTCTGAATAGCATCACACAGCACAACCACTTTTCATGGGATCTGCACACTTAGATGCTGTGTGGGCAACGTTAAAATTACTAGTTCATCATGCATGCAGATTAAGGTAATAAGCGCTATGAATCAATTCACCCCCCTTCCACAATTTAACTAGTGTTGCAGCACTAGTTAGTTAAGTGCAAAGAAAGCCGATGGAAATTGTTTCAAGAGAAAAACAGCTCTCCAGTATCAGCAATCTCTTACAGTTTCTGCTAAATAAAGTAACAAAAAAGGGTCGCTATGTACACCAATACAGAACTGAAAAGGCTCAAAAAGTGAGAAAGCTTTCAGGTTAAGGTTATCATATGGTTCGGGTCAGGGTGAGAGGAGCTCCATCTTGTGTAGTGATTCGTTCAAGACTGAAGCCTCCTTCTGGCAGCTGAAGGCTTTATAGGTGAAAGACTAGAAAGGCTGAAATCTGTTGCCCTCACTGGGCGTCTTCTCTGTACTGCAGAGGGAACAAAAGAGGAGAAAGTTAGTGCAAATGACTCCTCTCGACTCGGGGCGGTAGTACATACCACAAACATGCATGCATGACAAGACTATCAGTAAAGGTTGACTACTGTGGGTTGTAATCTTTAAGACAGCTTATTTTATCACTTTTGTAAATAAAAACAATAGAAGATTTAAAGCAATTTAGTAAGGTATACTGTGCAAACGGATGATTAAAGAGGTTTGCATAGAGGGGAGTAAGCTGCCTAGCACAGTGTTTGATAATTACAGGTAAGACAGAATCAGGACCGGCTGACTTTTGCAGTTCTGTGTTGCAAACAGCTTCCAGACATCATATTCTTTGACAGAAAAAGTAGAAGGGGTGAGGCTTTTGTGAAGAAGTGGATAGTGTCAAAACCACTTCAGAAGTGTAGGGTAGCAGAGGGATTGTAGATACTCAGCAGCTTGTTGTTCAAATCTGTCATAAAACTTAGGTTTATCAGAGCGGGATGACTCTGAGTAAGTACTGGGAGATGTCGTTTTGTAATCTGTAACAAAATGAAGGCTTCTCCATACATTGGAGTTATCACTTGCAGAAAAATGTGTTTCCATTTAGCATATACAATCGAATTGTTTAGCCTATTCCTGACTCATCTGTGGACATCTTTATCACCAGTTTTATGTTTTTTTTTTTCTTTTACCTGACATAGATTCTTTAGTTTTTTGGCAAACCGTGACTTTCCATTGTTGAAAATCACAATACCTCTTCACAGAAGCTGATGTAAAAAGTAACAGCATTTTTAAAAACATCCTAATTTGTCTAAACAGTCTTGTAATGATTCAACTGACACATCAGTCCATGAATGTATAGATTTTTTTAGTGGTTCAGCTCATTTTAGCTTTTGTTTATAAGTGGGTAGCAACTGTAGCACAACATGGTCAGAATTATCTAGCGGCATGTTAGGTAAAGTCTGGTATGTGTCCTTTATAGTGCAGTAGCAGCGATCCAGTCTTCCCATCCCTGGAGGAAAAACAGAAGTTGTTAGACTTGTAGTTGCTCCCTTATTCATGTATGCTTGACAATACCATAGAAATACTACTTACCATTGTTACCAGTACTTACCAGTACTGCCAGTGTTCAGCATGTTTTCATCTAATCCTGACTCCCAGATGAAGTGGTAGCTTTAAAGAATTTTTTTGTGGTTCAACTGAATTCTTATGTGATGGAAAATTACTACGTCATACATTATCTCAAATTATTATTTCAAAGAAGTATTGGGCGTGCTAATTGATAATGTTCTTGACATAGTAAATTAGTCATTAGATACGGGGGTCTTCCCAGACTGTCTTAAGACTGCTGTAGTTAAACCCCTACTTAAGAAACATAATCTTGACCCCTCGGCTCTTGAAAATTTTAGACCCATCTCTAACCTGCCTTTCTTAAGTAAAGTTCTGGAGAAGGCAGCCATTATGCAGTTAAATGATCACCTAAATAAATATGCTATTCTTGATAAATTTCAGTTGGGTTTTAGAACAAATCACAGCACAGAAACTGCACTCGTTAAAGTAGTAAATGATTTGCGAGTGAATGCAGACAGAGGCCATTTATCTGTTCTCATGATATGAGTGCTGCATTTGACACCATTGATCATAATATTCTTAGAAATCGCCTTAGTCAATGGGTGGGCCTCTCTGGCAGTGTCTTAAATTGGTTTGAATCCTACCTGAAAGGGAGAAAATTCTTTGTAAGTTGTGGTAATTACAACTCAAAGACACATGATATCCGATATGGTGTTCCACAAGGCTCTATCCTGGGTCCGCCGCTCTTCTCAATCTACATGCTTCCGTTAGATCAGATTATCTCAGGGCACAACGTGAGCTACCACAGCTATGCTGATGACACACAGCTGTACTTATCAATAGCACCTGATGACCAGGATTCTCTTGATTCACTAACACAATGTCTGACTTGTATCTCAGAATGGATGAATAGTAACTTTTTCAAGTTGAATAAACAGAAAACCGAAATCTTAGTGATTAGCAATAATGGATACAATGAGGCTATTAGAAATAAACTGAATACATTAGAATTAAAAGTCAAGACGGAGGTAAAAAGCTTAGGAGTAATTGTTGACTGTAATCTGAATTTTAAATCACATATTAATCAGATCACTAGGACAGCATTTTTTCACCTAAGAAACATAGCAAAAGTTAGACCTCTTATATCACTGAAAGATGCTGAGAAATTAGTTCACACATTTGTTTTCAGTCGACTAGATTACTGTAACGCACTCCTCTCAGGACTACCCAAAAAAGACATAAATCGTTTGCAACTAGTGCAGAATGCAGCTACTAGAATCCTAACTAGGAAAAGAAAATCCGAACACATTTCTCCAGTTTTAATGTCACTACACTGGTTACCTGTGTCATTCAGGATTGACTTTAAAATTCTGCTTATGGTTTATAAAGCCTTAAATAATCTCACCCTATCTTATATATCGGAATGTCTGACACCTTATATTCCAAATTGTAACCTTAGATCCTCAAATGAGTGTCTCCTTAGAAATCCAAGAACAAAGCTTAAAAGAAGTGGTGAGGCGGCCTTCTGCTGTTATGCACCTAAAATCTGGAATAGCCTGCCAATAGGAATTCGCCAGGCTGATACAGTAGAGCACTTTAAAACACTGCTGAAAACACATTACTTTAACATGGCCTTTTATAACTTCAATTTAACTTAATCCTGATACTCTGTATGTTCAATTCTTCATAATAACTATTCATGGTGGCTCTAAAATCCGTACTGACCCCTACTCTCTCTTCTGTTTCTTTTTCCGGTTTCTTTGTGGTGGTGGCCTGTGCCACCTCCACCTACTCAAAGCTTCATGATGCTCCAACAATGATGGATGGATTAAAAGGAAGAAGTCTACGTGACCATCATCATCAAGTCCTTCCGTGAGAACCCTAAATCCAAAGAGGACTGTTTTATTTATGTTAGGTAGAATGCCCAGAGGGGACTGGGCAGTCTCGTGGTCTGGAATCCCTACAGATTTTATTTTTTTCTCCAGCCGTCTGGAGTTTTTTTTGTTTTTTCTGTCCCCCCTGGCCATTGGACCTTACTCTTATTCTATGTTAATTAATGTTGACTTATTTTATTTTCTTATTGTGTCTTTTATTTTTCTATTATTTATTATGTAAAGCACTTTGAGCTACTGTTTGTATGAAAATTTGCTATATAAATAAATGTTGTTGTTGTTATTATCTGTTCCTGAATAAAGTTAGTGGGACCATCTTAAATTGTCTGCAACAAAGTCCCCAGGTCTAAATGGAGGGCTTTTAGCTGTAAGTAGCACATGTACAATACAGAAGAGCAACAGCTCAGAGTTCAACATGGAAGTAGAAGAGATGTTATTAGTGGAAGCTAGAGTGGCAAGAATAACACCTAGAATAATCAGGGTTTTGGCAGATGGAGCTAAGTTCTGATTTGTCACCATGCTGTTTATTTTGCTTTAAATGCATCCAATTCATAGTAAAAACAGTAACAATTTAACTGAAGGTCTAACATTCAATTCACATTTTGTGACACTGGTCTCTTCTTAGGAGATGCAAGAAACAAAGGAGTATGGTGAAGAAGACAATTATATTTAAAATATGATGCTGGAAATAAAAAGAAAATTTAAAAGTATCACTGAGAATGTTCATGATGTTAAAAGTTACATTTGCATTGTTTAACAACATAAACATAGAATGACATAGAATGGACCATTATGCAATCAATGCGAACAGATAACCTTAAATGTGGTCATTGCTGGCACCATATTTACTATATACAGAGTTTTTTACGTAATGTTAAAAATAATGCCGCAAACTGATGGAAGACTCCAGTATATAAGGAACTCCTGCATAAACTAAATGTGATACACTAACAGGAGGTACTTGTGGTACAGTAAACTGTGTCTAGACAATCTGAAAAATCAGAGGAATGTTCCATATTTGTAAAATAATCAATTTATTAAAGAAGTGAATTGACAATTAAACTAGCATTTACATTGATTCATTTTAAATTATGGAATCTTGCAGTAACCTTTTTACCTGCATTTTTATCACTCTTTAATTTAATTTAATATTGTTTAATATTGTTTTTTATCATTATACTGCTGCTGGAGTATGTGAATTTCCCCTTGGGATTAATAAAGTATCTATCTATCTATCTATCTATCTATCTATCTATCTATCTATCTATCTATCTATCTATCTATCTATCTATCTAGTAACAAAGTGTGAGCAGTATTACACAAAGTAAATTATTGTGTGTCTGTGATTCATTCTAGAGAGAAAAGAAACTACCATTGCATAAAACAGCAGTCGAATTATCTGCTTTTGAAGCTGCAGGGAAATCAAAGATGAAGTGCTTGATGGCCTGTTACTAAGCAATATAAAACAAGCTAGAATGGTAATTAATATATATAGTAACAAGAAATAGCTGGCCATGTCCAATTAGACAATTCTGTGATGACTTTCAAGTAGAGGCTCCAGTTTCCAAAGGATTGTGAGTTTGCCCCTTTTCCTGACATTGTGCTGCCTGACTGTGTAAATGCTTTCCACGTATGGCAAGTTCAGCTTCAGTCACAGCTATGTTTTGTCTTTTTTTTCAACATTCTGTAATGGTACATAAAACACAAGACGTCAGACACCCAAGCCTCTCTTCTGTTGGCAAGCTCCAAAACACCTGCATTCCTTATTCCTCATTGCTGCATTATATGAGTTGTTGTTCTGGAGAAACTCTCAGAGGTGGTCAATGCTGACATGCCCACCTTTCATTGGGAATGTCAGGCTACTTGACCTTTTGTCATGGGAGTACGCCATAACTGCCACTGATTTACTAATATTATTCAAATGAGCTCTGCAACTGCAAATCACCGGAAAAATCCTGTAATGTGCCAGGGCTTAAACATACATAAAAGACATATTTGACAGTCGCATCATCACCTTCAGTCTGATGACAGCATTAAGTGAACTGAATAGCTGTTCTGGGTTCCATGACCTGTTCTTGTGAAAATGGTTCTTATTAGTTACTAGCAAAATACCCACACTTTGCAGTGGAGAAGTAGTGTGTTAAAGAAGTAATGAAAAAGAAAAGGAAACATTTTGAAAATAATGTAACATGATTGTCAATGTAATTGTTTTGTCACTGTTATGAGTGTTGCTGTCATATATATATATATATACACACACACACACATATAAACATATATATACATATACACATATACATACAGTATATACATATACACACACATATATATATATACACACATACATTCACATATATATACTTAAATATATATATACATATCTACATATATATACACACATATACATACCTACACACACACACATATATATATATATATATATATATACACATATCTACATATATTCACACATACATATACACACACACACATATATATATATATATTACACCCTTTGGGGTGCGAGCAGCTGTTGCTGGGAGTGCCAGAATCCATCAAGGAAGAAAACAGAAAAACATTATTTGTACAAATTCCTAATTTATCTATCCATTCCTAAATAATTAAATGGGCAGGCTATTTCGTATCAGTGTAATACGCTGCTTGTTAAAACGGATGACTTCCGCTCTTACATGCACGTAGTGTTGCGTGGGCATTATGAACTATCGTATCTGTTCAAATTCTATTTAAATTTTAAATATAAGTAATTTTTATTTAGTCGAAAAAAATATCTTTGGTAGGAATGTAAGTTAAATTTAGTCATCTTTGCATACATTTTTATCCACCATAGAAAAGTAAAGATGAAATTCAACTTACTATTCCTACCAAAGATATTTCTGTCGACTAAATAGAACCTACTTATATCCAAATAGAACTTGAAAAGATATATTTTTTTAAATCTAAGCGCGCATTTTAGATCAACTTAACGCGCGCTACATTGATCCGTGCGCCTCAGTTCCATCAAAAAGTCCCTTTCTATCGCCATCGAAGCTAATGCTCAAAATCGAACCTGCAGCTTCTATCCAATCAATGGGTCTGAATACGGTGATGTCGCCGTACGCCTGCTAGAGGGCCATAGTGACACCAACTCAAAATCTGATTGTTTGAAGCAACAGGTTAATTGACATTTATTTTATGTTAGAATGCCTGCACAACGGATTGTAAAGTCCTTTCTGCCTGGCAACAAATGATGGCTGAAATGTGATTGGTTAAATGCTTTGATACTAAAATACATGCCTGGAAGCAGCACAACCATCGGAAAAGCTATGAAAGGAAGCAGACAGACTATTTGGAATTATTTAATAAGTTTTCATGGACAAAATATAATTAACATCAGTTTGTGATTCAGATATTTTTACTTATGAATATGCTAAGCACAGTCCTTCACCCACGAATATTTACCTTATATGGGCAGGCACTCAATTACGTGGGAGGCGTGATGATGCGAGACACAACTCCGCCTCCCACGGCCATCCAGCTGCAGTCTATTACAGTATATGGACGAAAAATTAGGTTCCAGTTATGACCATTACGCGTAGAATTTCGAAATGAAACCTGCCCATCTTTTGTAAGTAAGCTGTAAGGAATGAGCCTGCCAAATTTCAGCCTTCTACCTACACGGGAAGTTGGAGAATTAGTGATGAGTCAGTGAGTCAGTCAGTCAGTGAGTGAGTGAGTCAGTCAGTCAGTGAGTAAGTGAGTCAGTCAGTGAGGGCTTTGCCTTTTATTAGTATAGATAAAGAGGGGAAAGCAGTTATATTATAATAAAAGTAAGTTATTTGTAAAAAAAAAACTATTATAAATGTATCACTGCACTATTCATGCTTAAATAAACAGATTAGTATGATAGGTACATCTGATTCTTTACAATTTTTTTTTTTTTCAAAAACTAAGAAAAAACCAGAAAAAGACGTTATACATTTTCCAGTTAAATATTGTAAGAATCATTGTAAAATGTGTTATGCTTACAAAAACTATTTGTTTGTTGCATTTGTTTTATGCAATGTAGGATTTCAGCAGCTTTACTGATTAAAATGTCAAATTTGTCCTATATAACATTCTACAAATCAATTCTTAGTCTGTGTAGTTGTTTTTGTTCTAAATACAAGTGATCCTATATTCCTGCTTGAAGACTGTTGCAGTGCAGCTGATAGGCTTGATAATATACACAGCGACTCATCCAGGATTGGATAAAATTTAGGTTGCAAAGAGTATCCTGAAAACAAAACAATTCTTTTTTAAAATAACTTGTTTAAATTTTGAACGAAGTATTAACAAACTTTTCATAATAAATTGAATGGGCGTACTGTGATGAGGAAGTGTACGTTGAAGGCTGTGGATCATCATTAAGTGCTCTCTGATGACCTGTTTGTCTAAGAGTCATTTGAGAGTAACATCACCACTTGAATTGGAAGATAAACTTTAGTGTCAAATTCAAAGTGACTTCAATACACTATATAACAATATGATAAAATATGGCGATAGAAAGAAGGAAGCTAAAAGTTCAAACTGCATGTTCAAAAACTACGGCCAGTACTGTCACTAGGGGAGTGTGGACCATACCGGATGACAACATCAGAGGGGGTGACACCAAAAAGACTATTTATAAAAATTTTTTGTATTGTATTATTTGGGCTGCAATCAACAAGGGTACACACATTCACATTTCATTCGATGATCATGTGTCTGCAGGCTGAAATCACTAAGAAGCATGTTTGATGAAATGGCTGAGTCTCCTTGGGCTAACATCAACAAGGGGGACTAGTCCCCTTAACACACACCCAACCCCCAGTTAATGGAACAGTCGTGTCTCCATGTGTCATTAATAGTGGGAATTATTGTGCTACATTGTTTGAAGTATGATTAACTCTCTGTTAAGGAGATCTGTGCATCAAGTCACCCAGGGACCTGTGAGTTTCTTAATTCAGTCTTAGTTACAGCACTGAGTGTCATCAGTTCTAGTGATATCACTGATTAGGGCCCAAACAATATGGATTTTTTTAGAAAAATAAAAATATTGATTTGTGGGAAATAGAGATGACCGATTACTAATAAACATAGTGTGTTTAAGTGATATCTGGTATTTTTCACAGTCTCTTACATGTTGTGGCATGCAGCTGGGGGTGGAGCTCAGCCGGGACGCCCAGGAGGTCCGGAGGAGGGCTTGTGCCTCCTCCAGACCACGCGGGGGTGACCACCCTGGTTGTGTTGGGGGCCACGTGTAGAGGGCTTGGAAGCCCAATCCTGTAGGGGCCCGTGGCACCCTGGTGCCTGAAGAACCCTGGACCTCAGCACTTCCTCCACACCAGGAAGTGCTGGGGGGAAGAAGACTGGGGACACCCGGAGGGCTTCCGGGTGCGCAGCCGGCACTTCCGCCATACAGGGGTGTGTCCGCAGAAGATTGCCAGGAAGCAGCTGAATCCCATCCGGGCTGCTATATAAGGGACCGCCTCCCTTCATTCAGGAGCAAGAGTCGGGTGAAAGAGGACAGAGCTCGGAGAGAGGAGTGGAGGCGGCCAGAAGGAAGGCATTTAGAGACTGTGAGGCCTGGACTTTGGGGGATCGGTGCTGGAGGCACTGGGTTGCATGGAAATAAATTAAATAGTATATATAATAAAATGAGTGTGTTGGGTGAGAAACCGTTGTCCGCCTGTCTGTGTCCAGGTCCTGTTCCACAATGTATACTGCACACCACATGAGCACAAGTGTTTATTTGGCAAATTAATGCTTTAAAAATTATAATATAGTCTATGTTGACTTAAGCATGAAAAATAAACTTCACTGACAATAAATGTGTTATATTAGGTACTCTTAAATAATAATTAAATAGAACATTTTTAGAGGATTAATGAATTAATAAAGTGCACACATTTATATATATATATATATCATGAGAAATGCATGCATTAAACTGTAATGTATTTATCTACATATATCTGCGTATAGAATGTACTATTTAATGTAGACAATTATTGTATTACCAGAAGTGTGTTTGTCATAGGTTTATCATGCTTTATTTATTTAGTCTTACTTTTTTTGGCTTTTAAGTGCTTCACTAGATGATTTGAACATATGAATAAGACTGAAAGAATGAGTACTGTACTTATTTTTTTAGACTTGTTAGCCGACAGGAATGTTTATATTTGCATATCTCCCAGATTCGTACTTGTCATAAGACTGATACTAATCTCTCAAATTAGCAGACTCTGAAGGAAATGCAAAAGAACAGTGAGGAGAATAAGCTTGAAAACAAGATGAGTGACCATCACCAAAAAAGCAGCATGTGCATGCATTTTAATAACACCATCTATCCATCTATATAAGGGCACCAATTATAAGTCATATTATTGGAAAAATTATTGAATTTAAAAATGGTACCGGTTCTGAAATTAAAAAACTTGTTTGGAAGCCAACAGATCAGGCCTTTGGCCCAGTAGCTGAGCCCATTGATTAATTTACTGTAAAATGTCAGCATCCCTAAATACCTCTGCAATTGTCTGCTTGTATAAAGTTTTTTAAATCCAACATGTTAAACCAAGGAAACCACACAACTGGTTTGACAGCTTTTCTCACAATTTATACAAAGCCAATAAAGACCACGTAAAACACAAATGGTGTAACTAAAAAAAAAAAGCCTATGAATTGTTTTGTAGTTTTTTATTGCAGCTCTGTTTAAAAATAAACTTATCTGCTTTGTAAGCATGTGTAACATAGGAAGATCTCTTTGGTACACACGAAGAAAGAACTGTTTGATTGACGAGTCCAAAGTGTATTTCGGGAGAGCCAAACTGTAGCCAAATATCCGGCTCCTCCATGCTGTTGAGTTGAGTTGACACAGCAGGTTGGTGTGCATTTATTGAAAAATAATCAAGCAATCACTGCAATTTATAGAGACAAATCTATATGCCTTAGAAAAACAAACCTCCGCTTTTCTTAAAGCTGACAGGCTGGGCATTTCAAAAATCAGACTAAATAATAGCCTGCACATTACTTTGATAAGAAAGCAGATGCTGAAAGTGCGGTGAATAACTTACCTGCATACTCACAATATAACGGCTCTATCAAGCAATCGCTGTATAACCCTTTGAAAACTAAAGTCTGCTGATTTTCACTGCATGAACGCCTGACCATTGAAAGAAAGACAATCTTAGCAACAAAGTGAAGACACTGAGGAACATTTAAAGTAGGCTGTGTACCAGCCATTTTGACAGCGGTGAAGACTAGGGGAAACATAGGAAAAACATTGAATACAGCATTTTAACAGGTAAACGAAAGCATCCTCTGTGTTTAAATTTGCCATATTGTTGGTCACCGGGATGATAAATGTGGGTAAAAAAGTTTAGTTTTGAAGCACATGAAATTGTTTAGCATGTAACTTGTTAATGCTCAATTCATTACTTTCATTGAGCATATCAGTCACGTACACACACAAATAACTGTGCTTTGCTTGGTAGAGTTTTATCAGAATATTATTGGTGCAGGGTCCACCGAAACCAGCGCATATGTAGAGACCCACCATCCACCTGATATATCAGTGCCCGATAATATCGAAAGGACAATATTAATAACTATTATAAAGTGCACAATACGGCTGTCAGATTTAACATTGACATTTGAATACATACTATATCAGCATTTGGATAAATATTTGAATAATGTCAAAATTTCATATTTGAAGGAAAACGCTGACATTCTGTTGTAAAAGAATGGTTGTTTGTTTTACCTGGCACTTCATTTCAGCATTATGTTGCACCAGACAACATTATACTGCAATATTTCTGTAGTGTTTTGCCCATCATTTCCACAATCAGCATTATTACAATTTTTAATTGTTAATTTGAATCATCATTTATAAAATGCACAGATTTTTCTACCACACTGCTCTGCTTTTTGGTTAACAGGTACAAGGATTTTAAATCCCAGCACCGTTTTGCTTCTAATCCTGTTCTGTTTCACTCTTGATCCTTATATCACTGATTTGTTGTTGTTTCATATTAAAGCCGTTAATTGGACTGGACTGCCAATACTGATGCTCTGTGTAAGAAAGGTAAGAGCCAACTGTACTTTCTTAGAAGGTTGGTGTCCTTCAACATCTGCAATAAGATGCTGCAGATGTTCTACCAGATGGTTGTGGCGAGTGCCCTATTCTACGTGGTGGTGTGCTGGGGAGGCAGCATAAAGAAGAAGGACGTCTCACGCCCGGACAAACTTAGTAGGAAGGCAGACTCTATTGTAGGAATAAAGCTGGACAGTTTAACATCTGTAGCAGAGCGACGGGTGCTAAGCCAACTCCTGTCTATCATGGAGAATTCACTGCATCCACTGAACAGTGTCATCTCCAGGCAGAGGAGTAGCTTCAGTGACAGACTTTTGTCACTTTCTTGCTCCACTGACAGAATGCTAATATTATTCAAAGTTATTGTTTTTACATGCATTTTTATTACTCTTTAATTTAATATTGTTTTTTTGTTTTTTGTATCAGTATGATGCTGCTGGATTATATGAATTTCCCCTTGGGATTAATAAAGTATCTATCTATCTATCTATCTATCTATCTATCTATCTATCTATCTATCTATCTATCTATCTTATTTATGTATCTATCTAATTCTTCATCATAAACAAAAACCTGTTTCCTGTCTCGTCAAATATATAATTGGAAATAACTGACATATTTCTAATTTAATAATGGCTTTAAAATGATCATTTTCAGTGTCAGGGAATCATACTTAGTTACCTCAACCACCATGTGTTTTGGAGTCTGCTGTCCTCCTACATAATTCCTAAAACAACGAATCTGTAAATGGGGAAAAGAATCTCATTTAATTTAATCCTGTATGTTATTCTTTGACTACTGGAATCTGCTGCTAAGTACCCCATGCTACAACACTCAAAAGGTGCCCCGCTGTATAAACATCAAATCTGGCTGCTCTGCACTCTTGATCTACCATCCA
Organism: Polypterus senegalus; assembly: GCF_016835505.1. Taxonomy (NCBI): domain Eukaryota; kingdom Metazoa; phylum Chordata; class Cladistia; order Polypteriformes; family Polypteridae; genus Polypterus; species Polypterus senegalus. Next base: position 114,142,258 of record NC_053155.1, on the reverse strand, counting down.
CAAGCCATTTTTTTTTAACTATACCTTACATTTCTTGATTTTGTGATTTGATTTAAAATTTTGCTATCATTTCACTAAGCCTGCCAAAACAATAGCATCATGTTATTGTCTAGATGAGTGTTTCCCAACCTTTTTCTTTGGTGGCACACTTTTTACAACCAAAGCCATCTCAAGACATGTCACAATCTTACTGACCACAAACACATTGTATCTCATATATGTGCTTTGTGCACAGGGGTGGAACTACCGCAGAAGTCGGTAAAAACAGAGCTCCAATATCTGTGTTTGCATACACTTTGTGATCACTTTGCTGGCATCTCCCATCTACTTCATCCCTTTGTCCACCCCTCTCTTCCTCAAAGGTCCACTATTCACTGGTCCTACGAAATTCGCTAGCGACCAAACACCAATGCAGATGGGCTCTAGCAGCCTGGAGACACGTCTGAAGTGCTCCAAGTGCTATATCTGCAACATAGCAATTAAAAAAAAGATGATTTTATGCCACCTTCTCCAGGTACACTTGTCCTCTTCAGTCAGGTGTCGATCGCCTATGGAGCTTGTCCCTCTCAGGTTAAGACCCAAGTATGCCACCTGTGTGGCTCTCACAGCTCACCACTATTCCTCAACACACTAATTGAAAGAATCTGGTGTAGATGACTGTGACTACAGTAATCCCTCACTATATCACGCTTCGACTTTCGCGGCTTCACTCTATCGCGGATTTTAAATGTAAGCATGTCTAAATATATATCACGGATTTTTCACTGGTTTGGATTTCGGACAATGGGTCTATTAATTTATGGTACATGCTTCCTCAGTTTGTTTGCCCAGTTGATTTCATACAAGGGACGCTATTGCCGGATGGCCTAGAAGCTACCTAATCAGTGCATGTATTACATATTAACTAAAACTCCTCAATGATATAAGATATGCTTCCCGCACAGAGCTTGATTGTTTGCTTTTTTCTCTCTCTCTCACCCTCTCTGACATTCTCTGTGCCTGACGGAGGGGGTGTGAGCAGAGGGGCTGTTTGCACAGAGGCTGTTTGCCTAGTGGATACGGACACTCCTCTACAAAATGCCGCTTTATCGTGGTGCTTCAGTATACTTAAAAGCATGTATTGATTTTTTGATTGTTTGCTTTTCTCTCACTCTCTCTCTCTCTGACATTCTCTGCTCCTGACAGTGCTCCTTTGAAGAGGAAGATATGTTTGCATTCTTTTAATTGTGAGAAAGAACTGTCATCTCTGTCTTGTCATGGAGCACAGTTTAAACTTTTGACTAAAGGGTGTTATTTCATGTTTAGAGGGCTCTAATAAGGTTAACAGTGTGGGAGAGTTTATAAGGGCTTAAAATATATAAAAATAACCATACAAACATATGGTTTCTACTTCGCGGATTTTCATCTATCGTGGAGGGATTACTTTACTTTCATTCCCCTTGCATTTTTCAGAAAGATGTTTTAGGTCTTGTAACCCCATTATTGTCCACAATGTTTTGGTTCCAAAACTTTGAAAGAGCAAACAGGGAAAGCAAAAAAGCATTACCTACACCACATCTACTCCATTTGTCATAACAAGACAAGGAAAAAGTCTGTATGTATGCTTGTCTGCTGAATTCTTGAGTCAGGTCGGTCCGGTCCAATCTCCTTTATCTTCTTGTTTTTTTTAAGTTAACAATTTGTGAAGAGGTGTTTCAATAAAGAAATAGCCAAATTTTCTTTGATTTCTAAAGTTCCACTTGAAATTGCCATCTCCATAAATTCACGCTTATTCATCTATAGTTACTTTAATGGCAGATGTGAACTATGAACCTGAAATAGTGCATTGTCCAATCACATTATATTAAAAAGCCTAAAACAATGCTAATTCACTTCCAATAAATGTGTCAGTGACCGGAGCACAGAGAGCCATGTCCCTGGAAAAATCTGAATGCAACCAATTAAAGGGCAGCCTCAGGTCACCTGCTTGCCAAAAGATCAAGGAATTACATATACTCTCATCTGGCCGGCATCCTTCACTCAGGAAATATAGGTATTCACACAAAAATTGAACAAGTAGAAACCAATTAATGAATTTTGACATGCGCTGATACCAGACATGTTGCACAAATAAACAAATTTATTTCATGATTATTTCTCACTACATAATTAGAGTTTTTAAAATAACAAACAATCTTTGGTGGCGGTGCAAGTTTTAGGATCATGCAGTACATTTATGCTTGAGGTGTGGCATAGCTAAGCAGTAGCGGAGTGCCTCCAGAGTGTAGGTGATGCAATAGTTAATTATTCATGCGTGGAGAAACACGACAGCAAATTGCATCATTAGCATTCCGGTTTTGTGATAACGCCACCTGTGTCAGCAAATGCAGCTTAAAAAGAGTTGAGCTGAAGAGAAGCAGAAGGCTTTAGAAAATAACCAGAGATAAGGACAAGCAAAAGAACAAAGGCAGAAGGGACAAGGCAGTGTGGTCAGCCCCTGTGCAGGAGTGGATCCATGGCACTCTGAGGTTTTTCCCTGCTGTGCAATTATGTTGGACCAGGGACTGGAATCGAGTGCTCTCCGAAAAAAGCACAGAAGGAGCATGAAGAATGACTGAGGTCCAGCTCCATGTGTTTTGGCAGACACTAGTGAAGGTCTGCAGGATGGGAGTTAGGAGAAAGCAACTGTTGGTGCTGGCATCGCCACCAGCTGGGAAGATCTGATGGGGCAAACTGGGGACAAAGAAAGAGAGCGTGCTGCTATGAAAAGATGATCGCCGCAAAAGACTTTGTTTCATTATTGATTAGGTTTAAATTATGGATTTTATCATTACTTATTTATTTAACGGGTTTCACAATTTGCACTTTGGGGTTTTGAACCTGAAACTGATTCATAAAACTAAAAGCACTTGGCATAATGTTACCCCATCTCTTTTGAGTAAGTGTCGTCATTGCACTGGCTGAATTTGGTTTACATATGGTTTGGGTCCAAAAGGGATTGTCACACACCTCTATTTCAAAGCAAGGAGAAGGTGTAGAGTTTTACAGTATCGGAATAAGGTTTGTGGCGGATGGCCGGGACCCATGCCCAGCTGGGATTCCTCTTTGGCACTGAATCCGGGGGAGCAAACATAGGCTGCACACTACGTCCCCCCCGGAACGCTTGGTGGCAGCCTCCCTGGGTTGCATCGGGGTCACAATCATGGAACACCAGAGTTCAGTCCTGTTGGGCTCCGTGGCCACTGCCAGGGGGAGCTGCACAGCTTCCTGAGCCCGTGTGGGCTGTGATGCAGTCACATCCGGAAGTGCAGCCTGAAGTAGGTCAACGAGCACCTGGAGCACTTTCAGGGGTGCTATAAAAGAAGCCTGCAGCCACTACTCTAGGCGCCAGAGTCGGGAGGAGTAGGACAAAGATGCCTAGGAGAAGTGGAGAAAGAAGAGTGTAGTTTTTGGGTGTTTTCTTTTGTGTATGTTTTCGGGACTGTGTAGGGCCAGTGGGACACGGGGAAGATGTGTCTCACAGCTAAAGAAAAATAAATCTTTTGTTTCATTTTTACGTGCCTCCATTGTCAGTCTGTGTCGGGTTGACGTCTATATAGCGCCTTTGCCACAGGTTGTAATAAAAATTGATTACAAGTAAGAATATTTTATTATATTAAAACATGAATTCAAAATAACACACCCCACATTATCTATCCTTTTGAATTAAATTCTTCATTGCCTCATTTCTAATATTTGAACTAAAAAACTCTAAAGTCTTAGACCCTGTTATTTAGGAAGACAAGCCAAAAGATGTCTAGAAATATTGTATTCTGTTAACATTAAACCTTATTATAAAAGGCATAATTTTAAATGCAATTTCAGCAGCTTTAAATTTATTTTCAAATTAATCCACCACTGCAACAAAAGTATCTTGTCACTTTGTGCATAAACAGCAAAAATGGCTGAAACTGCTGGGGATTGTGCAGTAAATTATATTGAGCATTAAAATAAAACACACGCCTCCCTATGCTTACAATAATTTATACTACCCACATACCTAATTTAATCACCTAAAATGTAAATAAAATGTAATTAAGAGCCACACATTCAAGAAAACATTTGAGACAGAATCACTATATTTCTGGACATTTGACAATAAAAATTTGTACCTAAGGGATTTAAAGTATTTATATGAGCAATTCAGGAAAAATGTCTTGTAGTCCCAGGGGTCTCCATTTCACTTAGAATAAACAGACTTTTTATCTCCTCATTCAATTACTTTTGCTATGATCCTAATTCAATGACACTTCCATCTTTTATGGGCTTACAGTTATTAAAAATAACTGTTGCTGCCACCACCTCACCCCACCCAAAAAAGTTCACCAGTATTTTTCAAATCAATCACAATCATGACATATATTAATTTGCACAATGGAGTTGTGTTCTGAAGTGAAGCATTTTTAATAAATTAAAATGGTATCATTCTTGTGTAAAATGAGTCTCTAGGGGTATGAATCCAAACATGAAAAAAGCCTTAAAACTTTCTTAAATCTTGCCTGAAGAAGAGGCCTGAGTTGCCTCGAAAGCTTGCATATTGTAATCTTTTTAGTTAGCCAATAAAAGGTGTCATTTTGCTTGGCTTTTCTCTACTCTTAAATCTTACAAAAATTTAAGAAGTTTCTTTTTCCCCTTGTTTCAGGCCAAGTACTTGACCACCATAAAATTGCGTAGACAGAAAAGGAACAAGAGGACCAGATGAAACTAAACACAAAAGGTTGAAACTACGAACATAAAACATTGTCATCAGCCAAAGAGGTCAACCAAAAATCAAAGTCAAACAGAACTTTAACAACACCTCCACAAACTTGGATAATGAATTCCTTATGATGTCGACTTATATACCATTGTGCCTGTGACATCACATGATGCGAATGTTAGTGACACAGCCCCTAGCACCAAGAGCATGCAAAATGCCACCTGTTAGCCAATATGGTGGCACACACATAAGAACCAAAATGGCATCTCGGAAGATTAAAAAAATAATGGGAGACAAAATTAACAAGGTTAAAGCTAAGTTACAACAAAACATTAGAATGTAGATGAATTCTCAGTATTTGAAAATGATGGGAAAAAATATACAAGTACAGAAAACATTTTATAATAATATTTACGAACTCTCTGTATAACAGCACCAAGAGTGTATCTTGGGATTACACACAAATTGTAAAATAGCATAATCATGTCACTTTAGGAAGATTAAAAAAAAAACCAGAACATTTTTGTATGATTCAACCAACTCTGTGCTCGTCTCCCAGCATGGTAATGTTTTCTCTACCATATGCTTTTCACCTCCCTGCTGCTGGTGTTATAAATGACAATATTGAATGTTGCTGCATCTGGATGAACTGTTGTCTCTGTTCAGTTGGCAATCAGAAAATATTCATTGAAAAAGTCACACAATCACTCACAGTGTTTTATTACAACAACAACAACATTTATTTATATAGAACATTTTCATACAACAGTGTAGCTCAAAGTGTTTTACAGGATGACAAAAGAAAGTTACAAAAAGAGAAAAAATGTTAAGATTAGGCAATATATATTAAAGAATAAATAACAACAAATGAGGTAAGGTCAGAAGGTTGGGAGAACAGAGATAACAAAAAAAAACTTAGGTTGGAGAAAAAGAACAAAATCTGCAGGGGTCCAAGGGCAAAAGTCCACCCGGCAGAGAATAGTGGGGATTAGTACAAATAGCATATTCTTGAAGTATATAATAATTCTGTGTCCATATAGTCTATTAAGAATACAACTAAAAAGTAGCTATGAAAAAGCCAAATCAAAGTAATGAGTTTTTGAAATGGTCCATAGTATTAGCCTGATGAATTTCTATAGGTAAAGCATACCAGACTTTAGGTGCATAACAGCACCTCACCACTTCTTTTCAGCTTGGCTCTTGGAATTATAAGAAGACCTCCATTCATAGATCTAAGGTTATAAGTTGGTGTGTAAGGTGTGATCCAATTTTCTTTTACTAGTTAAGATTCTGGCTACTGCATTCTGCATTAATTGCAAACAATTTATGTCTTACTCAGGTAGTCCTGTCGACTAAAAATAAAAGTGTGAATTAATTTTTCAGTGTATTGTAAAGTTGCAAGGGGAATAACTTTTGTTATATTCCTTAAGTGAAAGAATGTAGTCCTATCTAGTAATCTGGTTAATTTGTGATTTAAAGATTAGATCAGAATCGATGATTACTCCTAAATTCTTTACTTCTGCCTTAATTTTTACACCTAAGGGATCAGGTTTATTTCTAATAGCCTTGCCATAACCATTCTATTTTTTCCTTATTTAGTTTGAGAAAGTTACTACTCATCCATTCAGAAATAATACAAATAGACTGGATTAGAGAGCCAAGAGCATCAGGGTCAACAAGCACTATAGATAAATACAGCTGAGTGTTGTCTTCATAGCTGTGGTAGCTCACCTTGTGTTTTGAGATAATCTGACCTAATGGAAGCACGTTGATTATAAAGAGCAGAATAGATCCTTGTAGTATACTATATATAATATGATATATCTCTGAAGTACAATCACCACAACTAACAAAGACTTTTGTACCTATTAGGTAAGACTGAAACCAGTTTAAATTGCTGCCAGAGAGGCCCACCCACTGTCTGAGGCGATTTATAGGAACACTGTGGTCTATGGTGTCAAATGCTACACTCAAGTCGAAGAGAACAAGAACAGATATTAGGACTCTGTCCACATTAATTCGCAAATCATTTACTACTTTAGTCAGGCCAGTTTCTGTACTGTGGTTTGTTCTAAAACCTGAATGAAACTTGTCAAGAATAGAATGTTTAATTAAGTAATCATTTTGCGGCTTAATAACAGCTTTTTCTTGAATTTTACATAAGAATGGCAGGTTAGAAATTGGTCTAAAATGGTAAACCTGATGTATCTTTACAGTACAGATTCGCAGAGGTCTGGTGAGTATTCAAGATGTAATGATCTCCAGGGAAGAACTAGTCTTCTGTACTAGGTGTAGCCATCACAACACACACACCTAATCCCTGTCACTTTTAATTCCACTGTCAGCATACTAGTATGTCATTGGACTATGTGAGGAAGTTCATGGGAACAAGCGGACAAAAAAAGTGAAGTTTATCCCAACTGAAATTAAAGTAAGGGCCTAATATATGTGTGGAGGCAATATTGTCTTCCCCTATTGTAGTAATGACATTACGTGCTTTATCTATCCATCTGGCAGATAGTGCTGCTGCCCTCACAGCTCCAAAATACTAAATTTGAATAATGGGCCATTATCAATGTCTCTGAGGAGTTTACACACACGCATTCTCCCCTTGTCTGCTTAGGTGTTTATCCAGATACTGCAGGATTTCTGCCATATCTAATAGAAGTGTGTGCGTTAGTTCAATTTACAAATTTACAGGTATCCAGTATAGGTTAATGTGTATTACAATGAACTGACACCCTGTTCAGAGGTGGTTCCTGAGTTGCACCTAATTGTTTTATCCTGTTACAGTATCAGATTTCCTAATACAAAAGGGACCAGCTACCATCTTGGGTTCTTTACTTAATGGGGACAGGAAAAAATGTCAAAGGCAGTTATACACATGTTCCCTGTAACTTCTTATATGTTTCACTGTTCATTATGTACCCTGCATATTCAACCCCAGGGATCTCTATCATCTGGCTGCCTCAATGACTGAAACTGTCTTTTACCTTCAGTCATTTACTTCAACCCAGTTTACCATAAATTGTTGGCTTCTCAAAAGCATGGGAAAAGAAGTTAGACAAGCAATGACAATCTAACTCTTGGCTACACGAGTAGCAATTAAGACAAAGGAATTGAGAATAAGCTTTTACTTAAAAATATTTATTTACATCAAAACCAATATCAGCATATACTGTATAAATGTATTCTGTATTCACATAATCAACTATACAGTAGCACAGTAGTGGCTTGCTACCAGAGAGTCAGGCACATGGACCTATTTATTTTAATGTTTTATTTTAATATTTTTAGCTCTGCATTATACTCTCATAGTCATCTCTCTGATCAGGAAAGACATATTATTATTTCTATTATGATTTGTGATTTCTGTTAAGGTGTTATGGATAGATCGATCCAGCAGGGCCTTATTGACTATATAGTGTTTTTACACAGCCCTGCTGGATATCTTGGGGACCACCGGGAGTCACTGTAGGGGGGCTCATGGGCTCTTGTGTGCCCTATAACCCGGGAGTACGTCACGGTCACGTGACGGGAAGGAACGACGTGCTCCCGGGGTGAAGAACAGGACTGTTTGCCCTGACCCGGAAGGAATAAGGAACTGTGGTCTGATTGGACAGGAACGCCTCCGGGTCAGAAGCTATAAAAGGACTATGGGCCAGTACAGACACTGAGCTGTGCTGGGTGGGAGAGGAGCAAAGTGTCTGGGCGAGGAGGAGAGTGTTGTAGAAGAGTTTATTGATTTAGTGATTTATGAGTAGTGTGGAAGGTGCTTGGTGCACTGTGGAAAAAAATAAAAAGTATTGGACTTTTACCTGGTGTCTGGAGTTATACCTGAGGGTTCAAGGGAGCACTAGTATTGTGTTCACAGCAATACCTCGAGCAGCGGCCACGGCAAGGATGCATTTGAAACGAAGTCACATGACTGACGCGGAACGTAGACTTGCTAATGCGACCACACGTACACAACGAGCACAACAAACGGATAAGCAGCGTACGGCTACAAATGCTACTAGCGCTGAAAAAAATCATGCAAATCGGACACAAAGGACAGATGAAGAACATGTGCTACAGAATGCTACTAACGCTGACAGACATCGTGCCAGCCATTCTGATTCCGTGACGTACTCCCGGGTCATACGGCCTCACAGGGCCCATAAGCCCCCCCACAGCGACTCCTGGTGGTCCCCAAGGTATCCAGCAGGGCTGTGTATAAACACTACAAAGTCCATAAGGCCTTGCTGGACCTCGGTGCACGATCCTGCTGTCGGGAGAGCTCCTCCTGGCGGCCTGGGGGTGCGGACCGGCATGGGAAGCCGGCAGTCCTCCACAGTACACACAACTCACTTTCTTTATACGTGAAGGGTGGTCAGTTTCTTATAACACACAAAAAGTTACTAATTCATTATCACACAAGTCCAAGGTTGATTCCCATGTGTATCTAAAGCTTTTTGAAGCTGCAAAATATTCTATGATCCTGCTCCACTTTCTATGTAAAATACTTTCAGAATGCTTTGACTTTCAGCTTTCCCAGAATACACTGCACTTCTGTTCAGCATGAAAATACTTAGAAGCTTAAGGCCTATTAGCTAAAATCTGTCAGCTAAAAAGATGTATCTCCTATACACCCATGGTGCTGATTCTAACTTGGATTAAACAGGAACCTTAATGAATGGATTATATATTTTAATAACTTAGTAACATTTCAACTTTGAATTACAACCTACAGACCTAATTTGTGGCCCCTACTTATTCTGTTCTTAGTAATTATTTATAGGGTGTTTTTGCTAATTTTAACTTTCTCAGATGAACCTTTTTGATCATAGCTCTACATATTCTACATTATAATATCTGTGATTAAAATGTTTAACTGTTAACTTTTTATTACAGTGTGAATTTATTAAAGCTTTTACACTTCATTTTTAATGTCCCGCTGTGGGCCTTCTTATCACACATTTGCATCATTTGCATGTTTTGCACCTCACTTCATTTTAATTGCATCCTGTGCATGTGAGGAATGATAGTGTGTATGCTTTTGTTCTGTGATGCTGATAGCTTGATTGAGACTTCAGCAAAATATTATAAAGACTTTCGTAATTAACAGAAAATTAAGCTTTTCGTGTATGTCTGTCTATTTAGATGCTTCAGTATAAATGTACTAGCGTGACTATAATAATTTCAATAGCTATTCTTCTAATAGAAGAAAATGTTGTGATACTTCTGCCATGTTTGTTTTTAGTTTTCTAGATTACGTTTCTTTTCAGTCATATCAGAGAAAGCCGCGTGCTATTGTGTAAAGGATTCATTGGATAAGTATATTTTGGCCCAAGGGCCCTGTAAACACAACCTTTATCACCTCTCAGCAGCACCATAGTATATGTGGGTGTCCTGCAGGAGACTTGTATAATTTCAGAATCAGTCTGTCTTGATGTGTTGTTACCACGTTATGTTGTCTTTCCCTTGGAACTAAAACAGTTATACAGCCAATTTGAAAAAAATATGGATGGAGAGGAGTACAGAGACTCAGTGGGCCAGCAACATGGTTGCATATTACTCAGTATTGCTGCTCCAAGGTCAGAGGTTCAGATCTTTGCCTGAGTGCTACCTTGTAATCCACAAGTAGCTGCAAGATGTTCTTCTCAAGTTTGTGAGGGTTTTTGTTCATATACTCTGGTTTTCGACCTATATACCAAACACAAGCAAGTTAGTTTACTTGGAAGAAGTAGTGTGTCAAATAATGAATCAGAGTCTCAAATGGAATGGAGTCCCTAATAATTCTGTTGATTTCTGTCTTATTTTGTGTCCTTGAATCCTTGAATGGAATAAATGGGTTAGAATGTGAATTGAGTATTGTAATGTCATTGTATAGAATAGGGTTTTAGGGTGAGAAATATTGCATTTTATAGTTTGAAAGTGAATACTCACAATGGTAAATTTCTGTGCTTGTTTAGATTAGAGGCAACGTTTACGTGAATCAGTTATGTTAATAAGACTGCATTGAAAATATTATAATGTGATATTGGGGTGAATGCAAACAGATTGAGGCCTACTGGGCGATATGCAATGTTAAAACAAATACTAATACAATGTTATAACTATTATATTGTATAAGAAGATTGTGTAAAATTTAAGAACAGATAAACTAACTGCATCTCAACTGGCCTTGCACTTTAAAGGAACACCTCAGGTGAATTAAGAAGGGAGGGATTGCACCAGCTAAAAAGTCAATCAAACTATCTGATATACATCTTGCAGTACTGACTTTAATCTGAAGCATTCAGGTTGTATGTTTTGATTTCTTCATTTTTACCTTCAATTGTTTGATATGCATTGTAATAAAACACTGTACAATTAAATAATTAAACAAGGGAGCCACAAGCAGTTTGATGTAGTGTGGCACTTTTGACGATTGCACAACAAAACTACTGTATATTTACTCTGTGTCAGCTTTCCAAGAAGGTATGCCTCACAAAAAATAAACAATACCTTCATAAGATTTTTCAGGTTTCTCTGCAAAAGGGCATCCGTTCTTTGGTTTGTTAAGTAACTATGGCAAGCAATAAGGCAGCATTTTTTTTTTGTATTTGAGAATTATTGACATCAGATATTGCATGCCATGTTTACTTCATCTACATTTTTTAAAGTGCATTATTAAAAAAATGCTGTGGGCTTACAACATTTTCCAAAACTTGTGGCACATTCCTTCACATGTCTTAAAACAACAACTTACTATGTGTTTGTGAAATATCTATATTTGTTTAGAAATGTAAATATTCAGGTTTGTGCCTTTATGGTCACATTATATTAAGGATCTTCCTATAATACATTGTTCTTCTTAAGAGCAAATACAAAATGCAAGGTGCAGTTGAAAGATAATCCTTACATCAACTTTAGTACTTTTTCAAGTCTATTTTGCTTCAGAGATACAGTACATGCCTATCAGTCCAGAATTTCAATTTAACAGTGGACCTCTTAGAATTTGGGCACCACATATTGCCTCTCATACATACAGTACAGATCTGCTAGATGCCTGAAATCCTCTTATAGTAACCTTACTTACTTAGAGTATTTTCATTATGAAACTCTTGGGGAATATTTCTTTACTTCTACAGCTTCTTCTTTTAGTTACTCTATTCCTAATTCTGTCAGTAATCAAAGCTCAAATAGATCATGGAAGCTTCCTTTTCTCTGCATCATGTTAGAATTGCTGTTACTGTTTTTATTGCATACAGTTTATTAAATCTGTTTGATTCTAATGCTACTAAACTGAAGTAAGGCTAAGAGTGGGTTTGTTCCATCCAACCATTCAAAATGAATTTGCTTCAGTTTATGTCCCTATTTAACATTGCTTTTAATGTCAAGTGAATCCTTAAAGCCCATAGGTGAGCTGATTATTTAATGCTGTTAAAATTGCCTAGGTAACCATCTTATATCTGCCTGCTCTCCAGTGTTTGGCAAGAATAGTAAAACAGTGTTGTGTTTATAGTAATAGTTTTAGGGTAATATCATATTGTTGATAGTATGGAAGCAAAGCTCAGCTAGCAAATTTTAAAATAAGAATCCCTATGGTGAATAAGAAAGTCCCAACACTTCTACCGACAACAAAACAGTGGATAAAATTGAGTCCTCACTACTTGCTGCAGCATTGCAGTGTTAAAAACAATCTGCAAAGATGTCAGAGAGGCAAAAGCCATCAGATCTGTCTGTGGTGAATTAGTAGACCACTTAACCAAAGAAAATTTTAAATAAAATAGCTTGTTTGACTGTAGGATAGCAGAAGAGTAGACGTAACCCCACAATACACTCTGGCAAGCAAACCCTATTCATGAAGTTGATGATGATGTAGTAGATTCCAGTGGTCGCGAAGACACTCAGATTCGCACCTTCCAAAGATAGTGATTTGTTTATTTTATTGTGGGGATCTCAGAAACACACCCAGCCTTGACCCCTCATGCACACACTCACACACAGAGACACTGATCAGCAGATCAATGAATCGATAAATACAGAATATATTAATCAAATATTGAAGTGAAAACAAAACAATATTACACAAAAATACGTAGGCAATAGCCCTCCCCAGTTTGGCGACAGTGATAATTATTTACATACACTACACAATAAACAATTAACACTAACAATAAAGTCCAACACAATAGAGTACAGCAGAAGCAGATGATGATGGAGTGTGGAATGAAAAACCCTTCAACATTTATATATTACTTACATAAAAGCCAGATCGAATGTTATTTATTTGGATTTAGTTACTTCCTACAGAGTGCAGAGCTATAGCAAGTCTTTATGTGAAAACAGCAGTGTCAGATGGTTAGGGTAGGATCGTGAACACAACTGAGAGAATGAAACTGAATAAAAAAATAAAAAAAAAGCTAACCATACATTTACACCGGCTGTTACAGACTGAAATCAAATGTATGTTTTTATTCTGAGATAGCAAGAATAAAAGCAGCTCACTTCTCAAAATGGACTCGTCAGGGATCAAACCTGTGAAGTTTTTATTACTAGTCAACAGTTGATACCGTTGCGCCACTGAAGCAGTCATAGTAAATGTGTGTCAATGTCGCACCCGAAGGTGTGTTCATTTTCTGCAGTTATATTTTTGAGTAAAAGCGCACTTGTTATGTTATACTAGCAAAATACCCGCACTTCGCAGCGGAGAAGTCGTGTGTTAAAGAAGTTATGAAAAAGAAAAGGAAACATTTTAAAAATGATGTAACATGATTCTCAGAGTAATTGCTTTGTCACTGTTATGAGTGTTGCTGTCGTCAAGGATTTGATTATCATTATTTCTTTTAATCAGATTCGTATTTGGAGGACGTGTTGTGTTCAAGTTACATTCTGTGCTTGTCAAGCGTTGTAAAGATAACAGGTTTCATTCATCGAAGTGTGCACTACCCAAATCGCTATGTGAGTATTTAGCGGCAGCGTCTCTATTAGGTTGTGGATTTGCCTGCGAGTATTTAGCAACAGTGTGTCTATTAACTTGTTTTTCTGCGAGTATTTGGCGGAAGCTTCACGAAGTTGTTTTCATCTAGCTGCATCAGAAAATGTACCACAATGTCTGACATGCCTCCTTTTTAGTGTTTTGTCACAGATTGGATTCCTGCTGTCATAATCGGTTTGAGTCTACATATATATATATATATATATACTAGCAAAATACCCGCGCTTCGCAGCGGAGAAGTAGTGTGTTAAAGAAGCAATGAAAAGAAAAGGAAACATTTTGAAAATAACGTAACCTGATTGTCAATGTAATTGTTTTGTCACTGTTGTGAGTGATGAGTGTTGTTGTCATATATATATATATATATATATATATATATTTACACACACACACATAAACATATATATATATACATATACATACATATACTGTATATCTACATATATACACACACATATATACACACAAATACATATATATATATATACATACATACACACACACATATATAAACATATATATACATATACATACATATCTACATATATACACACACAGCTATTTATTATCAGTGCAATACACTGTTTGTTAAAACGGTTGACTCCGCTCTTACGTGCAATAACAAATCAAATCATTCAGTTGTCTTTGCTCATATGTCATTTTAGAGCTGGACGCCTGGCATCTTTTTTTGGCCACAAGTTCGTTTCTGTTTGGTGTGAGGTTCTGTGTTGTGGAGATTCTCAGGATGGATTGCAGGTGCTCATCAGTGAGGTGACTCCTGTGTGCTGTTTTGTTAGTCTTTATCACTGAGAAGAGCTTCTCACACAGATATGTGCTATCAAACATGCACAAGGTTCGAGCCGCATGTAGACGGACTTTTTTTGTTCTTCAAAGTCACCAAAGCGCCGTGCAAACTCAGTGCGCAATAACTCTAGCTTCGCAATAACTTGCAGCATCATAAGGTAGACTTGATTAACGCAGTAAGTGTTCGGCAAGGCAGCTGAAGCGCTGCATTATGGGATCTGTAGTTTATTGTGTTACCAGCGCTTCATATACCCGGGCTTTAATAACAATAATACAGTATATAAAATGATCTCGCGGGCCGGATGTGGCCCGCGGCCCTTAAGTTTGACACATATGGACTAAATAGAACTTGAAAAGATATATTTTTCAAATGTGATCGCGCAATTCAGATAGAGTTGACGCGCACTACAGCCTGCGTGCCTCAATGAGTCATCCTCCCCTCACTCTTACTTTTTTACCGTTCATCTAATGAATACACTGAGTATGGCTTTACCAAAACAATCATTGATGGCGAATAAAGTATCCATTATTCGAGTATGTAGATCGGTATATATATATACATATATATATACCAGCGTATATCAGCGAGAAGTAGTGTGTTAAAAAAGGTAGAAAAAGAAAAGGGAATATTTTAAAAATAACGTAACATGACTGTCAATATACAGTATTTGTTTTGTGAGTGTTACTGAGTGTTGCTGTCATCAAGGATTTGATTATCATTATTTCTTTCAATCAGGTTCGTATTTGTAGGATGTGTTGTGTTCAAGTTACATTCCGTGTTTGTCAATCGTTGTAAAGATGACAGGTTTCATTCATCGATTCGTTTCTTACTGCATCAATAAACAGCTCGTCTTCTTCTTTTTTATCTGAGACCTGACACACTGCATGCACGGGTTTTTTTTACACTTTCTTCCTTTAGCGGGACATTGACTTTTTCCACCGTGTGCTTTGTTTCCACAGTAGCTGCATTTATGAATATGCTTATCAGACGCTTCATATTTTTGCTGCCTTTTCAATTGTGTAATTCGGTTTTGTTCAGCTCTTTGGAACTGTTGCTTTTTATCTGTGCACTGCGTCAGTTCACGTGAGCCACTCGTGTACTTGCATCGAAGGTTCCCAGCTGTGCTGGTGCCATCTCGTGCTATGTCCATAGCTTTATTTAATGTTACCTTAGTCCTGGCACTTAAAACTTTCTCTCGCAGTTTCGCTGAGTTTGTGTCAAACACCACCCTGACCATCTCATCTTCCTCTCCATAAGCACAGTCCTTCACCCGTGAATATTTATCCGTGGCAGTTTGCTATTGGATTGCCGCTGATGGACGGCCTTATATGGGCAGGCACTAAATTACAAACGCCAGCGGCAGCCTGTCTATGAACTTAATTTAAAGTGTAGGTTTACATCGTGCTTTGTTTCCGAAGTAGCAGAACTCATGAATATAGTTGTATATGTCACTCGCTCGCTTCTTATTGTTTCGCTGCCTTCTCAATTATATAATGCATGTTTTCTTGAGCGCTTTTTTGAGGTCTTCCTGGTTTTCTATGTACTGCGTGATTACGTGGGAGGCGTGATGATGTCACACGAAACTCCGCCCCACGGCGTTGAAGCTCATCTCCATTACAGTAAATGGAGAAAAACTGCTTCCAGTTATGACCATTACGCGTAGAATTTCGATATAAAACCTGCCCAACTTTTGTAAGGAAGCTGTAAGGAATGAACCTGCCAAATTTCAGCCTTCCACCCACACGGGAAGTTGGAGAATTAGTGATGAGTCAGTGAGTCAGTGAGTGAGTGAGTGAGTGAGGGCTTTGCCTTTTATTAGTATAGATATATATATATATACACATATATATCTTCATATATGTATACATATATCTATATACATATATACACATATACATATATATATACACATCTATCTACATTATATTTATACATATCTACATTATATATACACACATACATACATACACACACACAAATATATATATATGTGTGTGTGTACTTTGTATATATAATGTAGATAGGTGTGTGTGTATATATATATATATGTGTGTGTGTATATATATGTATGTGTCTATATATGTGTATATATATATATATATATATATATATATATATATATATAGCTGATTACCCATTGGCTTTGGTCACTGAGTGCAAGAGAAAAAAAATAAAATGTAGTCTATAAGTTATTAAACAGTAAAACATTAACGTTTTAAGAAGTAAAGATACATTGAGCACTACTGGAGTGGTTTCGGGTAAACTACATTTTAAAGACGGTATAACACAACATGTAAGTAGTACTAACAGCAGCTAAAATGTATATGGATCATCTCTCTGTAGAAGATCCCTTTTGAAAGGTGCTACATGACGGCTGTGGTATAGAAATTACATTTTCTATGTGAACGTCCAGATTTCTGCCTGTGGTAATGTGCCTTACCGGCATTACCAGCAATTAAAGAAAATTAGTTTTGTGTCCTCTGCAGTGTTAAGAGAGAAAGGCTTTGGATTGGGATAAAAGGAAAAAAGGTGTAAAGAAAGGAATCTTGCCTTTTTGTTTTATATAGTGTACAGAGACGTCTTCGCTGACGATATGAGCGCCTTTTGGGGACCATCGCGGTGGGTCTCGTGTAGACTGGTGAGACGTCCCTGCCATTAACCAGCCGGGATGGCACTGTCGGTCCTCCACTCCTGTGCATGTCTTCCGAGACCTCATAATCGTATTTGTGCAAAAGAAAGTGAGAAGCGCCTTAATATTAGTTTGCCGCGGTCTAGAAAAGGGATTCTGTGTTTGCAGTTGTCTGGGCTATAGCTCAGGGGAAGGAGAAAAAAAATTAAAAGTGCTCACTTTGACTTAAGGCAGAAGCGCAGTCAGCATCTCAAAGGCCGGCACAGCTACACGCGCACGCCGGCTGTTCGACCTTTATAATAGTATTTTTGCAGTGCAGGAAATTCCACTTTTTGCAGACACGTTCACATGATCAAAAGTCTTCATGCTCTTTAGAGGTCTTGCTTGTTCTCTGCGTACTGCGTTCCTAGTCAGTTCACGTGAGCCACTCGGAGTACATGCATCGAAGCTTCTGAGCTGTGCCTGTGCTATCTCGTGCGATCTCGCGATGTCAACAGCTTTATATAATGTTAGCTAAGACCCGGCACTTAAAAGTTTCTCTCACAGTTTCGCTGAGTTTGTGTCAAACACCACCCTGACCATCTCATCTTCATCTGAATATTTAGTGGCAGAGTGTTTCTATTGGATTGCCTCTGAGGGACGGCCTTATATGGGCAGGCACTCAATTACGTGGGAGGCATGATGATGCGAGAGGCAAGACGCACCTCCGCCTCACACGGCGACCGGGCTGCCCGCTATGGCCGTATACAGTATACAAAAGTAGGTTCCAGTTATGACCATTACGCTTAGAATTTCGAAATGAAACCTGCCTAACTTTTATAAGTAAGCTGTAAGGAATGAGCCTGCCAAATTTCAGCCTTCCACCTACATGGGAAGTTGGAGAATTAGTGATGAGTGAGTCAGTCAGTCAGTCAGTCAGTGAGGACTTTGCCTTTTATTAGTATAGATTTGTACCTTTTGTGAAAGTGTTTCTTTGATATGTGGACTTCAGGCTTCACACATTATAAACTTCATGTCTACATTTTGTCAATTAGTACTAAAACATGAAAAACATTTCTTTTTTAACAATGTGTTTACATAGATCGTTGTAGACATGCAACACACATGAAATGCATGTGTTCCAAATAACGATATAGTATTTATAAAAGGTGTGATTTTGCTTGACTTCTCACTCTATACAACTCCAAGCAATTGACACGCAGGTAAACAGACTTGAGCTGAGAAAACTGTGCGCCAGTGGGGGATGTGATAGCAGACTGCTTGCTGCTTACTGCTTATCTACACATTTAAAGGACAAAAGATGCTGACGGAGAGGTGAGAAGCGATTTAAGGTGGGACGGATCTACGAGTTTTTTCGTAGGCTCTGGTAATTCTAGTGTTAACCCGTTCTCTTTTCATTGGCAGACTGACCACAGGAAATTCTGCCTGGATTTGACAATGTCACTTCTGGTCCCAAAGACATCACTTCCGGTTTCCGGTCCCGATGACTTCCCTTCCTGTGCCTGACAATAAAGCCGCCATGTTTCCCTGTCTGATTGTTCATTTTGTGAACTGAGATCTGTTAAGACCAGTTAATATGAATAAAACCTTCATCTTTTTCAGCCAAAAAAGTATATGGGTGGCTGCTCCCAGACCTTCTCCTGTGTTGTCTGAATCCTTTCACAACTGACAACATTTCCCAGAGCTAATGTAGTACGTACATTTGACTGTGTTATTAAAATTACAATTCATAAAACAGTTTCACCGAATCAGGTCTTTTATATTTGACTGACAGCATTCACCAATTTTGTGTTTACACTTTGGTGTTATGTTTTCTTTTCATTTTAGAAAATTTGTGACTGTCTAATTATATTATCTAATTTGTTGTAATGAAATGTTCTTTCCATGTTGTGAAGCACAAAAAATTTTTGTTGAGTCATGCTGTTTTCACTTCCTTACTGAGCCAACATTTTTTGGTGAATTTAGTGAAATTTTGTGGATTTCAGCAGTTTTCTCTTCCTCTACCCAAAATAATCTCACTACTGTGCATTATTTAACAATAATGCAATCCCGCAGTGTAGCACCCATGTTTATTTGACTTTGGCTTCAATTAGACTAATGGTAGAGTGCTGCACTGTGCATGTTCAAACTATCTATAAGCCATAGTAAACGTGTTGTATTGTGTCAGTTTCTGTACATGGGGTTTACTGCTTAATTTTTAAATTGCCTTTATTTTTTGATTTACCCTCATGTTATGATTTTATTTTTTTGATGGTGGTGAAGCTGTTTGAATGTATATACTATATATAAGCCAATACAGTGTTCAATGTACCAAATGAGTGACCATTTATATTGTTAGTATAAACAGTGTAGAAATGGAGATTTGTGAGCTCATCTTCTTATAGCTGTTTGTACCATTTACTATAGTCTAACACTTTTCGTGTCTATTATTGACCACTTGTGTGATATTGGTCTATTGAATATGTTCATCTCTTTCTGTTGATTTTGCTAGGATAAGATCAGTTTTTGAAGATGTGTAAAACTATGTTTTGGACGTAAGATTTCTCTTTTTTTTAATTTGTAAACATTCATTACTTGTTTCCATTATAAATGACGACTTATAAAGCCCCATAATGATAGGTCTCAGAATCAAGGTTTACCTGGCAAAGATATTACTCAGACCAATGCTATTTGCATATTTTAGCCTAGCTTCTGATACTAATCTCTACTAAAAAAGTCCCAAGGTACCTAATAATGTATTTATCACTAGAATGTGGAACAAATAGATACGAGTTTATGCAAACATTTTTTCATCTCTATATATATAAAATCCAAAGTCTGTTTGTCTGTCTGTCCGCTTTTCACAAGAGAACTACTTAATAGATTTAGATTGGGCTTTTTTCTAGAATTTTCTTGAACATTCCAGTTGATTTTGCGACCTCTTTCATCACGCTAAGTATCATGGTTGGCTTGCAGTACCAATTTATTTGCGAGAATCCGAAAGAGATGCAGCGGGCCGAGCAGAGAGGGGCTGGACCCTCCTTACTCAGGCACCAGTCTTGGGGCATATCTTACATCCGCTTAGCTAGCGAATGAGAGAACTACTTAACAGATTTAGATTGGGCTTTTTTCTAGAATTTGCTTGAACATTGCAGTTGATTTTGTGACCTCTCATCATGCTAAGAATCATAGTTTGCTTGCAGGAGCAATATATTTGCAATAATCCAAGGCAGAGGCTGCAGGCCGAGGGGAGGGGGAAGCGTGACGTCATGAGTAGGGAGTCAGGTAGGACCCTCCTCGCTGTCCTGTTTCACTTCTATGTGGGTGAAGCCGCATGGGAGAGCTGCTCAGTAATAAGTTCAATAGTGTCCTGTACTGCTATCACTGTACATCATGTACCATAAACTTTTTTTCCCCATAGTTGTACAATTTGCACATTCCGTAGTATTTTGTTAATTACTTTGGGTCCTTGTGGCTTTAACAAGGTAAACTGTGGTAAGCCATGGACATTCATGGCATACAACCTTATACCCTGTTATTTTTAACATTTTACGAATGAACAGCATGGGACCTTACCGAAGTGGCAATTTTCTCATGAAAACAGAGTGACGCCCATCAGGATTATATATATATATATATATATATATATATATCCTTGGATAGCTGATGAGTACAATCCTCGAACCACAGATCTTGTGAGAGAAGGATAGGATGTTATTTTCAATGACAGTTTTCATAAATGTGATTTTCTCTTTCATCTACTGTCATCTTATGTCAGCCTTATCAGCAAGGCATTCAACTCAAAACTGAGTGCCCCTTCATTAATCTTGCAGAAAAAATTGGGACTTTCAATGAGCAGGGTCTACCACTTAGTGATGCTGGTCCAGTGTTTTGTAATTTAAGCCTTGAGGGTGTCTTGAAATGCTTTCTCTAGCTATCCTCAGGTTGTCTGACTTTCTCTGAGAGAAGATGATTTGTATACAGGGGTCAGGCACTTTGATGTAATGGGCAATCCAGATGATTTGGCTCTCAATCACCTATTAAAAATGCTTGAAGTGTAACCAAATTATTGACAGTACTCTTTTTTATGGTAATACAGTGACATTCAATCACAGAGATGGATTCTGTCATGAAGGTTTGGGAAGAGGTTCCTGTCCTCCCCAGTATGCTTTGGAAAGGTGCAAGGACTTTATGTTGAAATTGAGGTTGCCGGTACTACATGCTGCTTTAGTACTGGCCCACTTCTAGCACTTAACCTAATATTGTCAGTGTGTCCTGCAATATGTAAAATAAAATAAAAAAACTATTTTTTTACTTTTGAAGTTAAATCTAGTTACTTTCCTGTGATTTATGGTGCTGGCTACACAGTGGTAATATGGCTACCATTTCTTTTTTACAGTTCCAGGACAATGGGTTCAAATCTTGTTGTGTCACTGTCTGTTTGGAGGCTGGACTTTCTTCATTGATGTGGAGATGTTTCTTTGGTTACTGCTGTTTTCCACCTACAGACATATATTTGGTTGTATGGTGACAATATAAGTGATTGTGGGAATTCACATGAGTGTGCCATGTGTTGAATTGGTGCTCGTTCCAGGGATGATCCCTCCCTTGCACCCTATGATATACTCCAAACCACAACCCTAAATGGATGGAGGAATTTATTACATATTTAGATTATTCAGTATTGTACTTTATTATTATTTTTTTGTATTCTTTGGTAGGTGCTCCATAATGTTGTGTGATGTGGAAGGTGCTCTATACCTGGTACGTTATTTGATCAACTTAATTCAATTAATTCTGTCTGATGTGCTAAGGGACACTCCTGCCACAAATCTGAAGAAGAGCACTTGATTTATTGTCCATTAACTACAATTTATCATGCATTAAAAATTTGTCTGATTGTGTTTTTAAGACTAAAGGTTTAGAATTAGGTGGTCACCCTGACACCTGCACAATATACCGCATTTATTTATCACAAAGATTAGCAGCGTGTGGTCTTCAGGACAAAAAACAACTTGAAGACTCCCTAGCTGTTTTACTACATTCATTAACTTGGACAGGCATCAGCTAACTCTTAAGAATTACCCAGGGCAGGAGGACGTGGGCTCACCTGTGCTTGCAGCGTTACTGGCTTTCGTAAGAAGACACTGGCGATACCATATCTTAGCCATATTGCCGACATATGAGTCCTATTAGCCTTTGTCTCGAGAAAATACCTCCAGATAAATAATGTTTTTAGTGAAAACCTCAAGCTTTGCCCCCGATTCCTGAGGTGTTTCACTTGCATGTTGTTGAGCCACGGTATTTGTTTGATTTCAACGTTGTGTCTCTTCATCTGTATCATTATCACAACATTGTTGTGGTGCGGCGGCGTTTGCTCCACACAGGTCTTTCATAGTGAGAAGTGAGGTGCAGGCATGCGCCATCTAGTACTGTGGTTGAGCGTGAGCAGAGCAGACTGCTCCATGCACACACACATCTTTCGCTTATATATGTTTAATAGCGCAGATAAATTGACTTATTTCTTTAAGAAATGGAAAATATTTATAAAACATGAATGCAATGTATATCTAATATCACAGGGTGCACTTTCAGTGGAAGTGTCTGGGGATTTTAATATAGTATGTACCCTGTGTTGAGTGGCTGGTTGCATGTATAGTAACTGTTAGGGGGTGGTTGGCTTTTAGAAAAAACTTGAGATTTGTCCTGTCTTAGTCACAGTGTATTCCAGCAGCAATTGGTACAAGAAAGAAACTCACCTTTGAAATAAATTGGATCTAATAATGAAATGCAAAAATTTACATAGTAATTGTTGATATCTGATTTTAAAATTCACTGAACATTGAGTAGGTTTTTTACATTTGTTTGCTTTTTTAAGACTAAATACATAATAGTTAATGCTTAGAGGAAATGGCAGTCACTCCTGACATTGTAGATTGATGAACTGATTTGCCAGTCAGGAACTGGCTCCAGCTTTCTGGAACAATCAGTTGGATTAATCAAGTTTTAATAAGGCTGGCTGGATGGATTAACTTGAGAAAGTAATGAAGCCTGTCCTTTCATGAGAGAATTTTGTCTTTCTGTATTTTCAGTATGTGTATCTTGGTTGTCAATAATATAGTGAATACTAATTTAAAGTTTTAGGCATAAGTGTATACATGACTATGTCCTGTGATGGATCTGGCACCCCGTTCTGTGTCAGTTTTAACCTTACACCCTTTACTGCTGTTAATACAGTAGGCTTTAGCTCCCCCAGACTCTGAGCAGGTTCCAAAATAGAGGAAGAATAGTTAGCCATTTGCAGTTATAGCCCCCATAAAGGGCATCACATGATAAAATCAGACATAGAATTTTCAAGTTGACTTTGAAATTTCTTTTTTTTCATGTCTTTTTCTAACCTGCTTATTCTAAACCAGGTGTCACACACGTGCGAGTAGGAGGCAGCTAAAGGGCTCAAGTAATTGTAATAAAACATCCGACCAGGGGGCGGTGGAGTGCACTGACTGTCTTTCTCAGTTCCCTACAGACCTTTCCCGGGAAATCCTGCAAGGTGCCGGCGCCTCTGAAGACGTCACTTCCGAAGCCGGCCCGTTTGATGACGTCACTTCTGGTTCCGGTCCCTTTGACGTCACTTCCTCTCAAGACCTTTAAAGCCTCCATCTTGGGCTCTATAGTCAGTTCTGTTTTGGACTCTGTGAGATGCACATCGTTTCTTTGATAAGAAAACCCATTTGCAGCTGGGAAAAACAATATACGGGTGGCTGCCCCAAACCTTTATAATGTCTTGGACTCATTTATAGGGTTGCAAGGAATGCTGGTGACTATATTAGCAAAACAGATTAATAAATATCTTTACCAGCAAATCATTCAATTTAATTTCCTTTGTTTTACCCTTCTATTGTATTCAAAGTTCCCTTCCACCACTTTCACTTTCACTGATAATCCTATCCATGGCTGAAGGAGCTGATTTTTGTTTTCCTTTGATTCGTTTATTTTCTGTTTCCTACAGTACCACAGAGTTTACTTTATATTCTATTTTGGGTTTATCTTCTGTTTCAGTTTTAAAACACTCTAGATACGGCATTTTATTTTTTCACTAAAATCTATTCATTCTTCTTTATCCATTCCTCCTCTTTTCTTTCCACTTAATTTAGTTGAAACCACTTTTCTGGACTCATTGTGAGATTTGTTTCTAAGATATTTATCTAGATAAAAACCTTTTATCAAAGATCTTAGTATTAAACAGAAACAGCAATATGATCACATCATGATGGCAAATATGTTGGTACAAAAATTACAGGAAAGGCGAACTGAGAAACACAAACTTACACAGAAAGTTTTCCCTAGCGTGTGAAAAGAGGCAAACAGAAAGTGCTTGGCCCAGTGGTAAAGGGGAATGTGGCAAAGTCTGACATCCTATGCCTTTTTGTTTGTAAAGAACAGTGATGAGCGAGCATGCTCGGCCGAACATGTGTTCGGCTCGAGCATCGCTATGCTCAGAGCATGGTGCTACTCGAACGATCACCACATGTGCTTGTGCGCCATGCTCGAGTCTCCGCCCCGCATGTTTCAAGGGGCAGGTAAGTACTGCACTCACTGTAATGCCAGTAGCCATGTCAGGCTGGCCAAAACACGTCATTGGGTGCTATATATGCAGGCACTGTCATATAATGTTTTAGAGCGTCAGCTCACCTGCAGGCACTGGCATATAATGTTTTAGAGCGTCAGCTCACCTGCAGGCACTGGCATATAATGTTTTAGAGCTTCATTTTTCCTGTAAAATTGATTTTTTGGGGGGTTTTGAGCGTGTTTTTGTCAGTCTGTAAAAGTGGCGTACAACTCGGACAAACTGGTTCCCAGCAGGGACTTGGAAGTCCAAGATGCATCCAGACATCGTCCCCATACTGTTCCCGGTCCATTTGGGTAGTGTTTCTCTCACTTTCTGACCTTTTCCAATGGACCAGGCACCCTCCCCTCTTCAGAGCAGGGGGTGCCTGGTTGTCTCCCATTGACTTACATTATACTCGGGTGCTCAGTAGAGCACACGAACATCGCAATGTGTTCGGACCGAACACCCGAACACTTTGGTGCTCGCTCATCACTAGTAAAGAATCTTTCTTTTTTTTTTAAGAAATGGTGGCCTGGAAATATTTTTTTCAAAACCTGGTTAATACACAGGTACCTTGTTACAGTTTTTAGCACACTACTGAAATGTTCACAGAGATCTGTCAGAAAGAAATTATCTTGTCCTGATTAGTTAACTCACAAAAAGAACAATCCTTAGATCAATCTGCAATTGAATGACATATTTTTAAAGTCACTGAGGAAGATTATAATCATATTTAGTTGTTGAGTCAAAACCAAATTTAATTCTTTTAAACCAAAGTTGTTTAAATAAAATGATTAACCCAATATGTCATTAATTTTTTCTTCTTTAAATGGTCTCTGGAGGAGGCACAAATGTACTTCAAAGTTTATCTCTGGGAAAGAGTTGTTGCAACGAGGAGGTCACAATGCCAAACAAATGGGAATGTTAAGAGTCTAAGATGCCTTGCACAAAATCTGCCACAGCTTCGAGGAGGATGGGTGAACTGGCAAATTTCAAGAGAGGATGGAAAGGAAGTGAAAAGAATAAAGAAACTTTACGTATCTTAAGAACAGGTCTAATTTTTTTCTTTTTTTTCTTTCCAAGCATTTTATTGATGTTATTAAAATCAAATAACATTCCATACAAGCAAGTCAAGTTTAACAAAACTAGGTTTGAAACAAATCAACCCCCACCAATGAGAAAAAGAGCTAGGCCAACAGAGTAAAAGTTTAAGCTAGTAAAAATTAAGTAAATAGATAAATTAATAAAAAATAAAAAGAATAAAAAAGAGGGTCGAGAATCCACTTCCTCAATTGAAATGCTTATTCTAAAATGTTATTGATTAGATCTTGCCAGGTTTTGAAAACGTTTTGAACAGATCCTATAAGCGAGGATTTGATTTTTTCCAATTTTAGATAATATATAACATCAGCTACCCACAGACTTAAAATAGGTGAGTTAGGATTCTTCCAGTAGAGCAAGATAATTCTATGTGCTAATAGTGTAGTAAAGACAATTACTACAGTTTGTTTGTCCTTCTCCACTTTAAGAATTACCAGATCTAAAGACTGATTTATATTACTGCATTGACCCAACACCATACAGTTGTGCTTGAAAGTTTGTGAACCCTTTAGAATTTTCTATATTTCTGAATAAATATGACCTAAAACTTCATCACATTTTCACTCAAGTCCTAAAAGTAGATAAAGAGAAACCAGTTAAACAAATGAGACAGAAATATTATACATGGTCATTTATTTATTAAGGAAAATGATTGAATATTACATGTTTGTGAGTAGCAAAAGTATGTGAACCTTTGCTTTCAGTATCTGGTGTGACCCTCCTTTGCAGCAATAACTGCAACTAAACGTTTCTGGTAACTTTTGATTATTCCTGCACACCGGCTTGGAGGAATTTTAGCCCATTCCTCCATACAGAACAGCTTCAACTCTAGGAAGTTGGTGGGTTTCCTCACATTAACTGCTCGTTTCAGGTCCTTCCACAACATTTCGATTGGATTAAGGTCAGGACTTTGACTTGGCCATTCCTAAACTTAACTTTATTCTTCTTTAACCATTCTTTGATAGAATGACTTGTGTGCTTATGGTCGTTGTCTTGCTGCATGACCCACCTTCTCTTGAGACTCAGTTCATAGACAGATGTCCTGACATTTTCCTTTAGAATTTTCTGATATAATTTAGAATTCATTGTTCCATCAATGAAGGCAAGCCGTCCTGGCCCAGATGCAGCAAAACAGACCTAAACCATGATCCTTTTTTTTTTTTTTTATTATTAATTTTATTGCAATCCATACAAAGCAATCAAGTTTTTACAAAAAGAAAAATTGAGTTAAGAACAATCCCCACCCCTGAGAGAGAGAGCAAGCCAAACAACATATAATTTAAGGCTTGTAAACATACCTAAATGAATAAATTCTCTGTGCTTTATGAGCTTATTTTAAAATATTACTGATTAGATCCTGCCATGTTTTTTAAAAAGTCTGTACGGATCCTCTAACTGTGTATTTGATTTTTTCCAATTTCAAATAATATAACACATCGGTTTCCCACTGACTTAAAAGAGGAGAGTTTGGGTTCTTCCAGTTTATCAGAATAAGTCTGCGTGCCAACAGTGTAGTGAATGCAATCACAATTTGTTTGTCTTTCTCCACTTTAAGCCCCTCTGGAAGAACCCCAAACACAGCTGTTAATGGGTTAGGAGGGATTGTGAGTCCAAGGCTGTCTGAAAGGTAATTAAAAATTTTTGTCCAGAATAATGTTAATTTGGTGCAGGCCCAGAACATGTGACCCAGTGAGGCTGGGACTTGGTTGCAACTTTACAGGTTGGATCATGCCCTGGAAACATTTTGGAGAGTTTTAGTCGAGACAGATGTGCTCGATATATAATTTTAAGTTGTATAATTGTATGCTTTATGCATATGGAGCTCGAGTGAATTCTCTGCATTGCTACTTTCCACTCCTTTTCTGATATATTAATTGAGAGATCTTTTTCCCAGTGTCCTCTTGGATCTTTGAAAGGGAGGGATTGTAAAATAATTTTATATATTGTAGAGATGGAGTCTAAGTCCTTGAGATTGAGTAATATTTTTTCCAGCATGGATGAGGGTGCAAGATGAGGAAAATCTGGAAGGTTCTGTTTAACAAAGTTCCTGATTTGAAGATAGTGAAAGAAATGTGTAGCTGGAATGTTAAATTTGGAATGTAATTGTTCATAGGATGCAAAGACGTTGTCTATATAAAGATCTCTAAGCAAGTTAATTCCAAATTTTTTCCAGATATTAAAACTGCATATGTTTGTGAAGGTTGAAAGAGGTGGTTCTCTTGCAGAGGTGCCACAGATAGAAGCTTCTCCGTCTTAAAATGCTTTCTACATTGGTTCCAGATTCTAAGTGAGTGGAGCACAATTGGGTTATTTGTATATTGCCGATAACGTGTGTTTATTGGAGCACAGAGCAAGGAATACAAAGAAGTACTGCAGGATTTTACTTCTATTGTGGTCCAAGCCTGTGTATGTTCTTCTATTTGTGTCCAGGTTCTTATGCCTGTATATTTGCTGCCCAGTAATAAAACTGGAAGTTAGGTAGAGCCATGCCGCCTTCTGCCTTTTGTCTTTGTAGGGTCGCTCTTTTGATGCGTGGATGTTTTGAATTCCAAATAAATGAGGTTATTGTTGAATCTAATTGCTTAAAGAATGATTTATTAATGTATATTGGATGTTTTGAAAGAAAAAGGAGCTTAGGAAGAATATTCATCTTAACAGTGTTAATTCTTCCAGCTAGTGTGAGATGAAGGGTTGACCATCTATGCAAGTCTTGTTTAATTTTTTCCATGCAGACGGTGAAATTTTGTTGATATAGAGCTTTATGTTTACTTGTGATGTTTACCCCTAGGTATTTAAACTGTTCTGCAATGATAAAAGGTAGGGTATCTAATCTAATATTATATGCTTGAGAATTCACTGGAAAGAGTACACTTTTATTCAGATTAATTCTGAGACCAGAGATCTTTTGAAATTCTGTGAGTGCTGCTAAGACTGCAGGCACAGAATTTTCTGGGTCCATATATACAGTACCATATCATCTGCATATAATGAAATTTTATGTTCCAGTCCTTCTCTGCTAATCCCCTTTATCTGATCAGTATTTCGACAATGTATTGCCAGTGGTTCAATGGCAATTGCAAACAGCAGCGGTGACAAGGGGCATCCTTGTCTAGTGCCACGTTCTAGTTTAAAGTAGTCTGAGCAAATTTTGTTGATGCAAACTGGGTTAGTATACAGTAATTTAATCCATGCACAAATGTTTGGGCCGAACTCAAGCTTCTTCAATGTAGTAAAAAATCATGTTGAATGCTTTTTCTGCATCCAATGATAATAATATTTCTGGGGTGTTTGATTTAGTTGGTGAGTATATTACATTAAACAGGCGTCGAAGATTTGAAGATAAGTGTCAGCCCCTAATAAATCCAGTTTGGTCTTGTGATATTAGCACTTTCTCCATCCTTCCAGCTATGATTTTAGAGAGTATTTTAACATTGTTATTCAGAAGTGAAATTGGTCTGTATGATGCACATTGTAATAAGTCCTTATTTTGTTTTGGAAAAACAGTGATTAGTGCTTGGCGAAAGGTTTGAGGAAGAGATTGGTTATCTCTGGCTTCTGTAAATGTTGCTAATAGGAGGGCAGCTAGCTGAGCGGAGAATTTCTTGTAAAATTCTGCAGGGTAGCCATCAGGGCCTGCTACTTTCCCGCCTTGGAGTGACTTTATAACATCTAGTAATTCTGATAACGCCAGAGGTTTATCAAGTTCCTCCGCACTAAAAACGTCTATTTGTGGTATCTGTAATGTATTCAGAAATGCATTAGATTGTGTATTGTCTTCTTTAAACTCAGTAGTATATAGGGATTTATAGTAGTCTCTGAAAGTGTGCATTATATTTTTGTCTTTGACGATTTTATCTCCGTTCGTGTTGGTGATTACCAAGATTGCATTGCGCACTTCTTGCTTGTGAATTTGTTGAGCTAAAAGCTTATTAGCTTTCTCTCCATGTTCATAATAATGATGTCTGGATTTGTAGATTAGTTGTTCAGTTTCTTTAGTTGTCAAGAGGTTTAATTACGAATGCAAGAAGTTATTGTCTATAAAGAAGTAATCAATCCTTGAGTAGCAATTATGTACTGGTGAGTAGAAAGAATATGTTCTTGAATTTGGGTTTAAAAACCTCCAGGGGTCTGATAAGTTGTGATCAGTTATAAACTTTGTAATTATCTTTGCGGTGTTAGATGCCGTTCCCCCTGTGAAGGAAGTCCTATCTAAAAGTGAATTTAGAACACAATTAAAGTCCCCAACCATTATAACTTTATGAGTGTTCAGATTGGGAATGGATGCAAATAAATTTTCTATAAATTCCTTATCATCAACATTAGGTGCATAAACATTTATCAAGATCATTTTACAGTTAGATAAGTCTCCCATGACCATTACATATCTCCCTTCAGGATCCATTACTACATCTGATGCTACAAATGGTACTGTTCTATGTATGAGAATTCCCACACCTCTAGTTTTCTTTGTAAAACTAGAATGGAACATTTGGCCAGTCCAGTCTTTTTGCAGCCGGAACTGATCCTTGCTTAGTAAGTGGGTCTCTTGTAAAAATGCAATTTTAGCATTTAGACCTGTTAGGTGAGAGAGTACTTTCTTTCTCTTTAATTTGTGGTTCAGGTCTTTAACATTCCAGCTTACGAAGTTAACTGTCTCATCATGGAGTCACCGATTCTGAGTTTTTGATGTCATTTTATAGACTTAACTGGAAGTGAGACAGCTTCGGCCTTAATTTCCTATTTCCCCTAGAGTCGTTGCCATGCAGCTTATTATTACATTGATAGTTATAATTATAAAGATTAAGAG
This sequence comes from Polypterus senegalus, assembly GCF_016835505.1. Taxonomy (NCBI): domain Eukaryota; kingdom Metazoa; phylum Chordata; class Cladistia; order Polypteriformes; family Polypteridae; genus Polypterus; species Polypterus senegalus. Next base: position 114,111,646 of record NC_053155.1, on the reverse strand, counting down.
GATAGATTAGGTATAGATCAAGCCTGCTCTCTTTCTCTCCCCCCCTTAACCCCCACCCTCCGTTTTTGCCTCCCCAAGTGATGCTAAAGCCCACTTCACACAGTCCCAGTCCTCTGACATACCCAGAGACAGAGCAAGTCCAAAGTAAAACAAGCCCCCATGCAGCGGCGTTTTAGGGTTAAAAGATAGAGATATCTATTACCAATATAGTCTTAAAAAAAAAAAAGAATTTTGCACTTAAAATATATATATATAGTCTTCAGAAATTTTAGTGTATTAAGATGATACACCCAGATAATAAACCCGGGGGATGGTGTTAAAAATGTGTCCAGAATAAGCATAACAAGTCTTAATGCAGTAATAGCAATAACAATAAACCAAGGGTATGATATTGAACAGTCTTGTTTAGGGTAGAGATGAAATAATTAGAGAAAAAAAAAGACTAAAAAAGAAAAAGTAATTAAGCACAATAAAACATAAACAGATAGCACCCTAGTAATACTAATTAATAATGAGAATATATGAGAATATATGCTGATAAAAACCCATATTTTAAAACAAATAGATCAGACAGTAGATTATTAATCCTTGCTTTATCATTAACCGCCATGACTCACTATTATGTATCAGAATAGTCCCGGGATCAGCTTTCTTAATTCCTTTTCTGCTTCTTCCTTGCTAGCGAAGGCATAAAATTGACCCTGCCATTCCACTTTCAGTTTTGCCCGGTACAAGAGGCTGTATTTGACGCTGGCTTACCGTAACCGCTGTTTAATGTTGTCGAAGGCTGCGCGTTTAGTAGCTGTTGCTGGAGAGAAGTCAGGGAAGATATGAATGTGGTTATTTTCATATATAACATCTTCCTTGTTTCTGAGGAGTGCCTTGATCCGCGCACGCCGTAAGCCGCTGCTATCTCAGATTCTGCTTTAAAGTCGTCCCCAATTATTTTAGAAAAAAGTTCAGCTGCGAATTTTACAGGGTTTGAACTTTCTCAATTCTCAGGTAGACCTTCAATTCTGACATTATACCTTCTACTTCCATCTTCCAAAGCAGTCAGTCTGTCTCCGAGTTTTTTGCATTCGGAGCTGAAATTTTCTGCTTTTTCTTCAGCACTGGTAGCTAAATTTTCAGCTACTTCAATCCTAGTCGTGAATGTCTCCTTGAGATCCTCCAATTGATCAGTAAGCGTTTCAATTTTACCCAGCACCTGTCGCATCAGCACTTGCATTTCTTGTTGCAACCTAGCCACTGCGTTTCGTTTGCTTTTTGCCACTCCTGCAGCTGCGTTTCGTTTGCTGGTTGCCATTCCTGTCTCAATTCCAGCAACTCCTGTTTCAATTCCTGTTTCAGTCTCTCATGTGCCTTTTCCCTTGCTTTCTCATTTGCTTTCTCGGTTTTCTTTATATCTTGTATGAGCTCAGCGAACATCACCTGCAGTTTAAACATTTCAATTGTACTTTCTTGTACCGTAGGTGAAGCGTCAGGCTCTACTGTAGCCGATGTCCCTGCTATTCCCGGCTCGCGTGGAGTAATCACAGACTGTAAGGCCTTTTCCAGTTTCTGGTGTTCTTCTCCGATCGGCAAGCTATCGAGATCTGCACTCACAATCGTACATTCACTCCCCTTTTTACCATGATCCTACCACCACCATGTTTCACAGATGGGATAAGGTTCTTATGCTGGAATGCAGTGTTTTCCTTTCTCCAAACATAACGCTTTTCATTTAAACCAAAAAGTTCTATTTTGGTCTCATCCATCCACAAAACATTCTTCCAATAGCCTTCTGGTTTATCCACGTGATCTTTAGCAAACTGCAGACAAGCAGCAATGTTTTTTTTTGGAAAGCAGTGTCTTTCTCCTTGCAACCCTGCCATGCTCACCATTGTTGTTCAGTGTTCTCCTGATGGTGGACTCATGAACATGAACATTAGCCAATGTGAGAGAGGCCTTCAGTTGCTTAAAAGTTACCCTGGAGTCCTTTGTGACTATTAAACGCCTTGCTCTTGGAGTGATCTTTGTTGGTCGACCACTCCTGGGGAGGGTAACAGTGGTCTTGAATTTCCTCCATTTGTACACAATCTGTCTGACTGCAGATTGGTGGAGTCCAAACTCTTTGGACATGGTTTTGTAACCTTTTCCAGCCTGATGATCATCAACAACTCTTTTTCTGAGGTCCTCAGAAATCTCCTTTGTTCGTGCCATGATGCACTTCCACAAACATGTGTTGTGAAGAGCAGACTTGTTCTTTAAATAACACAGGGTGCCACTCACACCTGATTGTCATCCCATTGATTGAAAACACCTGACTCTAATTTCACCTTCAAACAAACTGCTAATCCAAGAGATTCACATACTTTTGCCATTCACAAATATGTAACATTCGATCATTTTCCTCAATAAATAAATGACCAAGTATAATATTTTGTCTCGTTTTTTTAACTGGTTTCTCTTTATCTACTTTTAGGACTTGAGTGAAAATGTGATGATGTTTTTGGTCATATTTATGCAGAAATATAGAAAATTCTAAAGGGCTGAAAAACTTTCAAGCACAACTGTAGCTATGCGTGTAGGCTATTACACTGTTGAAAGCAATTTATATCTCTGTGTTACGCTGCATTAAAGGCACATGCCTGAACAGTAGTTGGTGATGTTTGTAGCACAAAAGAAAAGTGAATGATACATTAAAATGCAGCCAGTTTTTGCCCTCCTGGAACACCACTCCTTTTGCTACACATTTTCTTCCATAGTTGAATGTATTTATCCCTCACATTTTTTCACTGTTTCATATATTTGCCAACTTCCAAACTGATGCAAGGTGATATTTTGTGCCGCGAATTGACCGCAATTTCGTTTTCTTTTCAGTATTGTGATGAGGTATCAAATAAATGTGTATGTTTTCCAACTTCTTCGACAAGTCTTTCCTCGACCTGCTCCCTGTTTATTTCAGAATAGCCCTAAATGTAATCTTTATTTACCAGTATCTATTGATTAGGGTGATGTAATATAAAGAAAAAAACATCATGGCACTTTGGAGGGATATAAAGCAAACCCCTATATTTATCACTACCTCAGGTACCTAAAATTAGAATCATGTGCACTAATTCAGGTCCAATTGATTAGAATATCATAAGAGAAGATGTCAGAGAAACAAGTCTTATTTATTGGTGGAGTGGATTTCAAACGGCTGCCAACTTAAAAGTAGACAACTTTAAAATTGTATTACTTCTCTAATAACTTTTTGCTGATAATTTACTTTACTGTTTTGGATGTCTTTCATATCAAAGATATTTTTTGAATGTGTGTTTTCCTGTTTTAATAATTTATGTGATTGTTTGAGAATATAATTAAGTTTATTATGCTTCTGATTGAATTATGGTTTAAGACTTCCTTACCTACTATTACTGCTACAACTTGTGTTTTGGTTTTCATATTTGATTCTTGATCCTCTTCGTTTTGATTTTAATTGGTTTATTTATTTTCTGATCTTTTTTGCCAATTTATTGTAGTAGGTTAGTTTGGCTTTAAAAAGCAGGTGGGCTTGCTCATGTTGTGGCCTTTTTGAACTGTTAGCACTGCTCTGGCATCCAAAAGAAATTACTTTTCTTTTCCTTTATCTGGCCTGTTTTCCTCCAGGATAGTACCCAGGCCAGGCCACTCCAACAAATTCAGCCCGACCGCAGAATGTAAAATGCTAAATGAAGTCTGTACAGAAGAAAGAAAAAAAAAACAGTGTGAAAAAAGGTTGAAATGTCCACTGTAATCACATAGTTTATTTTGTCATTAAAGTAGAACATCATAAACTTCATTTTAAAAATGTTTAATTTAATAATTTCTTAAATCCCATTGTAACTAAAGTAGCTTCATATTCTATGTCTTCTTCTATGTACTTTTATGTGTGTGAATCACCAACGTGCTACTTAAATGGGCTTTTTCTTACGCCAACAGGACACAAAACACATGATTATATTCATGATGTTACAGCTCTCTGAACAATTTAAATACTAAGATGTATACTTGATATCATTTTCATGATGAGAGAATTTAAAACATGTATAAAACATTGAGGCATGTTGGCACAGTGGTTGCGATGAGCTGGCACCCCTTCCAGAGATTGTTCCTGCCTCCCGAAAGATGCTTGCTGTGCCATGTGCAACCCTCAATAAAGTAATTTGTTGCAGCAGTACTGTCTCTTTCACATGTACTAACCCCCGATTCCTGACCTTCCTTTTCTCCAAATAACCAATTGCCACACAATCAGCTCTTTAATAAATGTCAAGCCATCTGTAAATTTAAAACGCCAATTCTTCAAAACTTTTAAGGAACACTGAAATATCTTCATAGTACATATTAAATTATTCCTTCCATCTATCCATCCAGGGTCGCGCCAATCCCAGCAAGCATACAGCCAAAGCAGGAACAATCCGTGAACGGGATGTCAGCTCATCGCTACCGCTGCATCACTGAGTCTTTTAATTGTTAACAATATACATTATTTAAATGAACTTAAAAATGTATCTGTATAATGTAATATATATACTTTTCTGCATTTCATCTTAAAAATGATATCAAGCGCTCCAAGAAGATAGTGCCTGGAAATCTAAATCGAAGCCAGTCATCATCATCTGTAAATGTGCACTCTCTTCTATTGAATTGAATTGAATTCCTTTATTGTTATTGTATGGTACAATGAGATTCAATATGCAAATCGTCCATAAAAATTTATTTTCCTGTAGAATGGTAAAATAACAACAACAGCCACAATAATAATAGGATAAAAAACAGTGAAAAATATACAGTATGAAAGCATAAGTGGCTCAGGTTGTGCAATATTACAATTATAATGCAAGTTTACAGTGAGGTAATTGTACTTATAAGTACAAACAGTTCTACTGGGAGCACTTTATGAAGTGAATGAGTGTGTTTATAGATCTTGGGATGAAACTGTTTCTGAACCGCGAGGTCCGTACAGGAAAGGCTCTGAAGCATTTGCTGAATGGGAGGAGTTCAAATAGACAGCATGACTGAGGCAGCGTGTGCTAGAAGCTGTTTTCCGATATTTTTCCCCGCTCTAGACACAATCTGCTGTAGAGCTTTCCAATCAACTGCAGTATAGCTATGATTCCACACTCAGATACACTGGGTGAAATATACTCCGAGTGGTGCACTGAGAGTAATAATGCTAAAGTAGCTATGGTATTTGGAATAGTTTGGCCATTTGGTGCACCATTATATGGTTAAAGGTTGATTACAATCAGATGCCTTGAATTAAAACTCGATATCCGCTTAATTTCAGGGTATTTGGTAAAGCCGTATCTGGGATGTGAATCAAAAAATTAAAGGGAAACCACACAGGAACAGTAGCACTACTTTGCCGCTGGGTGCTGCCATTTTGCAAAACCGAGTGGAGAACTTGTGTATACAAGAGATTGAGCTGGTGTGAAAATGTGCATGGCTTTATGCCAAGTTTAGTTTTGATTCATCGTGATGTGAGCATGGAAACGAGCGTACCGAACATTTTTGTGTGTATGCAACATTTATACATGAGGCCCTAGATCTGAATCCCATCAAGATGTTCTGAAGGTATTTGAAATGGGCCATGCACTCAATATGCCCAACTAACATTGCACAGCTGATGGAATTCTGAATGCAGCAGCAGGAAAACCTTTCTTCCATTTGACGTCAGAGACTGGTAGACAGTTATAGGAAATGCATACTCAAGATTGTTTTTATCCAAAACGGCAGTACCTGTTACGTTAAGCCAGGGTTCTCCCCCACAACGGCTTAAGTTTAAATTCCTTTTTTAATGTCTTTTTTTTTGCTATGTCCCATGTGTTTTGTTCGTGGTTCCCCAAGAGGCAGGGATACCTGTCAATCTCAATTTAGGGAATACTCCCAGTCCTAGAAAGCCTCATGCAAATTGTAGTCCCTATGTTGTAAATTTGTATGCACTGGCATTGGTGAGTTCTCCTCTTATTGTTCATTCATGTTCTTTGGATTTTCTTCTGGCTTTTTGACATTTTTGCGTAAGGATTTGATTTCTGTTTAGCATTTTAGGGCTAGGTTATTATGAATTGCCTTTTTAAGCAACTAGTTTTTGCCTTGTTTGGCTGTGTTGAGCTTTTGTTCTGTACTTCCCCTTTTTTCTGTGAATCTTTTGTTAATAAAGATTCTTTGTTTGCACATTCACACTGTAGGGAAATAAAGATCTTTAACTTGGTTAATAAATTATCAATTCTGCCTATAGCAATAATGGTGATTAAAATAATCTGGTAAAGCTTTTGCTTTATTTACCTTACCTTTCTCTGTTGTAGGAGGTGGTCTCCGGCCATTATACTTATATCAAAGTAACTGAAGCACACTCATTTTAATAAACAGAATAATGCAATTTATTGATAAGCACACAAGGTTATAAAAATATAACTGCATATACTGTATATTGACAAGTAAGACAGGATGGAACAAGACAAATGACACAGACATACATATAACATAGAAGAAGCTGGCTGTTTTCTGGCTTTATAGAGTTTTAATTTATCCTGGCATAGATAAACAATTTTACTATATCAAGTCCTTAAGGGCAGTGTCTGATGTTGAATAACATTGTTGTTCTTGATGCTCCAAGTTCAAGTGGAGCTTTCTTCTTGCACTGAAGTCTTGTTCTCTTTGCCACGTTGTCCTTTGTGGTGTTCCGTGCTTTCCACAGTTAGGTCCTTTGCTGTGTCATCAGCAACTTCATTGGAAAACGCATTACTCTTTCTAGCACAACAGTGTACTTGCTGAAGTTCCCTTCTTGAAGTAACAGCTGCTTCTCAGTCTACCCATCCCACTGGCATGGTGATTGGCTTGGCAGATTGTGTGTCAGCTTTCAGGTCCACAAAGAAAAGAGATCATCAGCTTTTTTCTCTCCGAAGACTGATCAGCTCATTAGCTTTCAAAGAGGAGAGTTTCTGAGAGTGCAGGATGTCATTTCAGAGAGAGTGCCCAACAGATTTACCAGAGAGATATGAGTGCAGCTAGTTTTTGAAAGAAGGTGTATTCTCTCACGATTGGATTAAAGTTAGTTACAGCTACAAAATCATTGCCTGCTACAGTTGCCACTTGTTAAATTGTTGCTGTTTGTTCTGGACATGAGTGTCTATTTGGAAACTTCTGGTCAGAAGGGGCCCCTGCAAAGATGTCAGTTCAACTCTGATTTACATCTTTGTTATCAGATGAAGTACAGGCTGAGATTGGTACAAACTGGAATTCAGTCACTTACTTTCAAATCCAAATTGGGGAAAGATAAAGCTGGATTTTTGCATCCCTGTTAAATCTGCTCTCTTAACAGGCCTGGTGTGCTACTAAAAAGCTTAACAGAATGGGCAATGCCAACTTTGTCCTACATTCCCCAGAGGAGGTTTATGGTCATCCTCCCTTGGGTGGACTTGGGTATATTTTTTGTGAAAATACTTATATTTTTGAACCGTTTAAGCTAATGCCCATTTGGCCTGATGCAGATTTAAGCTAGCCATTGGAATAGGCAGTCAGGTTGCCTGGGAATGAGCTTAATTTGGGCACATTGGTTTCAGTCACTCAACTAACAGATAATTAGAAAACTGAGTTTGCAATGCGGTATTTTAGTATCCATAGCTTGTTATACTGTACTTTCTCGAAGATGGGATATGCTAGCCAAAAACCACACCAGGATCCCTTACGTTATCCAAATTCATGAATTTGTGTGTTTTTTGTCATGTGACAAGCAAATAAATTCCTATGAGCCCATGGGTCCATTCTGTTTTGTAACAATAATGCCGAATCATGGTATTGGTGTAGTGGTGTGGAGTGTGTTTTAGTGGAACATATTGAGTCACTTGATATGAGTACCACAGTGTTGCATGCATTCCTTCATGACTTTAAAGTATCCATCTGTGAAATGGCTGTTTCAGTGAGCCATTTCTCAGTGATACCAGACTCAAAGGTGGAGCAATTGTTCCAGAAACATGTAAGTGAATTCAATTTAATGTAGTGGATTCTTCATATACGAGAACCCAATCAAATCATTCATATGTAGGAGGAAGTGAAATTAGATCAAAGCTAATTTGCCCCTACTGTTGCATACATTGGAGACAAGAGGGATCAGCAACACGGTGTTGCAGAAGATTTTACACTGTGTTTAGGGCTAATGATTGAAGACATACAGGAACAAACATTGGTAAGGATACTAGTTTATTATGTGATTACGAGATATTCAAATTGTGTAGGGAGAAAATATAATATTTAAAGAAAATACAAGGTAAGAAAGACAGGAAACAGTCCTGGAAAGGGAACAAATCCATCACTGCACACATTCACACAAACCCACACTCACATGGGACCCATCTAGAATCACCAATACACCAGACATGCTCATCTTTGGTGATGTGAAGAGAAAACTAGAGTACTCAGGGGAAAACCAATGTAGACGTGGGGAATATGTGCAAACTAAAAATGGACAATGACCAAGAATAGGATTCAAACCCACATTGAAACTAAGGAAATCTTTTACTTGCCATGGGCACTGAAAAGTCTACTCATGGACGTACAAGATTCTCACAGCTCACACAATCCAAGATGAGTGGCCATGTGGTTTAGGTTATTTGAAATAACTATAAAATGAAGTTGTTGTTATATGGAAAGAGACTGAAGGAAAGAGTGAACATTTTTAAATTTCAGTGCTCTTTGGTTTATACAATGAGATATTATGCTGCATGAAGAAAGTAAAAAATAATGAATTATTCACCAAATAAAAAATATATTTAATAGATGTTGTCACTGGAGGAGAGCAATACAAAACAACTGACTTGAAATTTGGAGAAAATGAACCCCAGGTGCCCTGTGGAAAATTCAAAGTCAACACAGATGGCCATCCATTTCCTCCTAGGGCTTTGACAGTGACCCAGATATAGTTGCTTGGTCTAGTGCAAAACTGTAGTAGTGCCAGTTCTCCTCTTTATTATATTAGGAAACGTTCCAACCGTCACAGTATAGCTAAATTATTTCCTTGTGAGACAAACTGGTATTTTAACAGTTTCTTTGCAAGAATTGAGGGTTAAGAAGGTCATTGATAGCACCACCATTATCTCAAACCTATTTTCCCTATACCACAGGTGAGAGCTACAGAAATGCCTCACTCATTATGGATAAAGCATTTTGTTTACCAACAGAAACAAATAGAAGTAGTTACAAATGGCATAACATTCTCAAACCTGATCAATTCAGTTAAGCTTCATTTAGGCCGAAGCATATCCTAGCAAGACTGCATGGAAACCATGAACCAACCCTTGAGTAAAAAATAGATTCATTTTGGAAAGATTGAGACATCTGTTCAGTGAGGAATAAGTATTATTACAATTGATCTGAGCACAACAGCCCATTTTATAGCGGAAACAGAAAAAAAAGAGAAACACAGTGGTCTCATTGCTGGGTCTCTTTAGTTATTTAAAGTAAGTAGTATTTTTTCTCTTTCTGTAAAACAAATAAATAAAAAACAAAAAAGCAAGTGTAATTAAAATTAGCAATCTGTTCCTAGATGTGGTTTTAATAGTAGAGCAGCTGTTTATGGAAAGATTCTTCATTTTGTGTTAAAAGGTCAGCAACTTACTAAGGGAAAAATACATATAAATACTGCACTTACTTGTTAGTGATTATAAATACCTGCCAAGATGGAACAGGGATGATAATAATAAGTTAAATCTGCAAGCGACTGCTGCCAGAAAGCCTTTCTTTTTCTAATTATCTTTTCTAAACTACAACATGGCGATGCCTGGCGTGTTAAGCTGTTCAGGCTGATTCCTTTTGATTAATATTGTCAGCTGTAACAAAGTCTCATATATGTGGCTTCCTTAACAAGGCTTCTGTCTCTGAAGAAGGAAATGGCTGGGTCTAGACAAAAAGAACTCTTGTGATTTAATATGACAAATAATGAACAGTACTTAAAGCGTTGCTGATTTATTTTTCTAAACCTTTCCTTCACTGTGATGTCTTCGTTGTAGCTGCCAAAATATGATATTGAAATAGTTAAAAATTGATATGTGCTATTTTATCTTCTTCAAAATATAGTGAGGAAATTTAAATTTCAAAAAAAAATCTGCAAGGACAAAGGCATGAGGTTGGGAATGTGCTATAGATTTCCAAATGAGATATTGGTCTCAATATATAACTTTAAAATAAAACCAAAGCAGTAAATGTAAACACTGTAGGACGCTATAGTATCAATTGCCTAACTGTTTTAAATTCCTTTCCCTAAGTAATATTTTATAAGGTACAATCCAGAATCTTGGATGCTGATGTATCTGCACCAGCATCTTAAACAGTTGTGGTAAAAATGTCATTACATTCCATGTCCTCTACAAAATATTGTTTTCTTGAATGGAATCTCACAAGAATTGTGCCTGCATGATATCAGTGGAGAAGCAATACATTTTTTTACCTCTTAATAATAAAAAAAATGATGAAACAAAATGATTCTTCACTTAGCCTCTGTTAATCCAAAGAAACACTTCCTGGGATTGACATGTAGGCTAGCCTCATGAAGGGTTTATAGATCAGCCAACAGATGGTGTAGGTGTTCTTTCCAGATGTTGATGTCATTCAGTTAGGCTACACCACAGTCATTATGAAGTCTAAGCAGTCTGTCCACCAGAGTCCCATGTAGCCCAAAGGGAAGGTCATGGTATTGCCATTGTGGTCAAAGATATTTGCCATCCAAACATTTCACCATGTCTAAGGTATTTAGGAAATGGATCTTGCCAACCCTCATGATAAGACTGTCAACTTTGGGCATAGTGTAAGCCACAAACCAACAGACTTTGTTGAGCCAACAGCAATTATTGAAAAATCTCCAGCAATTAAAGCAACAGAAGTAGACCAAGGACTAGAACTCTTCTTGATAACTCCTTGGGTGAGTATTTTTTGATTTCCAACTTGACTTCAACCTGTTTAACCTCAGGGACCCCCCACACTATAGCCTAGGAATCAGTGATAATATCATAAAAGATCAGGTAAATTAGTTCTGGTTTGTTATCCACTCTACCTTCTGAGTCACCTGCAGGACTGTGCCTTTTGCTTTGGAGGAAAACTAAAGTTTAGAAACATGATGTTCTGGAAATGAAGCAATGAGCAGGACAAAGGTGACTAAGGGCTCTTAACACTTATTTGATGGCTTTAATAAATGTATGAGACAGTACTTTTTAACCAAGCCATCCATTTGTAGATGGTATACTGGTGGTATACTGATACTCAGGTGTTTTATGTGCAACAATCTAGCTATTTGTTTAAAGATATCAGTATCGGTAAGAACCTCTTTGAGGATATCTAGGCTTGAAAAGAGTCCAACTAATTTCTAGTGATAGTCATAGAATGAGCAACTCAAAACTGAATTGCTTCCAAATATCAGGTTTTATATTCTATTGTTAATAAAATATATTTGTGCACTCTTGCAGACAGGTCAAGGGGACCTACTATGCCTACTTCCCATTTCAAAACAACATCAATAATCAAAAGTGGCAGTATTTGATGTAACTGACATTCCAGGAAAGATGCATAAAAGCCCCTGTTGCAGTAGGGGGCAGTATCGCTCCCTTGAACCCTCAGGTACTACGCTAAACACCAGGTAAAAGTGCAATAATTATTCTTTTTATTATAAGAATTACGTGCACTAAGCACCCTCCACTCCACACTACTCATAAATAAACCAATAACTACAATAATAAATCACAATCCTCCACTCCCAGATGCGTTGCCCTCCTACCACCCAGCTCAGCTCACCGTCTGGGAGCTCCCGCAATCCTTTTATAGTTCCTGACCCGGAAGTGTTTCTCATCCTTCAGTCCATAATTCCCTATCACTTCCGGGTCAGATAAAAGTCCAGAGTATAGGGCAAAAAGAAGTCTTTGGTCCTCCCTGCAGCTCCCTCTTGCAGCCCCTGTGGTATCCAGCAGGGCTGAGGATAAAAACTACAAAGTCCATGACTCCCTGCTGGTCTTCGGGCACCTCCATACTGCAGAGAGGGCTCCATCTGACGGCTTGGGGGACTTGTCCGGGATAAACTGCCGGGCACAGTCCACACCCCTTACGTCCATGTTTCTAACTGGCCCAGACAAATATAATTTAATGTGTTGGCTACACTACATTATTCCCTCTCCCATCTGGAGAACAAAGACTTCTACATCAGGATGCTCTTTGTTGACTACAGCTCTGCCTTTAACACAGTTATCCCCCATAAACTCACCCATAAACTGTCTGCACCTGGCCTGCACCCACCCTCTGTGACTGGCTCCTAGACTTTCTGACTGGCAGGCCTCAGTCTGTCAGGATTGGTAATAAGATTTCTGCCACCATTACCACAAACACAGGCACCCCACAGGGATGTGTCCTCAGTCCCATCCTCTACACCCTGTTCACCAATGACTGTGTTGCCTCCCACAAAGATAACGTCATCTTGAAGTTCGCAGATGACACCGCAGTAATTGAATGCATCAATGGTGGGGATGAGGCGGCCTACAGGAGGGAGGTGGACAGTCTGGCGTCATGGTGTGAGGACAACAACCTCACCTTCAACACATACAAGACAAAGGAGATGATTGTGAACATGAGGAAGGAGAGGAGACCACTGTTCATCCGAGGGCTTGAAGTGGAAAGGGTGAGCAGTATTAAATACCTGGGCATCTACATCAGTGAGGACCTCACTTGGACTCTTAACACCACACAACTGGTCAAGAGGTCTCAGCAGCGGCTGTACTTTCTAAGGAGGCTGAGGAAGTTTGGTATGTTGACTAAGATCCTTGGCAACTTTTACAGCTGCATTGTTGAGAGCATATTGACCAGCTGCATCACCGAGTGGTACGGCAACACTACTGCTATGGACCGCAAACGCCTGCTGAGAGTGGTAAAGACTGCTGAGAAGATCACCAGGACCCCACTGCCCTCTCTGCAGAGCATCTACAAATGCAGAGTCCACAGGAGAACTGCCTCGATCCTCAGGGAACCCACCCACGGAACCCACCGCCCTCAAAACGAACTGTTCACACTTCTACCCTCAGGCAGGAGGTATAGAAGTATGAAATGCAGGACTTCCAGGCTAAAGAACTCTTTCTTTCCCAAGGCCATTAGACTCCTAAATAACTGACTGGAGTTTATAACCGTGTGCCACCTCATTCTATTTACCTCACACAACTGTATTTGACTTGTCTATCATACCCCTACCTGCACATTACACTTAATACTTCTATTTTGTTTTTATACTTTATGCTGCCTCTGTTGCTTACTATCTATCTGCTACTCATTATTTATGTTTATCTTTATACATTGGTTTTGTCATTTGGTGTGGACAGCAAAGAAAGAATTTCATTGTACAGGGAAACGCGTTTCCTTACTCTGCACATGACAATAAACTTGAACTTGTAATATTTTGTCAGCATCAGAATGTCTTTTGAGTTAGTGGGCACATGCCAGGCTGCAAATGTCATGACAGTGCGGGTAGGGAACAAGAAGCAGTTGATGTCTTTTTCCCTTGTGATCTGCTATCTAAGTTATTCTCCAATGCAAAGTAAAACAGCTATTGTATGGAGGTAACATTAGGATTTCCACTTACAGCCAAAACAGTGTTTCTGAAGTTTTAGCAAATCATTGTTCTTATTTAAATACTAGCTGTGCGGTTTTGCCCTGGCAGCTGCCGGAGACTATGTGCTTTCTGTTGCTTCTAGGTTGGTCTTAGAGCTGTCTGCTACACTGACATCATACTGTATAGCCATGCCTTTTGTTGGCCATGCAACATATCAAACTGGGTTATGAGTGCCTGAGAACTGCCCAGTACCAGATATAGTGGACACCTCTTTATTTACAAGTTCTCCAGTGGTGAAATATTCAGCCTGCACCTTTTGTTTGATCATTTATCCTAAGCACTGTTACTGTCCTTTCCTCGCTCCCTTCCCAGAATGTGAAGTGAAAATGCTATTTGATGTTTTGCCATGGCTCTCTCTGTGAACATTGTCTGCTGGTTCTTCTGGTTTCAAACATTTGGTATATTGTTTAGTAGACAGTGTAGCACATTGGCTAAAGGCATGAGACTGTTGGGTCTGCCAGTTCAGTTCCTACATTTGAGCCAAAAGGTGGCCCTGAGCAATTCATTTAACAGATCATGGAAAATAAATGTAAGCTATTGTACTACAAATATGTACTTGTAAAGTACCTTAGGATGGAGATCTAGTGAATTTGTCCTTTGAATTAAAAGAACACAAGCAACTATCAGAAGGTTTAAATCCTTCTTTAAATTTATCACGAGTACATTGCTTAACCTTTCTGCTTAGCTGCATTATTATGTATATTGTTAATGAGAAATCCCTCTCACAGGAGATTCAGCTGGTGTTTATGAAAGACATTGTATAAATAAATTAATAAATTTGTTTTCTTCTTATTATTATAACATTCTCAAATCCACATTATCCAGTTCAGTGTACCTGGGTGCTGGAAGATGTAAGGCAGTAGCCAGCCTTGGACAAGGTGCCACTTCATAACCTGGCAGTTTCTCTTTTGGACCCTTAACTCAATCATACTGAGCCAATTTAGAATTACCAATTTGCCTTACACTACATGTCTTTAGGGATAAGAGAAGGAAAACCAATACATTTCTGGGGAAAAAGACAACAACCTGGTTGGGATTCAAACCTTAAATACAAGATCAGTGAGGCAGTAGTTCTAACCACTATACATCAGTCCCAGTCTATTATTATTATTATTGAACTGGGATTTGACAATGAAGACAAGAAATACAGAAATTGGTGGGCTGGCAGAACTAATAAGAAAATCTAGGCCTTTTCCAAATGTTTTCAATTCAGATGTAAAGGGCAACTCCAAAGTTCATTTGGATGAAATAAGTTAGGTTATGCACTCCAATTTTAAAGGGTCAGGGGCGAAAATTGCTTCAGTATGTCACTCTGAACTTACTTAATTTGTTGCTCTCTTGTCAAAGTAATATGTACAGTTTTACCACCTAAAATGTTTACAGGCGATGCCCACTATCAAAGGAGAATCCCATAAAAATACGACATAAATGAATAATCTGGGGTGGTGGGCCACACTGAGGGACTGGTTACTATCTGTGTAGAAATAGCACATTTTTGTAAGTTTTTCACAGCATGCTCGAGTTTTCTTCCACATCCAAAAAGTATGAAATGTGAATGAACTGGTTGTTCTAACTTGTCTATGTGTGTGAGTGTGAGCTCATGTAGGGTTGCTTTCTTGTGTTCAATGTTGTCAGGACAGGATGCAGCTCCCTGTAACTCTGTAATAAAAAAGTGTAATGATAAAACAGCGAGAATCAATCAATCAATAATCCAATCCCATCTGCCTTTGGGAATGAGTTAAGAATACAAATGATCACTACAGCCTAATGATGTCAATGTTTGATGGATGCCCTTAAAATTAAAATAAAGTCGCAGCGTACATATTATTTTCTCAAACGAAACCTGTCAGGATGAGCAAAGAATGAGTTGGTTATTAATGACAATGACAGGTTCACTGATTAGCATGTCAGTCCACACAGGTTTATGAGCCAAAAGTAACAAAAGGGGCACAACAAGATGAAATGGTAATAAGGTGTCTCTTTCCTCCCTTTTTTTACTTTACTCAATTCCTTCTCACCTCTAAGGTCATACTTTACCTTTTGTTTTAAAATCATCTCTTCAGGCTAAAAATGTGTTTCATTTATACAGGAGTTTGCATTGGCATAATTTTGTTTATTGTCTACTGTCTGTTTACCTTCATGTGTGTTTATGTATGGAAATTAATGTTTTTGTACTTTACTGCTATTGTCTGATAATCCAACTATAATTAACCCAAAGGATTTTTATTTAGAATTTATAGATAGTATAAATAGCACATACTGACGAGATAGTAGGGTAGCACGTGGTGTTTCTGGCAACTACAGAGTAAATCAGATTTAATTCTGGAATGTTATGACATTTCATCTGTGTTTGCTTGCTCCATCCTTGTGTACTTGTAAACTTTCTACCAATAGATGGTGTAAAACAAAATGAAGAAACACTGATAAAGTGTTGGGTGTGTGGCAAAAATAAATATGAAAGACCATACAGCCTTAATTGCGGTTATTTCAGTTCAAGAAAAGGGCTCCAAGGATTTCTAATCAAAAATAATTCAATGTTAATTTTGGGTTTGATCTGTTAAAGTAATTGAAGCAATGGTTCAAATACAATAGTTTTAAGATTTACACAGCAGGCCATTCTTATTTCTACCAATATCTCAGTGCTAAGTGTGGACGTGAGTGATGAAAATCAGCAAGCACAGTCTCTATTACAACCTTTCCTAATGGATAATTCTCTCAGAGTGACATTCTGAATCATTCATTGTCTTATTTATAGCCTATACTGATTAATCATTCTATACTCATACAGCAAAGATGAGGATCTCTTTTTTGGATAAGATAGGAAGTACTCCTGAGGAATGTTAGGAATTACAGACTCTCCAGACACAGTTCCCACATGCGCCCATCCATTCCTCACTCACTTTTGGAAATGACTTCAGATTGAATGAAAAAAAGAAATCTGCCATTTTGTTAACAAAGCTTCAGATTCAGATTGGTTCTGGAAGACAGCAGACTTTTAAATTGCAGCCTGGTGTCAATGACATCCTGTAAAACCACAGGACCTCTTTCCACAAAAGTTCTTAGAGGTGTCTAAGTGAACTATACCCCTGAGTTCTTTCCATGTTAAAGGAGCAGAAACCTACAGAAACTTCATGATTGTTGGCAGTCTTTCTTCAGCATGACCCTACAAGTCCCTCGATGAGGTTGACTGCTATCCACCTTGTAGACCTCTTTGTAGACCTCCTCTCAGTCTTCCTTGACTATCTTCTCCATGCAGTCCTTTCTTGGCATGCTGCACAACCATATAGCTTATGACCATCTGCTAACCCATGTCACACCACATTTATTTTCAAGCAAGTGGCCTTTATTTGGCCCTTTCCTTAATCTCTGGTACTCCCTTGGAAACAGTTTGCCAACCTTGCAGTCCCTTCTTGGAGGGAAATTGTTTTTGCTACATTTATATTTTAACTTTTTTGGGTGAAAAAGGAGCACAATTGTTTGGGACATGGCTCCAGATCAAAGTACGTAATCACAGTGCACAATTTATGTGCATAACTGGCATTACAAAGTGTGAAGAGTTTCCTGGGACTTGCCTTTGCTTTTTTTACAAATGCAGATATTGCTTTTCTATAGTTTGCAAGTTGACAATCCTGATGATCAATAAAAAGAGAGACATTTGTAATTATAATAAGGTGTTTTTTTAAACTGAATGTAATTTTATCAAAGAGCAATTGCTGTGTGTACACTTGCTAACTAATTCAGAGAAACTAATGTAGCAGAACCTAAGTGTGTAGGGGGTATAGTGGGGTATTTGATGTTCTGTATTTAATTTAAAAAAGATACAGATTAAAATATCAATATAAACATTACACTGTTAACCAAAGAGAAATGAAAAACAGAAATATTTGGAGTTCAGCTGTAAAACAATATTAAGGCAAACTACTTGGCTAAATCAAGCTGTTACTTAACAGTTTTATTTATTTTATTTAACATCCATCCATTTTAAATCTGCTTAATCTTCCTCTGGCTAGCAGGAAACAGAGACTTTCTTTGCAGCAATGGGTAAAGTGCAGAAACCATCTCTGGATGGTGTACCACACCGTTTTGAGAAAAGCTCACAAACACATGGAGAGAATGTCCAGGCTGTAATTCAAGTCAATTCATTTTAATTTATCCCTTATGGCACACTTTACAGAGTACAGGCTTAGAGAGCTCATACACACTTGCAGTCGTAACATGATAGCAATGAAAGTACTAAACCTTACAACATTTACATCTTCTTCTTCTTCTTCTTCTTTGCCGCAGCAAATCATCTTCTTTAATATTTTTCTGTCCTCTGCATCTTGTTCTGTTAAACCCATCTCCTGCTTGTCCTCTCTCGCCACATCCATAAACCTTCACTTAGGCCTTCCTCTTTTCCTCTTCCCTGGCAGCTCTATCCTTAGCATCCTTCTCCCAATATACCCAGCATCTCTCCTCTGCACATGTCCAAACCAACGCAATCTCGTTTCTCTGACTTTGTCTCCCAACTGTCCAACTTGAGCTGATCCTCTAATGTACGCATTTCTAATCCTATCCATCCTCGTTACACCCAATGCAAATCTTAGCATCTTTAACTCTGCCACCTCCAGCTCTGTATCCTACTTTCTGCTCAGTGCCACCGTCTCCAACCCATATGACATAGCTGGTCTCACTACCGTCCTGTAGACCTTCCCTTTGACTCTTGCTGATACCCATCTGTCACAAATTACTCCTGACACTCTTCTCCAACCATTCCACCCTGCCTGCACTCTCTTTTTCACCTCTCTTCCACAATCCCCATTACTCTGTACTGTTGATCCCAAGTATTTAAACTCATCCACCATCGCCAACTCTATTCCCTGCATCCTCACCATTCCGCTGACCTCCCTCTCATTTACACAGATGTATTCTGTCTTGTTCCTACTGACCTTCATTTGAATCCCCTCTAGAGCATATCTCCACCTCTCCAGGGTCTCCTCAACCTGCTCCCTACTATCACTACAGATCACAATGTCATCAGCAAACAACATGGTCCATGGGGACTCCTGTCTAATCTCGTCTGTCAACCTGTCCATCACCATTGCAAATAAGAAAGGGCTTAGAGCAGATCCCTGATGTAATCTCACCTCAAATTTGAATGCATCCATCACTCCTACCACAGACCTCACCACTGTCACACTTCCCTTGTACTGTACATATCCTGTACAACTGTTACGTACTTCTCTGCCACTCCCAACTTCCTCATACAATACCACAGCTCCTCTCGAGACACACTGTCATATGCTTTCTCCAGGTTCACAAAGACGCAATGCAACTCCTTCTGGCCTTCTTAAATATCAGCACCAGTACACTTCTCCACTCCTCAGGCATCCTCTCAATTTCCAAGATTCCATTAAACAATCTGGTTAAAAAACTCCACTGCCATCTCTCCTAAACACCTCCATGCTTCCATAGGTATGTCATCTGGACCAACGGCCTTTCTATGTTTCATACTCTTCAAAGCTGTCCTTACTTCCTCCTTGCTAATCCGTTGCACTTCCTAATTCACTATCTCCACATCATTCAACCTCTTCTCTCTCTCGTTCTCTTCATTCATCAGCCTCTCAAAGTACTCTTTCCATCTGCTCAACACACTCTCCTTGCTTGTGAGTACGTTTCCATCTTTATCTTTTATCACCCTAACCTGCTGCACATCTTTCCCAGCTTGGTCCCTCTGTCTAGCCAATCGGTACAGGTCCTTTTCTCCCTCCTTAGTATCCAACCTCTCATACAACTCATCATACGCCTTTACTTTAGCCTTCGCCACCTCTCTCTTCATCTTGCGCCTTATCTCCTTGTACTCTTGTCTACTTTCTGCATCTCTCTGACTATCCCACTTCTTCTTTGCCATCCTCTTCCTCTTACAACTTTACAACATTTACATACTGTAATAAAACAAGCAAAAAATGTGGAAGGTGTTGGGACACTACAGACTAACCAATTACAAGGTGGAAGGGAGATTGGTTTATCCCAGCAGTATTGAGTGCAAGGCAGCAACAATCCCTGGATACAAAGCCAGTCCATTGTAGGGCATACTCTCACACACATCCACACCAGGGCAGTTAAAAGTCACCAATCATGTCTTTGGACTATCAATGGAAACAAGAAATCCCAGATGAATCTGAATAGAGAAAGTTTAAGTTTACTACTCATCGCATTATTGTGCCACCCAACTTCCATTCCCCTTCTCAGGAATCTCCATATCATTCGTCTACCAAGAGAGAATTCTCACAAATCATCTTTTGTCTAGCTGTAGCACATTAACCCCAGCTTTAACAAAAAACACTAACTGGGGATGATATGTTCCAAATAGATATTTTTTATTATCACAGAATGGGTATTGCCTCCAAATGTGTAGACACTAAAATTGCACAGATCATTGATATACATGCAGTCAGTTTGATTAGTTGTGTGCTGCACTGGTGCTTGACAGAGTCCTAAAGAGAATAGGAATGTTGGATTTCACACCTAGTTTTAGTTTCAATGTAAGAGGTTTATGATACCCCCCATCCACTATTACTTTTGTCAAGCTGGTTTCAAAGACTTGTTTCTAGCATGCTGTGATTTTACATTTAAAACACCGCCTACCTCCCCACTTTCCTTTGGCATACAATGCGACACAGTGCTGCATAAGTGTGGCAAAAGGCCAGTGAAAGCTAACGCTGTTAGAGCAAGGTGTGCATTTGCAAAGAGGCATTTATATGCCAAGTAAATGTATAAAAAGGGAAAACAGGTCAAAGCCCATTGTGGATAACAGGAGGTTTATAAATGTTGCTTTGAATAGGAATACAATGGGCAGATATGTGAAACTGAGAGAATTAACATTACTAAACAAATGTGGTTACAATTAAGAACTACAGCAAAGCAATTCTTCATTGTGAAAAGCACTGAAAGAATAATAATAAGCAAAAACAAAAAGAAGTAAAAAATCAACCCCCATAACTGACAGAAGAATAAGAGCAATCCAGCACATTTTACCATTCTGTTTTCCAAAGATGAATTTGTGTCTCTTGTATTGCTAAAGACCTCTGCAGGGGCTTCTCATGGGTCTGATAATCAATTTTGCAGCCTGAATGCAAACATATCTCGCCTTAGTTTCCCAAATTAAAAAGAGGAAAGTGAAGAGAACCCTACTTTTTGCACATTTCATAAGCAACATGTACATCTTTTCCGGAAATAAGAGTGGTAAACAATAGGAAGGGTAGTATATCACCAATGGAGCTTAAAAGATTCTGTAATTATGAAATAACTTCACATTTTAGGAACTCATCGGTTGCTTATCAACACTCTGCTTCAGTAAGGGACACAGTAATGATATCTTCAGGAAAAAAGAGTAGTGCCTGATCATGTCAGTATTAGATATGACAACAGTTAATATATAATCTTTACAAATTATTACAAGAATATACTTAAATGACTGCGGTGGGTTGGCACCCTGCCCAGGATTGGTTCCTGCCTTGTGCCCTGTGTTGGCTGGGATTGGCTCCAGCAGACCCCCGTGACCCTATTCGGATTCAGCGGGTTAGACAATGGATGGATGGATGGATATACTTAAATGAAGTTGGAACCATGAATTTTTAAAATATAAGTTAAAGGATTGAAGGTAACTAAAGGGTTAACTAAACATGGCTTAAAGCTTGAGTATGTGAGGTCTGCCTCATCGCAAAGAAACTACCAGCTTGATTTTCCAAGGTTAAAATGAGGTAAATGAGTAACATGCACCCCTTTAGAAAGCAAGGATAAACTAATATGAAAGCCCAAAGACCCCTCCCATGAAGCAGCACGTAGTCAATAGAAAAGTCCACAGACAACCCCTATTTATGAGGCCGCATTCAGGTAGTGGGTGAGTCAAAAGGAGTCAGAAAATATTGGTGGCACTAGATGATTGGTTGAAATAATACAGCTATGCCTACTAAGAGTCAAATAATAAAATGTGTTAGATGAAATAATGGTAATAGAATAGTATAAATACAGTATAAGTGAATTCTAATATTGATTGCTCACTCCTTGGACTGACACATTTCTGCATATCTTTGTGCAAATAAAGAATTGTTCTGCATTCTCATCTGGTCTCCATGAATGGCTTTTTTGAAAATAGAGCAAAGTTCTTTCCACAGCAATAATGGAGATTGGCATTGCATGACACCAATGCCAGGCTCCTCCCTGTTCTGCAGACTGTGCCGCAGTGTACTTATAATTAGTGTGTAGATGATTGGGTGCGGCCACCAGAAGTGCATATTTGAAAATAATCCCAGATTCTTTGTATACAGTACATTACATTTTTTTAAAGCAGTTGAAGCCTGTATTTTAGATAACTAAGTAAAACATTGTATATAGTTGTGTAGCATTATTGTTTTCTGGTCTAATATTGCAGTAAAAACTGTATCCAGTAAAATATATTCTAGTAAAAGCAGTCATTTGTATTTGAAAATGTAGTAAAGTAAAAATTAAATGTAGACAGAAAGATTTACACTCAGATAAAGTAGAAATATTCTTAAAGCATGTTCAAGTATGAACAAATTACTTCCATTTCATTACTGTACAAATCTAGTTATTTTGCAAAGATTTTGCCGGCTTGCTGCAAGTATCCTCATGTGAATGTGTGCTTCGGTCATCAGTTCTCAGCAATTCCCAATATATGTCTAGTCCCTCATGTGCTCTGAAGTAAATTACATCTGTAGCATGTCTATGAGGAGTTTGGGACATGTAGTGCTCACTCCAGAACAAGAACACTGATAAAGGATTTAGGGTATTCCACACAGCAGGAAATTATGGCTAATTTACTGGATGGTATATAAAGAAGTATACTTTGTTTTTTTTTGTATTTGTATGGTCTACAACAAAGAAAGGCTACAGAAAATCCCTTTAGTAACTTACACAAAAAGTCCACTAGATATCAGTATTATTCTCAAATGAGTGTTGTTACTAACTTGTTGGCAGTATGAAATTTAAAGCAATAAGGTGTATCAATAAACAGTATCAACAAACTTTAAGTGAAGTATTATATTAATGTAGTAACATGAAATTATTACTGAAATAGATATTGCTGTATGTAAATAACACTGGTGCACACATTATTAATATGGAAATACTAAACAGTACACTTTAAACAATGTTACAGCTTAACTGTATAACAAACGGGTAATGCAAGCCAAGTACAAATGAACTTTCTTCTGGTCATTAAATACACACTTTTTTATTTATTAAGTATAATATGGACTCTTAGTTATTACAAATTACTATTTCTCTATGCAAAGACAACTAGTACACAAGCATCTCTTAATCTCAGCTAATATCCCATAATACTACGTGCTCTTTTGCATACTGGGACTTGCCCACTGAAATGTGAGACATGCATTGGTGCTGCCTCTCTAACAACATCCATATTATGGTTGTTCAATTTTTGTCACTCGATTACATGCTATGTGTTTGCTGAACATTTCTCTCACTCGTTGCTACCAGACAGCCCAAGCACACGTGTGCAGAGCATATAGGCAGCATCCTTGTGAAATAAGGCAATACTTTGCCATAGCCTACTGTCCTTCTTCACAACCAGGCAACCTGAATTCAATTCCTAGTCCCACCCCATGCTCCGCAAAGTTGTTATCACCAATGCACAGCAGCAAAGCCAGTGGGCAGCCTTGAAACTAATCATGTGATCTGATCAAACTTGACAGAGCCTCCTGAGTAAGGATACGATGATAGAAGTATGGACACATCTAAGAAACTTCTCGTAGTCAGTGACACTGACAAAAATGCCCTCTTCTGCCATGAGTAATCCACATGCTGTGTGATTTCCCTTACAAGAAAAGCCTTTGCATGGACTAAAGGAATGCAGCCTTGTTCGGGGTTGGCAGTTGATAATTGATTGAATATCTCTATAGATTCCTGTACACAGATTACAGATAAATGTAAATAAGACAGGCAAATATCAGAGATGTAAAGAACATCTTCTTTACAAGGAAAGGTCCTTCCAGAGCTGAAACGAGGCCTCAACCTTCCTGGGTGGGGAGTAGGGTTGGTAACTGCTTCTAAATTTATATCATTGTTTTTATATTCCCTAATTACATCCTTCCAATTTAAAGATTAAATAAAAATAGAAAATAAAGCAGTTAAATATCACAGATTTAAAGGAAACCTTTATAAACCATGAAAAATTCAAACAAATATGTATTCAGAGTTTCCAAGAAGCCAGTTTCAATTGATTTTCTGAGTGGTGATCGAGGTGCTATTAAATAGAAGTATTCTCTTTTTTCAAATTTAAAGGTTTCTGTTGGTGCAACTAACACGTAGAAAGCATAGTAAAGTGGGTATTCACCTGCAAGCAATGTGGTTTACTAAAATAACCATTTTAGAGTGCTCAGAGGTAGCTTAAGTGAGACATTTTTCTCTTGCTATTGCATTGTTGAGTATAAAGCCTATGAATTGTTCATAGTTCCAAGTCATTTTACCGGTGTTTCAGAGGCTGTTCATATGCCACAAATCTGAGAGATGAATAACCTATTTACTGATCTTTTAAGCGTAATTAAAACTAGAAGAAGCCTTTGTTCCAGCCTTGAGACATAAGAGTAAATGAGTAACAGATACATTTTTTGCAGTACCTAAACTGAAGTGTTACACCAGTATGAATTTGGTTTTGTTACATTATGAGATGTTTGCAGTAATATCTTTCCACATTTATTCACATCAATAATGTTATTTTGAGAAAAGAATTTTTGCAACAAGAGGAAGCTTGTGGAATTTTGTCAGTGTCAAATCTCTTGTATTGATATGAAGTATATTGTATTTAATAGCAACATGTGTCTCATAAGGGTTGAAAGTTCATATCTAAAAAAAGAAAAACAAAATAAAACAAATTATTGACATACTGTATCTGCAGGGAAAATATTTTGAGAAAAGATTAGGCATTTTAATGATTATGGTTTAATGTCTATCTTCAGAAGGCTAAATGTAAAGTATTACATGTAGGAAGTAAAAATGTTAGGTCTGAATACAAATTTGGAAGTCTGAAAATCGAAAGTACTGTATACCTTAAGAGAATGATTTAGGAATTGTAGTGAACTAAACACTCTCAACTACTAGACAGTTTTCAGAAGCCATAAAGAAGGCAAACATAATGTTACAGTATATATGCACGATGTGTAGAGTAGAAGTCCAAGGAGGTTAGGCTCAAACTTTATAATGCACTGCTGAGGCCTCATCTTGAGCACTGCATACAGGCTACAAAACAGACATAGTAACACTAGAAAAACTCCAGAGAAGAGTGACTATGCTGATTCTAGTGCTACAGGGGATGAATTATGAGATAAGATTAAAAGAGGTACTCTCGTTTCCTCCCACAGTCCAAAGACATGCAGGTTAGGTGCATTGGTAATTCTAAATTGTCTCTAATGTGTGCTTGGTGTGTGTGTGCGCCCTGCGGTGGGCTGGCTGCCTGCCCGGGGTTTTTTTCCTGCCTTGCTTGGGTTGGATAATGAATAGATGGATGGATTAAAAGAGCGGAGCCTTTTCAGTTTAATTAAAAGATGGTTATGAGTAGACATGGTTGAGGTGTTTAAAATTATAAAGGGAATAAGTACAGTGAACCGAAAATGTTATTTTAAAATGAGTTCAACAAGAACACGGGGACACAGTTGGAAAATTATTAAGGGTAAATTTTGTACAAACAATAGGAAGTTTTTCTTTGCACAGAGAACGGTAGGCACTTGGAAAAAGCTACCAAGTAGCGTGGTAGACAGTAAGATTTTAGGGACTTTCAAAAGTAGACTTGATGTTATTTTAGAATAATTAAGTGGATAGGACTATGAAGATTTGTTGGGCTGAATGGCCTGTTCTAGTCTAGATTGTTCTAATGAAAAGAAAAAGAAATACATTTTCAGTTTGGGACTTGACAAGTTAATCATTCTGCTTGCCTTCAGTACCAATCATTTATATAATTGCTGGGATGCTGCATACCATACACATGAGAAGTGAGAACTAAGCCACTGAGACAAAAATGTTTTGGAAAAAGTTGTTAAATTATTTTATTCATATAAAGGCACCTGTGCATGATACTTTATTCATATTCTGATCTTTATACTTTTAAAGAATCAGACATTGCATACTCAATTTTTACCTGTAAGTGAGCCATAGAAACGTGCACTCTTGCAAGTTTCTTTTCTTCAGGCAGGACATATTTAAAGGTGAAAAACTTTTTATAATTGAATGTAATTTCCATAGGGAAAGGTGTACCCTCATATTAATTTCTGTGTAAACTTTGATTGTGAAATGTCACTGACTTTCAGTTTGATTGACATTGTGCTAGTGGAAGCCTTCCTTACATAGCAGGACACAAATGCAACTCCACAGGTTGAAATCGTTGCATCACCTGAGGCAGCTTCTTGTACATGCTGTTACTTCATTGGTAGACGTTTACACTGCTGTGAATTCTCACATTTCACCACGTTTTTTTTTTTCCTTTTGCTTGTGATATGACAGTAAATGTGATTGAAAAAGAGCCTTAGTCCATGATTCTAATTTTTCTGAAGATCTCGATAAACATGCATGATTACTTGTTAGGATTTTCTGATGAACCTTAAGATGTGCATTACATAACACATATCTGACTGTTATGATTGTGTGAATTTAAATTTCAGTATACAGGAGGCTATACACTTTGTAAGTTTTAAAGTAATATACAGCTGGACAACACTGAATCTGCCCATATTCTTTTGTAAGACACACAGTTTGGAAGCATCGGCCACTGTGTGACAGTGATCGTCAGATATTCAGGCTCTTTTGGCTTTGCTTGGATCAAGTGGGTGCTTTGCAGTTTTCTCATTGGCTTGGCTATGCCGCCTAGAGTAGGGCATTGTCTCGGATTGTAAGTACTTTGAGCTAGCAAGGCTCAAATAGGGTGCTATTTGGCCGCCCCTACCTTACACTCTATAAATATTCCCATTGAGCTGAATTTCATGATGTCACTGCCCCACCACTAGAAGAAGACATTATAATGATTAGACAAACATGACAGAAAGAAATCGAAAAGTTATACGAAAGTTTCAAGGCAATGCATCTTCTTCTTACATAATAGTACACGAATGCAAGTCCACAAGTTGAAATAGTTGTGTCACCTAAGGTAGCTTCTTGAATACACTCTTTGCTTCATTGCTGTGAATTCTCAGCTTTCAGCTCATGTTTTTTTTTTTTGCTTCTGAAATCACAGTAAACAACTAAACAGCATGAAAATTGAATCATCTGTCAGAAATTACAAGTAAAAGCCCACCACTGCAAGACTGTGTGAATCTGGGCATCTTATCTTACATATAAACATATCCGCATGGAAATGTGTGTGTCTGTTTGTCCGGCCCGGAATTGAGAGGTAGAGCTGGGGTAAGGGCTCCACCCCTAAGGAAACAGGAACTTAATTAGCCGCTAATACACCAGCGAATCCAGCATGTCGGCAAATCAAAACCTCAGAAGAAAGAGTCATTCACTTAGCCACTAGGTGAGCACATCGGTAAAACAGTATCCCTTTTACTTTTTCTCCCGCCGCTAACAAACAAATGAGCAGAGTACGTCGGCAAAATGAAACCTCAGAAGAAAGACAAAGTTGATTAGCCGCTAATACACAAGCGATGCAAGCACGTCAGCAAAACAAAATCTCCTAGGAGATATCTGACATCTCTACATTTAATTTTTTTTCTGACGATTTCAATAGTTTCTAGGACATTGGGCTTTTTACAGCATAAGCTTACACAGCTAGTAGGTTATAACTGCTCAAGGGCATGAGGTTATGATTGAATCTAACGTATTAAAAAATTATTTGTTAATGTACAGTATATTGGAATGCTTTGAAATAGAAATGTAAGCTTAGGAAGGATATTCATCTTGACAGTGTTAACTCTTCCAGCTGAAGTGAGATGAAGAGTAGACCATCTATGCAAGCTATGCTTATGTTTTTCCATGCATACAGCAAAATATTGTTGATAAAGACCTTAATGTTTACTTATGATGTTTACCCCTAGGTATTTGAACTGATCTGCGATAATAAAAGGGAAGGTGTCCAATCTAATATTGTGTGCTTGAGATTTCACTGGAAAGAGCACATTTTTATTCAAATTAACAGTAAACACAAAACAGCATGAAATGGAATCATCTGTCAGAAATTGCAAGTGAAATCCCACCACTGCAAAGCTGTGAAGTTGGGCATCTTATGGGTTATAACTGCTCAAGGGCATTTACGTCCAGATAGGTAAATGAGGGTAAAAATGAAGAGCCTTATGTTGTGCTCACAGACTTAGGATGGAGTTTTGTAGGGTCCTAATCATTACACATGGATTCACCTAGCACTTTTAGTCTGTGTTATAGAGTCATAGTCAAAGAGCCTCCCTACCCCAGTCCCTGATCTCACCTGCAAATACAATTTGTAATTTGGAGTCAGATTTCAAAGACACCAGTGAGGATGAAAAGAGACTCTCAAGATGGCATCCTTTTCCTGGGAAACTTGCAAGAAGGCATTAAGGAAAAACACCTTCAGCTATCTAAAAAAATCTAATTCTTGCACCTGATGACTTGCCAACTGACACAGCCTTAGGATTTCAGTGGTATATTAAATTCAACCTGCAACATGGGGATTTCTTTTCACTATTGCCTCTTTGTATGATTCTTCAGTATTTGTAGCTCCATTCCTCTTTAATGGTAAAAGAGTCCTTCAAGAGATGTGTAGGCACGGCTAATACATGGGTGATTCCCAGTTTTATGACCTTTGGCCACAGTAGAAGTATTGGAACAATGATCTAATCAGCTTGAACAATGTAAGCATACTTTGTAGTTATGCATCCACCAGGTCTGGAAAAATTATTCGAACTGAGCTTTTCATTTTTTGGTTGGCAGAGTTCATACATGAGATTTAAGAATGAATTTAAAGATGTTCATTGCACCCTTGTTATGGGGAAGACATGTGCCTCTCCTACAAATGTTAAAACTGTTCCCAGGTTAAAATTGATGGCTGCAGTGATCTTAGTTAAAACTATTAATCTCTAGTGAGAGAAACATTGGAACCCTGGTTTGGTGTGCACCTAAGAAAGAGATGAAGGTGCGGAGTCAAAAGGTTGAACTAACAGTATTACTTCCTGGATTAGTGCTGAATCTTTTGTCCTGCCAAGCATACGCTAATGAATAAATATGAAATATGATAACCCTTTCATGAGATCCAATAATATACTGTAATTGAGCTTGAGCATTAAAGAAGGAATATTTGGATAAGACTAGGAAAAAAGTTTTAAGTTGGCTGTAGGAAATAAGTATGTACTAAATGTTATGTTTTAAGGATTTCAATTGTAGCATAACTAAGCAGCTTGAAAATAGTTTAAAGTAGAACAAGTGTTTAACATTTTGATACACGCAAAAATGGCTTCAAAATATAAGAAATAAAGTGTAAAGGTATTTTTTTATTGGACTTACTGTGACATTCATGGTTTAGCAAGTTTCCTGCTGACAGAGCCTGCTTGATTGACGGGGAATTTGTGGTTAACTGTGCTCTCCACAAATAAATCGGTTGTGCAACTAACTGATGGGCCAGTTTGTAACAAAGAGCTCAGTATGAGTTTTAAGTCACGTAAACTTGGGTCAGTGGGGATGATGGACTGCCAGTAAACTTAGTGGACCTGGTCACTCAAGACCATACTAGAAAATTCTATTTTGCCATATCCTGTTAGCAACAAAATGTAGCCAATCATGGTAACGGTCTTTGCTCATACAATTACTTTTTGGAACTATTATGTAATTGATCAGGTATATTTAGGAACACAGTATTAGTTCCTCTGTGTAACACCTTGCTGCCAGCTTAATGCGGGTGTTTCTGAGAATGTTGCCTCTTACATGCAAGACTTATAGAAAATAAAGAAGAGTGGTTGATGCTTCATCCTGCCTGTGCTCATTACCTCCAAATTATATGAAGAGAAAAGGGGTCACCCAGTGGGAGGTGATGTTCATTTCTTCCACACTCTTAAAGAACAAAATTGATGAATATCATTGATATTGATGAATTCTTCTGGACTGAGGTACATAAATTCCACATATTTGTAGCAAATATGGTGTTGAATATTCACCTGAGCACAACTCCCCAACATGGAAATATGTCCCAACTCCTGAAAACCCTGCTGACCGTGCTTCTAGAGGCCTCACTGTTACTAAACTCCTTTTGTCAAACTGGTTTACAGGACCCAAATTTCTTGGGGAAAGAGCCTTACCTTCCTTGTCAGTTATGATCCCAGAACTGTCAGTTAGAGATCTTGAGGTCAGAGTGTCACAAGTGCTAATCATAAAAACCAGAGAGCAAGCAAGCCATTGTAGATCATCTGGTCAATGTTTTATCCTGGTGCTATTGGAGTGGTAGCATGTATTCTTAAAAGAAATCAAAAAGACAAATCAGATGAAATTTCCATAGTAACAGAAAGAAAGGGAGAATGCAAAGACTTTTATAATAAAAGTGCTTCAGATACAAGTATAGAGAAATGAGCTAAATAAACTTAAAAGAGCTCAACTGCTATTCCATAGTCTGTTTTCTCTTGAAGCCTTTAAGATAAGAATGGTGTGCTCAGGGTAGGAGGAAGATTTTGTAGCGCTCTCTTTCTGATTCAATGAAACATCCCACAATTCTGCTTAAGATTCATCACATCACAATTTTGTTAGTTGCTCATTCTCCTGAAAGGACCAAGCATCAAAGGAAAGGTCTTACAGTTAATGATATTAGCTCAAATAATTCTGGATTCCTTCCATCACTTGTGTAGTAACACATCATATTCATCAGTGCATCACCTGTAGGAAGCACAGGAGATCCAGGGAAGAGCGAAGAATGGTTTACTTACCTCCAGAATGAGTCAGTCCTTCACCAACATTGTGGAATGGATTGTTTTGGACCATTTCTTACTAAAGAAGGTATAAAAGTAAATGAACAGTATGGTCTTCTGTTTATCTGTTTTTGTTCTCATGCCATTCACATAGAAATGCTGGATGACATGTCAACAAATGCTTTTACAAATGGCCTCCACAGCTAGTTATTGCTATACTTGGTGCAGCTTCTCAAATGAGGTAAAGAAAGCTACTTTCTGGGAGCAAAAAAGTAACTAAAAGAAGCACTTAAAGAAGTTAACAGTGAATGAGTAATAGCCTTTCTTTCTTGGAGACAGTGTAATTTTAACATGAATTCACCATCCACAAGCCAGATGGGTGGCATTTGGGAAAGTCCTATCTGAACAGTAAAAAATATGCTTAACACCACTTTCTCTCACCTTCTTCTGGAATGTTAGGTGACTCTTCTCTGCAGTTATTCTATATGAGGCAAAGAAAATTGTAAACAGTTGTCCCCTAACCACTTATAACTTTAATGACCCGAATAATCTTGAATCACTTAACTCCAATTGCTTGCTTACTCTAAAATCTACTGCTTCCCCGCCTCCACCAGGAAAGTTTATTAAAGAGGACATGTACGCAAGGAAAAAGTGGGAACATGTTCAATATCTTGCAGAGGAATTCTGAAGCCGACGACACTAAGTGTATATTTATAACATTGCTCTCAGACAGCGCCGGCACATACCAAGAAAAAACCTGAACAAAGGTGACATCATAATAATGAAAGATGATTTTTCTAGAGCTGAATGGTATTTAAGTAGAATTATACAGACCACAACTGATAAAGACAGACTTTTAAGGAGAGTCAAAATCCACGGTGGTGACTGCAAGATAGGTAAGAAGGTGAACGGCTCAGCAAACCATCTGTAGCTGAATGCTGTACTGAGAAGCTGGTATTACTGGCTAAGATCTACTTCCCAGCTCTTTCTACAACTTGTCACTCACTTCTTCACTTAGTTTATTTCATTGAACTTGTTGTTTAATCTATGAATAATCATGTCATCAAGTGTCGTGCCAGTGTAGAAATCATATTTAAATCTAAAGTTAATTGGTGGGTGTGTAAAGGATACATAATGCTATAGCAGGACTTAGATTACAGGATTTGATTGACTTTTTTGTGTAATTACTTGTGTAGTTTTTCACCAGATAAGGAAAAAAGCAACATACTGAAGTTAACAAACAAGCACCTTGCTGAAAAGCAAATGGTATTAATTTCTATGTATTATATTTAAAACAGAGGTTACAAAACTTGGGTTATTTACATGCTTTTTATTTTGTACTTTGCCCTTATATCTCTAACGGTGTGTTTATGAAATAGTCATGGAAATTGTAATAAACATTAATAAACCATCCGTCTGAGAAATAGTTGTCCATCATTCAGCTGGGGTCACTGCAGTTGCCTCGCTATCTGCCACGTTGATAATTGTGTTGGTGACTCCACAGAACTAGACTACATATTGATGTTAAAGCTGCTAGAAGTGCTGATACCAGCACTCTCTTGATTATCTGTAAGGTCATTTTCATTAGTCTCACCTGCAGTATTTGATTGTTCAAATCATTACTTTATCTGCTTGTTTAAATGTCTGGTATAGTTTTCAGCCAAACAGGGTCTTTTGCTTCTATCTCTTTTTTTACTTTTCATTGCACCACTACTGGGCTCTTGTTTTGAATGACCATCCATTTTCTCTTTTGTAGTTTGGTAACGTATTGTAATGACCCAATGTCAGGGAAGGCAGCTGAATAATTGTTAAATACTTTTTTTGCTGTAAGCCCTGCTGGATGTTAAATCGCCATCTTGAACTCCCATTGTATGGCCACGGGAGAGGCTTCCACAAGTGATCCAAAGGATTCAGGCATTGCCACGTCAGGCACTGTCCGGTTTTGTAGTACCAATCATGTAGTCTCTCCATCACAGGCGCTGTTCGAAGGTTTTCTCTAGGCAACTGTCCTGGTCCCTTTTTATGTTACTTGCCAGTCATATCTCCACCCCATCCATCAGCCGCTGCATGGATTTCATCAGAGGTCTGGCATTACAGTATTAAATGTACAATCTCATAAGAGACCTATGAGACACTTGCTCTGATTATGCCCTACTCATGTCAACAAGGCCTGACTCATCATTTTTTATTAGAAATGCTTTTTAATTATGATTGATTGGATAGGTTTGTAACCATGAAGGTCAAAGTGGGGCAATGGTGTGTGCTAGACAACGAATTGCTGTGGGTACCTGTACTGTTAGAGAAAATGTGGACCTGTCCTGCTATAAGACATTATTTTCTCTCTCATATACTAAGGGTGTGCACCCAAATCACCCTGATGGTAGATCCAGCCATGCATATTAGTCTTTTCCATTCAACCTCATAATCTTAAACTTTAAAATTTAAAATTTTATTGGAATATAATATCACTAACTGTTCAAGCCACAGTGATTTTAACTGACTCACTCCTCTCTACTTCAATACAACCCGACCAGACATACTTACAAATTATGAACATCTCATATGCAAATAACATCGGGCACTGGAATTAAAGTAGAAGAAGGTTATATTGGGTCAACTTCACCTTTCCTTTTTGTTCATTTGGTGTATTGCAATGAATGCAACTAACCAGTAAGTGCATCATCATATCTGATGGAATTCAAATTTTTTCTGATATCACAATTAGCAAAATTACATTTTTTAAAAATCTTATGCTACTTTGTGGTAAAAAGGTGTTATGTAAGTAAGTGTTTTGGGGCTGAATAAAGTGAAAAGACCAGAAAGCAGCCCTACTACTTTAAGGTTTGGCTTTGCTTCATGTGTCTTATCCCCCGCGGTTGGAACATTGTCTGCAACGTTGATGGTTGTTCATGCCTATGTCAGCGACTCCTAAGAACAGAACTGCAAATGAATGCTAAAGCTACTAGAAGTGGTGATACTAGCCCTCTCTTCACCATCTGTAGGGTCATTCTCATTAGTCTCAACTGTAAGCAGTTGCAGTTTGCTCAAAGTATTATTTGAAATCATTATTTTACAAATTTTTTTTTAAAGTCTTACAGTTTTCAGAACAACAAGGTCTTTTGTTTTGATCTCTTTTTATTTTCCACAAGCATCACTGAGTTCTTATTTTGAATGACCACCCAAATGGACATCTTCTCATTTTGCAGGTACTGTAAAACATCAAATATAAAATCTCATAACTACAAGGCACCTTCTCTGATCATGTCCCTCATATGTCAACCAACCAGAACTCCAGAACTGTTTTTCTTTTAAATGATTTGTGTTTACGTCTGGTTGTATAGGTTTGTAGTCATGAGGATCGAAGTGGGGCATGGGGTGTGTGCTGGACCGTGGATTGCTCTGGGTGTCTACTGTCAGTAAAAATGTGGACGCTTTCTGTTATTAGACCTTTTTTTCTCTCATATATAGTAAAGCTTATTGGTAAGCAGGACCACAGGGTGGACACCTAAGTCACCCTAATGGTGGAACTGGCCATGTATAATATTCAGCCTCACAATCTTAGACATATTTATTGGAATATAATATAACTAAGCAGGTCTTTACCATCCCCACTATCAACTTCTCCTGTGAGTCAGTAGCACCAACTCCAACCAGGCTTGCTATAGAAGCTCAGAGAAGACTGAAATGAACAGTCTGGGCTGATGGTAACAATCACCGCAATGATTACTGCAATAGCTATTGTTCTTGAAAGCACTTCAAGGATATAAGGAAAAATATAAGGGACATAACCAAGAAAAACGAGAAGCTGCTTCAGGATATTAAAGACATGGAGAAACATTTAAGTAATTGCTTTGAGGCAGCCTTTAAAGGCATGCTAGAAAAACTTGAGGAAGAAATACAGGAAAATGTGAATAAGTTTGAAAATAAACTTAGAGCACTTTTAGGTGCCCAGCTTGAAGACATTAAGCAAACATTCACGATGTGTACTTAAACAATTGGCATCTACTGCTGATGAAAAACAAGGCCAGCAAATTCTGAATGCAAAGTGCTTGGAGATAGACTAGTTTCACTAAAAGATGGATACAGAAGGAATAATATCAGAATCAAAGGTCTCCCTGAAAACCATGAAAGTTCAAACCCAACAAAATTCATAGCTGAACTATACTCTAAAATAATTGGAGAGGACTTTAAATCAGGCATTGAGATATCAGCAGCTTACCACATAAGTGGATTGAATGCCTCAAAACCTAGGAGCCTCATTGTACATTTTGACAAATTACAATCTAAATTAAATTTGATGTCACTTCTCAGACTGAAACAAGAGATTATATTTGAAAATAACCACAAATGTATTTTTCCTGATTGCTCACCTTCAACAGCTGCTAAACGTGCCATGCATTAAACAGTGCTTGCGCAAAGCCAAAATCAGATACAGCCTCTTGTATCCTGCTAAATTGAGACTGGATATTTAAGGCAAATTCTACATTATTAGTTCTCTGGATGAAGCAGAAAAAGAGCTAAGAAAATCGATCCTGACACTTTTTGAAATATGATCGTAAGTCAAATCATGTCCTGGCAAAGCAAAGAAGATTTTACCTACAATTTGGTCCATTCGCAATGAGTCTTTTGCCATAATTATACATTCTATTTCCTTCTCATCTTTTTATACTTTAATTACAGTTATAATTATAAACTTTTTTCTCCCCAAAGGGGACTGTTTAAAATCATACCCTCAGTTAATTGTATTAGGATTGTACTATAATACATTATCTGCTTCTTCAAGGGCACTGTGTAATATCAATCCCTGGCTTTATTCTTTCAGGATTGTGTAATATTGTATTCTAGAATAGGTCTAGGCTTATAGTATTTGTACTGTGTTGCCCATAGATATCTCTACTTTAATCCTTCTACACTGCTGCTGAGGGGCTTGTTTTGTTTTGGACATACTGTGTTTCTAGGTACGTCAGAGGACTGGGACATTGTGAAGTGTGATCTAGTCTCAGGTGGGGAGGCAAAACGGGGGGTTGAGGGGGAAGACAAAGAGGAAGTTGTTTCTAATCTATCCATTTTACCTCCACAGTTGTAAGTGCCAACACAACAATAGGCTTCTTAGCATTAACTCCTAGATAATTGGAAGTTAAGGTTAAAGCTATCTTATGTAATAATGTGCAACCTTAATTTAAGACTACAGAATGTCAACAAAAGTTCAGAAGCAATGTCTCTATTACCAAACCGTGAACTTTGTGAGCTGGAATGTCTAAGGTCTCAATAACGAATTAAACAGAAAGACATTATTCTCTCACCAAACAGGTCTAAACGCCAAGATAGTTTTTTTTACAGGAAACCCATTTATTAAGTAAGGATCAATTTTGGTTGCAAAAAGTTTGGACTGGCCAAATATTCCACTCCAGCTATGCAAAGAAAACTAGAGGTGTGGGAATCTTAAAACAGAGAACAATTTCATTGGTAGTATCAGATGTATCTGATTCTGAAGGGCAATATGTGATCATTATGGGTAATTTATTTAATTGTAAAGTGATTCTATTAAATATCTACACACCCAATGTGGATGATAGAGACTTCATCCAAAATGTATTTGCATATATTCCTAATGTTAACATTCATAAAATTATAATGGCCGGAGACGTGAACTGTATTTTAAATCCAGAAAAATAAGGACTTATTACAATGTGCATCATACAAACCAATCATACTTCTGAATGATGATGTTAAGATACTCTCCAAAGTTCTATCTAGAAAGACTGAGACAGTGCTTCCTTCAATAATATCACAACACCAAACAAGGTTTATTAAAGGCAGACACTTAGGTTCCAGTCTTCGACACCAGTTTAATGTAATATAGTCACCCACAAAGTCTGCCACCCCGGATATCTTATTATCTCTGGATGCAGAAAAAGCATTCAATATGACCAAATGGGACTACCTGTTTACTACATTAACAAATCTGGGTTTGGCCCGAACATATATACATGGCTCAAACTAGTGTATACCAGTCCAGAAGCTACAGTTTCTATTAACAACATTATTTCAAACCAGAATGTGATACTAAACAAGGATGCCCCCTGTCACCGCTGCTATTTCCAATCTCCATTAAGTCATTGGCTGTTTACTTTCAAAATGCTTCTGAGATAAAGGGGATTAGCAGAGACGGATTTAAACAGAACATATCACCTTCCCTTTTATTGTCACTGATCAGTTTAAATACCTAGAGGCACGCGCCACAAAAAAAATAAAGCTCTTTTTTAACAAAATGTTGCTGTCTGCATGGAAAAACTTAAAACAAGATGTGCATAGATGGTCTACACTTCATCTTACTTTAGCAGGTAGAATTAACACTGTCAAGATGAATATCCTTCCTAAGATTCTTTTTCTATTTTGAAGCATCTCCATATACATTAACAAATCATTTTTTAAGAAATAAGATTCAATCATAACCCCATTTATTTGGAATTCTAAACATCCACACATCCAAAGGGCTACCCTACAACTACCTAAAGCAGAAAATGGCATGGCTTTACCTAATGTTTAATTTTATTATTGGGCGGTAAATATACAAACTATAAAAACCTGGACATTGACACAAATAGATGAACACACACAGGCTTAGTCAAAATACAGAAATAAATCCTGCAGTACTTCTTTATATTCCTTGCTTTGTGCCCCAGTAAATACAAGTTATCATCAATATACTAACAACCCAATTGTCCTTCATTCAATCAGAATATGAAACCAATATAGGAAGCACTTCAAGACAGAGAATATTTTATCAGTTGTACCTCTACATGATAACCATCTTTTTCCACCCTTACAAACCTGTACAGTTTTTAACGTTTGGAAAACATAAAAGATTAAATCACTTAGAGATTTGTACACAGATAATGTTTTTGCATCATATGAACAATAACATTCCAAATTTAGCTACCCCTCAACACAATTTTTCCACTATTTCAAAATCAGAAACTTTGCTAAACAAACTCTGCCCAATTTCCCTCACCTCCCACCTATTTCTATTCCAGAAGAAATAGTGATCAGTGTTGAGGACTCAGACAGCATTTCTATAATATATAAAAATAAAAACATTTAAAAGTCTCTTCCTTTCAAAGATCCCAGAGTACAGTGGGAAAAGGATCTCTTACTCAACATTTCAGAAAAGGAGTGGAAGGCAGATATCCACAGAATTCAGTCTAGCTCCATATGCACAAAGCATACAATTATTCATCTTAAAATCTTTTATTGAGTACATCTATCTCATTTAAAATTGTCCATAATGTTTCCAGAGCAAGATTCAACCTGCAAATGTTGCAATCGAGCTCCAGACTCATTGGGTCACATGTTCGGGGTGTGCATCAAATTAACATCATTCTGGACCAGAATGCTTTGTCCTCACTTTATTAGGGGCTGTTCATTACTCATTTACTTAATTTTAACCTTAGCAGCTATCTTAATGGCTTGTCCTTTTACTTATGTTTAAGTAATTCATTGTTAAACTTCATTTAAGTATATAATTGTAATAATTTGTAAAGATTATGTATTAACTAAAAATGTCATGCATTACTTTTCATAACAAAGGCATAATATGTGCTCTTATGAAATACTAGAAGTACAGTACCTGATGTCTTTCTAATACATTTGCATTTTTGTTAAGGTAAGAAAGCAAATGTTTATGTGTTTATTTATTTATTTTTTTAAATGCTGACTCTTTTTACTATCTGAAATGCACTTGTCGCATCTGTTACTACCTACAGTAACTATCAATTACTCTGCTCTCATGAGTTGAAAATTTGTTTTTTTTTGTGTATGATTGGAGTCTATAATGACTACAACTCCTTGTTAGGTTGGAACCATGAATGCTACTTCTTTGCATTTCCTGGTTTAAAGTGGTTTTACAAATAGAGGTTTAATCTCACATTAAAAAAACTGGATGGCTTGTTAAATAATTGAATCATTGATACAGCGCTAACTGCCAGTTAGTCCCTCTATTGTACCCCTCTTCATGATGAAACTTTTGAAACTCCATAACTTGTATATGTAAAATTGGGTTAACTGTAATATACATGCAAAATTCCATGAATGTTCACTAAGCTGTTTTGGAATAATGCATGTTTTTTTGTGGTGTTGTCCCTCCCTAAACAATTCCCCAGTAAAACCTTTGGAAATACATGAAGCCTATATCTGAACTTCCATGAAGAGTAATAATGTACAGTAAATGCAAAATGTCATTAAAGTAGACATAACCATTTTTTAAGTGATGCACTTAATTTTTGTGTTGGTCCCCCGTCACACCAAATCACACACCCTACCGTTATTTCCCTTGAATCACTAATGTGGAATGTAGTCTTGACTGTAAGTGGGGCCAAACCTTACCAATATGCCCAATTCCTTACCATTAGCTGAACCACTTTGCCATAATCATTCAGTTTTGGTTTCATTTAGTCTTATTTTATACATAAAACTGAGTACATACAAGAAGTATATTAAAACTGATCATACTGGTTGAAGGTTTCAGATCTTTTTGGTCACTGTAGTTTAAATAAGTGGGTTTGAAAAATGGATGAATTGATGGATGGGGGGTGGTTGTCTATTGAGGCTTCAGATTCTGAATTACAAGAAAGAGTCCATAAACTATAAGCAAATTAAAAAATCAATAACCCAAGAAAAGTTCTTGTGTTTTGTAATGAAATTATTTTCTTTATTGATTTGGGTGAGCCCCTGGGATTGCACAAAGGCTGATGAATGCATGCATGAAAATTAATTTACCACGTTTTTGTTTCTGTATATATTTTTAAATTTTTTTTCTTTTCCGTTTCTGTTAGATGTAATTATTGAATTTTTAATAGCAAATAGGTAGTTATAGTGTTGCAGATAGACAGTGCTTATCCTAGCAGGAACAGTTTGTACACATTGTCCTATCTGCCTCGTTCTCTGCATGTCTTTGTCCATCATGAGTTGTTTGTGTTTTATCACAGTCTTTTCTGAAACTGAAGTGTGATTCAGAGATTTCTCCTCTCCACCCTATTCACCTATTCTATCTTTTTTTTCAATTATTATATATTTATATAAATATTTTATTTATATAGTCATCATCAGATCATTTTACATGACTAGCATGGTTATAGCAACAAAACTACAATTTAAGACTTTACATATTGTAAGTAACATGGAGGAAAGATGGGCATGCCAGTTGGATAAGGTATACAGCTTCTTGCCCAGCTGGAGATATATAATAGGTTGGCTAGTGGAAGCCAGAGGCCTG
Organism: Polypterus senegalus; assembly: GCF_016835505.1. Classification (NCBI taxonomy): domain Eukaryota; kingdom Metazoa; phylum Chordata; class Cladistia; order Polypteriformes; family Polypteridae; genus Polypterus; species Polypterus senegalus. The sequence continues at coordinate 114,071,862 of NC_053155.1, read as the reverse complement.
GAGCCGTTCCATTCCCCCAGGTGGTAGTGGTCCACCCGAGGCAGCCCAGTTTGGACACCTGCAGAGGTACATGGGAAGTGGAGACCGGAAGTGCAGCCCTGTTGGAGCTCCTTGGTTCCAGTAGAGGGCACAGGACCTCTCTCTGGTTTCCATGTGACTTGAAAGTACTTCCAAGAGAACACACTGTGCCATTGGAAACATTCCTGGGTCCAGCCTAAAAGGATCTTGCCGCCTCACCCAGGTGAACCAGAGTCAGGAGGCAGCGGGCGACACTCAACAGGAAGAGAGGAAGGAGAGAAAGAGACACTTTGATTGTAATTGTGGTTGACTAGTTCTTCATATTTGGTGATTTATTTATAATAAAATACTTTATTTGAACCAGGGTCTATGTGGGGTATTATTGTGTGTTTGGTGTGTTGCTCAGTGGTGCCCCATTGTGGTCACAATATATTTCTCTTGAGTAAATGAGCAATATGCAAAGGAATACATTAATTTTTCCTAAATAGAACATTCCTGGGTAATAAAAGAATTATGAAAAGTAAAAGGATGACATCTTGTGGTTGACATTCGTAACAACTGCTTTTAGATTTTTTTTTTTTTGCCCAGCAGCAATGAATCATAAACCGCAGTGCTCTTTTTCCCATAGATTCCCATAGGAACTAATATCACTAAAGTGTGTTGTTCCCAAACAGCATATTTAAAATGAGGAATATAACATTCTTAAGGTATTTGCATTTTAAGAAAACGTCAAATGGTTATAGTTATAGTAAACCTAATTAACAGTTTGTGCTCCCAAAATGTAGGGTAGATGGATACTGATATACCTAAAAATAAATCAGGCACAGTCCCACTATAAAGAAGACTTATTTAAATAGCTTATTTAAATAAAATCTAATACCAGTACTTGTTCATGGGAGAGAGCTTTTCCTATGTATTGTAGAAAAATAAAATATCAGTTTAGAATTAAAAGAGTGTAGAAAGGTTTCCTGGGCTGTTGTTTAAATTCCTTAAGTTAAACATCTAAGGAATAAGGCAATTATTACAATAACTCTGCATGTCGAAATGACTCTTAAATTAGAACACGAGTAAAATGAACTTACCAGAATGATATCTTTGCATCATTTGAATCATTCTGACAACCAATGAATTTGTGGCAGTTTGACTCACCAGAGTTCTGTTCTTTGGCTTTGTTTACAGTAACTTCTGGGAAGAATGAAGATATTTTTATTAAATACACAAAGTAGGTTTGTGTATTGGCAAATGGATAGGATTGGACATAATTACTAGATAATCTTGATTTATGGTTCTTTTGTAATTAAGCACATACTGCATTACCTGTTATTTAAAGTATTTTAAAAACAATAATTAGGAATGAAGAGGTTGTCCATCTTTGGCATGAGATAGGTGTCAAAAAGAGAGACCTGGTTGAGTTGATGGAAGTCATTGCAGAAGCACTAATTTCTGTTGGGCTTGGGGAATAGTCAGGCTTGCCCAGAGGCTGCAGTTTTCTTCAATGACCCCCAGGTATGACATCTGCTTGATCTCCACCTTCTTCTCCTCGTGGATGAGATTCAGGCACTTCTGAACCATGACCCTGGATGGGTAATGATGTATTGGGCTATCATTGTGGTCCAACCCACCTTGAGATCCATGATCTTAGTAGTAGAAGCTATGGCAGCCCTCAACTCACTCCTGTGTTAGGACATCCTCAGCAGCAGCAGCAGCAAAGAGCACCTCCCGTGAAGCGGATGGCGAGTACTTCTTACTGGTTTAAGCAGGTTTAGATAATAAGACTTCAATTCCCATGAAAAATTAATTCAATTTCACTTTTGCTTTGACTCAAAGAGCAACTTCTCCAAGTTCAAGAATAAAGAGTGTTTTTAAAGAGCTATTTTAGTTTTATTTCTGCACAATAGGACACAATACATGATAGGTGGTACATGAAATGAAGGTTGTACAAATGGCTCAACAACAACATCAACAATATTATGCTCAACAAGTGCCTCTTCCACCTGATCCCAAATGGAACTTACTCTCCAGTGCCCTGGTAGGTGCTAGATAATCCTTCGGAAAATGATTTCTACTTATGAACTGTAATGTTTTTATTTACCTGCCATCCTTGCCACTTTGTTAATGGGAGATGTTACAATATACTCAATTTCTTCTTTGGCGAGATTGATGATTACAATTTTATGAAGCAGCAATTTTTCCAACGTTCCTCTCTAAGTTCTGTAGCCAAGGCATGAAAGTTCTAGTCTGTCAAATTGATTATCATTTGCAATAAAAGCTCAGGCTTAGGAGTTTGTGAATCTCATTCAGAGCTGGTTGATCTTGTGAAACCTATTATAGAGAATCTTGCTGTACATTGGATGCTGATTTGAATAAGTCAGGTGGTTCCTGGAGGGATGCTTAGAGCCGATGTTCAGTCTCTTATTGTTATGAAATGCACCCTCCATAATTGTAAAAAGGGCGTGAGGCCAGTAGAAGGCTTCACTGGCCATGACAGGGCTCCTCTGCCAGCCTGGATAGAGCCTCGCTCTGATGGGCTCCCTACTCCAATGAGAGGCCTCAGGCTTTGTAGGCCAAACAGTGATGAAGCCCTAAAATAACCTTGAAATGTCTTACATATAACAAAAGCCTGACCAGAGGGGTGTAACCACTGGTGCAAAGCTGAAAAAAGTGAATCTTTCTGCCAAGAAAAGGTTTTATTTTCAAAAATTCAAAAATATATGGAAAAGCTCTGAAAAACAGAAAAAGGCACGAAGAGTTGAGTAAAATGCAGCCCTCAGCAGGGATGTTCTTAGGCATACACAAACTTTGCATCCGCTTAGGGCTCCGACAATGAGGGGGGCCCCCGGCCCGGCCCCAACTTATAATTTTGTTTTTTTTGTCTGGTTGTGGGCCTAGGGCCCCTGTCATGCCCCTGGCACTGCAGCCGTCTGTGCCAGTCCCTCACGTTGTCACATTTGGTTCCACCAAAAGCTTCTGTTCTGCAAAGTTTGCAATTAGTATACAAGAATAGCTTGCAAGATTCTTTCCCGAACATCGCGGTAGCGCTACACATTGCTTTGACCATCCCTGTAACGGTCGCGTCTGCTGTGCGGAGCTTTTTTTTATGCCCAAGCTAATTAAGGATGATTTGAGGACCAGCATGACCCAAGAGCAACTGAATGGTGTGGCATTAATATCAATTGAGTAAGATGTTGGACAAACCCTTGATTATTCGGAACTGATAAAGGATTTCGCCAGGATGAAAGTGCAGAAAGTAGATTTCTTACGTTTAGTTTTCAGGAAATTCAGTTCAGTGCATCTCTTAGCCTTTTTAACAATGGTAATTTATTATCCAAATTGCAATCTTCACCTAAATCCCTAATAATATTGTCATGCTGTTGTAACTTTGCCAAATGTACTATAGCAAACGTTAATTTTAGAGATTCGTTTCAGATTCCTTCAGAGAGATCCCCATAAAATCATGAAATATCCCTATATTACCAGCCCTTACCAGATTCAGAACAAAATCAATATTTTACCACTCTGTATACACACAAGCATACATGTAGGCCTACTCGTCATCTAAGGCCTTTTCCGGATGTTTTATTAGAACACCTTCCTGAGCTATGGGGCTCCACCCCGGACCCCCAAACGGGGCCTGCACATTTCTGAAACACGTAGGGCCCCCAAACTGCTAAGAACGGCCCTGCCCTCAGCAAACAAATCCCAAAACACAGTACAATAATCAAATTCCTTAAAACACGAGTAATGGTAAAAAAAACAGAAAGTCAAACCATAAACAAAAAACCTCACAGTTTACAATATTGAATGATTCCCACCTGAGTTGCCTTTCCTGTGGCGTTTTTAGGGCCGGGGGCAGTTCTTAAGCAGAGTTTGACAGGTGGCCCAGCTCTGACCACAAGGAAAATGGAACTTGCTCAGTTTAAACAGACAGTATGTAATTATAAACATAACATTAAATACATAAAAATAAAGCACATAATTCATGTAATACCATAACACTTATGGATTTAGTTAAAAGACCTGGAAGGGGCATAAGCCTCTTGGAAGGAGGAAGGCTGTCCTAGACTGACACCAAGACACAACTTACTACCTCAACCTCATTCAGCTTGGTAAGCAGGAAGCTTTGCTCAGGAGGAGTTTATACCAAAATCCTGCCTTCAAAGATCTGTTCAAGGCACACAAAACCCAGTTGCTCTTTCAGTTCCACCCTTTTGAAGGGTGCGAGTCAGAAGAAATCCAGAAAGATGGCGTTTCTGAGGCAGCACTATAGCTTTGAATGAATGCAGTTGCATTGTGGTCAACTGGGTCACATCACTCATGAATATCATTTTACTTCCATTAAAATATAGGTGATAAAACATACTCTTATCTTTGGCCGCTGTTCATAGGGATATGAAACAGTATTATTCCTCATATCCTTAAGATTTGTCAGGAAAATTTTTCTAATGCTCCTCTAAATACTGAGAATGTTGCTCATGTAGAGGGTCTTGTAGCTACTGAAGAATGTTCAAAAGTTAATTTAGAAACTGATCTAGGTTTAAAATAATGAAAATTGTGAAGTATCTGCTACTGAGAAACTAGAAGAACTATTTGGCAATCACTCTGAATTACTAGTTCCTTTGATAATAATAAAATGTTGCAAAATCAAAGCATGCACAATTATACAGACCCTGAATATGTTCAATCACAAAAGGAAAACACAAATTTGGAATTTGAATTTAAACATATTTTAATTTTGGCATAGGAAGAGTATTATAAAAAACATGACATGCAGAGCTTCAAAAGTATATATTGTATTATTACAAAAATGACTGCTTATTCCATGTGATATTGCATTGCCTTTGTGAAGACTACACAGAACAGTTAGTTGTTCCCCAGTCTTGTACAATGACTGTTTTACATAGATTATGCCAGTGGCTCCCAAAGTGTGCACTGAGGTGCCACGGCTTCCTCACAGGAGCAACACGAAATATTACAAAATTTTCATAATTGCATTTCCATTTTCAATTCAATGTGATAGGACGCAACATCTGGCGGACCTGGTGCAAACCAGGAACTCACTTAGTAATAACTGTTTATGGAAGCCTTTACAAATCATTACTAGATGGCCCTCTACAATAATTAAGTTTCTCAGTTATTTTAGTAGTTTATCAAACTTTCTCAGTACTTTGTGTTCGTATATAAATAGCTGTCAATATCAACTGAATATTGTTGTGATTAAGTCAAATGAAGTTTTTGAAGTACATTTCTTCTCGTATTTATTTTTAAGAATGGATTGGTTTTTACTAAAAAGTAATAAGTGTTTTGAGAGTGAAAATAAAGAGGGCACACTGTCAACCAGTAGCACTTCAACCAGAATGTGAAGAAGCGCAAATATCGAAAATATGATGACAGTTATTTGGACTTTGGCTTTATGTCAACAGAAGTCAATGGTGAAGAGAAGCCGCACTGTGTACTGTATATGAAAATTTTGGCACCAGAGTGCATGTTACCAAGTAGGTCGAACCGCCATTTAAAAACCAATCATCCCAGCATGGTTAGTAAATCTCATGACTACTTTACCAGAAAGTTTAAACAGTTAAATCAACAAAAAGGTAGTTTTTATAAGCTGGTATCAATACCAAGCAATGCTTTGCTAGCATCTTACAAGGTAGCACATAGAATCGTAAAATGTAAGAAGCCTCATACCATTGCAGAAGAATTCATTCTACTGGTTGCTGTAGATATGGTGAATATTATAATCAGTGAGTCTGTTGGGAAGCTTCTTTCAAAAGTGCCTTTGCCCAATAACACCATCAGTCGCAGAATATAGCGGAGGACCTCAATGATCAATTAGGAATTTGGGTTGCAGCTGCATGAGGCCAACAAACAATAATAATGATACTCACTTGATTTGCTATGTACGGTTTATAGATGGTAGTAATAATGTAGAAGACCTTCCCTTTTGTATCACTGCTGGTTCTAAGGCTCAAGACTTGTTGAAGTTCCTTGATACTTTTATATCTGAAAATAGTTTGGAGTGGACTAAGTGCGTTGGTGTCTGTACTGATGGTGCTCGTTCTATGTCCGGCTGTTATGGAGGGTTGCAGGCATGTATTTGAAGCAAAGCCCCTGATGCACTTTGGACCCATTGTGTTATTCACAGGGAAGCACTCGTGTTAAAATATCTGAGTCCTACATTGAACCAGGTCTTAGAATATGTAGTGAATGTAATAAACTTTATAAAAACTCAGCCGTTGAAGGATATGGGATCTGAACACACGTCTTTGTTGTACTACAGCACTTCACAATAGCTCTCTTGTGGTAATGTTTTGTCTGGTACGTTTGAACTTCGACAGGAAATTTATATCTTTCTTAAAGGAGAAGGCCATAAATATACTGAATATATATGTCTCTCAGTCTTTTTTTCCTTTATAACCTTCTTCGTGTCTCGAGTATATCTCTCTCGGTCACTGGGCAGTCTGTTTTTCTCTCACTCCTTTGATCTGTTCTCTTTCTCTCAATCTCCTTAATCTCCAGTTTTTCACTTCTCTCAGTTCTCTCTCGTCTTTCTGTGCTGACTCATTGTTATAGGCCTCCATGGGCGCAGCGTCTCAGTCGCGCACCGCAGGAAGCCAATGAATCAACTGAGACAGACTGCACTCTCACATAGAGGTGCGTCTTGCCCCAATTACTCCACAAACACCCCACAGCTGCATGAGCATGCACACCCATGGAGAATGATCCAGCCAATTATTTATTTACTAAAAATGGCCATTTTTTCTTAGCCGCAGATCCCACTATACCATAGTTGGTGAAACATTACCAATGCCTTTATTAAAACAATCAAAAACAGTGTCCAAATAAATAGTGCAGTGGTCAAAATGTTCAATAAATAAATAATCTAATTAAAAGAACAATGTCCATGTGGAGGTTAAAAACAATCAAATAAATATTCCTCAAAAACAAGGTTAAAAACACAGACAGGAAACTGTCCTTTGTAATTCAGCCCTGGTGCTTTCCTGTTAAAACAGACCTTCTCTCCATTCCTGTCTGCATGCGTCTACCCATCTGCAGCGGCTCTCACTCACTCCTGCCTCTTTCTCTTTCCTTCCTTTAACCTCTGTTCATTTTTCTTTCGTTTTTCTTTTCTTCTTGTGCCGGCTCTCACACATATGCCTCCATGGGTGCATCATCTCAATCGTGCACTGCAGAAAGCTGAAGAAGGAATAGAGAGAGACTGCGCCCTCACATACAGGTGGGTGTCGCCTCAATTATTTCACCAACCTCCCACAGCTGTGCGAGTAAACACACACACACAGATCAATTATTTATTTATTTTAAACAGGCTCCTAATTTCCCAGCCACAGACCCACTGTTCCACGGGTATCCAAAATAGCAAACAACCAGTGAGTGCTTCTAATTTTATGGTATCAGGAAGAAAGAGAGCTTCAGAGTCAACTAGACTACAGTACTCATCCAGGACAGCTGTTCCTGGCACTTTTCCACTCAAGCTGGCTGCAGATCCTCCCAGAAGGACAGTGATTTATTGATCACAAGAGCAAAGATTCAGTACATCTCCAATGGATGAATGTTTAAACACTGACTGCTTTATAGCGGCAGCTTTAACAAAATAAGCAGCTGTATGCACCAAAAGTAATTTCCCTTATCTTAAAGTGGAAAGTTGCCTATTTGGAACATTTCTGATACACTGGATGACTTTTCTTTGAATGTTAGGTCTGAGCCAGCGAGACATCATTTAGTCAAGTAATGGTAAATTTAAGATGAATCATCAATGTGTGGTGAACAAGAGCAGTGCAGCTTAGTCAGTCAGTGCAGCATTTCTTTCTAATTTCTAAAAATTAGAAAATATACAGCATCCATATATTTAGTGAATTAATTTAATTCAGTTGCTTAAATGCATAGGTTCAGAGCCAACACCAGGAACATTAGCTGCAAATCACAAGCTACACCTGGATTTATACCAGTGAACGTTTTATTTTTTTCTAAATCAAAATTTGATCTTTTATTCAAATACTAGCCACAAAATGATACATTTTCTTCTTATTGTTCTACCATACTTATTTTCTGCAGGTGCACTATGACGCTTCTTACAATAAGTCAAACCACAATTGGCCAACAACCTCTTATATGTATGTATACAGTATAAGCTATATGTATGTAAATTACATAATATATATAAGCAGAGATTAACGCTCCAAAATTAAATTTATATTTAAGATTATTTAGGTTATTTTAAGATACAGTATCTTGTGTGGAGAATTCTTCTTAAATAAAAACAAGACTGTCCCCGTATATTGTCCACCGCACAAAAGAAAACATGCAAAGAAAATGCTTAATGATCGAAAGCAAAGTATTATTTGGCAGTTGTCAAAGTGCAGTGAACAAAATGACGTTTATATAGAGTAATTGATGATGCAGAGAGGAAATGGTTGGCAGGATGTGACGTCGAAACGGAGAGACAGAAGCGTCGTCATCTTAACGGAAACCGGAAGTGGTGTCATTAGTAGTGGCTGAAAGTATCGTCAAGGATGGCGCCGGAAGTGACGTCTCAGCAGCCATTTTGGAACCTGGAAGTAACTTATTTTTTATTTCTCCTCAGTTTTCCTGCTGAGAAATTGAGAGATTTGGGTAAGTACCATGTGACAACCCCTTGTCTCGTAATGTTTCACTCACCTTTAGGCTTTTTGACTGCCTCCTAAACACACGTGTGTGACACTTGTCAAATACATTTTGCTTACCATATTGGCAGATTTTTGCTAAATAAAAACAGACACCATTAAAAAACAAAGAAAACGATTTAGCTAGGCTTAATTATGTCAGATCAATTATCATACTGTTCAATGAACCTTAAATCTTTATTAATCTTTACTTTTCTCTGTCTTCTTTACTACTTTTCTGTGGTAGTGTTCTGCACCACCACCACCACCTGATCAAAGTCCTGTGCAGCCACCTGTAATGTTTGAAAAAATCTTCCGACATTGCACATCCTGTAATGTTTGAATGATAGTTTGTACCCCAATATGCCATACCCACTCTGGTTAATTATTTGCTGTAATGTAAAATAGTTAGGTCTATTAAGCATAGTGTATGTAATGATTCCCATGAAAATAACAATCTTTTTAAATTGTACATCCACTTCCCCATACACGAAGTGGCTAGCGCGTAGTGCCCGCACAGGGTGGGCGAGTGAAGCGAGTAGGGGGCAGCAAATATGAAGAATGACAACAAAGTGCTGTATTATGTACTTCATATGATTATTATATGATGTAAGACACTTTTAGGGGAATAATGAATTAGTAAATGAATGGTTGATTGAAAATGCGTATACAGGCTGACAAATGTGTACAGTATATCTCTCTATTATATAAAATATATAGGTTTTCTGTCATGTCTGCGTTATTCAGCCTTGACCCCTTCCCTCCACACCGCTCTGCAACTGAACTGATGCTGAATTACGAACATTTGTTTTTCTACAAAGATAACCTTTTACTCACAGATGTTTCATTCATAGAGCAACAGCTGTGGGTCTATTAATTAAACATATTATTTTAATTTACAATTCTAAATATATATTGTCTAAATTTATACATATTTTCTTTTTGTCTCAGTGTTTAACACAAAATAACCTTTGTTTAGAATGACTGGTTAGTTTGTAGATCAGAGACCTTGAGAGATGTGTCTATCCCTTGGGAAACTGGATATAATACAGACAAACACCCTTGAAAAGTGTCTTGCAGATACTTCCATGTTTAAGGCCTTTGAACAAAGCTATCAATCTTTAGAACAATTAACCGATTACATTGAATAATATAGGGTTTGTAATCCCACATTGGAATATTGGCATTAAATGTGAAACTCAATTGAATCAGAGAGATGACAGCCATCTAGACCCGAGAGACACCATGCATGACTTGGCTTGACTTCTGAATTACATCAGGCTGACCTCAGTGATGCTTCTTTGCAAACTGTTTTCAGCCTTAATAAATATATTTTTTTATTTTAATGGAAGTTTCATATAGGTTAATAGATGAGGATGGACACCTCCAGTAGGGAGTAATATGGGAAGGAGTAACATGCCATTGGTTAATATACATTTACCTGCTCTGCTCTTGCAATAGCTAGTGAGTCTGAAGTACTGAAGAGTGACAGTCTGTGTAATTATCACTTATAATCGGTGCTTAAGTGTGCATCCTATGTGTGTGCCTATATTAATGGTAGAGTGCACAAAAGGATTCCAACCGCTAACAAACCCCACGCTAACACACCGTTCTTTCATTGCTGTAATGCTATTTTAGTGTAGGTTGATGGATTTTTAAGACTGCTAACCTTATACTGTTAAAGCTCCTTACTGCACATTAGAGAGATTTTTAGGCTGCTTGGTCTGACCAACATCTTGTGTGTGTGATCAGAACCCTTAATTTGTCTCATTTCTTGCAAAGCTTTTATTGAAACTTAAATAAAAAAGAATCTGATGTGTGCTTATCATCATGAATAAAATGACCAGACTGAAAGACTGAATAAAGAATTTAAAAATGACCTAATATGTAACAATAATGAATTTCATTCAGTCTAGAAAGCAATTTTACCTATTGATAATGATTCTTGGACAATTTTCAAATTTTGTTCTTGTTTTTTCCTTTTAAAAACCCTAATCAAATCCTGGAAATGCCCCTTGACTTCATGCCAACCTCTAAAGCATTATCTTAGTTCGCTTTCTGTTCCAGAAAATGCTGTATAGAATTTCATACACTGATGAAACATCGTGACTGGGATTCATAGACTTCAATGACAGTTTCACAAAAGAAATATTCTAAAAAATTTTAAAAATAACTAGGTTATCTTGGCTTTAAGTTAATCAGCATTTCAATTACGCAGTCATGTTCAGAAAAAATAAAAGAGTAAAGCAGATTGAAGAGACTTCTTACTAGTTCTTGCTTTGTGGTATCTGATGAGGTCCTTGTAGTGCACGCCCTGCAGGAACCGATGCAGCTTGCCTTCTTCCCCGAATTACACAATGATGCATCATGCTACTCTGCATGTGTTGTGGCACTAACGGCCATTTCCATGTTTATTGTCTAGAGCTGAATGTTATGAATCACATATTGTACTTTTTACAAATGCCATGCTATTGCACTTAATTTACAGCCGAAGAATTTAATGCCTGCTTGAGTGGGTCAAGTTCTAGGGCTGAGCCAATAGCTTAGTCAGGGAAGGTTTCCACTGGGCTATTATTATAAATATGCTAGTGGTCTCAAGATTGATCTATTGGTAAAAAATTCTACCAATTTAAGTTCTTTTCAGGATGCTGTTGAACTGTGACAGGTAGTTAGAGAATCTTTGCTTTTAGTTCTTTACAAATTGTTATAGATAAAACATATCTTACATAAATGTGTTACTTTTGATTTCAGTTCTGACTTTGACTGATCTTTTTATTTTCTCACAATTGTTAAAGGGGATGTTTCTAATTTGTTTGTGTTGTGTTGTAGAGTTGTGTCACTTGCTTGCATTCAAGCTTCATGTTTTCCATCATCACAGCTACATTAAAGACACCCTAAGATCACTGCTAACATGTTTCAAAAAGTTGTAATTGACTTGAAATTATCAAAGGTTCTCAAAGTTAAGGTAAATCATTATCATAGTATGTCTGGTATAGGGCATTACAGTGCACCAGTAATGCATCTTATATATAAAAGTCTACATGTGGAAGTGTGTGTCTGTCTGGCCCAGAAGTGCAAGGATACAGCATGAAGCTCAAAGAAAGCGACTCTGTCGGCAAAGTGAAACCACCGAGAAAAGAGAAATACACAAGCAAGGTGAACACATCAGCAAATCGAAACCTCAGAGGAGAGAGAAACTCACTTAGCCGCTGATTGACAATGGAGGTGAGCACGTCGGCAAAATGAAACGACCGAGAAAAGAGAACCTTGCTTAGCTGCTAATGCACAACCAAAGCGATTAAATTAATTGAAGTGCCAGAATACATGGTTTCTAGGAGCCTAAGCTTTTTACAGCACGGGCTTACACAGCTAGTTTATTATATATATATATATATATATATATATATATATATATATATATAGTTTATTATATTAATGCTGCTGTACACCGGAGAATTCTGAGATGGAATAGTAATAATACTTACAATATTTAAACATTAGTTATAGTTGCTCATATGTGAAAGAAATCCTAAGAAAAAAAAAATTAATCCACTGAGGTCAACTTTTTTTATTTTTAATTATAATAATAAAATTTTACCCAGGAGAAAGCTTCCCCTAACCTGAAGAAATATTTGTTGACAAAAGTAACTAATGAAAAGAGCCCTATAATGTAACAGAAATAGCATGATATTCTAAGAGGAGCTTTTAGTATAATTTTATATTTTACAGCATAATTTTTTTAGCATTTTTATAGCATAATTTTGTTGTGCATTTAATGTTATTTCCTTGCCTGAGAAAGATTTAGATTTTTTTTCCCTTTTAATTCTTAAGTGCATTATACCATCATTTAAGAATGTCTGCAGGCAGAATCAGTTCCTAAGAGACTTTGCCTATTTCCTAATCACCGCTTTCTAAGAGGCGCCATGATTCGCATCACAAAAACTCTTTAGAAAATCCAGTCCAGCATCAATATATTTTTGCCATGATTGTGGATTTAACCTGTATAACAATTGCGGTTTGGTGATTTATACCCACAGGGATCCTTGGCACCATTACACAGAGCTCTACCCAGTTGGATTCAAGAAGTCCAGGGGTTCTTCTGACCCATGAAGTGGTCTAGAAGACTTCCTTAGAAGGAATTCCCTTGGGGGCTCAAAAACTTTTTCCAGACTCCAGCAAAGGGAATCAGTAGGATTAGTAGAAACGAGAGTTCTCCTGTTCATGGGAAGAGAGGAAAAAAGACTTATAGGAAGAGACAGAGAGAGAAACAGAAAGAGAGGGGAAAATGGAACAAACAGGAGAGCGATTAAAGTTTTAAAGTGGGCTAGCCACTCAGCCAGATGTCAGACCCAGAAAAAACACAAGTTTATTAGTTTGCATAGTCTTTTTGTCATTGTGTATTTATTTGGGTTTTTATTTGTTCTAATAAATAGTTTTGTACGATTTCTGCTGGATGATCTTGAGTCCCATTCTGAAGACAGACAGATTGAGTCCTCCTGAAGTATCACTGTCATGTTGTAAAACATGACTTATGAGTTCATTCTGTATTTCCTGTCTTTCTTAACACCCTTTTCAGTCAATATTAACACTCAAAGGGGTATGGTTTGAGGTGTTTTAAACACCAAGGAGAATCCACAAATATTGCTATATCATCTATATATATAAAATGATGAGGTCAGTCTGTCTGCCATTAGATTACTATTGAACTAGTGGGATGTGAACCTTGATCTTTCTTTTGATTGAAAATTTATAATCTGATATGTTCTGAGAATTAAAAAAAAAATTAGGTAGTGTCAATGTTGGTAAAGTGACCTATGCATGTGGGTTTTTTATAGCAAATTGATCACCAAATCAAGTGACATAGCTGAAAGATGGAGAAGAGTGGTGATATCTGCTGAGAGTCAAGAAAATTGCACAAGCCAACACACCAGAATAATCAGAAGACTGTTTAGCACCATACAGGGATACGCAATGCAAAAATGAGTAAGACAAGGAAATGCATGCAATCAACAAATATGTTTAGAATTCAAAATCAAGTGGTTATTTTGTGTGTAAACACCTGGTGGAGCATTTATCATTCTATATATTTAGACTTTTGCAAACTGAGAAAAAACTGAGGGCTAAACCCAAGACATGCTGGACTGATTATATATCGTGATTGTTGTAGAAGTGTTGGAACATTCCAAAAAAAGGTTTGGAGAAAGTTGTTGAGTATAGGAAGGCCTGGTCAGTCTTGCTCAGTATGCTGCTACTGTCACCCTTGCCTGGAAAAATATAAAGAATGGTGATGATGTTGAATATACCACGATCGATTTATATATTGTCTGGATGGCAAGCTAGTGCAACAATAAAAATTACCAATTGTAACACCTTACAGGTTCTAGTTGTTTTTCAAGATGGGTTGCTTTAGAAACATGGCTGGTAAGTCCCCTATATATTTATGAAAAATATCAGCAACTCTGAATTATCACCATGAGACTGTAACTAATCTTTTGGAGAATCCTGTGATGGACTGGTATTACATTCAGGAAGATCTTAGCTTAAAGGATATAAAAATAAATTAAGTAAATAAATCAATTTCAGAAAAAATGTTAAAATTAGACTAATTTTAATTTGTATTTTTTCTGTCCAAAAATTAAAAGCATCTATATAAATAAGCATGATATTAAAAATAAGAACTTAAAATGCAAATTTTATTTTTTCATGAATAACTATTGAAGTATATACAAATGTTTTAAAAAGTTCAGAAAACTTGGCAGTGTTACTAGTTATAGAATAAAATGGCTATTCTTTACTAAGTACATTAAAAGCATTTTGTTATTAGAATAAAATTGTACTTAATATTTTCTGACATACTGTATCTGTAATATTATCTAGAACCTCAGCCCAGTGTCAATGTGCAATTTAACAGCTACTGTAGTTTAAAACAGGGAGAAAAAGATTATAAAAATTGGATCATGAATTCTTCAGTTATTCATCATTTTTGTAAGACCAGGTGCTTGATTTTTTCTTTTGTAAAGAAAGTAAGTGATAATTATCATCACGATAGAGATAAAGGAGAGGAATCCCACAGCTATTCCTAAGCCGAGTGAAATGGCAGAAGCATGACTCCAGGCTGCGTCATTCATTTCTGAAAAATGACAAGAACCATATACTACTGTTAGGCATTTCCTGTGCTTAAACTGCTTTAAGTTATAAACTAACAGTATCTCATTCATCATTTTTTATTTCTATAAACGTCAAAGGGCATTGCTCTACTGTAAGAATATTATTAAAAAATAAATGTTCACCTAGCCAGAATATTTAGCTCAGTCATTTATGTTTCAGATTGCTTTCAGTTCATAGTACTAATATATACTGCTCAAAAGAATTAAAGGAACACTTTTTAATCAGAGTATAGCATAAAGTCAATGAAACTTATGGGATATTAATCTGGTCAGTTAAGTAGCAGAGGGGTTTGTTAATCAGTTTCAGCTGCTGTGGTGTTAATGAAATTAACAACAGATGCACTAGAGGGGCAACAATGAGATGACCCCCAAAACAGGAATGGTTTAACAGGTGGAGGCCACTGACATTTTTCCCTCCTCATCTTTTCTGACTGTTTCTTCACTAGTTTTGCATTTGGCTACAGTCAGTGTCACTACTGGTAGCATGAGGCGATACCTGGACCCTACAGAGGTTGCACAGGTAGTCCAACTTCTCCAGAATGGCACATCAATATGTACCATTGCCAGAAGGGTGCTGTGTCTTCTAGGGCAGCCTCAAGGGCATGGAGGAGATTCCAGGAGACAAGCAGTTACTGTAGAAGAGCTAGACAGGGCCATAGAAGGTCCATAACCCATCAGCAGGACCAGTATCTGCTCCTTTGGGCAAGGAGGAACAGGATGAGCACTGCCAGAGCCCTACAAAATGACCTCCAGCAGGCCACTGGTGTGAATGTCTCTGACCAAACAATCAGAAACAGACTTCATGAGGGTTGCCTGAGGGCCCAAATGTCTACTGCGCCCTGTGCTCACTGCACAGCACCAGGGAGCTCAATTGGCATTTGCCATAGAATACCAGAATTGGCAGGTCCACCACTGGCGTCCTGTGCTTTTCACAGATGAGAGCAGGTTCCCCCTGAGTATATGAGAAAGACGTGAAAGGGTCAGGAGAAGCCGTGGAGAGTATTATGCTGCCTGTAACATTGTTTAGCATGACTGGTTTGGTGGTGGGTCAGTGATGATCTTGGAGGCAAATCCATGGAGCGACTCAGAGACATCTACAGGCTAGACAACAGCATCTTGACTGCCATTAGGTATCAGGATGAAATCCTTGGACCCATTGTCAGACCCTATGCTGGTGCAGTAGGTCCTGGTTTCCTCCTAATGCACGACAATACCCGGTCTCATGTGGCAAGAGTATGCAGGCAGTACCTGGAGGATGAAGGAATTGAAACAATTGAATGGCCTTCACGATCCCCTGACTTAAACCCAATAGAACATCTGTGGGACATTATGTTTCGGTCCATTAGGCGCCGCCAGGTTGCTCCTCAGACTGTACAACAGCTCAGGGATGCCCTCATACAGATCTGGGAGGAAATGCCATAAGACACCATCCGTTGTCTCATTAGGAGCATGCCCCGACGTTGTCAAGCATGCATACAAGCTTGTGGTGGCCACACAAGATACTGAAAAGCATTTTGAGTAGCAGAAATTAAGTTTTTGAAAAAATGGACTAGTCTGCCACATCTTCGTTTCACTCTGATTTTAGGGTGTCTACACAATTGAGCCCTCTGTAGGCAGAAAACTTTTATTTCCATTAAAAGACTTGGCATCCTTTTGTTCATAAGACACCCTGTCGTTATTTGTATAGATATCCAACTTCATATTGAGATCTGATGTATCTAATGTGTTTCTTTAAAGTGTTTCTTTAATTTTTGTGAGCAGTGTATATATATATATATATATATATATATATATATATATATATATATATATATATATATATATATACAGTATATATTTATTTATTTTTTGTTTGTTTCCACAGTTCCTCCTTTCCCATGTGCCTTCACACAACTGCACAGCTGTCAAACTAATCTTTTTTGTCTTGTTAATGTTCAGCTCTGAATAACTTTAATTGGACCCTCTTATACCCACCTTTCTCATAGACCTTGTGACCTAAGGTGTGTGCCTTGGCAGTGAAGTAGTGTAGTGTGTAGTATGGTAGTGTATCTTAGTAGCAGCCACACCTCTTTTGCAAAGTGACTTGGCACAAGAGTTGCAAGAAAATGATCTACTGAGCTTCATTTTCTAGTTATACTTGTTATTCAGAGCCATTTCAAAGATATGGTAGGATGTGTGTGTATTCCAAATTTATATGCAGTGAGGAATTAATGAGAAAAGCCAGATTCATTAGTAATGGACAGTCCCTGTCCACAAGATCAATGGTCACAGCAGTCATTTTATAATCTCTCTGATACATGCAGTTCCAGTAAATATCCCTAGGTCTGTGTATAAAACAATACATTAATAAGGCATTGACTTGTATGGAAACCACTATACAATATCCCCAAATGTAAAACTTAGCAGAAATTCTGTAACAAACAATTAAATCAACCGTGGAACTTGTTTGGTGTTATCAGATTGTACAATTCTATTTAAGGGAAGTTTGCTAATTTTAAAACAAACTCTTCAATAATACATGAAGTAGGCACAGTAAGAAAATGTAATATAGCTGTCAATGTAATGAGAATAAAAATATCAAAATAAATACTTACGGAGCTCTTTTGACTTTTGCACTATAAAGAGAAAAATACATTTAACAATTTTAAATAAAAGTTGTAAAAATGTCCACATCTATACATAAACAAAATGTATAACAAAACAATCATTTTTTTTTTCAAACTTGTTTATTCCAGTAACAGGAAAAAAATTAAATAATGAGAGTTAAGCTGTATTGGGCAGAAAGAGGAAAATCAGTATATGGAATATACAGTATATCTAACAATAATAATGGATTGTCAACCAGGGATATAACACGAGGATATAATTGGATTTGGAATATTTGATATTGTAGGAGTAGATCAGGGGTTATTAACTCTTTTTGCTCTGTGGACCCCCTTTGCCAGTAAGGTGAATGCCACGGACTCCTTCTCAGAATAATGTTTTTAAATGCGTAAAATAAAATTGCAAAGGAAACCAGTTATCTTGAAATAAAGTTGCCAAAATAAAAAAAAACATATGATACAGTAATATATGTGCTTCTTTCTTAAGACAGTCAATAATAATACAATACGTTAAAATATAGGAAAGTAAGTTAAAAGTTCAATTTCATTTTTAAAGGCATATCAGTGTGAAGACTATGCGACTCTTCAATTCCACGCGGGGGGGTAAACGTTAACATTATACAAAGTTATTGTCTGTCTGTTATACCTTTATTGTTATCACTCTTTAATTTAATATTGTTCTTTATCAGTATGCTGCTGCTGGAGTATGTGAATTTCCCCTTGGGATTAATAAAGTGTCTATCTGTCTATCTATCTATCTATGACTGTTGTTGTGTATCTTGAATAAGTACATTAAACTGCTGTGTGGTATTTGACAAGGCAGCACGCATGTCATGTTGGACATCTAATCGATTTCATTTTTTTTTTATTGTTACAAGATTCGCAAAGATGTTTTGTTGCAAATGAAATCAAAGCTTCCATAGCTTGCTTTATAAGGCAATGATAGCTTCTCTCTGGGAACACCAAAATTCTCCAAGGCTTTTTGAGTTAAACTCCAGTTGTAAAAAGTTTTTTGTCCTAACATCAATGAGTTCTTTGGTAAAGTCAATATCTTCTACAGTTTATGTCAGAAAGAAAAGGATTGTAGATTAAACGTTCAATTTTCATGCCATCGAGGTAGAAATAACTTTTAAAAGAGTTTTGTACTGTTTTCAAGTGTTCGCAGATATCTCTTTTAAAAAAATTGACAAGAGAATTTTGTATTTCAACTTCATCTTGGTAAAGCACTTCCTCCAATGCTGGAAAGTTTGCAAGAATGTCGGTCTCTGCTCTCTTCTTCCATATTGGTAAGTTAGGCAAGAAATCTGGTAATATTTCAGTTGCATCCATAATAGCGACTTCACAAACTTGAATGGAAAGATTTATTTTATTCATATGATGAAATCTGCCAGGGTAACCATCTCACAGATAAAATTATTCCTTTCAAAAAGTCCCACGAATAGGTTTTTTCTTTCTTCCAGAGAAAGTGAAACTTCTGCCATTAGTTTGAACAAGAGCTTCAAGACTTGTTCGAGAAGCATTTCATATTCTGCTCCATTTTCTTAACAAAATATTCTAAACATGCAATGATTTAGAGAACTTCCTCTGACAAAGTTGATAACTTTTCCGGCTGCTGACAAAACTTCTTTCAGGGTTGTTGGAAGCATCTTTGTGATTAGTACATGTCTGTGTAAAAAGTAATGAGTGAAGACGATTTGAGGAGCTTCTTTTTTCACTGAAGTAGAAAAACAGATGTATTACCAAGCATTGCAGGAGCTCCATCAGTGCAATAACAATGATGCTTTTGTTACCAGTCAAACTTTTGTTTGTAAAAACATTTTACCATTTTGAAAAAAATGATGGCCATCATAGTTTTTGAAACAGACTCACAAGATAAGAATTCTTCTTTAATGGCATCTGCATGCACATAGAGAACAAAAACAAGGAACTGATTACATTAAGAAATATCTGTAGTTTCATCCAATTGCATACTGAAGGGGAATGGCAAAGGCTGCCAATTCTTTGATAACCTGCTTCAAAATATTAAAAGACATACAGTATGAACTATTCTAGAATGTTTTATATTATTTGACAAGGGAACTGCTCCAGTCCACAACCCAATTTGACCATTTCCAGCACACAAGGCTTTACTAAAGTCTATTAAAGTTTTGGAAGCGTCCATGCTTTTTTGAATTGTGCTTTCTTGTCGCAAAATAATCCCACATCTTCAGATGCATTTTCAGAATGGACAGATGAGAGATGCTCTTTTTGGTTTTGTTGGCTTCATACTATCGTTCACAAGAATTTTTCAACACAAAAAAACACTGCAGTTTTTAGTCTTGTCATGTTCATTAACGCAAGTGAACAAAATAATACATAGCTTTCACCATACTTTCTTTTCTTCAACATTTCAATTTAAATTGAGTCTGTAAATATATGAAATAAATAAATCTAAAATAAAATATATGATTTAACTAACAGTTTTGTAGAATTTTTAAGTAATCTGGTTGATAAATCTGCATATAAATAAGTAATTTGAATGCTAATTAAGTATAGTGTATGATAGTCGAGAAATGTGTATGACAAGTAAGTACAATATTGCAGGTTTTACAATTTATCCCAAGTTGTAACACTTTTAATGGCTTTTAACTCTCGGATAGACACACAGATCAGGATTTGTGGAATTTGGTGTCTTTTCTGGAATAGCTGTGTAAAGTCGCTTCGATTTCGGAGCCTTCCTAGAAACCTAGCAACAAATGAAAAACATGTAATGCATGTAGACCTTAACAGAGGTCACTAAGATCACAGACAGTTACACGTTGTTATATCAATAACTAAGGAAGACATAAATATTGATTGCTTGGATTGAAAGACTCACGGTGGGTGTGCATATATGCCTGTAGCACTGCAGGGACCTCAACCGTTGGACCGGTATCAATGCACACAGCAATAAAAAGGTTAAAGAACACACTTCAACAGTTATCTAAATCGTTAGATGGGTTTGAACATGCCTGGTTTAGACTCATAGCCACCGTGTTTATTCGCGTTAAAAGTGGTATACTTACGAAAACTTACAAATTCTTATTTAAACTGACCAGTTTTGTAAAACTTAAATAAACAATGAAAATGACTCACCTCCCTCCACTTATTTATTAACAAACAATTGTAGATAGGGAAACACTAGAATTTAATGCAGTCACTGGGCAACCAAAGTGAGAACACTCAACTTAACCATTTGGTGGCTGAATGACTACTAGGTGCTGAGTTTCCAGATAGGTTGCCAGCTGTGTTGCACAATAGGCTGTACACAGCAGGACTGCGATCACATGGGATCTAGTGGCAGATCTAATAACTGCCACAGTTTCAAAATATGGATGAATGTAAGCAATTTTTCAAGACATGCAACAACTGTAATGTGATATAAAAAAATCTGTTATTTCTATTGGTGACCACAGATACAACTAATACCATTGTAATTTATTGCATACATTTGAATGAAATGCTAGATTTCAGTTAGGGAAAATAAAGATAATGAGTTGATTTTTTCCCATCTAAGCTTACAGACCCCCTGAAATCTTTCCATGGACCCCAGGTTAAGAACCTCTGTAGTAGATGAATGTCTGATAAAGGAACAAATTTGCTTTTAAATGTTTAAAATCTTAAAATATCATTATAGACAGAACAATAGTGTCTCAATTCTGTGTGATTTCAGTCAAGGTAATTTTCTTTGTTCATCCATGGATTGTAACACAGACCAGTCGCCATTTGTATTGTCAAAATATAGAACAAAGAGAAACTATCTACTGCCTGTCATTTTATTTTTTTGATTTGTGACACAACTCAACAACAAGTGTAGAGCGCCAACAAGTGACAGGGCCTAGGTGCACAAAACTGTGACAGGTTGAAAAAGGGTTTTAGAGACGCCAAAAGACACGCAAGAGCAGTACTGCAGAAAATGCAAAAGTCTACCATAAGAAGTTCTTCCAGTGTTTTAGTAGTACAAAAACATATTATAAAATGTATTAAGAACAGCGAAGAAGAAATAAAATAAAGAAATGCAAATACAACAACATTTATTTATATAGAAAATGTTCATACAAACGGTGTTTCTCAAAGTGCTTTATCAGATGAATAAAGAAAAGTTTATATGAAACAAAAATAAAATTAGGCAATAAGTAACAAAGAATAAAGTAAAGTAAAAGAGGACAGAAAATAAAGTAAGGAGGACAGAAAAAAACAAAAAAAGAAAACTCCAGAGAGCTGGAGAAAAAAACAAAACCTGCAGGGGTTCCAAGGCCAAGAGACCACCCAGCCCCCACTGGGCAAAATGGCCTCAATTCAAATCTTTGTAAAGTTTCAGTAGTTACAGAAAATTTTGAACTTCTTGAAAAACTTGTTTTTCCTTTAAACTAAAAAGATCTCCATTGAAACTTCCATTTTCACATAAATTATGGAAGTATTTCCGCCAACACTAAAATGACCAAAAATGTGTATGACATAACCATGTGCCTACACTTGGTATGCCTGTATCAGTAGAAACAGAAACAGTAGGTGTCCTTCTTGAAGGGACAGTTACACCTGATATATCTATGGGTTACACCGCCATCCACATGATTTATCTCAGAACTGTAGTGGCTGATAAATTATTTGATTTTTGTATATATATGTAGCATTCAAACTGTACAAAACAGAATTTACATGCATACAGGTAAAGAACATAACAAGTATCATGAAAAGTAAATCATCTATGTCCACTATGTTGGAATATGGTTTTCTTTCATGAAGGTTGACAAGTCAGAGAATAAAAGATTGTAAAGAGCAGTATCCACTCAGGGGAGCATTTCATATTAAGCTCAAACCAATTGGTGTGCAATTAGAGACTGTGTTTTCTAAGTGGCATTTTGAACCATCTACACATCATATATATGGTTCTGGAAAACGCTGTCAAAAGTCTCTGTTTTTAGGTGTTCAGGGTAGTGTGGATGAAAGATGAAAGTGGTGACTAATATCTGCATTTAACGTAGTAAAAACATAGTAGAGCTATGGAGGTTATAGAAAGTGAAATGCTGCTAAGAATAAAAAAGCTGAAATAAAGCAAAATGCAAGGACTAACTAACATCTATATATATAATTCACTAAGGCAAGACAACCATGGAAAGCATGCCGGAAGGGGCATGGATTCACTAAGCCGCCGACAAGTGAGACACCTATGGTGCATGCAGGAAGGAGCCACGCCCACCAACTCCAAGATCATTGGATACGACAACAACTCACAGAGCCACGGCCACCAACTCGGACACGACGACAGAGAAAAACCGGCGTCATTTATATTCGTCTGTCGTAGAGGTCACATGCAGCTCCAACCCACGTTGACTGTTAATAGAGGCATGTTTCTCGCGGAGGTGAATTGCCATATGCGGCGTGTAAAACTGTTTGCGAGGGGTATCCCATGGGATCCTTAAAACGTTCCTTTACAACTGAGGTTAAAACACAATGAAGTGAGCAGTCTTTAAAAAACGAGTTTTCGGTTACGACGCATGACCGCGTGCACTATAGCAAACTGTTTTACACGCTACATACAGCAATTCGCATCCGCGACAAACATGCGCCTTCTTAGATACTCCTGCACTTTGTACAAACCCCCCTCCCACCGTGGTCGGGTGTCTTGGTGGATTATATATAGAAAGGCAGCCAAAACCGCACAGAGCAATGAAAAGCCTACGTGAGTCACAGGTGCAACGAATGAGACTCCCGCCTGCTAAATAGTTACACGACCCAACAGCGGTCGGCGTCCAAATTCTTAGAGGGACAAGTGGCTTTCAGCCACGTGAGATTGAGCATTAACAAGTCTGTGATGCACTTGTATGTCCGGTACTGCACGCGCGCTACACTGAATGGATCAACGTGTGTCTACCGGGCGCGGGGAGGCCGTTAAGCCCCATTCGTGATGGAGACCGTGGCTTCCAGTTGTTCCCCACGAACGAAATTCCCAGTACGTGCGGGTCATACGCTCGCACTGATTACGTCCCTTTGTAAAGCTCCCCATGGTTGGGTGACTTGGTGGATTATATATAAAAAAAAAGCAGCCGGAACCGCAAAGAACAATGAAAAATCAACGTGGAAACCGACTGAGGCGGTATTTGGAAAATTAACAGTCAACGTGACTCACAGGTGCGTGTGGACTGTACACAGACGAAAGCGACTCAGGTAGGGAGTTGGGGGCGGGCACATAAGCGGGCAGTGCGTACTAAACGAGCGCTCCTCCGGTTTTCAGTCACGGACAATTGTATGTTGGTTCCTAGCGTGCATTGTTGCAATGTTACTTTTCTTGGTGGTTTATTAAATTACGGATTTTTCAAATGTTTATTTTTTCCTCTGTGCTTAAAAATCATTTAAAAAGCGGCCTGATTATGCGGCGTATGCTACGTCGCGGGTTGGCTAGTTTAAACAAAAGTGCTCAGGGTAGTTATTTATATTTATACAGGTATATATATATATATAATATAAAATCCCATAATATGAATTTTTCACAGATCAGTTTGTAGCGGGAAATCCTTAAAATTGGAAGCTATAAAACATTTCCCCATTATATACAAAAGTGACTAATGTTGCTATAGGCCAGTCAAGCCTAACACGGGCCATGGGTAAAAAAAAAATGGAGGTAATCATTTAATTAAATAACACATGCCCAGTTAGATAAATTTAAGAGGACTGTTTTTCAATAATATCGTAATATTTTCTGAGAAAGCAACAAAAGCACTTTAATAGGGGGTCTCTTAAAGTATGAATAATTTTGATTTTCAGAAAGCTTTAGGAAAGTCACACAGAAGAGGCTAGTAATTAAACTAAATGAACAGAGAATTACATGATGTTAATAGTGAGGATTTTCAGGAATCTGTGTTGGCGCCACTCCACTTTTAATTTATATAAATGTTCTGAATAAAACTGTTAACTAACTGTTTAAGTTTGCAGTTGAACTATAATATTACCCAGGCCATGAATGCAGCCAACAAATATGTGAACTCTTAGCAAACCAGTCACCATCTTCATAGTATAGCTGCAACTTTTTTGTGATAACAAATTAACATCCTGAGCAACCAGCTGATCCATATTCTTTAGACATAGTCTAATTACATTTTATAAAAACAACAGATCCCCATAAATATTTTTATTATTATTTTTCTTTCATATCCATTGGCTGCTGATTGTAAACATTTGCCACTTATGATTATATGCCGTCTTCATGTTAATAATGACTTCTGTAATGCTTTGCATTAGACAGTCTGTACACAGCACAGTGAAAAGTGCCTACAGTCAGAGCAACATAACAATTTATTAAATTAATAAGACTGTTTTTTTTTTATTTATTCCCAAGAGAGATTTAATTGCAATGCATTTTGTTTTGATTTTGAATGATTTTTGAAAATAAAGAGCTAGGCTTACCATTTTCAGTACTAGTAGTGATTGGATTGGAAGTGACAGTAGCAGGATTAATTGACTGTTCTGGAGACAGAGTTGTAGTAAGTTCTGGTGCGCCCCTTCTTTTCCGGTTACACTGCATCCAAAAGAGGAAAGCATATTCAGGAGACCATTTTCCTTTAACATTTTCAGAATAAATATGCTTTAATCTTTAACTAAAGATTAATAAATATTTAAAAAAAGAAAAGTTAAGGAGCTTTCTTCAAAATCAGAGCAACTTATTATATGCTATATTTAGGTCATTCTTTTATGCAATGTAACTTACATATCACAACTGCTGTGACCCTGTTGCTAGGATATAGTGGGTTGGAAAATGGATGGATGGATAAATAACATGTTTAAATTTTGTGACAATTCTAATTAAGAACTTAAGAATTTTGCTTACTTAATGGTGAGGACTAAACTAGCAACCCTCACAAAAAAATGCAACACTTCAGCAATCAATTAATCAACTTCACTTATTAATTTTTCATTGTTATACAACACAGAAGATATCCATGAATCTTCAACCCGTATTTACAGCATGGACTCAAGTTGTTCTGGCTCCATTAGAACATATTCACTAATTTACATACTGTACTTATGCTTTCTGGAGTTAACTCTCTCATCTGTTTCTTGAGCCATTAATATTACTTTGGATTATAGAAGATCCAGAGTTGACCCCAGCAGCACACATGTAAAGGAAGACCTTCATTACTTTCAGACATATTAGAATGCAGAAACATTCATACTTGGTATGAATTTTCATTTGAGACTATGTGCCCTCCTTGCCATGTTTTATAATGTAGGTTGTGTGTGCCATTTTAAAGATATTTGCTGGGATGTTTTGTATGTTTGTGATTTTATCCATCCATGGATTTCTTAACTTGCATTCTTCATTATGGGCTTGTATAGAACAAAAGCTAGTTGTGCATGAGGTAGAAACCAACCCTAGACAGGGCACCATTTGATTCCAGGATTTACTCATGCACACCAGGTCAACCAAGAGTTTAAAATTAATATAATACATCTTTGGGATTTTGAAGAAAAGTCGAGTAACAAGGATAAATCCAAAATATACAAAGTTCAGCTGACTGAGGTCTTTGCAGTAGTGAGACAGTATAAATAATCACCACACCAGAATTTTCACCTCTTATTCATACAATTAAAAAAATACAGCAAATAACTATATAGCTTTTGAAATTACCTTTTGCAAATTAGCACACTCATTGGTGTCACAAAGTCGGGTGATACAGTGTAAATAGTAAGTGGAGGTGGTTGCATTTCTGTGCTCTGTGAAGCGGAATGCAGAGAAAGAGAACCGGGCATATTGGCTTTTTCCATTAACATATATGTTGACCAACTCCTGTTTGTTACATCTGTTTAAAAAAAAAAATTGTTAAATGTAGTGGGTAAGATTATATAATTTGTTCCTGATTTAGATAAATTACATTTTTAAATAACAGCGTAGACTGAATACAACTAATGGTGTCTTCTTGTTTAAAGAAACAGGAATACTATTTGACCTCATTGGATTTCCTTTGTCAACTTACAGCTCAATCACTGACATACTTTTAATGAAGAAACAGTAAAAAGTACATACTGTTTACCATTTTATAAATATTTATGACCCACAATGTGAATATATAGGGTGGTCCAGATCTAATTATGCCATTTTTATTATGCTATAACTCATTAAGTTTATTATATAGAAGATCACCTGAAAAATCCCGAACCATTGAGAAGTGTGCGAGCTGACGACATGAAGAATCGTCTTCGTGCCGAACTGGAATCGTCCCCGCATAAATCAAAATCATCCAGACCATCTGGATCTGCATAATACGATCTGGACCACCCTGTACAGTATAATCACTTATACATCTTTTCAGCTTCACAAGATATTAACATAGGACACACATATTAAAGTACTTGACTTTCATCCTGACCCTAGTAGTCATTTTACTGGACTCCATGTTGTTCTTTAAAGGTTTTAAAATTCGTCATAACCATATCTTAAATGTAGAGAGATCCTCCAGTCATCAAGCCTTTCCAGGAGGTACATGAAATATAAGGATACACTGTTCTGGTAAATACTTGGCCGTGTTTTTTCATCCAAGAGGGATCTTTTATGATCGCCATTACAGACAGTGCAATTGCTAATATTTGTTTTCAGTTGGTTGATTTGCTTTTCATTATTTTATTTGTTAGCTTTGTTTTCCATATTGTGTGTAGCCATAGCATTCATTGCTAATCATTTTAAACAAAAAATACATGACTTGTGATGTAATCAAGCTGCCCCTATAAAATATAACACTGTTCACAAGGAAATGTCTACATTTTGACTCTCTAGGCATAAAACCAAAAAAATCAAAAGGACGTCAAAGGGAGATATAAGAGAATCGTCAGAGTTCATGCAAAGATCAATATCAGAATAAATATACACCAAGTCTTTTTCCTATCTAACCTTATCCATATTTCCATTATATTGAATTTTGTCCAAAGTATAGATAGACGTTACCGCACACTGCCATCTTATGTTGTGCACCACTTACAAACATGATGATTCAGGATGCTGAAAACAGTTGCCATTACTGTTAACAGTCTAGCCACTGTCATGGAAATCAATGAAAACATAGCAGTGCCTATGACAAAAATTAAAGACAAAATGGCGCTGAGATATTATTAGTAAAATAATGTCAAAAGTTCTTAAACGTATGGACGTCCCAGAGTAATTGTAAAATATCATCACCAGCACCAGAGAGCCATGCACAATTTCTAACTCTACCTTTAGCACAGAACAATCAATCAGAATTACCTTTGTGGCAATTTACTTAATGAAGTAGATGTGTTAGTAAGCAGAAATCTTTGATATCACAAGTTTTTCCAAGTATGACAAGGTGTGTAAACTGTACCTTTTCTCTAAATAGACTAAACATTGCAAAAAAGCATAAAGATTGACTTTTTAAGTACATTGCCATATTAAATGTTTAATAGTAATTGAAAATATGCAGCATGTCTAAAACACCTAAAGTAGGCCTGCTATCTCTCAATTAAATAACAAATGTTTCAGCATTGTGTCCACCATTGCCTTGAGATAGACAGATGATACTACCAGAGTTTGAACTACAGTAGGTCCCGGGAACCAGGAATGCTCATTTAGGCAATTCATAAGTTAACAAAAGGAGCTTAAAGGTACTTACGAAACAAAGAGATCAAAGGACGATGAATTTGAAGGGTATTGAGAAACTGAGGCGTAGCAGCGATCAAGTAGTACATTAAACCTGGAGACAAAACAAAGATGATTGTGTAAATACTGGACAAGTTAAACAGAAGGGAAATTATTGTGCAGCTTTAGGATATACTAGGGGATGTACCCAGCTATGCGATACTTTTTCATTAAACATACAAATTTGCCTGGGAATTTAGGCAAAAACCTTGTAACTTTTTGTATCTGATATTCTTAAACAAACTCGCCATTAATGGTTGATAGGAGGAAGAAAAAGAGTTTTTCGTGATTAACTAGTTAAGTTTGTTTCTATCTCCTGTTGTCGTCAACTTGAACAGGTGATAGACCACTCTTGCAACCACAGAATAATAGAACATATGCAGAAATGATTCACCCACACCAAAGAGCCTGTGCTGCCTCAGAAAACACAGTCAGCTCTGGTCCTTTTGTATAAGCCTTCTGTTTTAGCTGTTCAATCAGGATTTACGTCCAGGTAAATCTTAACATAGCTGGCAGTGTGATGTAGTGATTAAGGCTTTGGACTTCGAAGCCTGAGGTTGTGGGCTAATATCCTGCTACTGACACTGTGTGACCATGTGCAAGTCACTTGACCTGTGCTCCAATTGGAAAACCAAAAAAGAAATGTACACAATTATATCATAAATGTTACAAGTTGCATTGGATAAAAGCATCAGCCTAATGAGTAAATGTAAACTTCTACTCTCAAGATGAACAAGTCAGCCAGATGATAGCCTTTACTCTTTCTGAAGTCCACCACTAGTGACGAGTCAAACATGCTCAATACTATGCTCAATAGCATCCATAACTGACACACCATATATTATAAATATATACTGTAACATAAAGTTAAAGTAATATTCTCCAACCTGTCTGCTACTATCATGAAAAGTGTTTTGTATCCAGTGTGAGACCCTGTCCATTCTGCAGAGCTCTTTTAGCACAAGGCTGATGTTATCATGGTGCTCCAGCAAGTGCTGTGCAAGGTCTTTCTTCCCAACTACAATTTGTTATTACAACATAACCTCTGATTAGACAATGTTATTGTGCTTTTTTTAATATATTGTGGTTGCATATGATAACCTCACAACACTGAATATCATTAAACAGGTTGGAGAATATTACTTTAACTTTATGTTACAGTATATATTTATAATATATGGTGCGTTAGTTATGGATGCTATTAAATAAGTGCTACCAAACAAATAAAAATGAATTGTTGCTTGTTAAGTGATTTAGATTTTTCCCAACTTTAAAATGTATACTATTGTACAACCTTCTCCGGATACTTATAAGGAGAAGACGAGCTAATAGTGTAACAAGTTTTTGAGTTATTTGCCCATAGAGCAATGTCATTCTAAGATATATTACACTAAAGAGGGCAACTAGATCTGTGCTATCTGCAAAGGTGTCTCATAAATAAGCAAAAGTAGTCATTTATTAGAGAACTGAAGACAGACAAAACCTGCTGCATGGAAGCATTTCTCACATGCAGGTTTTCATTTTGTTGAGACAGATTTATAATTTTGAACTAAATTAGCTCATATCCACCACAGATTTTGAAAAATTTGATTTAACTTATGATAATCTTGATAATTAAGCTTTGATTCATACAGTATATACAAACATGCAATTCTGAAATTTTTTACATCTTATATACTGTATATGCATATGAACATGCTTATAAATGATAATTTCATTTTTTTTTCATTCTTTCAGGCTAGATTTGATCTGAATTAAGTATAAATTATTTAAAAAAATATGCTAGTTGGGTTAACTTTCTCATATTTTATAAAATTGTTAGAGGTATGGCAGTTCTCCATTAAGTGACTTCTCCCTTACTTTTATATCATTTTATATACAGTACTGAAAATTACAAGTTCATTATTTTTCTGTTTCATATTTTAAAAAGAACTCTATGCAGGTACATTTGTATCTCTTAATCTCATAGGACCCTGAGGTACATGAAGGACAGTCCCCCCATGTTAATGAAATACCAGCCAGTCAGGGTTCTTGTCCTTTCTATGAAATTTCATTGTATAGCTTTGCAAAACGTTTATTAATTCTTACTTGCTGGTTAGGTTTGTGGCCTTGACTTGGACATAAATTGGAGTTTTTAAATTGACTCCTCGGGGTGGAATTTGAAGGAAGGTTGTGTAGTTTACATCCTAAAATTGAAAATAAAAAATAAAATTAAATAAATAAATAGACAGAAGCAAACATTGATTATAGTAAATGAAGGGTCAAAAGAAAAGCACACTGCAGTGCTAGCTAAGTTGTACATCAGAATACAACAAATCATCTAAGAGTGCAGAAGTGATCAATTTCAGAATATGTGCAATTTAGGGTATAACTGATCCCTTGACTGCTAATCCTTGTTCTTAAAATATAGTAATATTCTTATAACAGTAAATTAGAAATGTGGAATTTTGGGAGTGCAGAAACGTGGCACTTATTTTAGGTAGTTGAGACTTGAACCTCATTGTATAGACAGAAATGCACAGGGATGCCTTCTAATGGTGAACTATTTTTGTACAACTTTATGCTGCATAAAACCACTGAAGTGTTTTATTGTTAAGTGATGTTTAAATTTCATAGCTGAAGCCATTATTTCTCTAAGGCCTTGTTCACACGGGCGTTAAGTTTTTGGATAAACGAACTTGCTCTGAACGTCCTAGACGTTTATGTTGTATTTTGTGGTGGCGATCGATTGACTTCTACACCGGCGTTTGTTTGTCTCTGTCTAACGCCAGCCTGCAGCCCAAATTGTAGTTTGTGTGTTAACCTGTGGAGGCAGTGTCGGGAACTGGATATGAAAGCCCTTGTCGTTTTATTTGAGGTGCCTCATTTCAATATGGACCATTTTGCTATGTTAGATATTAATCTTCTTGTTTTAAAAATACTGTATCTGGCGCGTAGGGAGAGAAAAATCGCCGCTACTGGGTTCATCCTCTGACTGCACAACGTTGGGTTAAAGGAAGTTTTTTTGTGCTTTATGAAGAAATGCGAAAATTTCCGCGCAAGTTTTTTACTGTTGGATGTCGGTTTCCACTTTTGATTGTCTGCTGCAGCTAGTGCAATGCCACATTGCACGCCGATCAACCAATATGCGACTTGGTGTTAGCCCCGAAGAGAGACTACTTGTCACTTTGAGGTAAGGAAACAGTAGTCGAGTGTGCGCTTACACCGGTGTTATGCACTGAAATGCCCCCCCTGCTCCTCCGAAGCGTAAAATAAACGCGCAGAGAAAACGAACTAGAAGCGGTTTCCTTGCGTTCGTTGGGTTTTGAACGCCAAGAAAAAGCTGCATGCAACGTTTTTGATGCCGTATAAACGCGCAGCGGACAAACGACGTCACCAAAGCCCGTGTGAACACTCTCATTGACTCCTACGTGTAGAAAATACTCGCGCTTGATCCGCTCACGGATGCTCTGAACGCAAAAAAACGCGATTTTAACGCCCATGTGAACAAGGCCTTAAATATATTAACTTTAATATTTACAAACAAACTAGGTTATTATCCCCAGTTCCTTTGGGGTTAAAGTCCTTAAAGTACTTTTAAGTAGGCTGTGACATACTGCTTGTCTATTCTAGTGAGAGAAATATTTACAAAGAACATTTAATGAATGCTGGTTTGCTACACTACAGCTTTAAATGCTTTGTAACAAAGAAGGGCAAAACTAAACTAATACATAGATATTGAATTAAACCAGAAACTGCATTTTAAATAATTGTTTGCAAAAAAAAAAGTCTTCTCTGTATATGTAAACAAAATTCAAATAATGCTAGAATGCAGTTCATTATTCAGTAGAATGGCCCCTATGACATCACATGCATGTGAAGCCACGCCTTAGCATGGTGCCATAGCAACCAGAATACAAGAAGACAATAATCGTAAAATCATTGTGTGATGTTAAAATGGCAAAAAAACTGAAAGAAAATGCAAAAATAATAAAGAAATTAATGAAAAGATGTTTAATTCATGATACTATAGTGTATTCTGTATATTAAGCACTCTAAGGTGCTAGGTTTACAAACATACCAGCATGTCAAGTAGCACCATATTTTAAGCTTACCACTGCAACGCACATATGGCATATCATACTTACGCTATAAAGCTGGAGACTCAAAGTTGTGACAAAAGTACCATTGTTGTCTCTCACAGCAACAGTGTTCCCAGTGCTGTCAAAAGAGACACAATATGACTATCAAAATACTGGTTGTGTGAATTGCATTTAATGTTTGTTTTTCCCTCGACTTGAAATATGCTTGCATGCAGTGCCATTTTCTTTATGTAAAAAATACACATATCAGAACTGATGGAGACATTAATTTTATTTTGTCCTTGCCATGAAGATACATGAGTTATTAATAATATTGTATTACCATACATAGAGTAACATTTTTAGAGTTTCTTTTATGCAGATTAGATTGATTGATTGAATAGATTGGATTTAAAACCCTAAAATTAGGAAAAAAGATTATGGTAATCAAGATAATCACCAAGGCAGGATTTCACCCCACACAGGGCTCCAGTCCTTCATAGAGCACACTGGACAACAAGTGTGTGTTGCCAATTAACCTAGCAGCTTGTCACTTGTTCTGTAAAACTGATTTATTTTAATTAGTAATCTTGCAGGACACGATGAAATGATGCTGAAAATAAACTGACCAAATCCATATTATAAAGCATATATACTGCTCAAAAGAATTAAAGGAACACTTTTTAATCAGAGTATAGCATAAAGTCAATGAAACTTATGGGATATTAATCTGGTCAGTTAAGTAGCAGAGAGGGTTGTTAATCAGTTTCAGCTGCTGTGGTATTAATGAAATTAACAACAGATGCACTAGAGGGGCAAAACAGGATGACCTCCAAAACATGAATGGTTTAACAGGTGGAGGCCACTGACATTTTTCCCTCCTCATCTTTTCTGTTTCTTCACTAGTTTTGCATTTGGCTACAGTCAGTGTCACTACTGGTAGCATGAGGCGATACCTGGACCCTACAAAGGTTGCACAGGTAGTCCAACTTCTCCAGGATGGCACATCAATACGTGTCATTGCCAGAAGGTTTGCTGTGTCTCCCTGCACAGTCTCAAGGGCATGGAGGAGATTCTAGGAGACAAGCAGTTACTCTAGGAGAGCTGGAGAGGGCCATAGAAGGTCCATAACCCATCAGCCGGACCAGTATCTGCTCCTTTGGGCAAGGAGGAACAGGATGAGCACTGCCAGAGCCCTACAAAATGACCTCCAGCAGGCCACTGGTGTGAATGTCTCTGACCAAACAATCAGAAACAGACTTCATGAGGGTTGCCTGAGGGCCCAAATGTCTACTGCGCCCTGTGCTCACTGCACAGCACCGGGAGCTCAATTGGCATTTGCCATAGAATACCAGAATTGGCAGGTCCACCACTGGCGTCCTGTGCTTTTCACAGATGAGAGCAGGTTCACCCTGAGTATATGTGAAAGACGTGAAAGGGTCAGGAGAAGCCGTGGAGAATATTATGCTGCCTGTAACATCGTTTAGCATGACTGGTTTGGTAGTGGGTCAGTGATGATCTTGGAGGCATATCCATGGAGCGACTCACAGACCTCTACAGGCTAGACAACGGCATCTTGACTGCCATTAGGTATCAGGATGAAATCCTTGGACCCATTGTCAGACCCTACGCTGGTGCAGTAGGTCCTGGTTTCCTTCTAATGCACGACAATGCCCGGCCTCATGTGGCAAGAGTATGCAGGCAGTACCTGGAGGATGAAGGAATTGAAACAATTGAATGGCCTTCACGATCACCTGACTTAAACCCAATAGAACATCTGTGGGACATTATGTTTCGGTCTATTAGGCGCCGCCAGGTTGCTCCTCAGACTGTACAACAGCTCAGGGATGCCTTCATACAGATCTGGGAGGAAATGCCACAAGACACCATCCGTCGTCTCATAAGGAGCATGCCCCGACATTGTCAAGCATGCATACAAGCTCGTGGGGGCCACACAAGATACTGAAAAGCATTTTGAGTAGCAGAAATTAAGTTTTTGAAAAAATGGACTAGCCTGCCACATCTTCATTTCACTCTGATTTTAGGGTGTCTACACAATTGAGCCCTCTGTAGGCAGAAAACTTTTATTTCCATTAAAAGACTTGGCATCCTTTTGTTCCTAAGACATTGCCCTGTTGTTATTTGTATAGATATCCAACTTCATATTGAGATCTGATATATCTAATGTGTTTCTTTAAAGTGTTCTTTTAATTTTTGTGAGCAGTGTATAATAACAAGAGAAAAGTCTGAGGATTGGTTATGCTAAATTGGTTTCAACAGGACCTGTTCGTCTTGTAATAAATCAAAATTGATTTAGTGTTCTTTTCATAATTTCTTCAAAACCTGTTTTCATACTAAACTTCAGTATCATTGCAACGTAAAAGAATTGAAGGTTTCTGATGTTCTGAAATGCCAACCTTCTTAAAAACTCAGCTAATAAATAAAAAATTGAGCTGATCAAGTTGAGTTTAACATGGTTTGAAGGGAAATTTAAAACAAGAAAGGGCAAGAAAAATGGAGAAGCCTCAACAACACCTCCTCTTGTCCATCTATTTGTGGAGCTCCTTACTATAATTATGGTCATCAAGTCTGTCAAAGAAAAAGGATACAAGAGTTGAACACGCCTAGCTGTTTTAAATGCATTCCTGCCCACATAAACACAGAAAGAATGAAGAACAAAAACAAAAAGACTAACACACAGTTATTTCTGCTCTAGTGATTGGCCAGTAGTAAAAAATCAGATGGTTTAACTAACTTTAAAGTAAAAATGATTGATGGCTGCCTTGTCTCCATCTGAAGCCTCATACTTATATTTTTGATGTTTTTGTTTGAAGTTTTGCATAAGGGAGGACAGACTTTTTTCGAAGGAAAGATGGTGTCCTAAAATGGACACTATGCACAAACTATAAGCAACAAGAATAAAGGAGTTACACTATGTAAAGAATACTGTTATTATTTCTCATCTCTCTCTCTCTCTCTCTCTCTCTCTCTATATATATATATATATATATATATATATATAATATACAACATCTGTATGTCTGTCTGTCTGTCCATTTTTCACGAGAGAACTACTTAACGGATTTAGATCTGGCTTTTTTCTAGAATTTGCTTGAACATTCCGGTTGATTTTGAGACTTCTCTCATCGTGCTAAGAGTCATAGTTCATATATTTGTACTAATCTGAGACAGAGGCTGTGGGCCAAGGGGAGGGAGAAGCATGACGTCAGGAGTAGGGAGCCAGGCAGGGCCTTCCTTGCTGTCCTGTTTCACTTCAACATGGGCGGAGCCGTGGGGTAATATCCTTTAGAACTTCCTTTTTGAAAATTTTCTTGTAATGGCTTTATTAACTTATATTTTAAACCGGTTTCACACAAAGATATTTTCTTAATCCATATATCATTAAAGTTCATAAATTGTGGACAATGCTGAAGGATGTTATGCACTCAAGGTATGATCTTGAATTGAATGTCATGCTTCTGGTGACCTGAAGAATCCATAACAAAAAGTATCTTTGCTTTATGTTCTACCTAGGAGCCTCTGGAAATGCCGAGGCATTAAATCTCCAAGCATCTAGGGTGCCGCACAACATTTTTAAGGAGTGAAGAATTTTTTATCGAATATATTTAATAATTTGTCACTTACTAAGCTTATATCAAAACATGTTTCATGCTTTCCAAAGTAAAATTATTTTTATGTACTGTCCATGTAAATGCAGAAAAACAAATTTTCTAGCAAATAGAACTAAAAATTTATTCATGAATATGCTAAAAATACATTATTTTAGGTAGTGTCTAATAACAAGTTATTTCCATTTATATATTTTAGTGGCACAATGCCACAGTGGTTTATGAGCTTGGATTTTTATTCCATCCCAGTCACTCTCATTGCTGGTTTGTGGACATTTTCAATGTATATACAGTTTATAGTTTTTTCACCAGATATGTCAATTTTTGCTCCTATATACTACAGACATGTAAATTTGATTGCATGGTGACTGGTCCTGTATGAGTGACGATATGTATGAGTATGACTGTACCGTGAGATGGACTGGTGTGCCATCCATAGGTGGTTCTTTTGTGTCCATAACCTTGAACTGACCAAAGCTGACACTTTACTAGATGGATGATACCTTTCAGTTTAACAATACTGCATGTTACTTACACATCAATCCTTGTGTTGTTAATAATGTACTCCAAAGGGTATGTACAGGAGTAAAGGTACAGAAGCTGTTGATTGTAAGTCACAGTACCAATGTTTGGATCAGTAGACTGAATTATGCCGCTGATGTTTACACTCTGAATGTTTGAAAAATCTTGGAAAACTCCAGTACCAGGTGAACTTGTTATCTGTGAGATGAAATTGAACAAGGATTATTTCTCTGCGAATATGTTTACTTCTTACACATTGCATGTTCCTTTGCAAACTCAATACTTCTGACCCAGCTGTACTTCTACTTTGTAGCTCCACATCTTACTTCACCCTTCTATGTACTGGTATCTGGAAGGTTGCAGGTTCAAATCCTATTACTGCCAGAAGTAATGGGCCTTGAGCAGGACCCTGTACAATGGCTGACCCTGTGCTCTGCATGCAAAAAGGAAACTTCCCCTCAGGGAATAACAAAGTATATCAAATCAAAAAATCAAGTCAAAATGGTTTGGGAGCCCCCACTGGCCGCTGGGTGCTAAGCAGCCACTTGCCTCAATTTATGCCTTGAAATGGCTGTGCTTATTTTCATATATAGTTTCAAAGTTTAAGCTCTACATTGTTAATTGACTTGCTCAAAGATACACAGTGAATTAGAAGTGATTACTGAACAAGGAACCTTTTGGTATAAAGTCTAGTTCCTTAGCCACTACACTATACAATATCCACAAAGACAATAAATGAGCCAGATGTTCAATCAAAATCAGTGGACCTGTGAGGATCAAGGCTAACCATTATGTCACCCCTTTTCAAAATGACATGCATGTATATATTGGCCTCTAACCTTATAACTACTTCCACAAATGCCGGTTTCATTGAGAGAGAAGCTGAATCTGAGAGCAGGTGGATTTGCAGTCATGTCGAGCTTCCCCTTGCAATTAGGGTCTGAAATCAGGTTGTTCAAGAGTAAGAGAGTCTCATTGTATCCTGCGTAGACAACTGGACAGACTTGTATAGCCAGGTCAATCGAGTACGCCCCACATGTTACAGCAATGTCACTGTAGTCTGTTAAGGAGAAAAATTCATTACATTAATTTTGACAATTTCATAGACTTGCTCAACAATGAATAGTACTATTTACTGTGCCAATGTTTCAATATACTGTACTTCATTGCTCAATATATTCTTCACTCATCAGAATACATACTTTGATGATGTCTGAATGTACTTTTCATTTCAAAACACAGTAGTCCTGCTTACATTTTAGTATTTTCCCACAGTTTTTAAATGAACATAATTTAACATTATATTCACTTTTAGGTTTATATACCTAACGAATTGCAGTTCAAGTTCCCAGAAACTAATTCTGTGTGATGGGCCAAAGTGCCATCGTGTCTAGTGGAAAACAAATATAAGCCAAGCAATTAAGTGGAAAGATCCAAAAGATATACCAGACAGCCTAAATCAGTACACACATTAAATATAATACCTAAATCTTTTATGAGCAAAGTTCAAAACCAGTAAGCCATTTTGAAGCCACTGTAACCTGGATACACACAGGCAGGACACAGGTTCAACACAACACCCGGTTTATTGACAGTTTAAAGTGCACAATCACTAACACCAATACACAGTCCTTTCTTGCCGCCAGTCAATCTGCCTCCACTCCTCCTCAGTCTTTGTCTTCTTCCTTCCAACTCTGGCCCTTGAATGGTGGGACTGACCCCTTTTATAGGGCACCTGGAAGGACTCCATGGGCCTCATGCATAACACTGTGCATAGAATTAACACTATAACATGGCGTACGCACAAAAAGGTCCAGAGGCATAAATATGTGCGAACGCCTATTTCCATGTTCTTCCGCTCCATATATCCCAGTCAGCGTGAAAAGTAATGGACGTGCACGCGCCTGCTGTCCCTCCTCAACTCCTCCCAGAATTAATAACTCTTTGAATATGCAAATATTAATATCCCTTAAGCTCAGCGTTCTGTGAAAAGTCAATGGCAAAAGCACGGGGTTTGGGGAATAGAAGAAGTTCAGCGAATTCCGAAATAAACAAGAAGTTGTCAGATATCAAAGTCGCAGTGAAAAGGCGAGTCGTAGCCCACCGTCTGAGTTTCATGTGAAAGCTTATTAGGGTACAAAGAAAAAAAATAGGCACACAGTGCGAAAAAAGCACGAAATGTCAACTTTAATCTCGAAATTTACAATTTAATCACGTAGTTTATTTTGTTATTAAAGTAGAACATCATAAACCTCATCTTAAAATCATTTAATTTACTAGTTTCTCAAATCCCATCGTAACCAAAGTAGCACGTTAAATGCTTTGTTTTGTATTTGATCTTCTGTGTGCTTTATGTGTGTGAATCACTACATGCTTCCGGGACTACATTCGTAATATTACAGCTCTCTGAATAATTAAAATACTGAGATGTATACGTGATATCATTTTCATGAAGATAGGAGTTAAAGCATGTTATTAAACATGGGAACACAGTGGCGCAGTGATTGTTCCTGCCTCACGCAAGATGCTTGCTTTGCCGTGTGCAATCTGTTTATTGCAGCAGTACTGTCTCTTTCAAATGTACTAACCTCCAATTCCTGTCTTTACTTTTCTTTCTCCAAATACCCAATCTCCACACAATCAGCTCTGTAATAGACGTTAAGCCATCTGTAAGCTTAGAACACTGATTCTTCAAAACTTTTAAGGAACATTGAAATATCTTTGTAGTACATATTTAATTATTCTATCCTTCCAGTGTCACGCCAGTCCCAGCAAGAATAAAGCACGAGGCAGAAACAATCTGTGAATGGAGCGCCAGATCCTTGCTAGCGCAACAACACAGACTCTGTCATTTCCAGGTGCCTTTCTTGCCTCCTATTCACTTTTCGACTATTATCAATGGCAGTGGCGTAGTTAGAGTTCGTGCCGCTCGGGGCAGGGCGCTGCTTCAATTTACCGCCTTCCAACGTGAATATGTTAACCTATTTAAATAGAAAATTAAAATGACATATAGAGAAAAATTAAGATAAATTTTGCATAGATTTATTCATATATAGAGAAACAGCAATAATTTTTCACATATAATTATTTATAAGCATCAGCTAGACAAGAATATAGTATAGACGTACTGATAAGCCATGTTCTAATTATCAGTTAAATATAATTATGCTGCGAAAACCAGAACCAGTGTAGTGTACAAGTGATAGGTGGGGATGTTTTCTGCGCAGAGCAAGAACGCGTTCGGATTAATAAAGAAATGAAACTATAAATTGTAAATTAGTTGTTTATCTTCCTATAAAGTATTATCTATGTATTGCCTCAGAAATTTCAACTGCTGTGTCTGATGCCGTCACAGAAGGACAGTCTGAAAATTATTTTTGAAGCATTTGTGGATAAAAATCAGAGAATTTTGCTTTTTTCATTCATGAGTGATATTTTTCCGAACCCTGCTGCTTACACATGCATCGTACAGGGCCTTTTGGGTAATAATGTCACCCCCAAAAATGTGCTGCCCAGGGTGGACCACCCGTCCCTAGCTACGCCATTGACCAATGGTAGAGAGGCCCCCATTACCCACTGAAAAAAGTCACATTTTTTCAAATACTTCCCAGCATTTAAGGGTTGAACCTTATTCGTTAGTTGTTCAGTGAGATATTTGCTTTGTTATCATTGAAATGCTCTGTTTTAACTCCTTTTTTGTAAGAATAAAAAAATGTTTTCACAGTCAGGAATTGAGTTTCCCACCCCTAAAATATTGTGTCATCCTCCCTACCACTGAGCAATCAAAGACACAGTGACCAATCAGACCATCACTTACTCAGAGAAGGGCCTCTCACACACACCACACACACACACTCACAAAGTAGCATTTTATTATATAGCGGAAGTAGCTAACACGCAAAACTCTGCAATTCTGAGTTTTAAATTGGTATTTTTCAAATTGTTTTTACTAAGTATGTGAAAGCAAGATATGCAGTACATATTGCAATGAACTAAACATTTGTAGTGCACATGTAAATTCATACATTCAAGAAAACATCGACAAATTATCAGCATATACAAACATGGTTCATTCGCAAATGCCCAACACTTTTATACCCCAAAGCTGTCCCTGTTTTCCACATCTTGTATCCATATGATGGTCCTTTAAGACCATTGTAGTTCACTGCTCTGGGTTCCAGCTTTGTTCTGTCTTACTAACACTAACACTGCAAGAAACATGAAATTAGC
Organism: Polypterus senegalus; assembly: GCF_016835505.1. Lineage (NCBI taxonomy): Eukaryota > Metazoa > Chordata > Cladistia > Polypteriformes > Polypteridae > Polypterus > Polypterus senegalus. Next base: position 114,031,312 of record NC_053155.1, on the reverse strand, counting down.
AAGGAACATAGATACTCCTGTTTTCAAAGTATAGATCCTACTTACTACTAGTACTATTTGTTACATCCAAACTTGACTCAAACATTTTTTTTGTGGCACACTATCAATCTATTATTTTTTTATCTCCTGGAGAATCAGTGTACTATACAGTCATACAATATCTGCTTGTAAATGAGGTCAGTAGGGACAAATTAAATTTCCTGAAAGAAATTCCCTTGGCCAAAATGCATGGTTTTTAGCTGTAAGTAGAAAATGTGTAATGGAGCAGAGTAACGACTGGGAGTTCAGCACAGTCATGGTAGTAGAAGAGATATAATTAGCTGAAGCTGGACATTAGACTTTACCAGTAATAACATTTGACTGGTGTTCCAAGAGCAAAGACAATTCTGATTTGACTATAAACACATACAAAGGAAAGTTATTGTATTATTTTGCCTACCAGATCAGCTAAGACTTTGTTTTTCATCCTTGAACTTTTATATTCTCTACTGGTTTTTTTTTTTGGTTTCTCATTTAAGCATACCTACGTAGTTTCCTCAATTGATGGAGTCTGATTCTATCACCATGCTATTTATTTTTATGTAAATACATCCAATGTATAGTAAAAACAGTAATTATTTACCTGGCAATCTAAGATTCGATCCACAGTCATTGATAGTGAGAGACAGGCTTCCTTTTAGAAGGTGCAAGGTGAAGAATACTATGGTGAAGGATAGCATCATATTAAAAAATACAGGCTTGATGCTGGAAATGAAAAGGAAATTTAAAAGCATCACTGAGTATATCCATGATGTTAAAAGTTAAAGTTTCAGCATAAGCAAGATTTTTAAAAAATGGGCATATTAAAAATGTTTGAAAGTGTTTGGCACTATGCCATTACAACTGACAAATAATCCTAAATATGGTCATTGCTGGCCAAAGGTTTATTGTATATAGAGCTTTTTTACACCTTGCTAAAAGTAATGCCGCAAACTGAACGCAGACTGCTGTATATACTGAAGAGCAAAGTAACATCATGCCAAGTTCATATTACTAACAGGAGGTGACAGAGTAAACGTTGTCTTGACAGCCTGCAAAATACAAGGATTGCATCCTAAGACTGTGGAATGATTAATGTAATCAAATCAAGAAGTGAAATTATAATTAAACTAGCATCTGAACACATTAATTTCATGGCATCATGCGGCAGCAGTGTGTGAGCACTATGACACAGAGTAAATTATTAAGTGTTTGTGTTTCATTCCAGATAGAAAAGAAACTACTATTGCATAAAACAGCAGTCGAATTAACTGCTTTTAAAGCTGCAGGGAAATCAAAGATGAAGTGCTTGATGGTCTGTAACTAAGCGATATAAAGCCATCTAGAACAGTATTTAAAACATACAGTAATACAGACAGATAAGCACTTTGTAAAAAAAATGCTCTTATATACGGATGATAGATACTTCTGGTTCATTACATTTAATTTTTTCTCCTATGTGTAGTGTGTAACATTGTACTTGCAGTTTAAGAAATAAAGAGTTTTGAAACAATTGAAAAATGATACCATGACCAATGATATACTGTATATATCTGCCAAATACTGTAAGAATTAGTCTAAAAAAGGGTGCTGCCTACAAAATCTGTTTTGTGTTATGCATTGTTGGATTTCAGCAATGTTTTTCCACTGTGTTTTACCGTGATAAATATGTCCTGGAATGGTATTGTATAAAACATCTTAGTTTATTTAGCTCTTTGCTTACCTTACTGCAGGGGGTCGTATATTCCTGCTTGAAGTCTGTAGCAGTGCAGCTGATAGGCTCAGTTATATAGACAACTAACCCGTCCAGGATTGGATAAGATTAAGGTCACAAAGAGTTGGCACAAAATACCCTGGAAGCTAAACAATTCACATTTGCTGATTCAATACTGCAGACCTACTTTAGACAAAATATGAAATTCTATCTAAAATGTCAAGAGCCTCCGGAGAGACAAAGTTTGATGGTGATTGTTAAATCAGACAGCAGTATTAAAAACTGAAATATCAGAGAATCATATACAACATAAACAATAAGTACAACTCAGTATGTTTTATTGCTTTGATTTTTCAGTACCTTATAAACTAAATTGAATCTTTAAGAAGATGTGAAGCTTTTCTCTCTGCTCTTTGTCTGTACAATGTGTACCTCCTATTACTGCATATTTGAAAACAGAAACTTACTTAATATATTGCATATGGTAATTATACTGTCTGAAAAGAAGAAATGAAAAAAAATGTTAAAAGAAATTTTTAGTTACTTGTCTTAAATGTAACTTACACTGTTTGTACTAGAATTGCCATCCATTCATTTTTAAACCAGTTTTTACTATTTGAAGACCAGCCCTGCAAGGGATGCCAGTCCATAGAAAGGCATGCTCATATTGACAGAGTTTGGGTTAGTACTGAATATTACCACTTAGACTACCCCAAAGGTTAGGTGACTAACAGCTCCTGGAAATCTAACATAAATGCATGTTTGGACTATGGGAGGATGCCATGGAAAGCATACAAGATATAGACAGACAGGAACCTTCCACAGAAATGGATCCAGTCATTGAAGCTGTTTGGAATCAATGCTAACCTCTGTGCAACTGTGTCATCTGGAGTAGATTCTTTTAGCCTATTCTGTCAACTCTGGTTTGAAATATTGGACTAAATTAAATTTACTTTTTTAATCCCAAGGGAAAACTTTGATGCATATTGTACCAAAAGCATAACAATGAAAGATAGAGACTCACAGCACAAATAATACAATCAATAAATACATACTGTCACAATAACGAGACATGAACAGAGAAAGGTTTGGGGCAGCCACCCGTGTAATATGGTATCCCGGCTGCAAAAGTAATTTTTATCACGATAATTAGCACTGAAGTGCATACAACGGAGTCCAAAACAAGACTGAGGGAAAAGGGCAGGCTTTTAAAGGGGAAGACAGGAAGTGAGGTCATAAGGATCAGGCTTGTGTTCATCGCTCATTGGATCAGGTCCGGACGTGACATCAGGGGGGTCGGAGCTGGTAAGGTCCGTTTCCATTGGTTCGGTCCCGGAAGTGATGTCAAGAGAGCCAGGTGGAGTCTCCCAGGAATGGTCTACAGGGAAGTGAGAAAAAGAGTCAGTGCACTCTGCCACATCCCGGCATGCCTCCGAACTGCCTTCATTTAAGCCCTTTAGCTGCCTCCCATGCACACGTGTGTGACAATACCTAAATAAATTCATCCATCCATCCATCATCCAACCCTCTATCAATTGTATTATTCAGAAATTGCAAAATTAATTTAAAGAGTATAAGAATTTAGTTTGGGGTGTAGGAAGGGAACATTGAATTAGCTGATAGCAAAGATACCCAGAGGTGTTTCTTAGCACATTGTGGTGGAATAAGACTGTGGCTAAAAGTGCTTCAAGAGAGCATCTCCTTGGTGAGATGGAGAGGATTTTTCATAATGACATCCAATTGTGCCATCCTCTTTTCCACAACAGTTTCCAGTTTGTCCAGGGTTAGATAAGAGCAGGCCATCCTGATAATTTTGTTCAGGCATAATGTGTCTTTTGAGCTTGAATTGCTTCCCAGGAAACCACCTCATAGAATAATACAATGGCTGTTATGGACTGGTAGAACATTTCCAGCAACTTGCTGCATACATCAAAAGACATGAGTCAGCCTGGTTTAGTTTGCTGTTTATTTGAACGCCCAGGTACTTGCAGCTCTACACCACTTCAAGATCCTCCCCCTGAATGGTGACTGGCCTCAGAGGCTCTTTGGCATGCACCAAGTCCACCACTAACTCTTTTGCCTTGCTGATGTTGAGTTGCAGTACACCACTATACAGAAGCTAAAGCATTCAGTCAATAGTAGTTTCTATCTCATTACAACTACTCTGTTGTCAAGCAGCAATGGTGTGGGCTTGGACAGTCACAATAACACCTACTGTTGCTGTTCACTTTAGAAATGCTATCTTAATTTTTGTGCCATGAACATTTGCTTTCTTAGCCCACTAGTGTTACAGTATGGACTATATATGTTAATAGAATTTATATGTAAAGAAAAACAGTTAAAATGAGGGTGGCATGATGGCACAGTGGTAGCACTGCTATCTCACCTTAAGGGGACCTTGGGTCGTTCCTGCATGGAGTTTGAATTTTCTCCCCTTGTCTGTATACATCTCCTCTGGATGCTCTGGTTTCTTCCCATGGTCTAAAGACATGCAGGTTAGGTGGCTTGACAATAGAAAATTGGCCCAGGTGTGTGGTTGATGTGTGTGTGTGTGTGAGTTCGTATTCACCCAGTGATGGAGTAGCACCCTCTCCAGGGTTGTTCCTGCCTTGCACCCTATGGTGACCACTACTCCACATGACCCTGTTCAGGGCAAAGCGGGTTAGAAAATGAATGACAGTTAAAATTACTTTTGTCTTTTCCATGGTGTAATTGAATTACTTGAATTAATTTTAAATTGATAATATGGGAGAGGTGGAGCATCGCCAACTAGATATAGTCTGGCTTACTTCCACCTACTTGTTTGGTTCTGGAACCAAAATTTGTGAAAGAGGCTAGGGCACTCCTTTATTCTGTAATTGCCCAGGAGAAAAGGTGTCAGATGGTAGTGGGCTTCTTACTGAGCCCCTGTCTGGTCGATGCCATGATGCCATGTCAGTCCCGGAGAATAAGGGGGCAACCTCTGTGTAGGTGAAGGTCGTGGAGGGGAGAACACTGACACCAGTGATATTTTTGAGTACCAGGCCTTCCTGGTAGCCTGATGGGGACTCAGTAGTTGTGCTGGTCAACTTCAACACCCATATCTGCAACAATGCACCCATATGGGCACCGCTCCAGACAGCAGTGAGGTATACCTGACTGATTCTGTGGGGCTATGAAAAATAACATTATAGCCATCAACGCTATCTCTGTTTAATATCCTATCTGAACTAACCAACATAGGCCAACAAATATCACCAGTAGTGATGAGAGAACCTCGCTGAATTTACTTTGTCTTGAGCTCAGCAATATCATGGAAATGTTCAAGGATTTCACCAAATTTGGCAAAATGCTTTGATGAAGTCAGTAATAGAGGAGAAACTGAACTAATTTTGAGTGGATTATAACAATGCAATAATCTTTTAGGCATACTTGACAGCTAGGGAAATGCAAATGGACCAATTATTGTGGCCAAAGATCTGGGCTGTGAGGAAGCAGTGTTAACCATTGGGCCACCATGCCTCTGTGAAATTAAATTAATAGGATTAAACATCAGAACAGTAAAATTGCTTGAATTCACAAGTGCCACAGATTTAATATCAGGTACTTACCTCTCTGAAAGATACAATTTATTTTTATATGTTCCTTGATGCTTTTGCTAGTTCACTGCTACCAAATAAGCACAACAATAAAGTGCATGGATTCTTCACTCCTTCCTGTTTGCATCGTCTGCATAGCACTCTGGATAAACTATTTAAGTGGTAGGCTAACATATTATATATTGGTTACATACAACTACACACAAAAGGCGTTACCTTTAAGACACAAATACACCAACATGTTTTCAGGTTCCTTGTACGTTTGCGCACATGTGCCTCTGACCCAGCAATTTATATTCAAATTTTCAGGAGAAACTACATTAGAAAGTGGCTTCATAATCATAACTGCACAGTTAGTAGTTGACAATTAGCGTCTTTGTCATAAAGAGAAAGTCTATAGAGATGGTGATCAGGTCAAATGCATTTGTAGTTAATCTGATGTAAAGTAGAAGTAATCACTACTTCATCTCCCATCTGCCCTTAGTTAAATCTGTTCTTGCATTTTCAGTAAACTGATATATCAGGTATGTCTTCAGTTCAGCTTTTAACTTCCGGTACAAATAAAATAATGTAAAGAAATAATAGCACTCTTCACATTTTAATAACTGTCGAGCCATGTTTGATATAAACAAACAACATGGAGGCCAGGGTTGGCATCCTGGGTAACTCCCTGTGTGGAGTTTGAATGTTCTCCCCTTGGGTTTTTTCTGGGTGCTCCAGCTTCCTCCCATAGTTCAAAGATGTTGCAGGTTAGGTGGACTGGCCACAAAAATTGACCCTACTGTGTGTGCGTGTATGTGTGTTCATTATGCGACAGAATGGCACCCTGCTCAGGAATTGTTCCTGTCTTGGGCCCCATGCTTACCGGGATAGACTCCAGTCCCCTGTAACCCTGCTCAGGATTAAGTGGGTTTAGAAAATGGTATGGTATCATATTTTTCTGGATGTATTATACTGTTTATTCAGTATTCCTGGTCTACTGTGTCCACTGTGTATTTTGATATCTGATTCTATTGCACCTTTTGATTATATATCATGTTAGAAGCATCTGCAGTAGTAATGGGATTATGGCAAGTATCTAACCCAAATGGGATATGTATATGCAGTAATCACAGGCTCACCCACAGAGATTATAGATGCTGTTTAATAAGAATCTATAAAGTAGATGCTGTTTAATGTTAAGTCACTGTATATATGCTACTTAATGTGTTTTTAGAGTGTAGGAGGAAACTGAAATGCTGCAGAATATGTGTAGCACATAACGATTTTATTCCAGAAAGAACTACATTTAAATCTGAACAAGAGTTTAAGTAATAAGATATGATCTTGAGTCTCACATAACAATTATAGAAAAAAATAAAATTTCATTGTTTTGGGATCTTATGAAAAGCAGTTCAGTAAAAATGTTAGCAACTATATTCAAAATGCTGTAGGATGAATAGGGAAAAGTAATACCCCTGTTTTGGAAACATGCCAATGTTAAGTGTTGTGACTTTCTTCAAAATAGCAAGAATAATGCTCAAACACAACTGATACTTTTCTTTCTGTTGAGTTGACCATCTTAACAATATGTTCGTAGTTTTTGTTCCAATGTAAAAATACAGTACATGCAAGCACACAGGGCCTGAGGCTGACATATCAGATCTCCTTATTTTAATAACACACAAGTCAGTCATTAAAATATGAGTAAGTCATTGACATTGTCTGTTGTGTGACTTTGTTCTTTGTTGCATAAACAACAGCATATGTATATTACCAATGAGAAATAGAGCACTCTGAACATTGTTAGATAATACAGAAGATTTATTGAACAACTGTAAACAGCTGACATGGTAGCTTTTAAGATCATTTCAGGTGTTGCTATTGGCCATTTAAGAGTTTACACACATGGACCAAGAAATCTCATGGTTTTGCCAGGGAAAGTATAAAAGAGCCAAAGAATAAAATGAGATCTCCAGGACGTACAATTCTTGGACCCAAAAGTGGGTCACCAATGCTGTTCTGGAACACATTCAAACATTGAACACAATGACATCCGTTCTCAGGTGAAATGAATAAAACTTTAAAGGAAGATATAAGGGTGGTGGCCAAGGTTGGCATTCATGAATGGTGGGTATACTGGTCATTTTCAGTGAAGCTCTGAAATATTTATGTTCCTATTTAAATGTATAGCATTTTCATTTGTTGAGTATTCCACTTTTTTAATTCCTTGAATCTTGTACATACTTTTCAGCCTCTTTTTGGTCAAATTGTATTTTATTTTAGCTGTGAGAGTTACATATATGCAGTTGTGTTCATTGTGTACATTCCCTTGCGGAATTTCTATATTCTGATTGGAATATATATATCATCATTCAGAAAGCTTTCCTTTTAACTAGGGAGTGTGCTCAGATGAGGCAATTTGTTATGACATAATTGTGTGTGCCCTTTTTAAATCATATTGGTAACTGAAATCACCAATGCACTTGATCAAAAGTTTATATACCCTTGAATGTTGGGGCTGATTATATACACACAAGCTGACACACACGTAGGTTCAAATTAAGGGTAATTAATGGAGAGTGTTGACACCTGTAATTTCTTTGTTTGTAATCAGTGTCTGTGTATAATAAATTTAAATTCATGCAGAGCTGCACTGACTTTGCTGGATACTGAGCAATGAGGAACGCAAAAGAACTGTCAAAGGACCTGCAAGAAAAGGTTGTTGATTTGTATAAATCAGGAAAAGGATATAAAAAGATATCCAGAGATCTAAAAATGTCTGTCAGTAGTGTTAAAACTCAGATAAAAAAGTGGAAAGTTAGGGGTTCTCTTATTAGGAAGCCACAGTCAGGAAGAGCAACCACGATATCAGCCACAACTACCAGGATTATTTGTCAAGCTGCCAATAAAAACCCACAAGCCACTTCAGCTGAGATAAAGACTTCTCTGCAAACACGTGGTGTTGCTTTTTCAAGATGCACAATAAGGAGGTACAGTGGAACCTCGGTTTGCAAGTAACTTGGTTTACGAGTGTTTTGCAAGACGAGCTAAAATTTTTAATAAATTTTGACTTGATAGACGAGTGAGGTCTTGCAATACGAGTAGTATGGATACGCATTGTCTGCTGAACATCATGTAATCACAACTGAGCTGATGGTTCTTCTCTCTCTCATGTGTATGTGTGTCTCTTTCTCTCTCTCTCGTGTGTGTGTGTGTCTCTCTCACGCATGTGTGTGTGTGTGTGTGTGTGTCTCTCTCTCTCTCGTGGGCAATCACCTCCTATTCTCCGTCTGAGTTGGCGTGCCTCACTCATATAGTCAACATCCGTACGAGCGTATACTGTTTACTACAGCATTGTGACTGTGTGTGTGTGTGTGTGCTGTGACGTGCAAGTCCCCGTCTTGCGCCGCAAAACACGAAGCTGAATCTGATTACTTTAACAACACCAGCTTTATTCAGCTTGAAACAGCAACAGCACGGTTATTTATTGTAGCGGGATCTGCCACTCTCCTATACACAGACACAGCAGACAGGCAGGGTCGTTGCCAAGTAGTACTGTGCCCTGCGCCTTTATAATGTTCCTTGTATCACCCATCGACCGCAGGCGCTTTTTGCATGTCCACGATCTTTTCATATTCACTTTTACGGCAAACTGCAATAGCACTGAGAGACTGCGATTGCTTTGGGACGCTTTTCTGCATGTCGTCCCGTTGGGTGGAATCCCACAAGAGTTTAGAAACTCACTCACACCAGCCATGATTCTTTTCAAAGGTAAAGTGCAGGTTAATTTGTTTTATGTATTTTTTTCTTTATATTTTGTATTAATCATTTTTATATGAATAGTTTTGGGTTGTGGAACGAATCATCTGATTTCCATTATTTCTTATGGGGAAATTCATTTTGATATATGAGTGCTTTGGACTGCGAGCACGTTTCCGGAACAAATTATGCTTGCAAACTTTTGTTCCACTGTACTTGAAGAAAAATGGGCTACACAGTTGAGTTGCAAGAAAAAAGGCCTTTTCGCCCCAAAACAGCCCACTTACAATATACCAAACATCATCTAGACAAGCATCAAAACTTCTGGAACAAAGTCCTTTGGAGTGATGAGACCAAAATTGAACTTTATGATCACAACCATAAAAGCTATGTTTGAAGGGGATGCAGCAAGGCCCATGAAGAATGGTACACCATCCCTACTGTGAAGCATGGAGGTGGATCTCTGATGTTCAGGGGGTCTGTGAGCTACAGCGGCAAAGGTGACTTAATGAAAATGGATAGCAAAATGAATGCAGCATGTTACCAGAGAACAACTTACATTAATCCGTCCAAAAGCTGCGCATTGGATGCACTTGGATCTTCTCAAACACAAGGCCAAGTTGACCCTTCGGTGGCTACAGCAGGAAAAAATGAAGGTGCTGGAGTGGCCATCACAGTCTCCTGACCTCAATGTTATTGAGCCACGTTGGGGAGATCTCAACAGTGCAGCTCATGCAAGGCAACTCAAGAATTTATGGGACATGGAGGCTTTTTACCAAGAAGAACGGGTAGCTCTACCACCTGAGAAAATCAAGGGCCCCATCCACAACTATTTCAAAAGATTGCATGCCATCATTGGAGCTAAAGGGGACAATAAACAGCATTAAGAATTAAGGGTACGCACATTTTTGAAAAGGACCATCCAATTATTTTCCTTCTCACTTGGTTTTGTTTAATGGCTGTGCTATTCTGTGATGCCATACAGTTTAATTTGGATTCCATTAAAAGTAAAGGACATGTCTTTTGCCTGATCAGTCATCTTTTTTTAAAGTATGGTACACATCTTATTCTGCATGGCATGGCATGTAAACTTATAAGCATAACTGTACATTGTTTTATCAATCCATTCATTCTATCTATGAATTACTTTTTCCCACTACAGAACCAGAACCTACCTCATATCACTGAGTGCAAAACAGGAACCAACTCTAGTTGAAATGCTAATTAATATCAGGGCACGTACACTTTCACTCAGGACCAATTTTGATTTACCAAAAAACCTAACATTTATCTTTTTAAGGATATGGTGGAAACCCAGTGTAAACCTAGTTGAGAATGTGCAGATTCAAATGGTGGCCAGGCCGGAAATTAGACCCATGTTCCCTGTGCAATATCACTGTTCTGCAGTTTTTTGTCTCATCCTACAAATATTAATAATGCTATTTAATGCACTGGATACTATTTATCAATTAAGCAGAGTATCTTAATTGATTGATTGCTTTTTAATTATTTAATGTTAACATGTCAAGTTTTTCTCACTTTGAATACCAGACAACTTTTTTAAAATGTTAACATTTAACATTAACATAGTTCTTCATCCATCCATCCATCCATCTATCACTCCATCTTCCAAATTTACTTATACAGAGTAGGGTCACAAGGAGGCTAGAGTCCATCCCAGCAAACACCTGGTGAAAGGCAGAACAATTCCTGACTAGGGCACCAGTCTTTCATGTCTTTGGAAAAGCTTATTTGAATAGGGTAATATCATGCCTATTTTATATTATGCCTAATGCAGCATAACCAGAAGTAGATCTGGGGACATGGGAGAAGAACCTGAGAGGGAACACATGTAAAGAAACCTGCAATTGTAGAAGAAAACCCATTCTAAAAAGCAATGAATATATTCAGAATTATAGTCGGGGCAGTAATTCTATGGTATAAGTTGTATTGTCAATGGAATTCTATAGTGTACTGGCCCTAAGGGAAGTGCTGTATGAGAATGAAATAGCAACAGTTCCACTCTCCATAGCTGCTAAAGGAAATGATGAGAAGGCAGTTAGCACAAGAGCAGTTCTAAATATCTGGCCCTTAAAACATGGTATGTTTCATTTTGCAGAGAAACCAGGAGCTGTAACAGAGCACTGTTGTAAATGACTGACTTTGAAAAGGTGTCTGAAACAACTTTAGAATCCACCTTAATAAAAAAAACAAGTGGTTGTGTGTGTCCACCCGGTTGCTAGGGTTTGGAAGAAAAATTAAAACATACGCAAAACATGTAGAAGAAGGATAAAAGAAAAATCAAAAATGATATTAAAAATCCACCTTAATAAAAGGACAAGTGTCCTTGTTAGTGTTTCTGTATATCCATCCAGTTGCTAAGGTTATGAAGAAATATTTAATATTTTTTAAAAATAATCAAAACATTATATGATGTGTGAGTCCAAGTCTTGCACACCATAACACGAGGCTGATTCTCAGTACTTTAATAAAACCAGCTTTATTCAGCTTGAAAGAGAACAGCACGTTTATTTACTGTAGCGGGATCTGCCACTCTCCTATACACAGACACAGCAGTCAGGCAGGGTCGTGGCCAGGTTAGTGGCCAAGTAATACTGTTCCCTGCAGTTAAAATGTTCATGCATCACCCATCAATGGCAGATGCTCATTGCGCGGCCACAATCTTTTAGGATTTGTTTTTGCAGTGAACTACTCCAGCACTGGAAGCCTGTGGTTTACCGATAGGCTGTCTTCCACAGACATGGCGATCATGCTTCGGGGACTCTTTGGCATGTTGTCCTGTTGGTGGGAGCCCCAAAAGAGTTTAGAAACCTTACAACTGTCACACACGAACGCATGGGAGGCAGCTAAAGGGCTCGAAAGAAGAAAGTTAATCCTCTCTCTATTATCTCTGCAGACCCAACATGGGAAATCTCGCCTGGGTCTGATGATGTCATTTATGCTGACCTGTCTAGATGATGTCACTGCTGCAGACCTTTTTAGATAATGTCACTTCCGGTTCCAGCCTTGATGACATCATCTCCCCTGACCACCTTCAGTTAATCAGTTCTGTTTTGGACTCAATCTGTACACAACTGTACATCTTATTTTGCTCTTTTGCAGCCAAAGCTCAGGTTTATGGGTTGCTCCCCCAAACCTTTTTTGTGTGTCAAGGCTGGTTATTTCACAACATGTACAAAAATAGTCAAAAAATCAAAAATGATAATAAAAATACCAAATAAGGGTCTAAAAATAAGAAAATTGGTCTTATCTGCATATTCTGTTACCTTATATGCTAGCAACAGCAGTGTGGTGTTGATTTTCTTACACCCTCTTGGGCAGCGTGAAAAACGGTTTATAGCTGTAGTGCTAATAACTGATAATTTTGCACAGTAAGTAATGGACGAGTGAATATACCAATAAATCAATGTGCGTGTCAGGAAACCAAAGACTCAACACAACTAGGCCAATGCGATAACAACCACCACTGCATTTTCCCTGCAAAACATTTCGATTACAAGTATGGTCAGTTTGATGATGTCAAGAGGAAGCAGTGAAAACATGAGGCTCTATTCGAAGAGGAAAAAGCAAACACTGTATCAAATAAAAACACAAGGTCACACTGAATACTTAAAATTTCAATCCATTTTAGACGGGTAGCAACGCTAGTTGAATGTAAATGAATTCTGACTGGCACTGTAAGGAGTTTATTTGGAGCAACATTGCACCCAGTTAGGGTATAAATTAAGATACCATAGATCCCGGAATATAAGCCAACTCGGTATATAAGCCGACCCCCTTCTCTACCTACTAAATTACATGTATTTGCCGATGACCGGTATTTAAGCCGACCCCCTTCTCCAAGTAAAATTTTCTAAATTTCCTTAAAAGTGTCTCTTCAGGTATATTTATCATGTTTATCAGCGAGAATTTGAAACTGTCTGCATTTTTGATGGAAACCAGGAAGTGATTGCGGAGAAATTTGGTAAAATGAAACCTCTGTGTTAAAACTATATACGCAAATACGGTATATCGGCGGGTGGATTTCCGGAGACTCGTTATAAATTTGATTAACTTAAATATGCAATATAGTGGTCCCTTGACTTACGAACTTAATTCGTTCGCGAAGGCTAACCCATAATGCATTCCGAACCTCCCACTGCAACACTTACTTAACCTTTTCATAATAAAAAAGAGTTGTATAATGTGCATAATTTACCAAAACACCAACAATTTTTCTAATGTACTAACCAAAATTTAAAAGTGCCTAGCCTACCAGAAGTAGGCTAGATTAAGCTAGGAGCATGGCGGCGCGCATGGTCGCAGCGGCTCAGGGCTCTCCTTTTCAGTGCACTTTTTTGTTGTTTTTGTACTTTTTTTTTTGCTTGTTTGTGCACGATCGGTTTGGCGAACATCCGCTACACCCGTCAGAACCTTATAGACATAGGTGTCCAGAGTCAGACATCTGTTTCGAGGGTTTTTCATCACACGCACAACATCCCAGACAACATATTGAGACCAGCGGGCCCTCCGTGGATTGTTGTCAAGTCTAGGAGACGACGCAGACGGAGGAGGGAAAGAAAGCAGAAACGGGGCCGCAGATCCAGCGTTATGCAAAGGCTAAAAAAAACAACCATACAAGCCCTATACAGAACTTTTTTTTTGCAACTTCTTTGGATCTTTTCACACCATTTGTTTATTTACTTGTTGTGTTCTACACATATGTCTGCACCGAAGGAGCTGCTTTTAATCTCATTGTACATGTGTATAGTAGCAATAAAAGGCATTCTATTTTATTCTACTGTAGAAACAACAATTTCATACTGTACTCACCATTTAATTTGACATCTTTGGGCTGCAGGAAGGGAGGAGGAGGAGAATGAAACGGAAGGTGGTTGTTGTTTAGAAGGAGCCTCCTTATGCAAATCTTTTCTTTGTAAAATTGTCGAGATGGTGGATTTCGACATGCTGTACATATTAGCGAGATCAGTCACACGAACAGCACTCTCATATTTCCACACAATTTCCATCTTCGTTTCGATTGTGATCGCTTTCTTTACCTTCGTTACCTTCTCTTCCTTCCTTAGCAATTATGTGTCTTGCTTGCATGGTCTTAGTGAATTATATATATAGGTAAATCACTGCAATGATCGAAATTACATCCACAAACATATGTATCTGGGCTCCGACTGACGCTTACTAACGCTCTCGGTTGTTTGTTTACAATTGCTCAAGCGGATACACGCGACCACATTCGGGTCGTAACACAAGATGTTGTTCGTAAATCAAAACAAAAATTTTTATTTTAAACTTCCCGATAATTTATTATAAATTTTATTAATAAAATCAACAACTAAAACACTTTTTTGAATAAATTATTTAATTTAAAGTACCAGCATGCAAAGTTACTTCATCTGAAAGATGGCGCTGTGGTTTCATCATTAATTACTTCCATATTCATCAGCAAAACCAGCATTGCGCTGGAAATCTTGAATCTGAAACAATACTCATTGTATAAGCCGACCCCCAAACTCCAAGCTAAAAATTCAGGACGAAATTCTCGGCTTATATTCCGGAATCTACAGTATGCTTTTCAGTTTAAAAATCACTTTTAACTTTGTAAGTGTTGGAGTGGATGGGCTGGCATTTCAAAAGGGATTCAGGTTAAGTCCCTTTATGACATGGAAGCTGTGATTGAAGGATCTGGATGGACAGGCATCCCGGCTGGGTTGATTGCTGGTACATTTCCCAGTCAGGAGGCCATAATGGAAGGGCAGAGGTAGGCTGCTTTCTGGGGTTATGCATTAAACTCATACAGAGGTTGGCAACATCCCACTAATGGAACTCTCATTTATAACCACGCAGGGCATATTGGGAGCTGTAGTCCTGACCGGTAGCCCTGTCGGGGTACATGGGTGCTGCCAGGGGGAGCTGGAGGGAAATGCTGCCCCTACTTTGGACGACTTCTGCCTTGAAATGCTTTAAATGTTCAATGCAAAAAAGAAACCACCTCATGAATTACGATGATATACTGTATGTTGGACTTACTGAGGTAACCTTGGGACAAGGCTATCAACAGTGTTTGCAGTAAAGCTCTTGTGTCTGTTCAAGAAGAATCTAGGAAATCAAGATGAGCACAAACAAGGAATGACTGGCAGATTATGTAACAGCACCTTGGTCAATATTTTCCATGATGTTCAGAAATATTCATGAATCATACCCATCACTGATGACATTACTGATGACATAATTACCACAACTGACATATCTGGAGTGACGTTGGGCTCAAACAGCTATGATTGCAAAGACATCTGGCCATCATCAGAAAAGGGACCCTATCAAGGAACTGATGTGGATCGTGATGCAGTCTAGACCATATTAACTAACAACACACTGCCAGAACAGTAGATGAAATAGTATGGAAGAACATCCTCTTAGGTTGGCAATTAACCCTACTGCTTGTTGGGTGCATTTTGATAATATAGCACTCTGTCAGGAAGACCCATTCACCCATTGCATAATGATATTTGCTGTTATTTGCCTGCTTTCCTAAAATGAATATTTGTGCCATATGGAATCATCACTTCCAATTTAAAGTCACAGGTTTGCAGAGCCACGTCCCAGTCGCATTGAACACATTGCAGAAAGCAGTGCTGAACAGGGGGTCAGATCATTGGAAAGCCAACACTCTACACTCATACAGGGTCTATATTTGGGGGTGTGTGCTAAAAGAGAATACCTTGAGGAATACCCGTGCAGGTATGGGGCTAGGGACAGAAATTCAGAATGCTGGATCTATGCAACAGAAGCACTAAAGACGACGCTCGATCTGCACTTAGCTATTTCTTTCATTTGGTATTTTTGGTATTTGGAGCACTATATTAATCCCCGAGGGGAAATTGCCATTTCAAACATTTGTCTAATACAGCAACATAAACCAAAAAGCTGTAATAAACATTTGTGTAGTCTGAACATACAGTAGATACCTAAGATACAGTATAATAGGAATATTGAATTCTGATAGTGCTAATGTACTATAATAATTTATACAGTTCATCAGATTGCAGTTCCCACTTATACATGTACTGTAATTTGGAGTTCAAAATGCTAATAGAAAAAAGAATTGTTAAATCTATTTTAAAATTCCTTTTTTTGAGATTATATTGACCAATTTTCCTAAGACTACAAATATTAAAACCACATTTTTAAATTCTACTTTTTTAGTATTGAATGCTTAAAATTCACACTACAAAGAAATCAACAATAAACTATAACTGACATAGTATTAAAAATAGTCCAACAATAACATTCAATACTGTTCAGAATAAACTTTAAGAAACAGAAACCTCCCAGAGAGCACAAGATATATTTTTCTAAATGTGAACTTAGTCACTCATTGAAAAATGAAAATGAAATAATTAATCATATTCACATGAAGAATTAATCTATGGATATTAAAGCACTTTCCATAAAAATAGTGGAGTCAGTACACATACCAGTAACATTCATCATCCCTGTGGTAGTGTGAGCCATCAGGTTTCTCGCTAGACTGCTCAAAGTATGCTATAAAAGCAGAACAAGTAAGAAATGTTCTGCTGTAAGCGGAAGTAGAAATTAATGCAGACTAAATCATAAATGACAGAAGAGGAAATTAGACAAATTTTAAGAGTGACCAGGGTCTACACTCCCTAGCTGTGCTCAAATTGTGTTCAATTTAACATTATCTCATCTTCTGAACCACTTTTCCTGATGATGTGGATTGTGGCAATTTAACATCATACATATCTCTCTATTATAAAAGAAAATCTTGAGACGAGACTGTTGCCAAGAGATTTTTTCAAATCCCGCTAGACGAGACTATTCCCAAGAGAGTTTTTCATCTGCGAAGTGCATAGTGCCCGCCAGGGGGTTGGCAAGCGAAGCAAGCAGAGGGCAGAGCCCCTAGTAACTTAAATATTTTAAAGAATACTTAATTTTAAATATATGCTAAATATTAACTTATAAACATAGGTCATAGACTTATTGAGAAACCCATCTTTCCATAGCCAAAAGTTTAGTTATTTTTATTGTCATGTGTATATTGTAATGTGATATTTTTATTTCCTTGTCTCCCACAAACTAATGGCAGTACTATAATACAGTAATATAACCAGACATTACACAAATAAAAGATATATAAATAAAATCCAACGTCTGTCTGTCTGTCTGCCCGTTTTTTAAGAGAGAACTACTTAACCGATTTAGATTGGGTTGGTTTTTGTGACTTCTCTCATCACACTAAGTATCATAGTTTGCTTGCGGTACCGGCCCTCCTCACTCACATGCCAGCCTCAGTTCGAGTTGGTCTACCTCTCAGCACGTGTTGGAACATACCTTGCCTTCGCTTAGCTAGTGATAGGTGTTTGTTCAGCAGACATTATCATCTACAGATTGTTAAGGAGTAACATTTGACGTTTTTGAGAGAGAGAGAGATCAGAGCTATGTGTGTTTTAGAGGGTAGCTGCTGATTGCCAGAGATATCACGGCCATGTGCTTTTCTACCCATGCGGGGGACGCTCTCCCGTCAGAGCTGAACACAATCAGATACAGTGCCAACGTTTGACTTTGGAGCGTACCTACCTTCTGCTTGGCCAGAATTACATTTTTTAAAATTGTTTTACTGAATTTTAAAGTTTCTCCTGTTTAAATACTATGTGGGCAGAGCCGTGGAGGACAGCTAGTATGTACCATTCTGCCCAGGCCTGATGTAAATTTCTTACCAGGCTGGGATGCCATAACGGAAGGATGGAATAAATGGGGACATTACTAGGCCAGGACACCTTATGATTCCCATCCTGATTGGGATGCCCAAAGGCTACGGGAAGTGGTACAAGAGGACAAAAGCTCATCCCCCATTATATCAAGTGGTAGAGTCCTTCATATAAAGTCTCAATCTGGACACCTACAGGGCTGCATGGGAGTCTGAGTTCGGAACTGCAGCCCTGTAGCGATCCCTGTGGGACGATAGAGGGCATTGCTGGGGGAGGACCTCCCTGGCTTTTTATAACCCAGAAGTACTTCCGGGTCCACCTTAAAAGGAGCCCTCTGCCATAGTTCAGTGAGTCAGAGCCCAAAGCAGAGGAAATGCCACTGGAGGAAGAAAGAAGGAAAGCAAGCACTTAAAGTCTGGGTATTGGCAGGATTAATTGTTATTTTTAATTGTTATTTTAAGAAGTGTGGATTAAAGAACCATTTATTGGAACATGTCGTTGTGTTGGGTTGCCTGTGTTTGGGGTTTTGGGGCTCGCTGGCACCCCCAACTGGTCACTCTCTCTCTCTCTCTCTCTCTCTGTATATATGTATGTATGTATATATATATATATATATATATATATATATATATATATATATATATGTTTTATATATATGTTTATATATATATGTTTATATATATATATATATATATATGTTTATATATATATATATATATATATATATATATATATATATATATATATATATATATATATATAAAGGTCTTTCAAAGAGTTCATTGTGGTGATCTCAAAGACCAGGGTGCTTGCGAGACATCTGTAATTACCGATAGTATTAGCAACAAGTGTGTAGGCAAGTTAGGTAGCTGTTTTCACCACCACAGTGTAACTCACTCTGTGAATTAAATTATTTTTTTTGCTTTTTTCTATATTCCTATATCCATTCTATGCATATGTATACTGATATATACAGCATATATATTGCTATTTGAATGAGGATGCTTTAACCATTTCAGCAGATAGATTTCAAGTAAATGGCCAAGGCCAGAAATTATTGTCAAACTGAACAGGAGTGAAGAGTAATCTGGGCAAGAGAAAGGCTTGTATAACCATTCATATTTATATTCATATTCATATTCATATAAATAGTACCAGCATTTCATGTACAGATTAATACAAAGTAGAATCACATGGGTCTAGACCTTGAGAAACCCTAATCCTGCTGTTTGCTTTGACCACTCGTGTTTCTTATGTTGGATCTCCTCATAACAGCAACATGGAACAGTTTGATGCTTTGAAAATGACTCGAGTGTTGTGGATCAAGACATGCTAGAACTAAAGATTTTCATTTTAAATCGTAACAAAGGTTACTTGTGCCTTAACAGAGAAGACAGGAAGAAATCTGATAAATAACATCTTTTACTAAGATGTGTGAACAAAATTAACTTGTTTATATGTTTCTCGCAATTAGCTTGTTCCTGTAACTATGCCTTTTGAAATGATGTTCATCAGCAGGGCAACTCAATCATAGCGATTGTTTCATTATTAAGTATCAAGGTAATGTTTTGAATTATGGGGAATGAAAATTTAATCAGCGGCATTATCAATAAGTTCATCAAAACAGCAGCCTTTGTTTTCCTAAATACTGTATGTAGGCAATTCATTTTAAGGTTACTACAGATGAGGCACATTTTAGACCTGCCTTTTTTTAATTACATAGCATTTATAAGGAGGATGATTGCACCATGGATTATTAGGTCACCAGTGCAAGTTCATCTCTACAGCATTGTGCTCTCTTGGCCCCATTGTTCCTTACAGTCAGCCTTTTTAAGAGAAACATGACTGTGTGATGACACAGGATAAAGGACAGCTTAAGACAGTTAGTGCAGCCAACAGTTGGGTTGTCAGCTACAAGGGATATTGTAGTCACAAGCTAAGGTGGGTCACTCATAGGAGAGTCACAAAACTGAACAAGCAGCTCTCTATGAGCAGAAAAGAATGCTGTCAGAAAGCAGGGAGGAAGTCAGAAACATACGTAGCTTCAGCAGAGACATAGTCTGCACACAATGCAGAGGTTAAAAATGGAATTAAAAACTAAGCAAAGGAGTAAGCATTTGGGAATAAGAGGGACTCAATCATTGAGTACTGAGAGAAGGCACAGAACCAGGTCTACCAGATTTGTCAAGTTACAAACAACCCTTTAAAATCATACTCAGCTAGTTTAGATCCAGCTTAAAAGTGTCTGGTTATATATAGTTTTTTCATTGTCTCTCTACTTGTATTATTCATTCTCATAATCAACAAGTCTTTTACTTCACAAATCAATTTTTCTAATGTTACTTATTGTATTCCTAACAATAATTTTCAAAATTTTTTTTTGTCATTTTATACTGTATTATGGAAAAGCTTTTCACAATGTTAAAGAGAACAGTCCTAAATAAAATAGCACTTTGTTTTTTCTGCTTGTTCAACAGCTTTGAAACTAGAAGAACTGGGTGTGACACTGCTCAACCTGGCAGTTATACAAAGAACCTGTATCAATACAGTTCTCCCTCAAAGTCAGGGTTACTAGGCAGACATTTTTGAGAGGAAGACCAGTGGTAGGGCGCGTGTGCAGGGCCACGTTACTGTAAACTGCACATCGATGAAGGGACTGAAGAAACACAAAGTGTGAGGAAAAATAGTTAGGGCCAGGCATTACAGCAACAACAAGTCATCGGGTTACGGAGGACTATGTTTGTTTTCATCAAGGATTCTAAATCCAAAGGAGAAGATAATGTCTTAAAAGCACAACAGTACTAATGGATAGGCAGTAAATTATGTCAAAGTTTATTGATTTCTTTTTTGTGGTCAACTATTTATTGTTCTAATCTTTTTTTTTTTGTTCTCCTCATAAATATTTAAATATAGGCCAGTAACTGGGACTTTTTTGTTCTATGTATTTGACTTTCTTTTTGCCATTAGAGTTATTGTTTGCTAACCACATAAAATAGTTGAATTCACTACTCTTGTATACTAATCAGCCCAATTAAGGAATAATCAAGATTTCTAGTCATATATTTTTGCATAATATTGAATATAAAGGAGCAAAATGTCCTATCATTGAACGGAAAGAATGTAGCCTCAGAGTCCTAACAACCAGAAATGCATTAGCAACCAACTATTTCTGTAAGTGTGTGTATGTATATACTGTATGTGCATGTATGTGTGTGTGTACATATATAAGTACTAGGGGAATTAAACCACCAGATGAAGTTAATTCACAATCGCTTATACTTCCTAACTGGACAGATAAATATCCCTTAAGCTTACTTGACTTAGTGTTAGACTGCGATGATTAAGTTTTTTCTTAATTTTTTGAACAGTATATACTGTATGTATATATATATATACTATATCTATCTATCTTTATCTATATATTGTGGTCCATGGCTGGCCTTTTATCCCAGCCAATACCCCCAGGCCTCCAGAGGGAGCCATCCCTACGACATGGAAATGCTTCAAAATCCAGCAGGGCATCATGGACTGTGGAGTTTTCCTGTAAAGCCCTGCTGGATAACATCGGAACCACCAAGGAGAACCAGGGACTGCTATTTGCCCTACACCCCGGAAGTACGACTGAGTCACATGGACGGAAGGAATGACGTACTTCCGGGGTGAAGAAAATGACTTTTTATCTGACCCGGAAGTGATAAGGAATCATGGACTGAAGGATGAGAAACACTGCCGGGTCAGGAACTATATACTGTAAGAACTTTGGGAACTCCCAGACGACAAGCTGAGCTGGGTGAAAGGGTGGCTAAGTGTCTGGAAGAGGAGGATTGTGGCTTAATTAAAGTATTGTTTGAGTAGTGTGGATTGGTGGGTGCTTGGTGCACATAATTATTATAGTAAAAAAATAATAATTATTGGACTTTTACCTGGTGTTTGGAGTGGTACCTGAGGGTTCAAGGGAGCAATAGCGCCGCCTACTGTCACTATATATATATATGTTGGAGTGAATGGACAGGCATCTCACCTGGGTTTGTTGCTGTTACCTTTCTCAGTCGGGAAGCCATAATAGAAGGACAGAGGGAGTCTGGTTCCTGGGGCCATGTATTACCCCTGTACAATGGATGGCAGCAACCTTCCGGTGGAACTCCTGTTTCTAATCCTGTAGGGCATATTGGGAGTTGTAGTCCTGAGAGGTAGCCTTGTTGGTTGTACTTTGGTGCCACCACAGGAGGCTGCAGGGGAGTACAGTCCATACTTTGGGGAACTTGCGCCTGGCCCAGAAGTGCTTCCAATGTGCAGTGCTTTGACCCCGAAAGTACTCCCAGGTCCAACATGAAAGACACCACCTCATCTACTCCAAGGAGTTAAGAGTCTGGAGGCAGCAGATGACACACTTGGAAGAGTTGTTGAGAAACACAGAAGGTACTGTACTTGTAAATGGAAAAATGATTATATATTACCTTTAATTTTACCTGAACTTGTGTCTGGTTGAGTTGTGTCTGGTGTTTGGTCCTCTGGGCGGCCCCCGGTGCATCTACTATATATATATAGTGTGAAACAAAAGAATCTTTATATGTCTTCTCTCTTTATCAGCTTTTCTTTTCATGGATATTGCAGTGGGTTAGGAAAGATACCAGTGGCCATGGAACCAAATTCAGCACTGAGGAGTAAAATAACATGAAGTCCAGGCCAGGGCTCTAGCATTTTTTCTGCACTAGGTGAAGCTGTAAATGCCCCTGTTCCATCCCCCTCCTCCCATTTTTAATAAATAATACCAAAGAAAATTGTCAGTTTACTAGAGATAATATGTAAAGGAATCAATAGGCATAATATGCATATATTAAATGTGTAATTCAAGTGTATGCTGACCAGTTCAGTAATGAGGCAGAACTCTAAGCTTGGAGTATTTTGATTCCTCATATTTTAAGATTTATAACATGCACATAGGCAATCCTAAAACCCCTCCTAATGGCAGTCCACTGTACTTAAAAAATAAGAAACAGAAAGTCTATGTACTGAGTATGTATTCAAAATGTGCATCAAGCCAATGACGAAATAAGGGTGGAAGAGAAGATCAAGGACACACATGCTTAAAAGGACATAGTAGTAAAATAAAACTACCAACTTGCACCTAGAGAAAATAAAGAAAAGCATTCAGCTGAAGAGCACTTCAATGAAGCCTAGTGCACTGTACCTTGGGATTTGGAAGACCACCTGTAAAAAGTGCCCTGGTCAGCAGATAAAGTCAAGAGAGAGTCTGAGAGTCCAAACTCAAACAAGAATTTGTCACTACAGCATAGTACATCTGCTTACGCCGGCATTATTCTGTCAACGGCCTTGAACTTGTTAAAAAAGTAAATGTTCTCTAAATACGTTCAAGATGGAGCACACAGACCACGTCCAGACTGGGTCAGAAACAGATTGCCACATATGGAAATGCAAATGCATGTTCCATCTACCTAGGAAATCAAGTAAAGGAAAAGACAAAAGAATTGTGTTGGGTGGTGGCAGCAGCCAGGAATGTACCAGAAGAACCGATAGCAGGCATTGACTCCTGTGCAGCTTTAAAAAGTTCATGCATTGGTGTGTGTGAAATCGAGCTAGCTTTTACTTCAATAGACGGTTACATCTTTTGCATCTTGTTAAAACAGTAAAGTTTATTTATGGCAGTGTTGCATCTCACTTTCATTTCACTTTTCATGTTGGGTCATTATAAGCAGCCCATTTTTGTTCTAACTTCAGGTTAGTTCTGCGGTTTGCTGTGCATATTCACAACAACCACTAGAGAGCCATTTGAATGGCAAATGTAAATGTTAATTACAGATAAAATCTTTTGTAATGGATGGCACGCATGGGCTGGTGTCTTTTCTGGCCCGGAAGCCATGGTAATGAGTGGGCCATAAAAAAGGCAGAACGTTTCCTAGCTTATCCAGGACTTTGGCAGGAGATGCCAATAAGGGTACACTGGTGCTCTGGTGGAGATTAAGCAAGGAACCTTACCTAGCTAGAAGGCCAATAACATGGAGAGTTCAGGTGAGACAATACATCAAGAGTACATTCTACCCCAATATGCAAGATGGCACCATGCCTGGGGTTTGGTACCTGTTTGGACACCTGCGGGGCATATTGGGAAATGTAGTCCTGATGGGCAGTTCCATGGGTGCCACCAGGGGGAGTTGCTGGGGACTGTGATCTCGAATTTCAAGAACATCCATTTGACCTGGAAGTGGTCCCCGTGGGTTATGTAGTAGCACCATTAGTACTCCCTGTTCCTGCATACAGGGAGCAGCTCTGCCTCACCCTAGGCGAATTGGATTTGGGTGGAAGAGGACAAAGCTCACCTGGGAGGAGATAAGGAGAAGATAGAGAAAGGAAAAAAGTCTTGTGCTTGTGCAACCTTTTAAGAAGCCTTTTACATGCAAAAGGTTTTAATAATGCTTTATTTGAACCAGGGATTTGTCTGTGTGGTTGTGTCTGGGTTTTGGGGTTCTGTGGTGCCCCCTGTAGGTCACATTTTATATAAAGCTCCTACTTAAAGGGGGTTTTTGAGAAAACTAACAAACTTCACAGGTCGTATGTACTGTAATCTGTTTTGAATACTGATGACTCGGGTTACATTAAAAACCAAACTGTTTGGCTTCAGTTCTAAGTATCATGTCTTGAATAAATCAAGCACCAGTCATCACCTGAACAATTCCATTTCAACAGTGAAGCATGATGGTGGTAGTATCATGCTGTGGAATTGTTTTTCAATGACAAGAACTGGGAGACTAGACAGGGCTGAACAAAAGTCCTCCAGAGCAAAGTACAGAGTTATGCTTAATGAAAACCTGCTGCAGAGTGCTTTGAACTTCAGTCTGGGCCAGATGTTCTACTTCCAACAGGACAATGACCCTCAGCACAAAGCAAATACAACACAGGAGTGACTTAGGAACAACTCTGTGAATGTTCTTAAGTGTCCCTGCCAGTGCCCAGATTGGAACACAATCAAACATCTCTGAAGAAACCTGAAAATGGCTGTCCACTGACCCTCTCCATTCAACTTTACAGAGCATGAGATGAACTGCAGAGCTGTAAGGCAGGAAATCACCAAATTCAGGTGATTGTCACTTGAGACCCAAGATGAATTTAGGCTGTTATCTCTATCAAAGTTGCTTCAACTAACTACTGAGTAAATACTTATAAAGAGCTTTTTTTGTGGTAGTATAATCATTTCAAAATGTAATATTCATTTTCTAGACTGTGCCTAGTTTAGAAAGTGCAATGTTAGAAGAAAGCAGCAAAGACCTAACACCTGTGCACACAAAAGACCTGGGACATCCCTTCCTATTAATGAGGTATGCGGTATGATGTTTTATGTTATTCAAGGTAACTGTGGCCCTTCCCTTTCTTCACCTGTCTCTTATTACTTGCCGCTATGAAAAAATGTATTTCTAAGCATTGGTTATGATACATCCTGGTCTGCATTCCCAGATTATTAACCGTAATTTAACAAATGAACTCTGTGTAAATAAAGACAAGAATAAATCCTATTTGATATCAGTGAGGAGAATGGTTTACGTTTAAAATACTAACAAAGCACATGTCATTCTTTGACATGCCTCTTATATAAACACAATGTGACATCCAATCTATGCTGAAAGCTTTGATTTTAAAGAGAAAGAACAAGCCCTAAGGGAGTTTGTCTGGATTACCTGAAGACTCAAATAAACTGTGTACAACATAGATGACTAAAACCTAGACTGTACAAGAAAAAGAAAAAGCTGTTCTAACTTTCACTATTGGCAAATGCACAATAGGAGGGACACCCAATTTTCTCTGAACAGGTACCACCCAAAATACCCATCCATGACATTTCAGCTAACAAAGAATGTTTGTTTACAGTGTAACAAAAGACCTTTCATGGATTTTTATTTACTGGTAGCGTTATAATTTGTTTTTAGAAATTATTCTATGTGATGACATCATTGTTTTAGGTCAGATGACAAAATGTAAGGAGGGGGAGTATTCATTCATTCGTTCATTCATTTTCCGCTTCACAGGACCAACAGTCTTAGCAGTGAGTCACAAATGTCCCTTTCTCCTGACACAATTGCCAACTCATACTGTGGGATCCCAAGGCATTCCCAGGCATTCTGGAAGATACTGTATAATCCTTACAGCAAGTCCTGGGTCTTCCTCAGGGTTGCTTCCCAGCTGATTATGTCCGTTAAACCTCCAGGAGGCATCTGTAGCAGATACCTGAAACACCTCAATTGGCTCTTCTCGTTGTGGAGGGTCAGCAGCTCTACTCCAAGTCTTTCCCAGAAGTCTGTGTTTCTCTCCCTATCTCTAAGGGAGAGCCTAGACATTCTGTGTTGAAAGATCATTTCTGCTTGTACCTGCAATCTCATTCTTTCGGTTATGACCCAAAGCTCATGATGGTGAGAGTAGGGACATAGATTGACTGGTAAATTGAGAGCTTCACCTTCTGACTCAGCTCCTTCTTCCTCACTACAGATCGGTATAGTGACTGCATAACTGCTCTCGCTGCCCTAATCCTTCCATCGATCTCACCATCACTTTTACTCTCACTCGTGAACATGACCCCGAGGTCTTTAACACTAGAATTACCAGAGCCTACGAAAAAACTCGTAATTCCGTCCCACCTTAAACTGCTTCTTAAATCCCTTCACACCTCTCCGCCAGCGCCCTTTGTCTTCTAAATGTGCTGATAAAGAGAAGCTCGGAGCAGCCGGCTATTCCATCCCCCCACCAATTTAGAACGTGCACGAACTTCTCTCAGCTCATGCCTTGATTGAGTATCTGGGAGTGAAGTGGAGTTTTAGAGTGGAAATAATAGATCGTTGTTTGGAACACACGCATTTCATGTCTGTTCCGTTTCTACAGTAATCTGTGTCAACACATTGTTAAAACAGAAACGTTTTTATATTCTAGTAGTAGATGACAAAATGTAGGCATAAACTATATAATGTATGAAGCCTGAAGTCCAAATAGCAAAGAAACATTTTCACAAGAATAACACAATTGCGCTTTTATTCAAAATATAACTGCAGAAACAAAAGCCGCCTTAACATGTGACATTGACACCACTTTATTGTAACTGCCTCCGTGGTTCAATAGACTCAGCCCCGCTTGGGAATCAAAGGTCACGAGTTCGATCCTGCGCCCTCCGTTTTGAGAAGTAAACTGCTCTTAGTCTTACTGTTTTAGAATAAAAGCATACATTTGATTTCAGTCTGTAACAGCCGGTGCAATTTATGATCCTTGTAAAGGTTAGCTTTTTTTTTTTTATTCACTTTTCATTCTCTCAGTCGCGTTCAGAATCAATCCATACAACCCCATCTGACACGGCTGTTTTCACTAAAGGCGCTATAGCTCTGCAGTGTACCACGATGCATACTAACGCCAAACACCCTCAACCTAAAGTCCCCGGGTTCTGACACACAAACGCTGGCGAAGCTGCCTTCTTCGTATCTCACCGTCACTTGCTTTTCTTTTTATTCAGTTTTATTGAGTGTTCCTGCCAGTCCCGCATGTTGCTGTATGCTGTTTCTTTTGTACTCCAGGACATGCAGAGGAAAGAATGGTAAAGACCAGTAACCGGGCTATATGCAATCATCAGACACTCCCCATCTGCCCGTGTCGTTCAAACACAGGAACATATATTGGTGTAAAAGTATAACAAAAGTGCACTTTTTTCCATCGCCTTTTCCTGTAAGAAGCAATGTACACACTTCTCTCTATGCTGTGGTTTCTATTACACACCTGAAAGAAAGAGACAATATATGTGAAAATATAATCGCACTAATGCAATATTATTTGAAAACGAACAGCGTCAGATCGGGTGTGAATTTATGCAGGAACTGGAAATTCTCTGATGCGGGACCTTCCCCCAGGGAAGAAAGTACAGTGTCAGGTGCTCATTCAGTGTAATAGAAACCATAGCACAGAGAGGTGTGTACACGGCAACAAGTACACGTGTCGTAAATGTAGGAAGGACGGTCCTTGGGTGTGTGGGAACTGTTAATATTTGAATGTGATGATTTTATATAGCACGGAATGAAAATCTGCACCATGCAAGCTGTCGTATCAATCGCCTACTGTAACTTGCTTTCTTTTTTCTTCGGTTATACAGGTAGTTTTGAATAAAAGTGCACTTGTTTTGTTTGCGAAATGAAGTGTCTGCGTGCACTTTTCGTGGCATTACACGTGTATTTTTTGAGCATGCCCGTTTGAGCAGTATAAAAAGTATTGAAAAGTATA
Source organism: Polypterus senegalus (assembly GCF_016835505.1). Lineage (NCBI taxonomy): Eukaryota > Metazoa > Chordata > Cladistia > Polypteriformes > Polypteridae > Polypterus > Polypterus senegalus. The sequence goes on along the minus strand of NC_053155.1, from coordinate 114,003,248 downwards.
ACAAAACAACGGGCAGATGGGGAGTGTCTGATGATTGCATATAGCGCCGAACTTACTGCTCTTTACTATTCTCTCCTCTGCGTGCCCTGGAGTACAAAAGAAACAGAATCAGGCGCTATAGCTCTGCGTTGTACCACGATGCATACTAACGACCCCCACCGGTTCTGACACACAGGCGCTGGCGAAGCTGCTTCTTCTTATCTCACCGTCACTTGATTTTCTTTTTATTCAGTTTTATTGAGTGTTCCTGCCAGTCCCCGCATGTTGCTGTATGCTGGATATTTTCACATGTATTGTCTCTTTCTTTCAGGTGTGTAATAGAAACCACAGCATAGAGAGAAGTGTGTACATTGCTTCTTACAGGAAAAGGCGATGGAAAAAGTGCACTTTTGTTATACTTTTACACCAATATATGTTCCTGTGTTTGAGCGACACGGGCAGATGGGGAGTGTCTGATGATTGCATATAGCGCCGAAGTTACTGGTCTTTACCATTCTTTCCTCTGCATGTCCTGGAGTACAAAAGAAACAGCATACAGCAACATGCGGGGACTGGCAGGAACACTCAATAAAACTGAATAAAAAGAAAAGCAAGTGACGGTGAGATCCGAAGAAAGCAGCTACAGCCAGCGTTTGTGTGTCAGAACCGGGACTTTAGGTTGAGGGTGTTTGGCGTTAGTATGCATCGTGGTACACTGCAGAGCTATAAAGCGTCTTTAGTGAAAACAGCCGTGTCAGATGGGGTTGTATGGATTGATTCTGAACGCGACTGAGAGAATGAAAAGTGAATAAAAAAAAAAAGCTAACCTTTACAAGGATCATAAATTGCACCGGCTGTTACAGACTGAAATCAAATGTATGCTTTTATTTTAAAACAGTAAGACTAAGAGCAGTTTACTTCTCAAAACGGAGGGCGCAGGATCGAACTCGTGACCTTTTGATTCCCAAGCGGGGCTGAGTCTATTGAACCACGGAGGCAGTTACAATAAACTGGTGTCAATGTCACATGTTTAGGCGGCTTTTGTTTCTGCAGTTATATTTTGAATAAAAGCGCAATTGTGTTATTCTTGTGAAAATGTTTCTTTGCTATTTGGACTTCAGGCTTCATACATTATATAGTTTATGCCTACATTTTGTCATCTACTACTAGAATATAAAAACGTTTCTGTTTTAACAATGTGTTGACACAGATTACTGTAGAAACGGAACAGACATGAAATGCGTGTGTTCCAAACAACGATCTATTATTTCCACTCTAAAACTCCACTTCACTCCCAGATACTCAATCAAGGCATGAGCTGAGAGAAGTTCGTGCACGTTCTAAATTGGTGGGGGGATGGAATAGCCGGCTGCTCCAGCTTCTCTTTATCAGCACATTTAGAAGACAAAGGCTGGCGGAGAGGTGTGAAGGGATTTAAGAAGCAGTTTAAGGTGGGACGGAATTACGAGTTTTTTCGTAGGCTCTGGTAATTCTAGTGTTAAACTTTGCCACTCGGAGAGGACAGTCCATTTTTTTCCCACTGAGGATCATGACCTCAGATATGGAGGTGCTGATCCTCATATCTGCTGTTCTACACTTGGTCACAAACTGTCCCAATGCATGTTGTAGTTTGCAACCTGGTGAAGCCAACAGGACCACGCCACCTGCAAAAAGCAGTGACGCGATTCTAAGGCCACCGAACTGGACCCCATCCCCTCCCCAACTGCTCCTTGATATTGTAACCATGAAAACCACAAACAGGATAGGAGACAAAGCACACCCACTGGGAACAGTGCTGATTTTTTTCCGCCACTTCCAGTTTGAATGGACGCTGGTGGGACTGGTCGTCGCTGCTTGCCGGTAACTAGACTATTGAGATTTTGCTATGACTGGTGATTTTGATGGTATTTTTTTTTCCATTTTTGCTGATATCTCTGCGTGGCTGCGTATGCTGTGTATGCATTTAGCTTCAGCCTAACCCCCATTTCATTTGAAACTTACCAGTTTGTTCTCTGGACGGCTGAGCTGCCTGTGGCCTCGCCTACAATGGGGACTGGTAGGATATTCACTTGGTTAATGTTTGCTTGGAGTCTTCTGTCACTCGCTATCCAACCTGCGACTGGCCTCCTCCAGTACTCAGCTGCTGAGCTGCTTCGACTGCATCTGCGTCTGCTCCAGTCTGTGCCTCTGCTGTTTGTGCTGCATTTCGACCCAGACATCATACTTCTCCCTCGTCGGAGATACATCCATCATGGGTCCTGCTGGAGATTCCGAATGGACGCCTCGAAAGGAATTAACTCTTTCTGGTCTGACTTTCGGCATCCTCCACGTAACACAGATAGGAATGCTGACCACAGCGTGTTGGCCAGCTTAGCTCGGTCGACTAACACCACTGTCAAATGCGACAGGAACATTGTCAGCTTCGGCCTACTGAACATCCACTCACTCACGAGTAAGGGACATCTCATTCAGGATCTCCTTATCTATACATATAAAGGAGAGTTGGGATCCGAGAGACTGTGTTTGTGGAGGGATGGAGAGTTAAGGCGGGTGGGGGAGTCATGTCATCATCTCCTCTCCCATTCACGTCATTTCATTCACATATTTTTTTCTCCGAGCTGAGCTCCGCAGCTGACGCGGTCTTGCTGTTCTTTTTCCTTAGTGTTTAGTTGTCTCTCCTTTACTGATTTACTGTTTACTAAACGCAGTACTTACTGAATAGTATTTTACGAATTAGTCATAGAGAAAATATATATATTTTGGCTCCAGGAGGACAAACCAAAAATGTTGTATATAAAGAAGCTCTATAAGTCGCATGTAGATACATAATTATTCCAACTACACCGACTGCAGTGAAGCGCATGTGGTCTGCTAGTTGACTTTCTCTGTTTAACCGAGACTTGGCAGCAACCTCAAGACTTTTCACAACTTAATGAATCCACCCCCTCGGAGTTTGTTTACACTTGTCAACCCCGTGCCTCTGTCCATGAAGGAGGTGTTGCGATAATTTATCGCGAGAAGTGGAAAGTGCTACCATTGTCTGCTCCTGCTGTTAGCTCTTTTGAATCAACTGTGTGTCAGTTGTCTGGGCCAGTTCCTACCATCATTGGAACTATCTATTGTCCTCCTAAATCAAACAATGATTTTTTGAACAATCTTGCTACATTTCTTACCCATTTATCTACAATTACTTCAAATATAATTCTGCTGGGGGATTTTAATATATATCTGGACAATATCAATATCCCTCTCACTAGAGACTTTTTATCTTGCCTGGAGAGTTTTGGATACCAGCAGCACACTGATGTTCCTACCCATTGTAAAGGACATATCTTGGACCTGATCTGCTGCTCTGGTGTTGTTCCTCTCAATCTTACAGCATATGACTCACTATAACTGATCATTTTCTCCTTTCATTCAATGCTAAACTTACTTTATCTGTTCCTAAGCTCCCCTGTCTCATATCTTTTCGTAACACTAAGAATATTAACTTGAATTTGCTATCTTCTAGAATTGATTCTCAAATGGACTTTTATAATTTATCCACTTCTATAGAACTGATCTCATATTATAACACTTGTCTTAATGGTATTCTTACAGTAATTCTCTTGCTCCGCTAAAAAACAGATTTTTCTGTTTCTTTTTCTGCTCCCTGGTTTACACCTGAACTTGTGAAAGCTAAGGGCAGGCAACTTGAAAGGTTATATAAAAAATCTTTGTCCACAAAGAGATGTATAAAAATCATGATCCAGAATCCTCATGAGGGTAAAGAACTGGCCACCATTCCACAGCCTGGATGGAATCCACACTGCTCCTCAAAAATTGTCAATTTTAACATGAGGTTTGTGATATTTTCATAGTTCCTGCATATTAACATGATGCTGTAACTTCAATAGATAGTAACACAGTTTTACAACTGGTATGTGTGTTTAAAATATCTTTCAATGTCTTAATTTTACAAATGTTCATTCATTTATCCATTCATTCATTCTTTTATTCATTTTTAAAATTATTTTATTCCAAGTAAAAAAATCCATCGGGTCCGGAGCTAATGAAAAGAATTGTCATACTCATTTGATAAGATAAAATTAAGCTGATAAAATATCCCAGACACAAACATTTACAAATTTGGCCATGTTTCCACTTCAGCTATATCTTCTTAGTTTGGTGTTGATTTTGACTTGTCTGTGTGAATAAGTACTACCAGGATTCCATCCTGAATGCACCTCCTCTTAACTTCCACCGGTGTTCTTGAATATGTGATTGACTATTTAAATGAAAGCATTGGATCAAGTTTACTGATGCCTTTGAGAATTTTGAAGAACTGAACTGCTTGAGACTAAAGAGGTTTTATTACCATTGCCTTTCCTTTATTTCCAGGATGTACTTGGGTGCTCTTTTCTATACAGTTTCAAATGTTGCTATGACATTTTTATATCATGATGACTGATCCTCGCAGTTCTTGATTTATGTTATGTCTTGACAAAATATACCAATACTTTAATTGGTGATTTTTAAACCTATAAATCTTTTTCAGAGGTTGCTTCTTGTACGTCAGTGCTTTTCAACTTGAATGAATGATTACTGAACCTGCTGCCTGCATTTAGCATTTAGCAGTTCTCTACCTTAAACTGCATTTTCTGGACGTTTGCCTAGTTTTGGAGATTGTCATTTTCTTTTTATTAATATATCTTGCTGTGTCTTCAATAGGTACAGTTGTGCTTGAAAGTTTGCGAACACTTTAGAATTTTCTATATTTCTGCATAAATATGACCTAAAACATCATCAGATTTTCACTTGTCCTAAAAGTAGATAAAGAGAAACCAGTTAAACAAATGAGACAAAAATATTATACTTGTTCATTTATTTATTGAGGAAAATGATAGAATATTACATATTTGTGAGTGGCAAAAGTATGTGAACCTCTAGGATTAGCAGTTAGTTTGAAGGTGAAATTAGAGTCAGGTGTTTTCAGTCAATGTGATGATAATCAGGTGTGAGTGGGCACCCTGTGTTATTTAAAGAACAGGGATCTATCAAAGTCTGCTCTTCACAGCATGTTTGTGGAAGTGTATCATGGCACGAACAAAGGAGATTTCTGAGGATCTCAGAAAAAGAGTTGTTGATGCTCATCAGGCTGGAAAAGGTTACAAAACCATCTCTAAAGAGTTTGGACTCCACCAATCCACAGTCAGACAGATTGTGTACAAATGGAGGAAATTCAAGACCATTGTTACCCTCCCCAGGAATGGTCGACCAACAAAGATCACTCCAAGGCATGTAATAGTCGTCGAGGTCATAAAGGACCCCAGGGTAACTTCTAAGCAACTGAAGGCCTCTCTCACATTGGCTCATGTTCAAGTTCATGAGTCCACCATCAGGAGAACACTGAACAACAATGGTGTGCATGGCAGGGAAGCAAGGAGAAAGCCACCACTCTCCAAAAAAATATTGCTGCTCATCTGCAGTTTGCTAAACATCACGTGGACAAAACAGAAGGCTATTGGAAGAATGTTTTGTGGACGGATGAGACCAAAATAGAACTTTTTGGTTTAAATGAAAAACGTTATGTTTGGAGAAAGGAAAACACTGCATTCCAGCATAAGAACCTTATCCCATCTGTGAAACATGGTGGAGGTAGTATAATGATTTGGGCCTGTTTTGCTGCATCTGGGCCAGGACAGCTTGCCTTCATGGATGGAACAATGAATTCTGAATTATATCAGAGAATTCTAAAGGAAAATGTCAGGACATCTGTCCATGAACTGAATCTCAAGAGAAGGTGGGTCATGCAGCAAGACAACGACCCTAAGCACACAAGTTGTTCTACCAAAGAATGGTTAAAAAAGAATAAAGTTCATGTTTTGGAATGGCCGAGTCAAAGTCCTGACCTCAATCCAATCGAAATGTTGTGGAAGGACCTGAAGCGAGCAGTTAATGTGAGGAAACCCACCAACATCCCAGAGTTGAAGCTGTTCTGTATGAGGGAATGGGCTAAAATTCCTCCAAACCGGTGTGCAGGAATGATCAACAGTTACTGGAAACGTTTAGTTGCAGTTATTGCTGCAAATGGGGGTCACATCAGATACTGAAAGCAAAGGTTCACATACTTTTGCCACTCACAAATATATAATATTCGATCATTTTCCTCAATAAATAAATGAACAAGTATAATATTTTTGTCTCATTTGTTTAACTGGTTTCTCTTTATCTACTTTTAGGACTTGAGAGAAAATCTGATGATGTTTTAGGTCATATTTATTTAGAAATATAGAAAATTCTAAAGGGTTCACAAACTTTCAAGCACAACTGTATTTGCTATCACTCTCCAATTTTCAAATTTCACACATTTACATCTATTTTTTGAGCAATGATCAGGAGAAAAGGAAGTGGTCAATGACAGACAGGGGTTAATACAAGAAGTCAGAAAGAAAGTCTACAAAGTCAAAACATTAACCAAAAATCAAAATCAAAAGTACAGAGCTATTTTAAAATCTTGCGTATAATGCACATTATATACAAGATTAAAACATCTGTTTCAGGTGCTGTGGCGGTGGAGGTCACACTGCGACGCAATCTGTTTTGTACACTTCAGCTATCGATCAGTTGGTGCCAGGACCACACTTCTGTTTTGATCTTGATCTCCAGATCACTTACATCAAAATTGGAGTCCAACATGTCAGAGTCCATCCAAAATAACAAAATATACACAAAACATCATCCACTGAGTATTTTGCTTTGTACATTCACTTCTCTCTCTCACCAGATGTCAATGCTATTTTTGCCGTTGCAATTTTTGCCATTGTTTGCTCTTCACTATTCACGCAAATGCAAGGATTAGACGTCACAAGTCAATGAGTGTAACATTCCTCCAAGCACTTTTACAGCTGCTTATATACCTCATCCCTCTGTCGACAAAAGTAGACATCCGCCGGAAAATCTTGAAAAGTTAAATGTGCACATTATATGTGAATTCCTTTAATTTACCTGATCAGCATGTGCTGATCTGTCCACAAACAGTAAATCAAAATTAATTTTATCATGGGCCAGAGAGGCAAAAAAATTAACCAAAGGTGCAACTTATAACCAATTTTTACCTTTGGTGTTCCCATTATACAATAAATCAGATCCTTTTTAGTAATTTGGATAGTTTAATTGCATTATTATGTCTTAACTAATATTAATGGCTAGATGGGGAACTTATTTCATGTGCTTTTCACCTTTCCTGGAATAATATTGATTGTGATTGTATGATAGTACTAGCTGATTACCCAGTGGCTTCGTTCACTAAGTGCAAGGGAAAAATGTAAAATGTAGTATATAAATTATTAAACAGTAAAACATTAACATGTAAGAAGTAAAGATACATTGAGTAGTACTGGAGTGCTTTCAGGTAAAGTGCATTTTAAAGGCGCTATAACACAACAGGTAAGTAGCACTAACAGCAGCTTAAATGTATTTGGATCATCTCTCGGTAGCACATCCCTTGTGAAAGGTGCTACACGACAACTGTGGTGTAGAAATTACATTTTCTATGTGACCCTGCAAATTTCTGCCTGACAACCTTGCACTACATGCCTGTGATTTAAGAAAAAAAATATTCTGAGAAATGTGGACGCTGCCCTCCGTCATTAACAGGCAGAAATTCCAAACAATTCAGAAGTCCAAAACTTAACATGAAGAGGTCAGTACATCTTCTTAGATGTAAACCCTCCATCTTCTTAAAAGAATTTACCACAAAAGCAACCTTAAATGTTGCGGGGTTTTAGTGACCTGAACACACCGTAAGGGACAGTAAGTAGTCGTGCAGCGCAATTTACAAAGAGACTTTTGCTTCGATGGCGCCAATCACACACTCATTCGCAAAGATTTCCACTCTCCCAGGAGCTGACAGCGCACTGGAAGTGTCACAAACAGTGCGAGAAGAGAGGAAGCTGCCCGAAACTGCAAAGCTCTCGACCCGGCAGAGCAGCCCAACATTCCACGCTTCCCGAGTGTCCACTTTGTTCTCACAACCCCTCACCGCTGATGGCGGTGTAGTCTTCACATTGTTTACAGCTCGGCGCAGTTAAAAAGTAGAAAGACGCAAAGCTGTTTTCCTCATCTCTTCTACTATCAAGTACTGCCAATTAAAAAAAAGTTATAATGTGGCAGTTTCCGCGACCGTCACGTGGATGAATAAATAAAACCTCTCTGTCAGAATGTGCCTGGCGGAGAAAGGGTCAGTGTTGGAGTCCAAAGAGGAGGCCTGGGAGAGGGTGACGCGGGGCGCACTTCTATGGGATAGATCACCGTGTTTGTGTTAACTTCTTTTCAATATCAGTAAAATAACTCTCACACAAAAATTAACAATTCATAAAGACAACATAAAAATGGTGTCCACAAACGAAGTGATTAGATCCTGTATTATAATATGTCAATACGTAATTTCTGTTTCGCATGGTCATACGTAATTTCCATTTCAAACGCGAAAAGAATTTTATATACATACTGTAGATTGTTCATTTATTTTTTATAGTGATTTTCTTTTGGTAATTTCACTTTATTGTTCACGCAGTATGACTTGGCTTCTAGTTTGTTTAACTGAGTAGTGTGGCATTATTACCAAGATTGAGTAAAAAAAGGATTATATTTAGTACAGTAAATAATTGTTGGGTGGTTATTGGGGGTTTTATGTTTTTGGGATCCCTTTTGTTATATATAAAAAAAAAAAAAACTACAAATGGTCTCAGACTTCCCATATAACTATTAACAGCTCGCCAGTCGATGCCATTTTCACATCACTTCTGTACACAAGCTATTGGGCCACCATAAGCCAATTTGTGTGTTTTTAACTACATGACATTGTAATGTACTGTTAACAAGCATGTATTTAATACTAATGCATATAATTACATTTTATTATCACTGCTATTTTTAAATGTGACTCATCGTTACAAAAATATTTAATAAACAAAAATGTGATAAGTGGCTCTTTGATAACATAACCAAAGAAATGTAAAGTGCTCCAACTTTCATATCAGTTAACCAAGCTCCTGAATACACCTAAATTTTTTTTGACACACATACATTTTCTTACATGTTAATCACTGAGGTCACACTATAAGCTTTGAATGATTCTTTTTCATGGAGGGAATAATTTCATTCATGGTGCGTGATATTATTTTAGGTTTTCCATTTTGCATGTAAAGAAAGCAATCATGAAATAATGACTCTGAAACATGATAGGGAAGACATCCAGGAATGATCACCATTCCTGAGTAACATTTTTATTATTGTGTCCTTTCAGAGTCATAGACTGAAATATGACAAAAGCTGTAGGCCGCAATAAACTTACATGAAGAGAGATCTGTGGCATATCACAAAACTTGTAGCTAAATGATATAGCATTACATAGGATGTGTTTATTTCGGAACAATATTAATTAGTCTCACTTTCCTGAAATAATGAATGCTTTATAAAGACAATTGTTTGCCATATACAAATAAAATCAAAGTATAAAAGTTCAGAATAGGGATGCTGTTTTAGATGAAGTTGCTGTCCTGAGAAGAATCTGCATGTGCTTTGTCAATGCACTCATGGAAGAAACGTCTTCAGCTTCAAAAGAGCATTACTTCCACAGATGTCCTCACACCATTAACAGGTACGCGTATTCTCTCCCAGAGCCTGCTTTTACGATACACTATTCAGTTGTTAATATAATGAAATTACATGCTTTATAAACTGTTCTTGCAGATGCATTCATTGCTCTGTGAAGCATTTTATTAGCGGTTTATGGGTGCTGGCCTCTTAACTGGCACTGCTAATAGAAATGCAAAAACAAAGGAAAATTAAATCAATTCAGTGCACAAATGAAACTCCTGTTCCTATCACATGGGAAGCCACCATTTATGAACTTCAAAAATGTAACATAATGCCTTCAGAAATTATACACTTTTAATGATAACCATGGTTTTAGAAAAAAAAACTAAAATTTAAAAAATCAGAAAGCCTGCTTTTGATATACAGTGTTCAGTTATTACTATATTGAAATAACATGCTTTACCAAGTTACAAATCATATAAAAATGGAATTCAGATATGCATGGAAAATACAATTACAGTCAAATTGATTGACTCTCAACAGTTTAACATAAAAATAAAAACTAAATTTCAAATTTAGCACACAATTATTTCAACCACAAAAAAGCAGTAGAGTTTAAATTGCAGTAAAACTGCTACTGTCTTGCAAATATGTTCTCTTGTATTAATTTGTTGGATTACCTTGTCACAAACCAGAAGTTTTCATAAAACTCATACAGTATATAATTGCCTAATATTATGCTATTTTACCATATACTGAAGTGCTAATGTGCCGTGAGATTTATTACAAAAAATCACTTTAGTCATTGATACGCTGAAGCCACTAGTTATAATATAATGAATTCCTAAAATTTATATATGAGCATGTAGACATTTCTTTTTAAAAACTGAGATAAGTGCAGCGACATAATGAGCAGAAATGCAAATTTGGCATTTCATAAATTAATATATTCTATTACTAAAATTAATTATTATTAAATTATGCAAGTCCTTCTAAACCCTGCAATGAGAACAATGAAGCTGAGGTATTGAATAAATATAATATAGGATAACTGAATATATTATCTTGTTTGAAATTAGCAATGATATCTGCACAGGTTGTTTATTTCTCCACAAAACAAAAACAGCAACATTTACAGCTACCTAAATCTACCAATGTGCAATGAAATGAAAGACTTACTGTACTCCTTTTTCCTAACAATTAATAACAAGTAGAATATGTTCTCAAATTCTTAGAAATGGAAGCAACAAAAGACAAATTTATCATCGATCAGTTAAAAACAGGATTCCGACTAATCCCTGCAAGCACTGGATTATTGTGCTGCTTTCTTTTTAGGAGAGAAAGGGCAAAGATGAAGAAACATAAACTCATGACACCCAAAATGATTATCCCAGAAATCAGTGCACTTGTAACTGAATTTATCTGGAAGGCAGGTCCATTGAGCTGTGCTGCAAAAAAACACAGTGGTATATAGTTAGTAACTTACATCTATCAGCATTTTAAAATGACTAAGGCTTTTAATTTTTCTCTAAAAAACTGTATAGAAGTTTTCTATCAAGTAGCGACAGATTATGTACCGTTCAACATTACAAAATATAAAGAGTGTTCACTCCTTGGAAGTTTTTACATTGTATTATTTTACAACTTTGAATCACAATGGATATAATTTGTCTTTTTTCACATTAATCAACAAAAAAGATTCTTTAATGTCAAAATGAATAAAGATCTCTGGAAATTGTCATTTTGTAACCCCCTTAAAGTAGATTAGGGTCATGGAAGGGGCTCTGCAATGTGATCGAAATAAATTACAAAATAATTGATCACGTAAATAAGACAGTCTTTACTAAATAGCCTCGAGCCTGTGAGCACAGGTCTTTAAAGGTTTTGAACATTTGAACACTTGCCATTTTCCCCCATTCATCTTTGCAAAACTGCTTAAGGTCGCATGGGAATTGTAAGTGAACAGCCTTCTTCAAGTCCAGCCACATATTCTCAATTGGCTCACCCACTCCAGGACATTGATGTTATTGTTTTTAAGTTATTCCTATGTATCTTCGGCTTTATGCTAGGGGTTGTTCTCTTGCTAGAAAAGACATTTTCTCCCAAGGTGCAGGTTTCTTGCAGACTGCATAAAGTTTTTCTCCAGGAGTTTCCTGTATTTTGTTGCATTCATTTTACCATCACAAGCCTTCCAGGGTCAGATGCACAGAAGCACCCCCAACAGCATAATGATGCCATCAACACCTTGATTCACCTTGCGTGCCAAACATGGTGTTTAGTTTGATAACCAAAAGGCTCCGATCAGAGTGCCCATGCTGAACTCTGTCCAGCACTGAAAGTGCTTGCAATAGGCACGTGAGCATCAGAATTGGACCATGGAACAATGCAAGAAGGTGTCCTGGTCTAATGAATCACATTTTTCTTTTAGATCATGTGGATGGCCCGGTGTGTATGTGCACTGTTTACCTGGTGAAGAGATGGCAGCAGGATGCACTATGGGAAGAAGGCAAGCTGGCAGTAGCAGTGTGATGTTCTGGTTAATCTTCTGCTGGGAAACTGTGAGCCCTAGTATTCATGTGGACATTACTTTGGCATATACCATCTACATAAAGATTTTTCCAGACCATATACACCCCTTCATGGGCAGTGGCCTCTTTCAGCAGGATAATATGCCCTGCCAGACAGTAAAAATTGTTCTGGAACAGTTTGAGGAACATGAAAAAGTGTTCAAGATGTTGACTTGGTCTCCAAATTCCTGAGATCTTAATCCAAACAAGCATCTGTGGAATGTGGGGCAGAAATGAGTCTGATCCATGGAGGCCCCACATCACAATATACAAGAATTAAAGGATCTGTTGCTAAAGTTTTGGTGCCCAATACTACAGGACACCTTCATAGATCTTATGGAGTCCATGCTTTGATGGGTCAGAACATTAGGGTGACCTACACAATATTAATCAGGTGGTTTTAATGTTGTGGCTAATCAATGTAAATTCAATATTAAGATCTTAAATTGATGCAAATACAGTTTTTTTTTGTGGAAATGCTGGTTATTTCACTTTTGTTAAGGAATTCCCTATTGTTTCTGACTTTCACAGATGGAGATGAAAAGGGACATTGCAAAACAATGACATGTTAGGATTAAAAGCGCAATTTGAAGTGGGAGCAGAGCACACTCACTTCAACTTTAATCTGGTTTTGTATACATTGATCATATTGGGGCTTCAAAAGAAGACTTACAGGAGAATTGTTCGATCCAGTTTTCATTATTTTGTAATAGTTAAAGAAAGTTACCAGCTGTTGTTCATCAATTCATACCTATTTTTACCCATTTTTCTATAGGACACACAGTGGAACCTCGGTTCACGACCATAATTCGTTCCAAGACTCTGGTCTTAAACTGATTTGGTTGTGAACCGAAGTCATTTCCCCCATAGGATTGTATGTAAATACAATTAATCCGTTCCAGACCATATGAACTGTATGTAAATATTTTTTTAATGATTTTTAAGCACAAATATAGTTAATTATACCATAGAATGCACAGCGTAACAGTAAACTAAATGTAAAAACTTTGAATAACACTGAGAAAACCTTGAACAACAGAGAAAACTAACACTGCAAGAGTTTGCACTATAGCGCTACGAACTTCGCTGTAAACAGAAGTGAAGTGGAGGTTAAAATCCAATAGAAAAAAGTCTTCATTAAATACAACGAGGCTAAAACAATGCTCCAATCGGTCTCTTTAAAAACAATCCCGGTGCATTCTTTAACTGCCTTCTCGGCCTTATGCGTCCAGCCGTCTCTCTCTCTCTCTGTGTGTGTCTCTGTCGCACGTGTGTGTGTGTGTGTCTCTCTCTCTCTCTCTCGCTCGCTGCACAGGGAGAGACTGAACACGTGCGAAAATCATCAGCGCGCACAAACCGAAAGGGAATCTGGCTTGTTCATATACCGAGTGTGTGGTCGTGAACAGATGCGAAAGTTTGACAAACTTTTTGGTCGTAAACCGATTTGTATGTGTTCTGAGACGTTCGTGAAGAGGTTCCACTGTACTCTGAATTATTATTATTATATATTTGCCAAATATCTTTACACACAGTGACTTACAAGGTCACTAAACATTACATTTGATTACTGTATGTATAATTTTTGTGGGCAACACACGGAGGACATACATTAAGTGTCTTCTTGAAAGTCACCCAGCGAGTCAGTGATGGGGATCTGAAGAGGAACCTTTGAGTTTTAAAGTCCATTATCCTTTCCTACATTGTACTGCTTCTTACTCATCAAATAAACCATAATGTCTTTTTATTTGGTGTTTTTTCTTTTGTTTTCTCTTTTTTTAGTGTTTTTCTTTTTTTTAAGATAAAGGAGGCGACCCATTGTCTCTAGTACATGCGCCATTTGAAGACATTCACAGGCTAATGTTCAAGGTTTGGAGTAAATGTCATGGTTTGTATCCCTGACAGCACTTAATGTCATACTGAACAGTATTATACATTAACAATATAAATATCAAAAATATGAACAGAAACTGCCCATCAACAGCCAATTACTCAACAAATTATTGTAAAAAATGATAAAGAATTATGTGCAACCCCAATTTCAAAAAAGTTGAGACACTGTGTAATACGTAAATAAAACCAGAGTGCAATGATTTGCAAATCTCATAAACCCATATTTTATTCACAATAGAACATAGAAAGCATATAAGAGGTTGCAAATGAGACATTTTACTATTTCATGAAAAATATTAGCTCATTTTGGATTTGATGGCAGTAACATGTCTCAGAAAACAGTTATAACAGTGGTAACAAAAGGCTGGAAAAGTAAGTGGCACTAAAATGAAACTGCTGGAGGACATTTCACAATTAATTAGACATATTGGCAACAAGTCAGTAATATGATTGGGCACAAAAAGAACATCTTAGAGTGGTAGAGTCTCTCAGACATAAAGATGGGCAGAGGTTCACCAATCTGCAAAAAACTGTCTATAAATTGTGGAACAATTTCAGAATGTTCCTCAATGTAAAATTGCAAAGACTTTGAATATGCCATCATCTACAAAACATAATACAGTGGAACCTCGGTTTACGAGTAACTTGGTTTACGAGTGTTTTGCAAGATGAGCAAAAATTTTTAATAAATTTTGACTTGATAAACGAGCGATGTCTTGCAATACGAGTAGTATGGATACACTTTGTCTGCTGAGCGTCATGTGATCACAACTGAGCTGATGGTGGTTCTCTCTCTCTCCTTATCTCGCTCGCTCGCTCAGCGCGTCTTTTTCTCTCTCTCTCCTTATCACACGCTCTCGCCCAGTGCGTCTTTTTCTCTCTCTCTCCTTATCTTGCTCGCTCATCGCGTCTTTTTCTCTATCTCCTTATCTCGCTCGCTCGCCCAGTGCGTCTTTTTCTCTCTCTCTCCTTATCTTGCTCGCCCAGCGCTTCTCTCTCTCTTCTTATCTCGCTCGCCCAGCGCCTCTCTCTGTTTACTACAGCATTGTGACTGTGTGTGTGTGCGCTGTGAAGTGCGAGTCCTCATCTTGCTCCCCAAAACACGAAGCTGAGTCTCAGTACTTTAACACCAGCTGAATAAACACCAGTTTATTCAGTTTGAAACAGTAACAGCGCTGTTATTTATTGCAGCGGGATCTTTATAATGTTCCTTGATCTTTTTGGATGCGCTTATATGGCGAACTGCTACAGCGCTGGGAGACTGCGATTGCTTTGGGACACTCTTCAGCGTGTCATCCCGTTGGGTGGAATTCCACATGAGTTTAGAAACTCACACCAGCCATGATTCTTTTTAAATGTAAATTGCAGGTTAATTTGTATTATGTATTTTACTTTATATTTTGTATTAATCCTTTTTATATGAATAGTTTTGGGTTGTGGAACGAATCATCTGAATTTCCATTATTTCTTATGGGGAAATTTGCTTTGATATACGAGTGTTTTGGATTGCGAGCACGTTTCCAGAACGAATTATGCTCGCAAACCGAGGTTCCACTGTATCAAAAGATTCTGAGAATTTGGAGAAATCTCTGTGTGCAAGGGACAAGGCCAAAAATCAATATTGAATGTCAGTGATCTTCAGGCCTTCAGGAGGCACTGCATTAAAAATAGGCATTACTCTGTTATGTAAACCACTGGATGGGCTCAGAAATATTTCCAGAAATCACTTTCTGTGAACACAGTTCGCCATGCCATCAACAAATGCAGGTTAAAGCTCTATCATGCAAAGAAGAAGCCATATGTGAATATCATCCAGAAAAAAAAAATGCTGTCTTCTCTTGGCCAAAACTCATTTAAAATGAACTGAGGCAAAGTGGAAAGCTGTTCTGTGGTGAGACAAACCGAAATTTGAAATTCTTTTTGGAAATCATGGATTCCATGTCCTCCGGATGAAAGAAGAGAGGGACCATCTGGCTTGTCATTAGCACTCAGTTCAAAAGCCTGCATCTCTGATGGTATGGGGGTGCATTAGTGCCTGTGGAATTGGTGTTGGCATCAAGAAAGGCACCATCAATGCTGAAAGGTATATTCAGGTTTGAGAACAACATATGCTCCCATCTAGATAATATCTTTTTCAGGGTAGGCCTTGCAAATTTCAACAAGACAATGCTAAACTGCATACTGCATCTATTACAACAGCAAGGCTTCATAGAACAGTCGGGGTGCTGAACTGGCTTGCCTACCGTCCACATCTTTCACAAATTAAAAACATTTGCCACATCATGTAACGAAAAAGATGACAAAGAAGACCCAGGACTGTTGAGCAACTAGAATCCTATATCACACAACAATCCTGTCCCCAAAGTCCAGCAACTGGTCTGTTCAGTTCCCAGACATTTATGGACTACTGTTAAAAGAAGAGGGGATGCTTTACAGTGGAGAACGTGGTTCTGTTCAAACTTTTCTGACCTGTGTTGCTGCCATTAAATTCAAAATGAGCTAATATTTTTAATGAAATAGTAACATTTGCTATGCTTTCGATGTTCTATTGTGAATAAAATATGGGTTTATGAGATTTGCAAATCATTCCATTCTGCTTTTATTTATGTTTAATGTCCCAACATTTTTGGAATTGGGGTTGTACATAATTTCCTTTTATAAAGAGTTAAGCAAATATTGTAAAATATACTAGGGGAACTTGTAATGCAGGCATAAACCTTTATAGGATGGCAATCCATCACAGAACACACTTGCTCATATAGAGTCAGTTTAGACCTGCCAAATAATTTACCATACATTATGTTAGGGATGTTGAAAGAACCTGGAGAGAGAAAATAAGAATGGGCACAGTTGCAAACTTCAAAAATGGTCACCGGAGCTTTGAGTCAGTAATGCTAGCCACTGAACAACAGGACAGTCGTGATATCAGAACAAAGGTATTAGGTGCATGGTAAGTATTCATGAGATGTCAAAATGCTCAAACAAACTGAATTAAGCCTTCTTAAATCAACATCCATAGACTCTAGCTGATAAGACAGACAGTGATGCATAAACTCCTTGATTGTAAAAAAAAAAAATGAAAAAGCTACTCTCAACGATGATAATATAGAGTAGCTAGCATTTCTAGACTGACAATTTATTCTAAATGTTTATTATTAGATGATCCTAAGTAAGATTTTTAATTAGAATTCCAAATACTGAATGAAACTCAGCCATTAACAACATACAACCCTCATCACACTGTTCAGAAAATGATACATTATACACATTTATCTGAGATAGCACCCAAAATCTGAATAATGTCATTGAGCACCTGTTTTGCCAGGTCATATGTTTTGGGAATGCCCTACACTGATCATATTGGGAAAACACCATTGTTTATTTGTGTCACAGGTTGAGATTCATAGTTACTTCAAATTGATTAATATCATGCAGAAAGAAGAAAAATGGGTGTTTGGACCACTCATATAGGAGAGGCCACATCAGAATGGAAAATGAAAGGGCTGAGACTGTGGCTGAACTTGTAATACCAGTACATTTGTACAGCTTAGACACTGTCTCTTTTAGACAGCATGTTAATTGGCTCTCAGAATGCTTAGAACTAGTAATACTCTGGAAATTTGAAATAGTGATGAAAAGTCATCACAGAGTCATGTAATTTGTCCTAATTGTGTAATCGGAGAACCTCAAGGAAATGAGATTAGCAACTTGCAGTCGTTAAGTTAGAGTTGCTATCTGTCCTGAAATTTTGTCATCTGCCACTGTCTTTAGGTGGATGAAATGGCTACCATGTGCTCTCAGGCATTCTCTTTTTGGAAGGAAGAACAATGTACTGTATGCTTGCATAAAAAGATAGATAGATGATGGCAACATCTTAATTTATGAAACAACTGGCAACTGTGACCAACTGTGTCTTACACCATGACAGCCATTGTTGTGGCAGTATGATATTTGAGAATGTAGTTCAGTTTAAGGGCTATCAGTGTAGTTGTTATCTGTGAATGAAAGCAGAGCCAATATTATTACACCTTGGGCGCCACTGTCTTTAGGTGGATGAAATGGCTACTATGTGCTCTCCGGCATTCTCTTTTTGGAAGGAAGAACAATGTACTTTATGCTTGCATAAAAAGATAGATAGGTGATGGACATCTTAATTTATGAAACAACTGGCAACTGTGACCAACTGTGTCTTACACCATGACAGCCATTGTTGTGGCAGTATGATATTTGAGAATGTAGTTCAGTTGAAGGGCTATCAGAGTAGTTGTTTTCTGTGAATGAAAGCAGAGTCAATATTATTACACCTTGGACGCAGCACGGGACAGTGGATGCATGTTGCACAGTGGTCACTTATCCAAGTAAGAATTTAATGGTACCCTGAACAGCTGGCAGTAAGCTTGAATGTGATTCCTAACCCCCTCCATAACTCAGTTTCTCTTCAAGGAAGAATGCAAAGTTGTTGGTTTTTTTTTTTAGAATTTAGAATTCATTAATTCTACTCCAGACAAACAAGCTGGGTCTCTTCCAACACTTCTGAGCCCTCCATATGTTTCAGCCATTTTTTTCATATCAGGTTCTCTGAGAAAATAACTGTGCAATTTTTTTAGGTTAGGATGTGTAACAAGACTGATTGAAAACATAAATGTAGGAGATGTAGTATCAATTATAAAAAAAAAAAAAATCAATCAAAATGGTAACATTTCTTAACTTGTAGATTTTATACGTTTTTGTGCATCTCCAAAATTGTTTTTGCTGCTTGTATATTTTTTCTGTGCTTTTCAAATACAGATAATGCATCTGCCTCTTTGTTTTTCTATTGTAACTTTGTTTAAGCCTTGCTAATTGTGTATCCCATTATGTTTTGAGTCTTCCACAATGATATTTTGTCTAACCGTCACCATGATGCATGTTCCCATTGCTAGGGGGCATGTCAGTAGAAGACACTTCATCTGATATCAAGGAAGCAATGTAATATAAGTCGATATCATGAGGGACTCACTGTCAACATTTGCGAATACTTTTAAAAGCTCTGTATAGCTCTGATTAATTTCAGGCAAATAATTCCTAAAACTTTCCTTTTTGACTTTGATTTTTGTTCTACTATTATGATCGATGACAATATTTTTGACTCTCTGGTTTTGACTTTGGCATGGCTTAGTCTTTTGTTTTCATTTGTTTGTCCACTTGTTCCTATCCTGTCTGCTCCATTTCTCTGTGTCAGAACATAAACTTTGATCTTTAGATTCAGACTGAGAGATAAACATAGAATGTTCAGATTTGGTACAGGTCCGTAGTGAGCAGAAGCACTTGCAGAGTTTAGTGAATACTACCACTCAGGTGATAGAAAGAATCAGGATGGAGAATATAATTTGGTTAAAAAGATAAATACTTTCTCCTCTTATGTAATAAGCGAGCATAAAGTAGAAAATAAGAGTGAGCTTGATATGAACAAGTGTAAAAAAGATATAGTAATAACAGAAAGGAAAGGTATATTATATACTGTAGAATAAGTGTCAAAGAATGACAAATACAATAAAAGACCTTTGTTTTTATTGTGGATGGTCATGGCAATTCAACATAAACTGCATTAACGTATTGAAAATGGTGATATTATTGTTATGTGCATGGATACAGGAAACTGGTCAAACTGGTTTATCATTGGCAAAAAACGTTTAACTGTATCTGTCTGTAGTGGCCAGTCTTTTGATTTTCTGCCATTAGTTGACTCCAGAGTCACCTAAAATTGTATTAGTTCTAGTTTGATAGAGCAATTATATACAACAGAAATCTCTTTAACAATGCAATTACAAATCCCAGCTGTAAATGATGTTTGTATTGTTGAAGGAATTTTAGATACTATAACAACAGTAGGATCTCTTCAGACTGGATGTCAACATTTGAAAGAAATACAATTTTATATAATTGAATCCCCTACTCCCGAACATATTTTAGATTCTGTGAATAAAATGTTATGTACCTGTGAACATTTGGAAAACTAAAGAATATATTACAATGAATTTTGTGTTGAGAACTGTGGACAAAACATTTTGGTCACTCATGTCACAGGTTTCACACCATACTTTCACAATTTGAAGAATAGAGAAAGGTATTTAGTAAACAGAATTCGTTAGAGTTGCCCCAAACCTCCCATATTCTATTGATTTATTACCCGATCCACCTCTATCTAGTCTACCTGAATCCAAATCTTAAACAATCTGAACATTTTTATTATTATTATTAGACCATTCAGTAGTCCTTTTGGGGGCTACATTCTTTTCTCATTACAAAAAGGATGGCACTTTGTGGCCCTGTATTGATTATAAGTCATTAAATAAGCTAATGGTTGTGAATAATTATCCACTTTCATTATTTTCCTCTTTGCTAAATCAAAACACTGGTCCCACTATTTTAACCAAAATGGATGTAAGGAGTGATTATAATCATGCATGAATTCACCAGGTTGATGAAAGGAAAACAGCATTCAAATACAGCAATCAGACACTATGAATCTCTTGTCATGCCATATGGACTAGCAAGTTTTCCAGTCATTTAAAAATGGCATATTTCAAGAAATGTTGGGAGTTTATTTACTAGTTTATATTGATGACCTATTGATTTCTTCTAATGATGTAGACCAACACACTTGTTATATTAAGTTTGAGCATGGCTGTTTGTCAAACCAGAGAAATGTGTTATCACATTGTCATTTTCCAGAGAACCCTTTGCAAATATAAGTAAAAATTAAGTTTATCATGAATTATTGGAAATATATTCACAACTATCCACACTTACTAAAAAATCTTCATTTAAATTTATCTGGACACACAAGATTTCTTCAACAAGCTAAATCCATGTTTATATCTCCTCTTAACCTTAATCACCCAGACTCCACACTGCTATTTAAATTAAGAGGTTGATGCTTCCAGTATTGAAGTAGCTGCTACAAGTATTTTTGATAAACATACACAATATATACTGCTCACAAAAATTAAAGGAACACTTTAAAGAAACACATTAGATACATCAGATCTCAATATGAAGTTGGATATCTATACAAATAACGACAGGGCAATGTCTTAGGAACAAAAGGATGCCAAGTCTTTTAATGGAAATAAAAGTTTTCTGCCTACAGAGGGCTCAATTGTGTAGACACCCTAAAATCAGAGTGAAATGAAGATGTGGCAGGCTAGTCCATTTTTTCAAAAACTTAATTTCTGCTACTCAAAATGCTTTTCAGTATCTTGTGTGGCCCCACGAGCTTGTATGCATGCTTGACAATGTCGGGGCATGCTCCTAATGAGACGACGGATGGTGTCTTGTGGCATTTCCTCCCAGATCTGTATGAGGGCATCCCTGAGCTGTTGTACAGTCTGAGGAGCAACCTGGCGGCGCCTAATGGACCGAAACATAATGTCCCACAGATGTTCTATTGGGTTTAAGTCAGGGGATCGTGAAGGCCATTCAATTGTTTCAATTCCTTCATCCTCCAGGTACTGCCTGCATACTCTTGCCACATGAGGCCGGGCATTGTCGTGCATTAGGAGGAAACCAGGACCTACTGCACCAGCGTAGGGTCTGACAATGGGTTCAAGGATTTCATCTCGATGCCTTATGGCAGTCAGAGCACCATTTCCTACGCAGTAGATGTCTGTGCGTCCCTCCATGGATATGCCTCCCCAGACCATCACTGACCCACCACCAAACCTGTCATGTTGAACGACGTTGCAGGCAGCACATCGTTCTTCTCCAGACTCTTTCACGTCTATCACAGCTGCTCAGGGTGAACCTGCTCGTCTGTAAAAGTACAGGGCCAGTGGCGGACTTGCCAATTCTGGTGTTCTTGAGCAAATGCCAGTCAAGCTCCACGGTGCTGGGCAGTGAGCACAGGGCCCACTACAGGACGTCGGGCCCTCAGGCCATCTTCATGAAGTCTGTTCCTGATTGTTTGGGTAGAGACATTCACACCAGTGGCCCTCTGGAGGTCATTCTGTAGGGCACGAGCAGTGCTCAGCCTGTTCCGCCTTGCACAAAGGAGCAGGTATCGGTCCTGCTGATGGGTTGAGGACCTTCTACGGCCCTGTCCAGCTCTCCGAGAATAACAGCCAGTCTCCTGAAATCTCCTCCATGTTCTGGAGATTGTGCTGGGAGACACATTAAACCTTCTTGCTGCAGCACGTGTGGATGTGCCATCCTGGAGAAGTTGGACAACCTGTGCAACTTCTGTAGGGTTAAGGAATCACCTCATACTGCCAGTAGTGATAATTACTCAAGCCAAAACTAACACGAGTGGAAAACCAGCCAAAAAAGATCAAGAGGGAGAAACTTGAAATGACCTCCACATGTAAAACCAGTCCTGTTTTGAGGGTTTTCTAATTGTTGCCACTTTAGTGCACCTGTCGTTAAGTCCATGAACACCAATACAGCTGAAAGTGATTAACAATGACCTCAGCTGCTAAACCAACCAGAAAATTATCAGACAGGTTTAATTGATTTCATGCCAGGCCCAATAAAAAAAGTGTTCCTTTAATTTTTGTGAGCAGTGTATATTACATCTTGCCTGAAGAAGGGGCCTGAGTTGCCGTGAAAGCTTGCATGTTGCTTTTTTTTTGCAATAAAAGGCATTATTTTGCTTGACTTCTCACTGTTTAATATACAGGGAAACTATGTCCTTGTGTCTTCTATTTAAAAAAAAAATTAGCTACACTAAACAAAATAATGATGTAAGAAATTAAGAATTATTGGAAAAAAATACTACTGGTTGGAGGGGGTGCTATTGGTTGGAGGGGCCAGAACAATCATTATTTATACCAAAAGGAAGAATTTATTTTAAGATAGACAAGCTTGTAAACTCATGCCAAGCCAGATGGGCGTTAATTTTAATAGTTGTAATTTTGCATCATGCTTGGGATAAACACAAGAAGGCAGATGTTCTAACCTGACAATATGATAATGACAAGACTATTTCAGAATCAAAATTCTTTTTGCTACTGAAAACAAATTACCCGTTACTGCCCTGAATAGTCCTGATTACTTGATTTTTTAATTACTATGGCCTTGGAGAATTTTGAATTTCCACAAAACATTACTAATAATAAGCTCTGTGTACCTGAATCTGTTAGACATAAAGTACTCCTTTGGCCCCATTGTGCTCCAATTCTTGGTCATACTAGCACTTTGCTTTTTGACTTTGATTTTTGTTCTACTATTAAGATTAACAACATATAGTTTTGACTTTCTGGTTTTGACTTTGGTATGGATTAGTCTTTTGTTTTCATTTGTTTGTTCACTTGTTCCTATCCTGTCTGCACCATTTCTCTGTATTAGAACATAAAGTTTGATTGTCAAATTCAGACCACGAGTTAAAATAGAATGTGCAGATTGGTTACAGGTGTGAACTTGCCGATTTTAGTGAATACTACCACTCAGGTGATAGAAAGAATCATGGTATCTAACAAACTGAACAAGTAAACCTTTATAAACATTTTTGTTTGATCTTACTTCAGTGTCATCTTCTGTTAGGATTTTAGCGGAAGCAGTCCACATAACCAAAGTATTTTTATACCACTAAAAATCATAATTAAAAAAAAGAAGTGGCACACAATAATAAATATTTTATATTTTAAATATTTAAAATTGATGACATGGTGTACCTTACAACTGCAGGGATCTGAATCCTATATTCATCATACTCTCCGTAGAATTTGTGCATTCTCCCTCTGTACACATGGGTTTTCTCCTGGAGCCTCATGTATAAACAGTGCATATGCACAAAAACATTGCGTAAGCCCATTTCCATGCTCACATCGCGATGTATAAAACCTAAACTTGGTGTAAAGCCACGCACATTTTCACACCAGCTAAATGCTTGGCATACGCAAGTTTTCCACTCAGTTTTGCAGACTGGTGGCACCCAGCGTCAAAGCAATGCTTTTGTTCCAGTGTGGTTTTCTTTTTTAGATCCACATCCCTGATGCGGCTTTATCAAATACCTTAAAAGTTTTGAAGAATCGGCGTTCTAAGTTTACAGATGGCTTAACATCTATTACAAAGCTGAAAGTATGGTGATTGGTTACTTGGAGAAAGAAAAGGATAGGAATTGGTTAGTACGTTTTGAAAGAGACAGTACTGCTGTACAGCAATAAATTATTACATCAAAGATTGCACACGGCGCAGCAAGCATCTTGTGGAAGGCAGGAACAATCTCTGGACAGGGCACCAGCTCGTCACTATCACTGCACCACTGTGTTCCCCTGTTTAATACATGCTTTAATTCCTACTATCATGAAAATGATATCGAGTATACTTCTCAGTATTTTAATTATTCAGAGAGCTGTTATATCATTATTGTGATGGATTCTGTTTCCAGTCGGAGGAAGAGAAAGCCTGTTTAAAAAGCACGTAGTGATTCACACACATAGAGCACATAGAATACATACAAAACAAAGCATTTAACGTGCTATTTTAGTTACAATGGTACTTGAGCAACTAGTAAATTGAACGATTAAAAGATGAAGTTTATGATGTTCTGACAAAATATACTACCTGATTAAAGTGGAAATTTTAAGATTAAAGTTGACATTTTGAGCTTTTTTCCTACTGTGTGCCTATTTTTTTTCTTTTCTCTGTACCTTAATAAGCGTTCATATGACACTCAGATGGTGGGCCACGACTTGCTTTTTCACTGCGACTTTGAGCTTTGAAGTTTCTCCAACACTCTGTGTTATTTGATTAACTTCCTTTTGTTGTTTATACCACTGTTAAAACCAACAAATAGTTTTTCTTTGCCTCCACTTGGTATTCGCTGAAATTCTTTTTCCATTGCCTTTTCACAGAATGCTGAGCTTAAGTGCTATTTATATTGATTTGCATATTCAAAGAGATGTAATTCTGGGAGGAGTTTGGGAGTGGTGGCAGGCACATGCACGTGTGTTACTTTTCACACTGACCGGGATTTATGTAGCAGAAGAACGTGGAAGTTGACTTACGCACAGATTTATGTATCTGGATTTTTTAGTGCGTACGCACATTTCCGCTTTTGTCTATACGCCACATTTTAGTGTGAATTCTATGCACGGCATTATGCATAAGGCCCCTGGTCCTTTAGCTCCCTCTTCCATCACAAAGGCGTGTTTTTTTTTTTCATTCTAGAATGTGATGTATGCTTTGTGATGGATGGATATCCCAGATGCACCCAGTGCTTCTGGGGTGGACTCCAGTAACCCTGTATTAGAAATTGGATGGATTGGTGGGAACTTAAAATGTGCTCTGTTATGAAAATATGGGAGCCCAGAATTCTAGAATCTGACTTTGGTTCAGAATGAGCATATAAATGGAAGTGGCAAAAAAAAAACTTTTAAAATTCTATTTTGATGTGTTGTACTGCAGTGACTCGCTAGCATTTGTTACATATTAAACTTGCATGTAGCACATGAAAATAAAATTACTTATTACAGAATAACACCTTAGTATATGCTTAATTTTAAATAGCAGTAAATAAAGGGTTCTTTTATAATAGATTGCATGTAATGTTAACCATCAATGCTTGAGGACTGCCATTCTCCCTGTCTGTTCTTCATGTTATGTAACACTCAAGGATATTCTTCTTCATGAAACAGTAAAATCTCAATCAGAATTTCACTTGTTTTTTTTCTTCTTTCACATAAGTACACAGATAATTGTT
This sequence comes from Polypterus senegalus, assembly GCF_016835505.1. Lineage (NCBI taxonomy): Eukaryota > Metazoa > Chordata > Cladistia > Polypteriformes > Polypteridae > Polypterus > Polypterus senegalus. Next base: position 113,977,550 of record NC_053155.1, on the reverse strand, counting down.
CCACATTAAAAGAATAAATATCTGCTAATTCTTAATGTGAAGGGTTTTAAACTAGGCCGCAGATAAAGAGGTCAAAACCTTCAACGTTATTTCTCATAGAAACAGAATATTGATTTTACTGTAATAACTGAATAAAACAATATCTGGATGATAATGGTGTTGCTACACAGTATCAGGCACTGTTGGGCCCCAAGTGTGACTTAAATTTATTCTCACAATCTAATGGCATAAATATTACCACAGAACAAGGTGCTATTTTTTTGAAATGGGATATTAAATATCAACTTACCTAACTGAGAGTTATTTGTTGGGGTTTCATCTGCAATAGCAAACACAGAAAGAATAAAATATCAGTTATCATGATGACAGGCATTTTTATAACACTATTGTTATCATTTGGAGCTGGAAAAAGAAAAATATTGGCAGCTACATTGAATTTGAGTTCTCTGAGACTACCTCAGCAAATAACTGAAAATAAAGAAGGAAACAGATTAGGCAGTAATTTATACAACAAACATTCACAAAGCACAAGTATACCAATACATGATTTGAATTACTTCAGAATGTTCACTGATTCAAAGCCCTAACACAAAATGACAAGTTGCAGTGCTCTCTTTATAGCTTTCAATAAGCACAGACATTCAGTACATTTCAGCATCATTCATTGGAAGAAACTGAAATAATAAGCTGACAGATAACAATGAATCATTTTTTTATTTTATTTGAAGAAAACAACATTTCCTACAGTCAGGTCAAACTTATACAACAAATGACTTCATATTGAGCACACAAACAAAAGAAAGCTAAAACTACAAAAATAAAAATGAATAGAAAAAGAAAAACAACAAAACAGAATTCAACTCCCACCCAAAACAATGACTCATTTAAGTGTGCAGTTTAATAGTGCACAGGCAGGCTGTGGTGTTCTTCTCAGATGTCACCTTTACAAGCTTTTTTTAAAGTTGATATACTGTATATTTGAAGGGATGACATTAAGAAAAAAGATTGGTTCAATAATATATACATTGTTAAATTGTCAAACACATGAATCTCTTGCAGCGATCAATTTAAAGGTGTATTAAAGGAAGAGAACAGATGTTGCATAGTATTTTGTCTGATTTTCATTTCCACCCCTAGAATTAAAGAGCGATCATGCAAAGAACCACTGGCGTTATTTCTACTCCACCTCCAGCTCCTCCTCTTATAGCTCTGGACTATAAATGACTGCTGCAACAACAAGTGAACGTTACTTAGCAGACCTTCACCTTAGAGGGCACACTGAATATACTGTATGTATTCAAAACTTAGTCTGTCCTACTAACTTATTAGAAAAAACAAAACAGAAACTCCATTGCATTTTAGTTGTAGTATGACATCAGCAGGAGGCACTCTTATCGAAAATTTCAAACTCATTAAAATGTTAATAGGGGAGAGAACATATAAAATATGTGTATTTACCAAGCAATAAAGACACCAGCTAGGCACAGGGGTACAAAATAAACAGATGAACAACACCTACAGTCAGGGGCGGATCTACTATGAAACTAATGAGGCATAAGTTTAGGGCCTCAAATCTTGGAGGGGCCCCAACAGGTGACTTTAGTCCACATTGCTTACATATTTTGCGTGTCTACTGTATGAAAATGAGTTATTAAAAAAATTATAATATTAATAATATAATGCAATTCAAAACAAAATAATAGATAATATAAATACATTTTAATTTTAATTTCAAGTACAGCAATTTTAATCAAAATCTGAGATGTAGCGGTTAAATGTTTAAACAAATTCTGGTGATTTGGAAGAACCCTATTGGAAAAGACAACAATGGTTACCCAGACCTCATTGCTGGTTGCAAAGGAGCTGCCATAACTGTTCAAGCTTCAAGGCCAAAAAATGTGGGTCTGCCACTGCCTGGATCCTCTTTGGGCCTGACTAGTGAGTGGGGTGCCTTGTCAACTAACCCAGCTCAATACCTCACTCTTTCCCCTCCTGTTTCTTTGTCTCCTTATGCTGGCTTTTCTTCGTCCTACTGTTTAAGCATCTGGTTCAAACTCTTCTCCTGACTTCAGACTTAATATGCTACTGGTCCAAGGATTGTGTTATACCCACCATGGGGTCACCTACTAGGGTCAGAATCACCCTCTGAAAGTCATTGGTTATATTTTTAGAGCTGGTCGGTACTAGGTGTCCCTGCACTCATTAGCCTTAATTTACCATTAAAGGTCAAATTTTCATTCTAAATTAGAAGCAAGGCCCCACATGTTCCCAGCAGGATCTCCTTGCTGACACTCTTTGTTATATAAGTCACATCCTGTCCGCTGGTATAGCACAGAACTTATAGGCAACCCACAAGACCAGAGGTGATAGCCCCTGCATGAAATAAAGAATTTACAGCACAACACTGAATTAACAACTCCATATTTAATATTTTCATACATTTAACATTTTATTAGATGTCGTTGTTGACTTAAAAAAAAGTTTTGTTATGGTGATGTTCATAAGGTAGCTAAAAAAAGAAATATAATTCTGTACATTTATATAGCGCTCTACTCACTACTCAAAGCACTATCACGCAGGGAGACCCAGAGATGCGAACCCATGATCTCCTTACTGCGAGGCAACACCAATGCCGCTGCTTGATATATGACTCTTATCTGATATTTTTTTGCCTATTCTGATTCATTTTGTGACTGATCCAAGTTGGAGTCCATCCTAATTGTGTCCTGCATACACAGTGCTTAGATGTTTCTACTAGCAAACATATGCAGATTTTAAGCATTTTTGTGCGTGCCTAATGTTTGTCCATAATGTCACGTGATGAGTCATACCAGGTTCTCACCTTTTTGTTAAGCCTAAAAATGCACAGTATATATTTTCTCTTTTTTCAAAAATTACATTTGGATTTTTGAGTCTGGCTTGTTGAATATTTGGTGAATGGGGCCCTTTGGCATTGGAGGCCTCCCTGCTACATGAACACTGCAGGGGCATCTACTTCACCAGTGATCCTATCCATCTGCCAGTCCTCCTAGACAACCGCTTGAGGCATTCTCCACATAAATACATTTGAGGCAGAGCCCAGTCTTTTTCACTGGCAAAATAATTTCTGTCTTTTTTCTTTCTTATCTAGAACCTCTCCATTCACTGTCCCTGTCTGGTGCTACTCGTAATCCTAGACGTACCAGGAAATACAATACTGTGTTTGTATATGTTAGCCTTCTGTTAATAAAAAGATAATATAACTTATTTCTGCTTTTTCAAAAAGTATAGATATTTTATGTCCTTTATATTCTTCTTTTGATTTTGCTATAAGCAGATATAAAAAAAATCCAACTATAACAAATTCAATGCAGTTAATATACAATGTAACAAGCTAAATATGTGCTATAATTTGTGTAGCTTTATTAAAAGGTCTAATCTTTTTGAATCACTTTTAGGAATACCTATAAAATATTGTCATTAAACAATTTTATGAAAGTGCATAAAATACATCGATAAAACTTAGTCACTGAATTACCAAGATAAAGTACTGTACAGTATATTTAAGAGGATATGTGTGTGGCAAGTTGTGTGTATCATCTGTACTATAAAAACACGTATACAATAGTATCTTAATGTATGGTTCAGTTCTGATGTGTAGTCATGGAATCTGTCTTGCAAAATACGTTTTCTTCTGATACTTTTAAGTTATGAAGTGGCTTACCATCCAGTTTCTGGCACTCAGCATGTAGGGAAAATGTAGCTAGTGAGCTGAGTTGAAAGCTGTTGCTTTGATAGTAAGAAGGACATACTGAAAGGCCTGTTGTGATTCACACTAACAGCTGGGTAGTTTTAGGGTCTTTGTTACATGCACAAAGCAGGAAGAAAGACAGGTGTCACATATTTGTTAAGTCTGTCTGGTAGGTAAAGAGCTCTAGGAGTTATTGTGGAGCAGGGACAGAAGGCAGACATTTTAATAAAATATGTGAGCACCCTCTTTCTCTCAATTAGAAATTAATATTATTTCATTCACTCTGGTTGTGGACAAAGTATGGCAAGTTGCAGCACTATTAATAATTACACCTGATAACAAGGTCTGGATTAATAGTCTAGGAAGAACATCATCCAGAAAATGAGAAACAGTGGCTGCTAGAAAAAAGGACAAAAGACTTGATTTGACTGAAAGCCAGAAAAACTGTTTTGCATCCATTTCTACAGACTTTTTTTAGAACCAGAATGAACTGTTTATGTTTGGACTGAATTTGTGTGCGACAAAGTTTTTATACTAGGACCTGAAGCAAGCATCAGAATTCTGCTGAAAGAGGCCAAAGGACTGCATCATCATCACCACCATTGTCGAGCACTGGACTGAGGAAAAGACACCTGGACACTGAGAGATAAAAGCTAAGTGTTCTCTTCCATAAGCACATAACATGGGATGTACTGCATGCAGAGGGAAGCTGGTTTCTAAGGGCAAGACAGGATAGTTTAGGACACATTTGTAGGGATTTCATAGGACCCAAAGGGAGAACAATGATCAAGACAATCAAGAAGACTATGAGGGAATCACTTTGTCCAAAAGGCCTAGACAGATAGGTTATGCCTTATTTTGCATTTGTTTTAATTTTTTGTAGCCTGTATATTGATGTGTATAGCCCACTAGGCTAAACTAGGTGATTTAAAGTGATGTCCATTCTGGGGTGGGTTAAATGTCAATATAGTGTCTTGTGTTTTAATGGTCACTTTGAAACAGGCTATTTTCCTCCACCTCTTGAGGCCCATTAGTTGGGTGTCATAGATATTCTGTGCTTTGTGGGTGATGGAAAGGTGTAAAGGGGCATGAGTGTAAGACCAGTGGTGGAAAAGCAGTAAAGAAGCTTGCAATGTGCTAAGTGAGTACAAAGAGGGGATAAATGGAGTGCTGGATGCCCTAAAGACTATAATCTTAGTCACTTAGAGGCAAGAAGCTGCACTGCAGGGAGCTGCACAACAGTATCTGTGACTGTGGAAGTGATGCTCCAGCAAGAGAGGCAGCTAACATTCCTCTGGTGGTCCTCCAAAGAGTTGTGCTCAGGGTGCACTATAACATTTGCTACATTTGAAGGGGTGGCAATGGCATTTGAGTTCTGTGATTCCACCAGGCTGGTCCCACTCTAACTACAGCTGAGCTAACCACCACAAACCACCTCACACCTGGTGTGCCTTTTATGGCTACCATAGTTAGGAACTGGGGGAAGTGCATGTCTCAGAGGGAACCATAAAACCAGGAATATAACATAAGGAACTGGACATTAAAGCTAAATTAATTAGATACATTTCAGCTTTGAATTCTAAACTAGAATGTTAGATTTGCAGTTTTGTTAATGTAATTATTTAGTGAGTAAATTGGTCCAATGATGTGTGCTACAAAAACAACAAAGTGAACAAAATTTAGAACAAAATAGAACAACTAAATTTAGAGAAGTTTTGGGCCTTTTGACAACTGGTATCCTACATTGTATAAGATATTAAAGTTCAGAACTGTAAAGTTTATCATAGAAATTCATATGACACTATGGAAATGTAATATAATGTACAATGCAGGAGGTCATAGTTAATTTTTAGTTTTGAATGGGAAAGTGATCACATTAGAGAAGGACACTAAGAGTTGAAGGAGGCATTTCATATGAACACCAAGTAGTGGAATAAGCCAAAAATATTTTTAGTGCTCAAGGAGGGAACAGGAGAGGGTGTCCACCTGTTGGGTGCATCTTCCAGTGGTGATCTGTTGGATGGAAAGACACTTGATGCCCCATACAGGATGTCCCAATTTATTCTGGCCAGAATTGGTGGCAGTCGGATCTCTACTGATTGAATAAATTGAGCAGGGGAAATTACTTTGGTTTATTTGATAGTTGAGATGAAGGCCTCATCTGAGGAAATGTTCCTTCCTAAGACCAAGTATTTAGTTATCAGATGCAAAGACATTATAAAAACATTTCTGTTGTTTGTATAGAATTGTAGCTTAGATAGATGGACTTGTGTTTAGGGGTCCAGGGGTGGAGTAAATAGTTAATTGTTTAGGTGAAACACAGTAATGTGGCAGACACTAATTTGGAATTGGCAAACCACTTGAACTTGGAATAGGTGTTTAAGATTTAGGCAATCCAGCTTCCATCTTGCATACAGCATCTTTGGCATTTGAAGAAATAAAGACAAGAGCTGCAGAAGTAACAGAACACAGGAATTACTAGAGTCAACTAGCCAAAGATTCAGAATCAGCTTATGGAATCATTATGAAATGACAATGGCAAATTTTGGGGTATATCTGATGGGATCCTATTTTTTGCTCACGTTCAGTTTAAATATTGAATTGTTGGAGACCCCTCTTCTTTGGAACACTCTGTTCAAAAATTATATTTTTATTTCTGTTATTTACCCTGTGTTGTTTGTAGTGATCCTGAGAAAAGTTTTTTAGGTCACGTTTTAATGGAGAACAGTGATCACAAAGTTTATGACACAACGAGCTTGAGTGGGGAAACAGAGGGCCAGTTCTGAACAACAGCATATAACATTAAAACGTCAAGAAAAAAAAAAATCTTGAGTTATTCATGTTGCATAATCTACATTACGTATTCAGTTGTAGGCTAACAATGTACAAAGCACATGGATTTTATTTGCTAAAAAACTGTTAAATAAGCATTTCTGGAAAAATCAGAGTAGTGCATGAACAGAAAGTATATTTAAACGGGATCAGGTTTTTGAATGGAAGACAGGGCTCTTGATCAATGAATGAGGTAGGAGAGGTGGAAAGGTGCTTATATGCTAGAGTTGTGTTATAGTTGGAGAAGGTTCTCATTACTGGACTTCGTAAAAAGTAAATAAATAAAAATATTGTGTTTCTAACATTTTATTTTTGAGCCTTTAATTTATGTTCGTGGAAGCTTTAGTCATGGGCGATTTAAGAATGAATTGATCGTTATGAATTACTAGTGTGAGGGAACATACACGATGTTATCAACTTCAGTTTTGCAGGTAGATATTTAGAGTACATGTGCAAGTTCCAGCTGTTTGATTCTTATGTTTCTCTGAGTATGTTTATAGTACATGTCTACGTATTGACTATTATTATAAGATCGTTATTTTCTTGTGTACAGGATGAAGTAAAGTTCTCATTTGCAATTGCAATCGTTATGCACACATTGCCATTCTCCGCTGGCATGGTTAATAAGTACAACTACCTTACAGCAAATCATACGCTTACCTTACCTGAAAATTTTCAAAATATATTTGTCAAAATTACCAGTCAATTATGAAAATGCATGCTACCTCCTGTTTGTCTCCAGCTAACCTTATACCATTGATTCCCTCTTACATTTCTGAGTGGTAGTTTTTCAGAAATGTTCATTTGCCAATCCCTCCATCTATTACAGTAATGACACTTTCGTACAGATAATTTTGGGAGAGCTTCAATTTATATAAACAAAAATAGCACAATATGAATACATTTTATGTCCCTCTGTGTATTCAATAAATTAAACTGCAGTCACATAAAACTGAACCTAAAGAATCAAATGAGTCAAACAAATTGATTCACTTGAACAGGTAGTTTAAAAGAATCAAATATGTAAACTAAATCATAGCGCCCATCATTAGTAAACCTGAAATTGATCAAGTGCTTATATTGGGTGGAGGGATTTAATTTATCTTCCTCTCTTTTTCATCTTTATATTAGACTAGCTGTGTCACCTGGTTTCATCCAAGAAATAGCCCAGTGGGCCTCAGTTATAGTGCTGATGGTAATCAAATGTATTAGAAGTACTATGTAGCTAAGTACTCATCTGTATACAGTTTTTGTATTTATTTCACTGGGGCTATTAACATTAGTTCACTTGAGCTACATACGGTTGGACATGAACTTGTTACATACAGTTCTCCATATTAACGTGGCATTTGGTTACAAATGTGATTTAAAGTTGATTCATTCAAAGCTAAAATCTGCTAAAAATGGCAACTCTCTATTAGCATCAAAGCCTAAAATGCCTCAGTTTACAGTGGATATGAATAAATGTCTACCAACAAAAAACAATGTTACTAATTTCTCTCCTGTTATCTTCTTATTAAATTCTGAAAAGCAGAAAAAATGTGTTTCATTCTGTTCAATCGTGACTTAACTTCATCAGTTAATCTGTGGTGGGTTTTTTTTCTTCTTTGGTTTTTTAACAAAAAAAGTGCTTAACGCTGATCAATGATTGGTATTATGAACTTAACTCTTTGAAGGCTTAAACTTGAATAAAATATTTCTGAAAAACACACAAAATAATGGTTTCACACAGGAATCAACATAAAACGTCTGTTGCTGCATGCTGTGGCTGCCAGTGCACCAGGAATGCACAGCAGGCTGGTTGCCAGGCTGTCTTTGTGGGGTGGGGGAATAGAGGTGGCAGTGGAGGTCATGTTCACAGCGCATGACAATCTGGTTTGTACCTCTTGTCATTGTAAGTGGCGGTCCTCCCAGGCAAATGTTGCACAGTCATGTGCACAGAGTATTTTGCTTAACTCATTCACTTCAGTCTCTCGCCAGATGTCAATGCCATTTTTTGGTGTTGTTTGCTCCTCGCTACTCACGCAAGAGCAGAGAATCTCATTCAAACCAATGAAGCTAACTTCCCTTCTATCAAAGAAAGTCGAGCTAAAACATAAAGGCAGGTTTTGTCACAATTTACAGTTGATTACCACCGTCAAGCCCTCCTTTTGACAAAAATTGACATCTGCCCTGAAAGAGTTAATGATAATATGCTTTGGACAACAGTGTTGGCTTTTTCAAAAATGCAAGGCTATGCACTGATAAAAATGAAGTGTAATCAGCTTTTCTCAGATTTGTTGTCACATATCACACATCCGAGACTGCTGAAGTGTTCGACCACACAGTGCAATATTTTTTTCTGCTTCTAACTGCGTTTGTTTCACCAAGGGTGGCCCCCTCCCTGCACTCTTTAAATGATGTCTGTCTATGGGTCGTCAAGGAACTTAAAAAAGTAAAATTGGGTCCCAAGGCCATAAAGGCTGAGAAATGCTGCTCTAAGATAAATGTTGTAATCCAGCGAGACAATTAAATTGTTATCCCAAGGTGGTTGATGGAAAAAAATGAAGTAAGTTGCTTCATTTGATGACATGTCGATTTTATCGATGCTCCTAAAACTTTATGAGCACTGATGAAATCATCTGGAGCAGTCCACTGGCTTATTGGACGTGTAGTTCCAACTTCAGCATTTGCACAAGGAGGGTAATATATATATTAAAAACCTTTCTTACTGGATCAGTTGTGTGAAACTTACTACTCTCACAGCCACAGTGCCTAGCAAGTGTCTTCTTTGAGCTTTGCTGAACTTTACTTCTTTCATTTCGCTTGTACAGATGGTTTTCATTTGCATAAACCAGAACACATCGTTTCTTCTTGTGATTGCTGTACTTTGGTGAAATGGGGGGTGCAGTGTGTGCTAGAATGCTCCACTCACTAGAACATTATTAATGACAAAATCAACAAATAAAAAACCCTTTTCAGCTAATTTTTTTTTACCACATTCCCAAATTTCAATCAAATCTGTCAAGGCATTTTTGACATTTTGGAGTAATTAGTCTTCCTATTGTGGTTTTTTTTTCACCTCATTATAGATATATTAAAATTTCCTTTCTGACTAAGACGTACCATCCTACAAAATTTCTGTTTTTTAGCTAAACAGGAAATAACTTTTTTGTTAATGAGTGATTATGTCAACTTTGCTTTATATATATATGGAAAAAAGGATTGGCAGGTATACTGTTATATAAAAATAATAGTATTAAAAAGAAACAGCCAATCGCATGGTTAGGAAACAAAACCCACCAAAGTATTGAGAAGTAACAAAGCATAGCAAAACATATAAGCTAATATAGGGAAACCTAGTAATTTCCTTATAAATAGCAAGAACAATAAAGAGCACTCACAAGCCATCTCCATATCTAAAATAAGTGGTAAGCAGGACAGTGTTTATTAATAAAAATAATAAACAAAAAGAAGAATAACGGGCAGTAACAAGGTATTAAATAAACAGAAATTAATATCCTGGCTCCTCCTTCGATCAGGCTAAACACTACTTACCAACCCACTCTCTCTGTCTGTTGGGGGGGTGTCTTAGTCACTTACCCACCTATAGATATCACCAAAAAATTCCTCTCGTTTACTTCTCATGCCTTTTCCACAAGGTCGTAGCCTATTTTCCTCCCAGCAGTTGAACACTTGTCAATCTTTCCTTCTGATATCAGTAGCTCTATGGCCACGAAAGCCTTTTAAGCGCCAGCCATGAGTTGCTTTTGGGTGTCATCAAGGGATAACTTTTGGGGTGGTTCCAAATATTGTGTAGAAGTCCTTAGGCCATATGCCTAGAGCACTTTCTGGGGTCAATTGGCTCCTGCTTGGCCGTGCTCCAGTACAGCGGTGGACCTCTCTCTGTGTTGGTGCCATCTCAGAGACTTGGTAATAACATGTTGTATCTCCATCTGTCTCTAGCTATGTCACTTGTTTTCTGTTAAATTCTGTCCAGTCTCTTATATTACTCATCCAGGATGTTCTTGTCCTTCCTCTTTCACATTTTTCTTCAGTCTTATTTTCTTTAATGTATTCTAAAATCTTGTACTTTTTGTGTTTTTCCATCTGTCCAAAGTACTTCAATTGTCCTCTTTTTATTATATTTTCTACCTCCATGGTCCTTGTCAATGTATGTAGAACCTACTCATTAGTGATTTTCTAGGTCTATATATATATAATGCTTCTTTAAATTCACATTTGGAATGCATTTATCCTGACTATGATGTCTGATGTAAGTTTCCAAACCTTGCAAGCCATAAAAAAAGTGTCAAAAATAACATTTTAGAATCTAAAGCTTCAATTTTAGATTTAATTTTCACTCCAATATTTGTATTTGTGAATTTGTTCGGTTTACAGCCATAATCTTTGCTTTCTTCACATTCTAATTTAGATCTATTCAAGTACTTGCATCTGCAATTGCATCCAACAGATTTTGTACAGTTCTTCTACAATACTGGCTAACAGCACAGTTTCTCTTGCAAATCCTATATTTTTTAGAAGTAAACCATTAATTAAGTACAGTGATTAGGAGGCCTTATAAGCTGACAACCTTCTGAAATAATAAAAAACATGACTAAAAGTTTGAAGTGATATTTAAGATGTATATATTCTATATAATGTATGTATAAGAACCATTTGTTAGTTTTTTTTAGGTTATGTTAAATGGACAGAAGTGTTTTTATCTAGTTATGTTAAAACATTATAATTTGCATAGTCAACCTACAACCTAAGCTATAAATGGAATATTCTAACTACTTCTTGTCATTCCGACTAGAGACGAGTTCAGTCTATGATCTGCCTTATAGTTGGTAAGGAATGGAGGGCAAACCGTTTCAAACCATACTGAGCATATTGAATGTACTGAACATAATGAGGTGAAGCCTATGTAGGTTTGCTATGGAAAAGTAATGCTATTTTGAAGTATAGAAAGTAACATGAAAAAGCTCAGATTGTAATGAAACACAGAAAAAAAACTTTTTTCCTTTTATGCCTTTTATTCAGCTTTTTTTCTGAATTTTTATGATTTGTTGTTTTTAAATTTTCAGTTTTTAAAACAAACTTTATTGGACTGAAGACTTTCTTTTATTAAACGTTTTGCTCGTGCTAAATCCTACCTTTCCACCTCAGTAGCTGCTCAATTTTGAGAACCTGGAAAAGATGCAGCTACAGCATGCATATATACAACATTTTACTATATCATGAAAAACATACAATATTTGCAGTGCCTGATATGGCTTTAGTAAAGTGGATTAGGAGAAAGAGTTTCTGATTTCATCTTTGATTCCTGAAATTTAGCTGTTTATAAAACAAATTGGATAGAAATTGGATTTTTTTAATGTCTGACTATACTAAATTAGAAAGGAGTTTATCATTATTGTTTTTTATGATATAATAAGTAAATATTATACCAAAGGTTTTGAAAAAAATACAGTAATAGATTAAAATACAATGTTATTGAATTAAAAGATTAATGATAATATGCAAGTAAAAGAAACCAGTTATGTATCTGAACATATGTGCCAAATACACACCAGAATAGTTTTCACCAAAAATTTTCATGCACCATTACAGTTTGCACATTACATCCTCTTATATAATACGTTAGCTACCATGGCTGTCCATTTGTCTGTCCAGGGTTAAAATCGCTTGTAGCTCGCATACCGTTTGAACTATTGACCTGAAATTTGGTACACATATACTACGTGATGTCTACTATCCTCTTTTGGGGTGATGATTGACCTCCAAGGTCAAAGGCCACCAAAGGAAGGTCAAGGTCAAAAATCAAATAACCTGTAGCCTGAAATTTGGTACACATATACTAAGCTGAAACTCTGTACTACAGCTTTATATTAAAAGCGAAAAGTTTTGGAATTATTCCTCTCTTCATTTTTATTTTATTTTATTGTAGAATCAACACTCGGCAGCGGCCAGCAGGGCGGCCATGCAGCATATACGTATGGGCGCTGTTCTCATCCCTACCACCTTTGCTGTCACTTCTCCCGCGTCTCCATATCTTAAATCATTCTTCAGGCAGATTGAAGACATAAGTGCCAGCTTAAATGAAAAATTAAGGAAAACGTACTAAGTAATTGCAACACAAAAACTGACTTAATCAGTTTTAACACGAAAAGATGCTGACGAAAGAAGAGAAGAAGTGGGCCGCTAGAGTGGAGAGAAGAAGAGCTGCTCAGGAAGCAGCAAGCGCATCAACCTCTGAGTAAACGAATGCTAAACGTACAGAGAAAGAAAGTCAAGTGTATTCACTGTATGTTATCATGCAGTGTGCCGTTACTGGTCCCAGATAATATAAGTCCTCTTATTTCTGACATACTAGCACACAGCTTTCCTTATTACTAGAAACAGCACACTATACACAAAAATTTTATATTCTACTCTTTACTTTTTGGCACTGCCAGTAAGTGTTTGGGATGAACAGCCTGTGATAACATTACACCAGGCCTTCAACAGGAATTTTAGGTAAATAATCTGATATACGGTAAGAACACATTAAAAGGTAGCAATGTAACAGTGTCCCGACTTGTTAGAACTTTGGTGTTTCTATGTGTGTATAAGTATTTTTTGCAAAGGTTTGTGTTTGTGTGCATGTGACCAAGTACATGTACAAATTTATTTGGAACGGGTACTGTTGGTCCAACTGTACCCTCAAAAATCAATCAGAGAATCTAAGCCAGGGGTGCCCACACTTTTTTGGCTTGCGAGCTACTTTTAAAATGACCAGGTCCAAATGATCCACCTACATTAAAAATGATATATAGATATATACATATAATTCTATGTATATAAGTATAATTAACACAATACTACAAAGTATATGGCACAATAACAATTCAATACATTTATGGTCACTACAGTATTTGGATTTAATAATCGTCATGTGGGAAAAGGTGGACTCTCATAAATAAGTAGAGCCGAATAATGCAGTCAAGGAGCTTTTGAATTCAGCCGAGTGAAAAATTACGGATGTCCGATTAACTGCGATTTTAGTTCCCTCTCCTTTGTCTTTCTCAGATTGCTTTTTGGAAGGACGTCAGTTTCGTAGTTTTCATGAACAGTTCCTTCTCACATTTTCCTTCTTTGGAATAACAATAATAGATTGACAGAGCAGACAAACACACTTCGATTGTGACATTATAAGAAAAAAAATCCTCTTCCAATTCCACATCCAGCCCATACCCTCCCCAAACATTTTTTTTTAAAGTCCCTTCTTTAGTCAATATAAATTGGAAAGCTAGATCACGGCCAGAGTTTTGCAGTAGTTTGCGCGTTTGATCGTGCGTGCGGGATAACCAGTGTGTTACAAGAGAAGAGATCTCAGACTGGCTGCCCTGTATGTCAATCAAGTGGCAAATACCATAGGGAGGATATATGATAAACTAACTTTTAAAAAAAAAATTTTTTTTGAATGCAACGCGATCTACCTGCACTACCTTGGCGATCTACCGGTTGATCGCGATTGATGCATTGGGCACCCCTGATCTAAGCATTGCATTTATCATGTTTTATAGCTCTGGTGTCTGAGACTCCAAACAGAACTTTTATGTAGTATTCATAAATGACCTCTGAAACATAAAATTAGGAAAAGTCATGAAGTACCAAGCTGATAAAATGAAATACATTTTTTTGAGTAATTAGAGGGTTAGGCTATCCAGGACCCCTAACAGAAGATAAGGGCTGCAATAGAGGAAGAGTAATTAAAAAAAGATACACCACTTCAAGAGCAAAAGTGCACCAGTGCTTTAGTGCCTGATCTGCTAAAAAAGAAAAAATCATACTATACATTTTAATAGAGCAGAAGAACTCACCACTCCTAGTGATGATAGGACCAGCAGTAATAACAGCATTTCCAGAGGCACCTTGGGGAGCAGTTGTTGTGCTCTCTAGAAGGTCTCTTCGTTTTCTTTTTCCACAAACCTGCAAACCAAACATATATATATGTATATATTTTTTTTTCAGACAGTCCTGAATCTTTACCCATCTTTGCGGAGTTTAAACGCTCTTCTCATGCCCACATGGGCTTACTTTAGGTACTCCATTTACTTCCCATATCTCAGTAAAGTTCATACTAAGTTTCTTGTTGAGATGTTGAAGAACTTGAGCGCAGAGAGGAAATGAACTTGACAGATCATGATCTGACTCAGAAAGCACGGTGTGAAAAAGAAGTGCCAACCACTGCCTGCCATGCTGCCATCTTTAGGAAAATGATAAATGTTGTATGTCATAATATATAAGGTCACCACTCAGACTATAATTTATTTAGAGGTCATCAATTTGAATGTGGATTCTACAAAAGCTCTTGCATCATTCTGGAAAACCAAAAAGTATTTCAGAAAAGAATTATATTATGTACAAAACACTGCCATTTATGGTATTGCTTAATTTTAGACATGAGTGTTATGTTCTGATTTGAGATTCAGCAACTGAGCAGCAAGTGCTATGGTATTTGGATAAGCCTTAACTGTTGTCATTTAAACTATCACAGACAAAAATTTAAAAGGTCTGTCATATCACACAGCAGCAGGCACTGCTGATTTTCTAAGCTGTTTGGGTTTGTTTATTTCCAGGACAGACTGATGAGCACTTTAAAATTCTTTGGAGATCACAGCAATGCAGGAACAAACATACGTGCAATTCAGAAGTGCACTCTTATTACATTTAATTAGGCATAATTTTTTGATGCAGTGGTTACATTGATTGTCCCTGTTTTAAGGGATAATTGAATGACATCTTTTCTTTCTGCACAACGTCAACTGAGAATTTGAAATAACATTATTTTGTATGGAATTATATTATAGCTGAGGGTGGGCAATATTATCATTAGGGGTAAGTATAATTTCTCTTTTGCAGCCATAGCAGTAGCAACATTCTGAGTGCTGCTTACTACAAACATTAGCAGAACACAACCTCGAGAGCTCCACGTAATTTAATTCTCCGACACCCTGTTTCTTTGTACTCCCTCTGTCACTCAATCACCCAGCACATGTAACACAAGACACAAAGGAGACCATCACCTCCTGAACTCTGGCAACTATTGCTTTTGTCAAAGACCATGCCTATTTCCACAATATTTCACAACTATGTATGTTAAATCTAGTAAGTATACTTATTGTTAATATTGTGGTTGGTGTGCAGTAATTTAAACCAAAAATGGAAAAGCTGCTTACAGTTTATAAGTAAATGAATGAAATTAAAAAGAAATTAGTTTTGAAATTATTTTTAACATTAAAAGTTAACATACACTGAAACTAATTATTAGTAACATGATGCCTACAAACATACATCTTGTCAATGGCATTTTACATACAGTATAGGAGGTACATCCTTGAACAAAGCTATTGATTTATTGGATTTTACTACCCCATCTTGGCCAAAGGTACAGATATGACCACATGAATTTCACACAGAGAACAACTGTTTGACAAGATTATGGAGCCCATTTTCCACAATGGATGCCTTGAAGCAGAGCTGCTACTGCTCCAGTTTGCTAACAACCTAAAGGAAGTAGTTTCCACATCTAAGGAAAATACCTGCTGGTCACCTGTCATGGGCAGGGCACCAAGCCCACACACCCTGGGTATAAACAACGGATTTTATCTCTCAGATGGCCTGAGAAAACCTAGAAATTCACTAGGAAGAGCTGGAGACATTTACAAGGGATAGACTCTGCTTGGTGTTTTGTCATGGACACCTTCATGACTCCAGTACAGGAAATAAGATGAAACAAGTTTATAGTATATTGTACATTTGCAGTCAAAATATTAACACTTCTTGCATTAGCCTATTATAATCAAATAAAATTTCTTGTAACTAATAGACACAATTAACACAATTACTAGTATAGCTTCTCTCACAATTGCACATATTTTCCGTAATGGCTTTTTCAAAGGAGAGAAATATATTGGATTCTGCAAATAAGTCACATTCGTTTGTTCTTCATCTATAAGCACGCTTCTTCATCCTTTCTTTAAATATTGACACACACATGCGATTGGGAGGCAGCTAGAGGGCCTAATTAATAGTAGTACCACACCAGACCAGTGGGTGACAAGCTGCACTAACTCTCTCTCTCAACAGCAGACCATCCATGGGAAATCCCGCGCCACTTCCAGTAACCGTGCCATTGATGACATCACTGTTGGTACCGGCGCCATTGAAGACGTCACTTCCGGTCCCAAAGACATCACTTCCAGGTCCAACGTGATTAAAGATGTCACTTCTGGTCCCAAAGACGTCACTTCTAGTTCTGGTCCCAATGATGTCACTTTCTCTATTGGCCTTTAAAGTCGCCATCTTGCCTCCATTCCATCAGTTTTGTTCTGGACTGTAATCTGTGATCATCTTACAACAATACCCCATTTTGCAGCCAAGGTATATTATACAGATGGCTCCCCAAAACTTTTTGATGTCTCTTGGTCATTTTTGTGACACTACTGAATTTGCAGCTACACCTTTACAGCCAAGAAAGACTGTTTTGGCTTCTTTTCACAGATAGACAATATGTCACTGCCATCAAAAACTTCTGAAAACCTAGCAAGAGATTTGTCACTGTGTACATACATACATCAAACCATTAATTCTTTTTGTTGTTTGTAAGAATATTAGACAAACATTCTTCAAACCAAATCAATCAATATCCAATTCAAAGTTTTGGTGGGCCTGAGCCTTTCCTGTTAGTACCAAGTTCAAAGAATAAACCAGCCTTGGACAGGATGTCCCTTTATTTCTAGTCTCAATCATGCACACACTCCTGAAGAGCCTGTTTGGCATCACCAATTTATACAACACACACACATCTTTAGGGGTATTGAAGGAAAACAAGAGGACTTGGAAGGCATCTCACACTGACCCAGAGAGAAGGTGCAAACTCCACAAGAACAATGACAAGATGCAAGTTCGGAACCCAGGGTACTGGATCTGTGAGGCAACAGCATTTATCACAGCACCACCATAGCTTAGATTAGATTATTTTTGATCACTGGTAATGATTAGGACTTGCATTCTGAAAGTTTTTTTTTCTGGTGGAATGGATAATACATTTATTATGATAATACATGTCGGAACAGAGAAATGTATAAAATACTAATTACCTACTTGTAAACAGTGGTGATCATTTTAATCCCCCAACTAAATAATTGTGCAGAAGCGAGTCAGACAAGCAAACTAAAGAACAATGCAGGATCGACAGAGTGTGATGATTTTCTTTTAGTGTGTCTTTGTGTGAAAAATATGCAGTAAAAACATTTCTACAAATACACTGCACTTCTATGTAGTGATATGAACAAAAGACACAAAAAGAAGAGTTAATTTTTTTATGACAGGTTATACTGCCGCAGAAAAGAACACGGATAAACGCAGAAATCTGAACAAAGTTTTAGTGAGCAATTTTCCTAGTTTTTTCCTCTCAAATAATAACTTTGAAACAACAAAAAAAATCCAGTTTTTCATTGAGTTTCATTGTGAAATCACATGCAAAACAAATGCAAATTGAAAGTTGCCTGTTTCACTCATCTCCGTATACAACACTTGCTGCATTAGAAAGGGAATAAGTCTTATTAAACATTTCAGCAGTCCTGCCAAGCCATTTTACTTACTTCTTCCTTTTAGTAAATGTTACAGGGCCATTGGCACTCTCATCAGTCTATGCACAGATTGCTGAACACTAAATCATAAGAACGAATGCTGAAACGTGTATTTATTATGTGCATGTGGATATTTATACTGTGATTATATATAAACAAATACTTGCAAATATACTTTATATATACAATGTATATGATACATGCTATGTATATTTGTGTGTGTGTCTTTTATTGGTAACGTATTACTGTTAACTGTTCTGAGGAGACATGCAAGTAAGAATTTCATTGTACTAGGCACACAAGTAACACAAATGATTTGAGTTAACTTTGGTTAACTTTATAGCCAATTAAATTTTGATTTCTGATTCCACGTAGATATTATTCATAATTATTTTTCTGCATATGTTTTTTCTATATGAAACAAAGATCAAGATAGAGAAAAAAAGTTTGAGGCTGTACTTGAATCATGATGCTACTTACTGGCCCAGCCAACATGCTACCTATTCTTCCTCAACTATAGACTAGAACTAAGAAAACCATTTCCGACCATTAAATACAAAACATCGCTGTAATTTTCTCATATTTTTTTCAGAATTAACCTGACATTTTGGTAATGCTGGATTTTTGTAGGCCACAGGGCCATGAGATTGTTCCATCAGTAAAAAACGTTTTTTTATCAGGGTGTCTTGCCAGTCTGTGAGCAAGTCAGTCAAGGACATGCATCTTTACAGTCTTTTGAATATGCTATAATTCAATAAAACCTTTCTGTTGTGATGCTTAAATGGGCACCAATTACACATCCAGTTATTATTACTATTTTTGCAAATGATAATACTGTGGCAGTGGCTGACAATGTTTGTTGTGATTAGTGTTTTTAGAATAAGATGTACCAGTCATTTAACTAGATATTAGACAGTGTAGCTTGATTCTTGTGTAATTTATGTATTACTAGTACTTCTTAAGGACTATATAATACATCATCTCTATATATATAAAATCCAACGTCTGTCTGTCCGCTTTTCATGCGAGAACTACTTAACAGATTTAGATCTGTTTTTTTTTCTGTAATTTGCTTGAACATTCTGGTTGATTTTGTATTACAGTTTGCTTGCAGTACAGAATAATTTGTGGAATCCACGCCAGCCTCAGGGTATATCTTACATCCGCTTAGCTAGTGAACGAGAGAACTACTTAACGGATTTAGATCTGGTTTTTTGTAGAATTTGCTTGAACATTCCAGGCGCTCTCATGGCGCTAAGAATCATAGTTTGCTTGCAGGAGTGATATATTCACGCTAATCTGAGACAGAGGCTGCGGGCTGAGGGAAGGGGGAAGTGTGATGTCAGGAGTGGGGAATCAGTCTACCTCGGCATTTTGGAATGTAGGTTGCCTCCGCTTAGCTAGCGATAACTTTTTGTTTATTGCTTTAGTTAAAGTAGTTTTAGTTTAAGTTTGTCCTGTTTCACTACTATGAGGGCAGAGCCAAGGGGATTGTTTAGTCTAGAAAAAACAAAAAACATACTGAGTCTACGATTCATTTCCACTTCAAAGATGTTGACCTGTTGCACAATACATCCCCTATTCACTCTCCTTTTGTTTAATGGATTCGGTCTATGTAGAGTATGAACATTACTGTTTCTTAATAGTACTTATCAACATGCTGTGAGACGAATTAAAACAGCATCATGACCTTTGAGTTTTCTATATTAATTGTATGCATATTGAAGTGTTTTTGTTAAACTGGTTCTTTCTTAGATATTGAGAATGATGGTTACTAGTGTTCTTACGTTGTGCATTTGTGTTGATGTTTGGTTTATATGTAAATCACAAAATTAAATTCATTTTTTTTACAATGTAATGGCAATAAAGTAAGCAAAACAGTGTAATTCCAAGACATGTTTTTGTTTGCTTATCTCACACAAAGTTTTAGTTCTCAAATCTGTTTACATGAAATTGTGCTGTTGTTGTCATGTATTAAGCTGTAAATATTACACTATTTAATTTGATGTTATAAAGTTCATCTTGACTTGTCCCTGCCTTGTTATTCCCTTTTAATTGTTTGTCAGATGTACAGCACTTTAGAGACAATTATGAAAGGAGCAGACATGCAGACCTAATCATTTGTCTGACTGGCCGTGTTGATTCCTTCCCCAAACTGGTGATGTACTGTACTTCTTCTGAAAGTAGCTTTTTATTGCTATAGATTGTAATTAAAAACTTGCAGGCAGGTTAAATTGGGGCTATAACTCCTTGTAAAAACTGTAATATATACAATGTTGCAATGAGAAATGAAGTAATACGTTTTTTGGTTGTTTTCTTTTTTTTAATCGCATAAACTATTGATATATTTTACAAAACTCAGAAATTGGTTTCTCAGCACAGCTCTTTTGACAAGTTCTTTGACTCTTTCCATTAAAAAGAAAATGACAAAGATAAAAATAAAATTTCACATCTGGAAAAAAACACTTGATAAAATATAACTTAATTTGTGAAAATGGCAGCACAGAGTGTGATTAAGTTGGCAAGTACACTACGAAGATAACAGTGAGACTTAAAGTAAAACATTAGAGGAATAAACCCCACCTTAACAAAATGACAGCCACCCCCCACCCCACACACACCATATTTGAGTACATAGGGGCTAGTATGGACAACAGACACTGCCTTTGTTAAGTAACAGGTTATAGCACCATGATAGGAACTAACATTAGATGGCAGGGGTGAAAGAACTTCAATAAGACTATTTTAAGGCCAGAGTGATGACTTAGCTTTGCCAAAACCTGACACTATGTTGGCAGAAGACTATCCCATTTCTATTACTCCTGTAATAAGGTTGTTACACATTGTCCACATACGCAACTGGACTGAAGCCTATGATGTCCCAAGGATCTGCTCAGCCTCTGATCTAAATGAGCAATTCCAATATCCCATGACACTGAAGTCACTCTTCTGTAGTGAAGTTTGATGAGTATGCCACATACCTAAATACAAAAGGGTCACTTATTAAACAGGTTACAGATTCTAAAATATTTCAGTAAGGAGGTTTTGATGTCAGGCTTATGTAAATATGATGAAATAGATTGTACAGAATATCCTCCTGGAATCACATTCAGTAGTTTGAGAAACAAGTAAATTCTGTAGTCAAGAATTGATTTTTCCAGTTCCGTCTATTAGGTAAGATCAAGCCTTTTTTTTATCTTCTAGGGATCTTGACAAAATTACTCCTGCTTTTATTTTTCCTCGCCTTGATTACTGCAACTCGCTGTATTCTGGGATTAGCAAATCCCTGATACGCAGGTTACAGTTGGTCCAGAATGCTGCCGCTGGTTGGGGCAAGAAAGTCTAATTCTGCTTCTCCAATATTATCTTCTTCAATATTATCTTTACACTGGCTGCCTGTCAGTTTTCAAATTGATTTTAAAATCCTGTTGCTAGTTTTTAAATCTTTACATGGGCTTGCTCCTGCCTATTTATCCGAATTGTGTGTTTTACACCAGCCACCCAGAGTGATTAGATCTTCTAATCAGTTGTCTCTTGTTGTTCCTCGTACCAAGTGTAACACTAAGGGGGACAGAGTGGTTGTAGCTGCTGCTCCTCGCCTGTGGAACTCTTTACCTCCTCACATAAAGGAGTCGTCTACAATTGAACTGTTTAAAACGAGATTAAAGACTCATTTCTATTCACTTGCATTCTGTGACCTTCAGTAATACTGATGGTTTCCTCATTGTGATTATATAACATTACTTCTATTTATTATTTTTTTTTATGTTCATATATTTTATTTCTATTTATGTTAATCGTTTGTTTTCTTATATTCTATTATTGTAAAGCACTTTGGCCACAGCATCCCTATGTTGTTTTAAATGTGCTATATAAATAAATTGACATTGACATTAATTTGCTGTTTGCATACTTCCCACAGGCAGTTTATATTTTTACCCAAAATATGAGATTAGGCCAGGTTGGAGAGCATGCACTGGTACAGTGCATTGCCGCACCCACCAAATGATGAAACAACTCTGGATCCTGGTTGGCAACCCCCCAGGCAGACACGCGGTCCAGTCTCACCCTCCAGAAATAACCATCTATCTGCCACAGCTAGGTGTTACGTGGGCATCCCCTTGGCCTGGACCAGCCTTTTGGCTCCTCAACAATGAGGATCCTGCAAGCTGGATCACTCTCAGGAAATCACGCCACATGGCTGTAGTGCCATACCTGATGGTCTCTCAAAATGCAGGTAATGTGACTCATTCGGGACTCCATGAACAACATTCATTCGACACAAAGTAAAACCAACGGTACCCAAGGATTCTCTGAAGAGACACAGTACCAAAGGAGTCCAGTCTTCATCTCAGGTCACTGGTTAGCATCCATGTCTTGCTATATGGTTGCACCAGGACTCTAAAGACTTCGAAGTTAATCCTTTTGCAAAGATATCGGAAGTGCCATACACCCCTTTCCAGCGACCTTATGACCCCCCATTTGTTCTCCCAATCCATCATCTGACTTATAGGAAGAGTCACCAGAGACGTGAATGTCGTCCGCCGAGGTAAGTAAACCTCTCAACAAGGTTGAAACTCTCTCCGCAGACAGACACACTGCTTGATGGCTGTGCCCAAAAGATAATTAAAGGCCTGGATCTTGTATTTTATCCAGGACACTCGCAAGCCCAGACACTCAGACTCCTCGCTCAGTCTATCAAGAGCCCCTATCAGAGCCTCCATTGACTTCAAGAAGATCATAGCATCATCAGAAAAGTTAAGATTAGTGAATCTCCCTTTGCCAACAGATACTCCATAGCCACTGGACGCTCACGATAACGCTTACCCAATATATAAAATATATATTTGTATCCAAATTCAGACAACACTATGTAAACGCTAAAGGAGTGCAATTACAGTACTTCAGTGCCATATTCACTTGTAGGTGCATTTGTAAGATATGCTTCTTCATCAGTAAACAGGTGAGAATGTAACTGAAATAATCGTTCCCCTTTAGCATTTAGTGTTGTTTGCATGAGTGTCTACACTGCTCATTGCTTATTAAATTTTGAATACTATTACAGAGAAAATTCTACATAAAACAGTACTTAAAAATGTCAAAAATACATATGTTAAGCTAAGGCAAACATACAAATATGTAGGAACTTCTTGGAAAAATTGCTAGGCCACATAAATAAAATGGTAACATCAATTAAAAGTAATAATGATGCACTTGAATTAAGTTTAACAATACAAAAAAAGCACCTGGATAAACTTTTTCGACTTGGGCATATACACAGCTACTTAACAGTTATGGAAATTCTCTTGTAACGTTCTGTGCCTCTGGTTACACTTGTACCACATGTCCTATTAAAATAGTAGCAGTGCTTGTTCACCACCTGTCTAGGCTATTGTGCATTAACCACGCAATGAGGATCTAATGCGTGTTTTATTCAACTAGAGAAGTCTGAATTGTTAAGTGCCATATTTAGAGGAGTTTAAAAATGTGCCCCTTTGTCATGGAAAGCACTACTATGTAAAAGAGGGTGACAAGTTTCAGGAGAAAAGTATTGGACAATAGTTAACAAAATGGAGTGTAAACATTTAAAGAAAGATACTTTTATGCCTTGGTCAGTCCAATGATTTTTCTTTATTATTATCTCTTCTAGCACTAGTTTTTTACAATGAGTATAAAGTATTACATATATTAGCAGATCCCTGCAAAGCATTTTTCTTATTCCCTGAATTAGATCTTAACTACTGGTAGACATTATAGTAAATGTGTCTGCAGGGTAATAAAATATGGCATGGTCCAGTAACTGATTAATTTATGGAATGAAGTTGAACACGCACACCTTAGAAATATGGAAATAAACCAGCATACCTAGAGAATCTGAGAGAAAACTCCCATGAACCTAAAGGGAGCATACTTCTCTGGATAGATCAGAAATGCACTGATCATCAGATGAGCCCTTGATATGGTTTTAAAGTGATTTTAAAGGCATTTGGATATATTAGACAGATAAAATATGAAACACCTCCACTACAGTTTTGTTTTATGGTAAGCAGGAGTATAAATACATGTCTGTTGTGCCTACTAATAAAACATTCATCCATCTACTTTCTTAACCTGCAAAATTCACTTCAGAGTTGTTCATACTAATTAAACTTACAGCATGAGTAGCCATAGTAGATGAGTAAGAAGTCGAAGAGGTTGCACAAAAAGGGACAGCTTGACAACATCTAATCTAATATGCCTTGACCAAAAAATGAGGACATAAGCATTCATTGTTCAAAGCAATAGATCTGTGCCACCTGCATGCTAAAACAGCACTATCTGGTTCAAAATGTCAAAACTGATGTGAAAATACATAAAGTGTACATTTGGTGAAGCCCAGACAAATCTGGTGGCATGTAGTTACATAATGATTACTCTGCAAGCCTCATTGCAATCAGTGTTTAAAGTGGCCCGGTCCTCACCAGTATGCTGTACTGACACCTTTTTCAGTTTCAAAATAGAGTTATTGCCACTTTATCTTAGCACCCATTTTTAATTTTCACAAGGGAAAATTCTCGACTGTCATTGTATCACAATGATCAAAGTTTCACTGTACTGGCTTCTTTACCATGTATAACAATGAGTACCCGTTCAGGAATCTTCATGGTAGGCCACAGACACTTCGAGCAAACTGTCAATGTATCACGACAATTGACTTTTTACCATACAAGCACCATTTCTAAGCGGTGAGTACCAGCACCAGCAATTTGTGCAACCTTCAACATCGGAACTGCAGTGCTTATCAACTTGAAATCTTCCACTGTTCCACACCACTGTATGAGGGTAGCAAAATTGGGAACGTATGAAGTAAGATTTGGATTAATGATTAGACATGTGTACTTCCAATTCTTTACTCCAGTTACACTATGTATTCTCAATCAGTAGGTACATTTCATGAAGTTGCAAGGTAATTACTATGTTTATGCCCTGTGATGACTTAAAACAAAGTGTAACTGCCATGTCTACATCCAAAACTTGTTAAAGTTACATATGTATGTGCTCTGTACTTTTAGATTTTCCTTTAATATTCCCTTAATTACGGTAATTTCATTTTTAATTTATGTGGTCATGTAAAATATCACATATTTCAAGATAAACTGCATTCAGAGAGATTCGTTATGACCTTACCGGCATAAGTAGAGGGCAGTCATCTGATTTGCAAAGCTTGGTCACACAGTGGAGAAATACTGTTGACATTTTCTGGTTTTTGTGCTTCACAAACCGGAAAACTTCAAAGGAAAATCTGCCCATTTGACTCTTTCCATTTTCTATGACTGTCGTTTGAGGGTCTTTGTCACAGCTGTTTAACATACAGAAAGAAAAAGTATTGCAAGGTCACTTCTGAAAAATGGAAAGCCATGTTTAATAAATTACAGTTTTCTGTAAGCTGAAGAAAGCTACTATACTGTATATGCCATTATTGATTTTTTTTTGTAATGGATGTATATTGCCTTGTTTTGTCACTGAAAACAGAAATTAACTTAGACAGGGCTTTTAAAATCTCTTATAAATCTTTTGTATGAAGTAGGAAGTTGCATATGCAAAAGAAAACCAATCCAAAGAAAAAAAAAACTACATAATCTGTGCAAAACTCAATATGTCTGTGGAGTAAATTAATGACAGCCTGCCTTATGCTAAGAATTTCAATTCTAAGCAAAAAAGTCTTACATTTAATTGAGTAAAATCTACAGTCTTCAGAGGGCTCTGTAGATTCATTTTTGCAGTATTCCTCCACACATGATAAAGTTCCACTGTGCTGGTTAAACTGCCCCACAAAATAATGTTATCATAAGATGCACCCATTAAATAGTGCAATCGTATAAAGTATAATGATCAATTTGATATTGTTAAAGTTGAATAAGAAATTAAAATGTAATGATTGCTTTATTCTTATATTTCCATTTAAATCATTCATAGTAAGGATTAAAATTCCTCAAAATATAATACCAATATTCACTCAACTGTTTCATAAATAAATGTATTCCAGTTTGGAGTCGTATACCAGCAGTATCATCCCTTGAAGAAGGAACACTGATTAGGGTGCCAGACCTTCAAAAGGTCAAATGAAATCAATTCTCACTCAGGCATAATTCCCCAATTTAAATATGTCAGTTAACCTTGCATAGTTTGAGACGTGGAAGAAAAAAAAATCAGACTACCTGCAGAAAAGACAACACAGATAAGAGAAGACTACAGAAGCTACACACAGACAATAATCAAGCCAGATCCAAACCAAGTCTCCAGGAGCTGTGTGGCAGCAGATTTAATCATAGCGACACAGTGCCACCCAAATGAACTACCCCTCACTCAATGAAAGGTTAGATTATCAGATAGAATAGTATGGCAAGTGGAGTTCAAAGGACCTCCACCCAAATAACTAATAGTCTAAAAAAAACTGTTCATTGTATAGACCATAATACCATTACTGAATAAGTGTCTCTGATGCAAGGATTTTTTTTTTTCTTCATGTCATGCAGAAAAATTAAAACCTAGATTTTTAATTTATCAACAGTATGTCTGCCATTGCAGGTATATGAAGAGACCATCAAGGGGTGGTAATCTACGTCTGTTTGGAGTGTTACCTTGAAAAGCAACTCTCTAAATGAATGCCCAAGAGTGAAAAGCAGATACATACAGTAAGTAGTATGCCACATGGGATGCAGCAGCCTGGTACAGAGGGCATGATGAGCCTCTATCTGTACAAACAGAAAAGTTTCAAGTGATTTGCTCCCTAAGGTCTAGTGGCTCTGTTCTATAGCTTAATAGAATATTCTGGACCTGAAAGGTATCAGTGCATGGGATTGAAGAGCTTGTTCTTTGCTGGGGATATTTAAGTTTAAAGCTGATAAGTAAGTTTGGTCAACAAAATCAGAAGAACGAGGAAAGAAATTTCAAAGGAGAGACTGGGAGTACGAGAGAAAAAGAAGAAACACAGGCACTAAAGAGGAGACTATTTTATGTTGTTTTTAGAAAGTGGGAAAGCAGCAAAGCTGTCCCACCCAATAGGACGCATCCATGAAGCTTGTATTCAGCATTAAAATCTGCAAATTATTTTCAAGCTTTTGCATAATTTTACTCAGAATATGCAGCAAGGTAGTTCTCTCTTAAATCTAAAAAATGTACTGTAGGATAAAACACAGTACACAACAGACAGGGAATCATTAGCCTACAGCAGCACATTTAATTAAAGAAAATGTAAGCATTTACCTCATTTGTATGCCTGTCTGATGCTACTCTAAATAGACTGTGGTGGACAATATGGGAAAAATGATTGTGAAATCCTATGTATCTCAACACAAATAACATTTATTATAATAATGCCCATAATATAATCTTTTGGCTTAATAATAATATATTTAAGAAGGTGGCCTAATTAAAATACCTTTCTCACTGTTGGAAGAAACATGAAAATGAAGGCAGATTTTGCACTCTACAAGCAACATTTATAAAGTACATAAAGGCAACATTATACCAAATTACTTTGTAGATTCCCATCAAAATAATGCATAGTTTCATCCCAAGTCAATTTAATGTTTGCAGACCACTTGTTAACTTGTTATACAATAAATTAAAGATACAATTTCAAATGATGTTAGATGCACTGAATATTATACAAAATTACCACAATTAACATTTATATTTAAAAACTCTGAAAAATATTTTTTGGATCACCTCCCAATCAGTCAAAGGAATTAAAAACTTGGAAGTCCAAACTTAAAGGAACAGCAAATATTTATTAATTTTTACATAATATTTTATTTTTGCAAACCAGAGTATTCGAATGGCATTCTTTTCAATTAAACTTATAATAATAACATAACCATGTACTTAGAAAAAACTACAACTCTAACAAAAAAAATAAATCTCTCTATTATAATAAAAAATCTTGGGAAAAGAGACGAGATTTGATTTTCATGTCCCGCGAGATGAGACTTTGTGCCTAGAGATTTAACCACACCCAGGGCTGGAAATAAAAGACAAAGAATAGCTGACAAAGTAGAATGTTGTAAAGAATTCAAAAACATTGGCGCGATACACATATAGAGCAGGTTAGAGATAATGAAAGTACGAAAATTCAAAAGTCTCAAAAAAATGATAGTAAAGATGGTGTTAGCACAAACAAACAGAAATTATTACTCAGTGAAATAACGGAACAGCGAAAAGAGATTGAATATATTGTTCGGATTTAAACTTTAAGTCAGAGACTTGTAGACCGTCTAATGTGTGTTGTCATTAGGGAAAAGTAATGTTTCTTCCCAATGAAGAGACATATCCGCGAGAATTAAAAGATTTGTTGTTTAGTGAAAGTGAAATTGAGAGAAAATTTCAAGCCCCGCGAGACAAGACTTTATGCAAAGAGATTTGGAAAAGTCCTTCCCACATCTAAAACATTTACAACCATGCACATCATTCAATCATTTCTCATTTGTGTGAATGCTATTGACAGACACAGTTTGTGTAGAGAGAAGGAAACGATATTCACTCATGGGCAGTTACACGTTGCGTTGACATGATGCAATTCCAAACACAGAATCAAAATTCAATGCGATATTGACGAAAAGCTAAAAGCGAAAAGAAGTATGTAGATATTGTTTGGCTTTAATCTTTACGTCGGAGACTTGTAGATTGTCTAATTTGCATTGCCATTAGGGAAAAGTAGTGTTTCTTCCCAATGAAGAGGCCAATATGCGAAAATTAAAAGTTTTGTTATTTGGTGGAAGTGAAATCCACAAAGGTGAGTGGCAGAGACGTGAAGTTGCTAGCGAGTAGCGCAGGCATCGGGGTTAGAGAGTGAAGTAAGCAAGGGGTGAAGCCCCTAGTAGAAATATAAGAAAGTAAACAGGAAAAGTAAAAAACAATTCAATCCTCACCCAGAATGATGCATATTTAAATGAAAAATGTTGCCTATGTTTTTGGAATCTAGATAAATCCATTGGTAGAATGCTTCAGTCAATGTTGTGAGCAAATTAAAAAATGGCAGTAATGAATTTTCTGTTCTGATTGCTCTCATGTTTAACTTGAAATGTTCTAAAATTACCTCTGTAGTAATTTTTGTATGAAGAGAGACAAATAACCATCTAAATGTGCTTGTTTCATTATTGACAACCAGCAATTATGGCAAAAGGAGTTTAAGTGTGCAAGCACCCTGGAAGTCTTATGTGGGCTCCAAGGAAATATTTGAGATGACACCTGCAGTAAACCCAAACTCTGAAGAACTGATGGCCTCCTGTTACGTGGGCTTTCCTTGAGCCCACCACTACCTGTCTTCTCCACATTGCAGAACACACTTGTCAGTTTTTAGCAGCAAGTAATGGCAAAGCATGCCAAGGTGACTAACACAAGACCTCTCTTCAAATCTTTTTTTTTTTTTGTTCTTTTACATTTGCATATGATGTTAAGATGTGATTTCCCTTGTGGAGCCCCAAACATTTTTCATCCTCTCTGTTTTATTCACCCATTGAATTAGATTAAGTGGGTTTGGAAACTGATGAATAGCTCTAATTGTATTAATGGATAATTCACAAGGCAGTTCATGCAAAAGAATAACCTACAATTAATCATTTACAGTACTTATCAATTACAAAACCTAATTCACATTAGCTTACATTTTCTGTGATTCCTCTCACATATAGAGACAGCCCTAGAATAAAGCAGATTTCACCAACAGCTTCTACTTGTGTTATACAGAACAAAGTGTTAGCTTGATCAAGTTATTTTGGTGTTTATTTTATTCATTCTTGTTGTCGTTCTTATGTATCACATTGTGAATGCAGCACACACTGGTGACACAAGACAATGCAGCAGTACATTAAGCAGTGCCTGCACGAAGTGCTCTATTGATTTCTACTAATCTGATTAAACCTACTTGTAGAATTTTGAATGAATAAAGACTTGTTATCACCATATTTCAGAATAATAACATCCTCAAGCCTACTTAATTTAGGTAAATGAGGGCTAGGGCCTGTCCTGGAAACATTGGAAACAAGGTAGTAAACAGAAGAGGATGAAGTGTCAGTCCATTATAGGGACCACACAAATACACAAACAAACGCACACATTTACACTGGAGCTCAGTATAGAACGGCTAACTAACCTAAACTGCATATATTTGGGAATGTTTGAGAAAGTTATAGAAAACAATTATCCACATAAGGACAGAACATGAAATCTACATGCACAGGTTCAAAGGTTTCAGAATTAAAGTGTCCTGAAGCTGTCAGACAGTAGAGACAACTACTGTGCCACAATGCCTTTTTAGTGACATCCATTAATACTGAAAAATCCAAAATTCTTAATTGACATCACTGATATTAAGTAAATATTGACTATATCTAATGTATCTATGCAAAAAAATTGTTCATGCAGTAATTAATTATTTAACCAGTTAGGACAGTTCAGGGTTATATGAAGCTGATATCTGTCCTGGTAGCAGTGGCATCAAGATAGGAACCAATCATGAACTAGACAACAGCCACACTTATTCATATTGGGCCACTTCAGAGCTGCCAGCTGCCTAACATGGATGTCTTTGGGATGTGAGAGGAAACCCAGAGAAAACTCATGGAAATATTGGGAGACCATGCAAACTCCACACAGACAGCATTAGGGAAAGGGTTAGAAACCAGGACCTTGAAGCTGTTTAGCAACAAGGCGAACCACTACAGGAGAGTTTCATAAGTCTGAGAACTTTTCTTATGGTTTGTGTAACTACATTTACAGTGAGATACTGTTTTTCCAAATGGGCAGACCATTGGAAGTTAAGATTTAATAGAATTTTTAAATGCTACAGCTGCAGTAGAATGCTGCCTCAGCAAAGTCTATATGATTCTTCATCCATAATCAGACAGTCAGAAATAATTGCTATATCTATACTAATAAAAGGCAAAGCCCTCACTCACTTACTCACTCATCACTAATTCACCAACTTCCCGTGTAGGTAGAAGGCTGAAATTTGACAGGCTCATTCCTTACAGCTTACTTACAAAAGTTGGGCAGGTTTCATTTTGAAATTCTACGCGTAATGGTCATAACTGGAACCTATTTTTCTCCATATACTGTAATGGACGTTAGCTCGATGGCCGTGGGGGGCGGAGCTGCGTGTGACATCATCACGCCTCCCACGTAATCACGTGAACTGACTGTGACCGCAGTACATAGAAAAGAAGGAAGAGCTCCCAAAGAGCGCTGAAGAAAAACGCTGAATACTTTATTCGCGAGATACAATTTTAATGAGAAGACACGAGGTATAAATGAGACTTTGGATCACTTTGTAACGGAGTTAAAAATTGCTGTGGCGAGAAACTTTTAAGTGCTGGGTCTTAGCTAACATTAAATAAAGCCGTGGACATCGCAACATCACACAAGAGAGCAGCTCACGTGAACTGACTGAGTGATCACTTCCAGGCATCAAACCTGTTCAAAAAACGCATTACACAATTGACAAGGTAGGAAAAGAATATGCTCCGAGCTCCACAGCTAATGCGGTCTTGTGGAAGCAACTTCGTCACGCTGCCACCAAATACTCACAGAAAAATCCACAAGTTAATACACACGCTGTCTCTAGAGTTTCTCCACACTCAATGTATTCCTCGCATCCCCTTTATACCCTCTGATCTCCCATTTCAATTCAGATGCCTCCAATTTCCAGTAAGGCTCTGCTGCGCGATGACAAGTAATAAGTCTCAGGAACAGACCCTACAAAACGATGCCATTGATTTCAGGCAAGATTACTTTTCTCCTGGACAACTATACGTTGCATTCTCAAGAGTGAGCTTGCGCATCTTCGTCATATTACAACTGGAGTGCAGCCAGAAACTTTTAAGTGCCGGGTCTTAGCTAACATTAAATAAAGCCGTGGACATCGCAACATCACACAAGAGAGCAGCTCACGTGAACTGACTGAAAGTGATCACTTCCATGCATCAAACCTGTTCAAAAAACACATTGCACAATTGACAAGGTG
This sequence comes from Polypterus senegalus, assembly GCF_016835505.1. NCBI lineage: Eukaryota > Metazoa > Chordata > Cladistia > Polypteriformes > Polypteridae > Polypterus > Polypterus senegalus. The sequence continues at coordinate 113,945,365 of NC_053155.1, read as the reverse complement.
ATGGCTTTATATGTTGTTCGTTTATAAAACAGCGGAGAAGCTGTGTAAAGGCTGTTTCACAAAAAACCAGAGGAGCGTCTTATATGAGCAGGCAGTCAGCTAAAGAAGGGAATCGATAAATATCTATAATCGTAATAAACGAACAAAAAATAACGTACAAGCCGCGGATTAAATAAAGGAAATGGGTACCTGAACAGTAAGGCAAGTCTCGAATAGCTACACAATAACTATAACAATCGTAATAAACGAACAATAAAACAGTACAGAACCGCGAAGCAAGGAGAAACAATAGTCTTATATGGCATTCGAAAACAGCAGAGCGCCACACTCTGAATGTATTCCTGGCATCACCGTTATACCCCCTGATCTCCCAATTCAATTGAAATGCCTCAAATTTCCAGTAAGGCTCTGCTTCGAGATGACAATTACTAAGTCTCAGGGACACACCCTACAAAAGGTTGCCATTGATTTGAGGCAACATTGCTTTTCTCCTGGACAAAACTATACGTTGCATTCTCAAAAGTAATCTCAGTGCACAGCTTGGTCATATTACAACCGGATTTCTGAACTGACAACGTGGTATACAAAGAGATCCTTAACAGATAGTTATTGGTATATTTTACCTCAGTTTAAAAAGGTTTTCTTTTCTTCTTAATAAAAATTTAGAAGCAGTTCTTCATCGCTGCGAAGCACGGGGATTTTGTTATATACAGTATATATATATTTACTGTAGATATATATGTATGTATGTATGTATGTTTATATATATGTAGATATGTATATACAGGTATATGTAGATCTGTATATATATGTATATATGTGTCAGTGTATATATATATATATATATATATATATATATATATATATATATATATATATATATATATATATATATATATATACAATATACAGTAATCTCTCCTCGATTGTGGGGGTTGCGTTCCAGACCCCCCCGCAATAGGTGAAAATCCGCAAAGTAGAAACCATATGTTTGTATGGTTCTTTTTATATATTTTAAACACACTGTTTATATACTGTAAAACTGTAAATATTATTTTAAAGATATTGAGTGTCTCCGATATCACATGTTACAGATATTACGATAGACAGGCCACCAGCAATAAATACGTACAATGCAAGAAAAATAGTATACAGTAAATGTGTGTACAGTGACACTAAACGTACGTACATGTACTAAGTACTGCAAGTAGAAAATTAATTATGGTTACTCACCAACAATGACACGATGACTTGTCCGATAACAATGAGTTTAATTTTACTGCACAACAAAGGAGTGCGTTACACCTCTTCCAAAGGAGCCACTTCAGGCAATTGTGTAGCACTGCCGTTGTTCTTCTTCTGGCAGTCTTCAATCCAAATCCCTAAAGCAGATTCCATCCAGACTACTGCCTTATTACATCCACTTACAACTCATTTTGCACCCTGGTTAAAAGAACACTGCGGACGTTGATCTTATATTCCTTTCCTACTTTTTAAATAAAAAGAATCGTAGCCTTCAACAAATCCAAAATGTTTACCTTTTCGGCAATCGTTAACATCTTCCGTTTGCGCTTGGGCACAGCCCCTGAAGCAGTAGCAGATCGTTTTGGAGCCATAATGAAGGGCTTGACTATGCACAAAGATAAACACAAAAGAGCACAACTCTTTACACAGCGAAACACGTTGATGCTGAATGAGTGAGACGAGACTTGGTTAACACTGCATTCAGCACGCAGGAACATAACTGCGTGCTCTGATTGGTTAGCTTCTCAGTCATCCGCCAATAGCGTCCCTTGTATGAAATCAACTGGGCAAACCAACTGAGGAAGCATGTACAGAAAGTAAAAAGACACATTGTCCGAGAACCCCGAAGCAGCGAAAAATCCGCTATATATTTAGTTATGCTTACATATAAAATCCGCGATAGAGTGAAGCCGCGAAAGTCGAAGTGCGAAATAGCGAGGTATTACTGTATATATGTGTGTGTGTATGTATGTATGTATGTATGTATATATATGTGTGTTGTCACGCACGCGCGAGTAGGAGACCGCGGATGGACCTAAACCGCTTTGAAAGACGTTCGCCGGCAGGGAGTGGTGGGGTACTAACCTTTCTCCTTTAATGTCTTCCAGGAAAAGGGTCGTTCCGCCATCATAAGCCTTCCCGCAGTACGTCTACTTCCGCCCTACCTCCGCCATCTTTCCTGACGTCAGCAGTCCCATCCTCCCTCACGGTTCCTTCCCAGCATTCCTCCACTTCCGTCTCCTCCCCTATAAAATGGCTTCTGACGCCTCAGAATGGCGTCGCGCATATGAACTGTTTTGTTTATACTTGACCCGATTTTTGATTTATTAAATTGTGGATTGTCTGCAATATACGGGGCCGGAAAACCCCAAACCTTTATGCTGTTTGTTGTTACATCTTTTACAGTGGCGTAGCCGGCAGGATACCAGTCCGAGAGAGATGACTGAAGGACAAGGCCTCAACACAGTGCTGCAGGGAATGAACGCCCAGATCCTGGCCCTACCGCAAGCGACTACCACCCGCGAGTTGGAGGAAACGAAAGCCAGGTTGGCAGAAGCCCAAAGGGTAAGACCCGATCCGCCTTGTCCAACGCCCCCGCCTCTGGTACCCATGACAGAGGCGGATGACATAGAGTCTTATCTGGGCATATTCAAACGGACAGCCACCCGGAATGAGTGGCAGCGGTCTGAGTGGGTGTCCATTCTGGCGCCCTACCTGAAGGGACCCGCGCAGCGGGCTTATTACGACCTCCCCGAGGAGGAGGCCGCGAGTTACGACCTCCTAAAGCAGGAGATCCTAAAGCAGCATCATGCCGGGCCAGCAGGCGGAGCTGGCAGTTTGACCCGGACAAACCAGCCCGTGCACAGGCCTTCCACTTCTGGGGGAAGATGGGACGCTGGTTACGGCCCGAAGGTCCCCAAGCCCGGAAGGTCATGGAGCAGGTGGCCTGTGAGGGCCTGGTGAACGCCTTGCCAAGCTCCCTCGCCCAGCAGGTCCAGCGCCACCCCTATAAGGATATGCCAGGCCTCCTGGAAGTCCTGGAGCGTCAGCTCGTGGTCTACCAAGCCGGGGGGTCGGAAAGGTACGCTCGTGGGAACCGACAGGGATGGGCGGCCACCCCCGAGCCCTCTCGACGCGCTGCGGAAGCACCGCAAAGGCCCAAAAAAAAGCCGGCCTCCCCGCGCTGTTTCAAATGCGGTGAGACCGGCCATCTACTGCTGACCTGTCCCCTCAACACCCCCTCGGAGCCGATGGACTGCACCTGGGCCACCGTGGAAAGGTACTGTACTCCGTCGCACCCGCTGGCAAGTCCAAACACGGGAGTGGTGTTACTGAACGGGCACTCGGTGGTGGCTTTATTTGACTCTGGCAGCAACATTACCATTGTTGCTCGCCGTTACGTATTACCGCGACAGTGGGTTACGCAGCATTTGCAAGTCACTTGTGTGCATGGGGAGACCAAGTCTTACTGTTACGCCCGCTGTTACATCACGTTGAAGGGGCAGGTATCCAACTTGACGGTCGCGAACCCCCCCATCCAGTAATTTTGGGACAAGACTGGTCGCACAGAAAATGCGGTAAGACGAACACCGCTCCCGGGGCCTCACTAGGTCTAGTGATGAGGGGGCGAGGCACCCCTCCTACAGTCTCCACGCCGTGCTCTGGGGCAGTCCCTAGTGACGCAGGCCCATCGGGGGACGTTTCTCAGGCGACGGACCCTGACCCAGAAGTATCCGCCGGGGAAGGGACAAGCCAGGGAACACTTCCGCCAACCCGCTCACAAGACCCCCTGAGCAATTTGGACCATCAATTTCGGTCCACGCCTGCCTCATTTAAAAGGGAGCAGTGGAATGATGATTCCCTGCGGTTTGCCCGGAATGCGATTGTTCTTCCAGGCAGCTCACAAGCTGACGGTTCCATGCCACGCAAGCCCTTCTTTGTGCTGGAGAATGATCTGTTGTATCGGGTGGCAACCCACGAGGGTGAGGTGCGGAAATTGCTGCTAGTGCCGCATACCTTCCGGCGGGAGGTATGTGAACTAGCTCACGCTCACCTCCTAGGCGCCCACCTCGGGGCCGAAAATACATTGGAGAGAATCAAGCTCCGCTTTTACTGGCCCGGGATCAACGAGAAGGTCCGGCGCTACTGTCAATCCTGTCTGGAATGTCAGATTCGCCAGATTCCTAGGAGGGACCGCGCTCTTCTCATCCCAATACCCCTGATAGAAATCCCGTTTGACAGAATAGGGGTGGATTTAGTAGGACCCCTGGAACCCTCTAACCGTGGCCATAAATACATATTGGTCATGGTGGATTACGCGACCCGATACCCAGAGGTGGTTCCCCTGCGCTCCGCTAATACCAAGAATATTGCACGGGAATTAGTCAACTTATTTTCCAGAGTGGGTATCCCCAAAGAAGTCCTCACGGACCAGGGTACTCCCTTCACCTCAGATATGTTCAGGGAGGTTGCCAGATTACTGCGAATAAAACACCTGAAGACGTCTGTCTACCACCCCCAAACAGACGGGTTGGTGGAGCGCTTTAACCAGATGCTTAAACAGATGCTCCGCAAAGTAGTCAGCGTCGATGGCAGGAATTGGGACCAGCTCCTACCGCTCGTGCTTTTTGACTACCGGGAGGTGCCCCAGGCCTCTACGGGCTTCTCCCCTTTTGAATTATTGTACGGGCGACAACCCCGAGGACTTTTAGACATACTAAAAGAGGGCTGGGAGGCTGAGGCCCTTCCCTCCTCCAATATATTGGAGTATATGGCGCAACTGCGCGACAGGCTCGCTAAAATCAGGCCACTCCTAAAGGACCACGAGACTTGTGCGCAGGCCCGGTATTACAACCGCAACTCCGTCCTCTGGGACTTCCGCCCGGGGGATCGAGTGATGGTACTCGTTCCTACCTCCCACTCCAAGTTGCTAGCTCACTGGCAGGGGCCATGCGAGGTTAAGGAAAGAAAGGGGCTCGTCGACTATTTAGTTAAGCAACCTAATCGTCGACCGAGCGAGAGGATCTACCATGTCAATTTGTTGAAACCTTGGAAGGACAGGGAGGAGTCTCCCGACACTCGTAGATCCCTCTCTATTCCCTCCCTATTCGCTAGCACGTCTGCCCTTAACCTTGGTGACGAGCTGACACCCTTACAGCGGCGAGAGATAACCCAGGCTATTCACGCCATCCCCGAAGTAGTGAGTGAGTCAACGGGCCGGACCTCGCTGATTGCGCACGATATAGTCACAGACTCCAGAGTAATCGTCCGAGAGAGGCCCTATAGCCGAAGTGGAACTGGAGGTGCAACGAATGTTGGATATGGACATTATCGAGGAAGCCCATAGCCCTTGCTCCAGTCCAATCATCCTCAATTCCAAGCCGGACGGCTCTTGGAGGTTCTGCAATGACTTTAGATGTCAGAACCAGGTCTCCAAGCTCAACGCCTACCCGATGCCCCGCATCGACGACTTACTTGAGCAGCTGGTTGCGGCTCGATACTTGACTACCCTTGACATGACAAAATTGTATTGGCAAATTCCCTTAACGGCATCTGCAAAAGAAAAAACGTCCTTTAGCACCCCAAGTGGACATTGGCAATACAAGGTCCTCCCATTTGGGCTGCACGGGGCCCCAGCGACCTTTCAACGTCTGGTGGATAGAGTGCTGAAGCCCCACCAGTCCTATAGTGCCGCCTACCTGGATGACGTCGTCATCTATTCCGGCACCTGGGAAGAGCATCTATTGCAGGTCTCTGCTGTCCTCGCGACACTGGCTAAGGCCGGCCTCCGCATCAACCCCTGTAGGTGTTTCTTTGGCTTAAAGGAGGCTAAGTATTTAGGCTACCTTGTGGGACGAGGACAGGTGAGACCCCAATGTTCCAAAATCAAAGACATCCTGGAATGGCCCCGTCCGAATACCAAGAGACAGGTGCAGGCTTTCTTGGGGCTAGCGGGGTATTACCGCCGGTTGACTAATTTAACAAAGAAGGGCGCTCCCCTACATGTGGTATGGAACGACAAGACGGAACACGCATTCAGTGACCTTAAAAAGGCCCTAACGTCGGCACCTGTACTAAGGACCCCTGATTTTGGGCTGCCTTTTATCCTCCAGACCGACGCTTCGGACACAGGCCTGGGTGCCGTGTTGAGCCAAAGCGTCGATGGTGTCGAACACCCCGTGATGTACCTAAGCCGGAAACTGCTAGATCGAGAGACCAGGTATGCGGCAGTGGAGAGGGAAGCTCTGGCCATTAAGTGGGCGGTAACTTATCTCCGGTACTACCTGTTGGGTCGCGAATTCACTCTAGTGACTGATCACGCTGCGCTTCAGTGGATGTCCCTACACAAAGAGTCGAATCCGCGGGTCACCAGGTGGTTTCTGGACTTGCAGCCCTATAAGTTCACAGTCACTTTTCGTCGCGGCCAATGCCAATGCCCTCTCTCGCATCCACGACCTCTCGGTTAGGTCCGCCCGACCTGACGGTCTTGGGCTAAGGGGGGGGTCGTGTCACGCACGCGCTAGTAGGAGACCGTGTACAGACCTTAAACCGCTTCGAAAGACATTCCCGGCAGGGAGTGGCGGGGTACTAACCTTTCTCCTTTAATGTCTTCCAGGAAAAGAGACGCTCCGCCATCATAAGCCTTCCCGCAGTACGTCTACTTCCTCCCTTCCTCCGCCATCTTTCCTGACGTCAGCAGTCCCATCCTCCCTCACGGTTCCTTCCCAGCATTCCTCCACTTCCGGCTCCTCCCCTATAAAATGGCCACCGACGCCTCAGAATGGCGTCGTGCATATGAACTGTTTTGTTTATATTTGACCCGATTTTTGATTTATTGAATTGTGGATTGTCTGCAATATACGGGGCCGGAAAACCCCAAACCTTTATGCTGTTCGTTGTTACATCTTTTACAGTGTATATACTGTATATGTATATTTATCTGTATGTATGTATGTATATATGTATATGTGTGTGTATGTATGTATGTATATGTATGTGTGTATATATGTTGATATGTGTATATATGTATATATATGTGTATATGTATATATATATTGATATGTGTATGTGTAGATATATGTATATGTAGATATGTTTATATGTATATATGTATATGTATATATGTTTATATGTGTGTGTGTGTGTGTATGTGTGTGTGTATATATATATATATATATATATATATATGACAGCAACACTCATAACAGTGACTAAACAATTACATGTTACGTTATTTTTAAAATGTTTCCTTTTCTTTTTCATAGCTTCTTTAACACACTACTTCTCCACTGCCAAGCGCGGGTATTTTGCTAGTTAAATATAATTTTCATAATGTAAAATATTGTGTAGAAAATTAACTACAGTGAAAAGCTAGCAATAATCATTTAACTGTTGCTGTGCAAGTTCCACTACTTACTGTTTAATTAGATGTCCAAGTACACTGAAATTATCTCAGGCACAAGGACCACTTTCCCTAGAGTGGAGGATGATGATCCAGAGGACCACTAACATCATTTCCACCATGAGACGTGATTTGCCACTCCTGCTCCACCACATAAAGCCGCAGACTGCCAGAAAACCTCATCATTCCTGACCTGACTTTAGCTTTTGCTTTCAAACCCAATACTACCAGAACATTATATATATATATTGTAAAAGACTGAGCAGGAGACAGCAAAAAGGTTTGGGGTTTTCCTGCCCCGTATATTGTAGACGATCCACAATAATAAATGAAAAAAACTGGTCAAAATTATAAACACAACAGTTCATAAGCGCGACGCCGAAACATGGCGTCGGCGGCCATTTTATGAGGGAGGAGCCAGAAGTGGAGGAATGCTGGGAAGGAACCGTGAGGGATGCTGGGACCGATGACGTCAGGACAAGATGGCGGAGGAAGGGCGGAAGTAACGTACTGCGGGCAAAGCCGGCTTATGGAAGCGGAGCGTCTTTTTTCCTGAAAGAAAGCACAGGGAAAAAGTTAGTACCCCGCCATTCCCTGCCGGTGAATGTCTTCCCAGGTGTGTTAAAATCCGTCCGCGGTCTCCTACTCGCGCGTGTGTGACAATATATATACATATACCTGTATATATACACATATATATATATATATATATATACACACATATATATATCTTGATATATATATATATATATATATATACACTATATATCTTGAGCCATGCTTACTAGACAAAGACATCCCTAAGCATATTGCTGTAGGCATGTATAAGAAGACAGCTAAAGAGTACTTACTCATCCTATATACACTTTATTGCCAAAAGTATTGGGACACCCCTCCATATGATTGAATTCAGGTGTTCTAATCACTTCCATGGCCACAGGTGTATAACATCAAGCACCTAGGCAAGCAGACTTCTTCTACAAACATTTGTGAAAGAATGGGTCACTCTCAGGAGTTCCATGAATTCAAGCATGGTACTGCGATAGGATGCCACCTGTGCAATAAGTCCATTCATGAAATTTCCTTGATACTAAATATTCCACAGTCACCTGTTAATGGTATTATAACAAAGTGGAAGCAGTTGGAAACAACAGAAACTTAGCCACGAAGTGGTAGACCATGTAAAATCACAGAGTGGGGACAACGCATGCTGAGGATCACAGTGTGCAGAAGTCGCCAACTTTCTGCAGAGTCAATAGCTACAGACCTCCAAAAGCTCAAGAATAGTGTGTAGAGAGCTTAATGGAATGGGTTTCCATGTCCAAGCAGCTGCATCCAAGCCTTACATTACCAAGTGCAATACAAAGCATCGGATCGATACCACCACTGGACACTACAGCAGTGGAAATGTGTCATCTGGAGTGACGAATCATGCTTCTCTGTCTGGCACTCCAATGGATGAGTCTGGTTTTGGTGGTTTCCAGGAGAACGGTATTTGCCTGACTGCATTGTGCCAAGTGTAATGTATGGTGTAGGGGGGATTATGGTGTGGGGTTACTTTTCAGGGGTTGGGCTTGGCTCCTTAGTTCAAGTGAAAGGAACTCTTAATGCTTCAGCATACAAAGCCATTTCGGACAATTTCATGCTCCCAACTTTGTTTAAGGATGGCCCCTTCCTATTCCAACATGACTGCATACTAGGGCACAAAGCAAGGTCTATAAAGAAATGGATGAGCAAGTTTCATGTGGAAGAACTTGACTGGCCTGCACAGAGCCCTGAGCTCAACTCGATAGAACACCTTTGGGGTGAATTGCAGCAGAGACTGCAAGCCAGGCTTCATAACATCAGTGCCTGACCTCACAAATGCTCTTCTGGAAGAATGGTCAAAGATTGCCATAAACAAACTCCTACACTTTGTGGAAAGCATTCCCAGAAGAGTTGAAGCTGTTATAGCTGCAAAGGGTGGGTCAGCTCCATATTAAAGGCTATGTATTAAGAATGGGATGTCATTAAAGTTCATGTGTGTGTAAAGGCAGGTGTCCCAATACTTTTGGCAATATAGTGTAGAGTGAAAGAGGGAGAAACCTAAGGTAAACACATGGTCAAACCTTTGCCATGTTTTACACAAGGCTGGCAGTGGTCCATTGTTCTGTAAAAACAATACTTATACGCGAGATGATGATACTTTTGTTCAGCATTGTATATACGGTATATATAGTACATATAGACATAGAAAAATACATAAAAATAATTTCTTACACAGCAACTCATATGACGGATGAACTTTAAAATGTATTTTATGTTACATCATCTGAGACAAGTTTACTCTGGCCTAGACACTTAAAATCACATTCCATTATATTTACTCATGATTCCACAGTAATTGGACAAATCGGTGACATTACTAAGACTGCGCACAGGAATTCACTAATTCACTGGGAACTTCTTGATGCACAGAAAGCGGCATTATATTCACCATCAACTGGTCTGTAGTGGAAGATTTCTTTTACCTGCAGGTTCAGATTTGCTGGGTTCCAGATATTTGACCACCTGAGCTGAAAGCTAAACACTGAGGTTATGTTGAAAAACAGAATGCATTTCCTGCATTGAAAAAAAGACATTTCCTGCATAAGGCTTTCATTATGTTATTTTCATCATGTCACAATGCTTTTCCTGTGGATACTTAAATTTTATGTATGTACTATATCTCTCAATAGCAAAAACTGGAGTGGTTTTGCGTAAAATCCTTGTGTTTCTAACATTTTGCATTGTAACTTGCCAAGTCTCGACTGGATTGTGTTTTTAAGCTACTGGGTGCACAGAGTCACATTTTGATATAATTTCAAAGTGGTTAAATGTTGAAGGATGCTTAAAATATTTAAATATACTTGAGCAGTTAAAATCTAAAATTTGGAAAAACTGAAAGCACAACAATGCATTCACATTTGCTTTCTAAAAAGACAGAGGAATGAGTGAAATTTGTTAATACATCGTTTGTTTTTTTCTCAAAATACTGTAATCCAAATAAATTACCTAAAAAAGAGATCATATCTGATTTCATCACTTGGGTTTCCAGAAGGGGTTGTATAACAGTAATCCATCAAAACATTCCATCTGTTGAGAAAAAATGTTAATATTTTTATATAGTACAAGCATTACATATTTGACTATCTGCAAAAACCACAATGATCATAAAATATAAAAGCTTTAAAATCTGAATTCAAATTAAAATATTGACAAAGTATGGCAGTCCTAAAAAGTCAAAAATAAAACAGTTTTCTGCTAATATAATAAAAAGTAAACAGATGAAAAATGAATGATTTAAGAAGTCATCTTGTGATCGTAAAAATTGCGGAATGGTGACACACCCTGTAATGGAAAAAAAATGGGGAAATGGACAACAAAATGAATATATTAAAATTCATATTTCAAAAGGTCAGAATCTGTCCTTCCGTGCATCCATTTTGGAGCCTATTTTTTCTGTTATGAAAATTGGGGGTCAGAGATTACTCTCATACATAGCTGCATTTAATAACACAGAAATTATTTAGATACGCCTTTTAATCTTAACACATATCTTTGGGTAATGGGAGGCAAAATGCTAAAAATGTTAGCAATATGCAATATACAGAAAGCAAACTGTCTGGGTTTAGGCCAATGGAGGAGTTAATTTTTAGTATTGATTTAGTATTGATTTCCACTTCATTTTGGACACGTAATTTAGTTTTATTGTTGCGTTTTGTTCACTTTGCACTGCCAGTTTTGTTTATAATGTGAAATGCCATCTTGTGCTTTTGTTGATGGCAATGACTTGTGAGTTCCAGAATTTAACTTGAGTATTTGTAAAAGAAAAAACAAATGAAATGCCTCAGGCAGTAGCAGATTTCAAAGTAGAAGAGTCAGATGTACTTCAATCCCTTGATATGTTGAAGACTAATAAAATCCCCAGAGCTGATGGGATTCTACCAGTCATACTGATAGAAATGAAAGTCATCATTTATAAACATTCATTAAGCATACGAGTATTTGAGCAGTCACTTGAAAAAGAAGACACCACTAGATGACGGGAAAATTTCAAATGTGACTCCAGTCTACAAGAAGAGAGACAAAATGCATTTGGGAAATTACACACAATAAGTTGCACTTGTGTACCATTCAAAATAATAGAAAATATAAGAGAAATTAATTAGAAAAATACCTGTATGAACATAGCATACGTAATTAAAGCCAGCATGGATTTATGAGATGAACATTCTGCCAAGCCGGTCTATTAGAATTTTCTACTGCAACAGTTGACATAAGCAAAGCATACAACATAATTCACTTAGACTTTCAAATAGCTTTTGATATAGTCAAACACCAAATATTAATTTTGGAACTAGAAGTTGATTGCATCAGAATTATCCTTCAAAACTGGATCTCAAGTTGGTTAACTACCATAGGGAAAGAGGTCAATCAGTGGAGTCCCTCAGAGGACAGTCCTTCCAAGGCTACTTTTTCTCATTTATATTAAATACTTTGATAATACATTGATTCTGGTGTAGTTAGGTAACGTGTGAAATTTGTAGACGATATTAAAATTGGAAAGAACTTAAGAGATGTACAGTGTGTTGACACAATGTTCTAGTTGTCTAAAGTGTGTAAAGAAGCAATTGCAAAGGCAAATACAATGTTAGTTTATATCATACAAACTGCCAAATATAAATCAAGGGATGTTATGCTCAGGCTATGTAATACAATAGTGAGACTGTTTCTGGAGAACTGTGTGCAGTTGTGGTCATCGTGCTACAAAAAAGACAAAGCAGCACTTTAAGCTGTTCAGATAAGCAGTTGGGTATATCCTAGGACTTAAGGACATGTTGTATACTGATAGATTTGGAAAATTAAGCCTGTTCAATCTTGAGTCTTCTTTACTCAGGGAGTTGTGGGAATCAGGAACAAACTGCAAAGAAATACGGTTGAAGCAGAAAACTTGACTAGATTTTAAAAGGTTCTAGATAGGATATTGGGAATACTTTCTATTAGCTAAACAAACAAACTTGAAGGACTGAATGGTCTTCTCTTGCTTGTCAAATTTCTTATGTTCGATTACTTTTGTATCCACTAATTTGGATAATGATGATAACACCCTGTCATCTTAAATACTGTTTCACTGTAGAAGACACACATTGCAACTTTTGCTGCCCATGGTAAATATGGAACACCAGTGCCAACAAGAAAATGCATGAAGCGGTGATGGTTGTGTTTGAAAATAAAAAAAAATCATGTCAAGGTAACATTACAGATACTGTATAATGATAAAAATAAGGCATAGTGTTAAAATCAAAATAACATAAAAATACATGCAAAATCAAAATTCTTTGACATCAAAACCCAAGAATCATAAAAGAACAACAAAACACATGAGACATTCCTTGCTATTGTACTAAGTAATACTCCCTGGAACCATTTCATTTAGAAGCTTTCTTAATATAAGGACTAAAATGAATGGACTCCAGTTGAGAAAATTGCAGGAATTTACCTTGAAATAATAGGGAAGGACCAACCTATAAGTCAGAGACTGATCTGCTTGGTAATAGAAGAGGGGATCTCTTAAACAGATGTCCCGCTTAGCTAGTATAACACATTTTGACCATCTCTAACCTTAAGAGCCTTTTTGCATTTGCAGTCCGGAAACGATTTGGCAGAGATTTCCACTGTCTGCAGGTATCCTTCTTGCTATCTCTCTAGGTATAAATTACTGTCTTTTAGCAGTACAGATTGGCAATTCAGAGGAGGGAAATGTGAATCAAAGGTCACACTGGGATGAAGATAGCATGTGAGCACACTCAGTGCTGTGAAAGTAAGATCAGGATGAGTGATGTGAGTTATCTTGTTCTGTTCAATTAAGTCAGTGCTTACTCCTCATCACATGATATGCTGTAAACTTCAGTACTAATAATAAACCGCTATTTAATCCTTGTCTGAAGTCACTAAGCACATTGCAGGACAACACCCAGGACAGATTATTCAGGCAGATTTTGTTTCAGATTTCTTCCTCCTAATGTGAACCAGATTCACTATTTATGTGTTATAACAATAAATGCTCTGGACTATTACTAGAAACTGCTTTAGTGTTTAAATAAAGATGAAAACATTCAGGATTTCCTGGCCTAGTTGCAGAAAAAAAACAACTTTCCAGTAGCTTCTATTGAAATGCTAGCAAGGAAAAAAAAGGTAATGTAAATTTGATTGAGTGGTTTTATTATGTTAATAGCATTACTCTTAAGGAAATAGCACACATGTTACCAGGTCGGATATTGATTTTTCACATAAATTTACAGGAAGGCGACATTAGTGTTTTGCAATTTATATTATGTATTTATATTATAGCTGCCTGTAGCCCAAAACTGGTATGATAAGCTGTTTTGTAAAATGAGATAGCGTTCTTCTTGCTTGCTGTTGTGTGTGTGTGTTATGTGGGAATCCACCCAAGTCCTTTGAAATATAACCGTGCAATTCATAAGAAGAATAAATGACATAAGAGGCAGCACTAAAAAAAATATGTGGTGGCTCTGAGGCTAGGCAATGGGAAGGTTGCTGGTTCGAATCCTGTAAACACCAGAAGTGACTCTACTCCATTGGGCCCTTGTGCAGGGCCGCTAACCTGCAATTGGTCTGTCCCAGGTACGACATTAACCTGCATCCAGCCCTGTAAGCAGGTCCTCCTATTTTCAAGGGAAAATTTGGGGGTTGGTGGCAGGATTGGCACTCCAGCCACCGTAAAAAAAATATCACACTGTTCCACTCCATTTCAACTAGTGTGGTGCTGAGGTGTCACCCACTAAACGGCTTCACTGAGGTCCTAATTTGGGATATAGAGGTGGTTTGTCGTGTGGTGGGTGCGGCAACACGCTGTATCTGTGCATGCACCCAACCCCTTTCTCTGTCTCTCTCAACTCTTATTTCAAAAACGAATTACATCACTTTTCTACATAATCACCTTCATTTGCAATGCAATTTTCCCACCATCGTACCAACTTTTTAAAACCCAATTACTACTCCTCTTGCCTTCATCATTTCCATCAAAAATATAAAAGTGCGGAAACCTTTTGAACATCCCTCGTTTATATATATTTATATTTATATTGGTGTGTGGGTGTGCGTGTGTGCCCTGCAGTGGGCTGGCGCCCTGCCCGGGATTTGTTCCTACGTTGTACCCTGTGTTGGCTGGAATGGCTCCAGCAGACCCCCGCGTCCCTGTGTTAGGATATAGTGGTTTGGATAATGGATGGATGGATATATATTATATATATATATATACACACATATATATATATAAGTCAATGTATGTGTGTATGTATGTATGTTCCAGCATTACTTTCAGATAGCTGGAGCGATTTTCAAGAAACACATGTTTCTCATTGAGCGACTAAAAATATTGTAGTGTGAAATCAACCTTAACCCACCCCCTTCCCTTCATCTTGGGGTCTTGTATGCATGTTATCATCCAGTTGACCCTCGGAACTACCACCAGAGGGCAAACTGGAGGTGACTGCCAGCATTCTTTAGGTCTGAGAACCACTGTGCCCTTGTTGCTTCTAAAATTAAATAGAGTTGGCTGGTTCCCAGCATCAAATAGATAACATCCTTACAAGACTGTAAGACAAGCACATTAGTGTGTCTTCATTGTTTGTTAATTTATTTATATTTTTCTCAAATACATTATTTTCGTCCAAGTCAACACTGAGTATTTCAGCTAGTGTATATATACATATACTATGCTGTATATGCTATAAAATGAATTGGAGTACCCACAGAGAAACCATACTGGTAAGCAGATAATGTTCATCCTCCACAGTAACAGTGACCATGGTGGTATTTGTACTCAGATACCATTAATTATTAGTGCTAGCCTAGACTTTACAGACCACTGAGATAATAAAGTATTTAGTTTAGAGCTATAACTGATTCTTGTTCACAGATTTTTGCTACAAATAAGGTTTGATCTAAAAAAAAAATCAATAAGTTACAGTACCTTCCATCCAGATTTGTGGCTCTAACAGCAGCATAAACCTTTGTCTTTAAAGGTAGTCCTGCATTAGGTATGGCCAATGGTTGTACATATGTTGAGTCCTGTAAACAAATGTGCGATCATAAGTCAAAAATGATCCTTAAGTTGTAAGCAACACAAGAAAATACTCAGTCAGATGCTGATATATAATCAATAGAGTTTCTGTCTGTCTTTATGTAGTCTGTGGCAGCTTTCAGAGGGAGCAATCAAAATATGAATTGAATAGAAAATAACAATGGGATCTCATTAATGATTTAAAGTCTTGTTCAATATTTTCTGACTTTTGACATTTAAGTCATAAACACCACCATTGACTTTCTATTTAAAATAACATTCAGTAAGCAAGATGCCTTACAGTTGGGATTATATGCTTTTGAGTTTGAATCTGAGTGTATCTGAAAACAAATAGTAAGGATCTCAAAAGCATTCATTTCATTGTTTGTGGAATAATTTTTACTAGTTTTGTACAAAGTCTTACAAAAGGCAACATTTTTTTTACAAGCAGAACTATAACTATAACATTTAAAATAAAAGTAACATTTATTATTATTATTATTTTACTGCTTAATAGTTCTTATTGGAAAATACTGATTATTATACTGAAATAATACAAACTTTAAATTAAAGGGAGGAGGATTTGTGTAGTTTTTTTTTTCTTCAGGTACAATGATGGCAATAAACTGGTCTGATGTGAATGAATGTGGGCAGTTGGTGTGTATGTGTGCTGCAATGGACTTGTGTCCCATCAAGAGCTGCCCAACCAGGTCACAGCTCCATCAAAACTACAGTTGGATTTGTTTTATGTTTTCGCTCCATGATATATTCAATTATAATATTTTTGTTTATTAGCTTTGTAAATAAAATTCTTTATTGTATATGGCACTGGGCTCTCACTTGAGAGATTAACATTTTTTATTCATTTAATTTGTTTTTTAGATGTTTGGTTCACATTATTAATATTAAAATGTCCATAATAATTAACCATGGGGTTAATGAGGTTCTCCTCATCCTCCCTTCTTCACCTTGCATCTAGTGCTCTATTTTAAAATGGTGTTTTCCCTCATTTGTTAACCATGTGGTTTTTAACAACACACTCAAATGCAATTAATGTGCATTGATTTTGTTTAAGTCTCTTTGGATAATAAGGGTCTACTACTTGATAATGATGCATAAAACAGAGAGTACAATTAACAGGGTGTATTGAACATTCAGTTAAACTGCCCATCCATCCATTCATTTAGTACAGTTAGGGTTTCCTTAGTTAAATTGTCCCAAAAGGAAATTTAGCTTTTACAGAAAAACAGAAGCAGAACACAGAGTATACATGTTAGATCCAATTTTATGGTTGCACGCAGTTGCAGCATTGCGTACAAGGCAGGAACCAAATGTGAGCTGGGTGTTACTGACACAAACACCCAGACTCAGACCACCCAGCAGTTTAGTTAATCAAGGAAACTTTTTGTTTTTTATCTCCTCTACTTTCAACTTCCCATATCTCGCTTTTTATGTTAACAGAAATGTATATAGCAGTGACTTTGTGTATGCATACCAAGTGAGATTATTTCTATTTAACTGTTACCTTGATTTTTCTATTCATATATGTAAAATTGTATTTACTTTACTTTAACTGTATTATAGCTATAAATAAGAATAAGAATAAGAAAAAACTACACTGAAGCTGACTCATACTGGGGCCTTTTAAATTCAGCAATCAACCTAATCTTAACGTGTTTTGGAAGAAAGAAGTAAACCAATGCAGACATGTGGAGATGCAGGGATTTTAATCCAGTTTTATCTGGATGTGAGGTAGTGATGGTTACAGATTTCTCAAACTAATCATAATGATCCTTTGGCAAAACAAAAATTTCAATACGAAGGTAGATTAATTTACATTGTTTCTTACAAACAAAAGTTAGTTTTTCCTCTTATGTTGATTTTAGATTGTATTGCTAAGGCTAACTGCTTTGAGACTTCTCACGGAAGGGACTGATGTGACCTTATACTACAGGCTCAAAGTTGAAAATGAGGACGACATACAATATGTAGTATAACACAAAGTAAGTGAGATGATAGCTTGTAGTGAAAACAAAGAAAAATGTTTAACCCCAGGAACAAACACAATTTAAAAGAAACTAGGCACCATACTCATCAAGATGTCTCTCCATTCACAGTTCAGAGCACAGAGAACTCCTGCTTTCTCAGTTGGGTCTACCCTAATACACAGTGTACCTGAATTACTTTCTTGCTTCTACTAACTGTGTAGCTCTCCTTGGAAAACGGGGTTTCAATTTCAATATTCTTAACAAAATTATATATTTCAGAGGACACACGTTTATCTCACAAGTTAAGGTCTACACTGAAGAAATGTTTTACCTGAGCTCCAGTTTGGACTGATGTGTACACTAAAAAATCTATTAGGCCACCTTTTGTTAAAGGCAGCATTCATAATGGTGGGTCAGAAAGTTATAACATATTCAGTAAATTTAAACCTTATTTCCCAAAGGTTGGTTTTGATAACTGTGTGTGCCTGAATTTAATTAAAACATAATGTCTGCTGCCCACCCACCCCCATGACCCTGGTCTGAATTAAGTCGGTTAGAAAATGATATAAAGGCTGCTAAAGGGTGGCTTTGGAATTCCTTCAAAGATGAATCTAGTAGGAGACGATTATATAAAGCTAGAAACATAGCATAGGTGAGAGGCAGGCATACAGCAAGAGTAAGACTTATGACTATTCCAAATTGATTGTTACCTACAACTTAAATCAATTGTGAGCATCCTAAATTGATGTAGTAGTTACCAGGTCAAAAATATAGGAAGTTAAAGAAGAAGAAAAAGAGAAAATGAAGGAGGAAACTACATCTGTAATCAAAGTGTCAGGTATAAATCCATCCATTATCCAACCCGCTATTCCCTAACTACAGGGTCAGGTGGGTCTGCTGGAGCCAATCCCAGCCAACACAGGGCGCAAGGCAGGAAACAAACCCTGGGCAGGGCGCACACACACGCACACCAAGCACACACTAGAGACAATTTAGGATTGCCAATGCACCCAACCTAAATCTTTTTGTTTAAAAAACCACACATAATAAAATAATTACTGCAGGTAGATTATGATCTAAGTTACTGTGCAAGCTGTATTCTGATCTAGAAATGCCAAGGCTAGAAGTGCCATGATTTCCCTCTAAATATAATGCATAAAATTGAACATTTTAACAATCAAGTTCTAAATAAGTCTAAGTCAGTTCTGGCATGCAATATAGATGTGTCACTTGCATTTACTGTAGTGGATAGAGTTTAGAATTTGTAGATCATCTTCAATAGGTGGTTTTGAACATTCACACTGTACAAAGTTAATCTTTGCAATTAATTTGTGAGTTTATAAAAGAATATGAAATCTAAATAATATAGGTATCTAGTAAACAATGCAGAAAATACATGAGATTATAAAATTTGGGATACTACAGGTTATCTTTGCAGCATTGGCTGCACAGTAGAAACCAACATATCCAAAGGCCCATGGATATGGCTACACAGATCCAATTCAGAAACACGAGATACCTGACAATTGTGAGAAGAAAATAGACTAACCAGAGAAACTGCAGCCCATATAAACACAAGATAAACTCACATAGAGGTTAAAAGTTGTAAAGTAAATTTTATTATAATAATAAAGGACCCAGAAGGACCAAGGACTATCTAGATCATAATGTAGGACCCTACAGTGGCTTGGACACCAGACCATTGTAGAACAAGCTTATTCTTAATGTTGTCAAGCAACCTGATCCTGCACAGCTTTGAGATTTTGGAGAAAATTTAGAGAATTTGGAGGAAATGCCACACAGACTTGGGGAGATTATGCAGAAATAGAAGACAGAACTAAGAGGCAGTGAGACCTAAACATTAAATCATTGTGCTCCTCATATATATAATTCAAGACAATTGTTTAAAAAAATTAAAGATAGGGTGAGAAGCTCAGTCATCCGGGAGGGGCTCAGAGTAGAGCCGCTGCTCCTCCGCATCGAGAGGAGTCAGATGAGGTGGCTCGGGCATCTGATCAGGATGCCTCCTGGACGCCTCCCTGGTGAGGTGTTCCGGGCACGTCCAACCGGGAGGAGGCCCCGGGGAAGACCCAGGACACGCTGGAGGGACTATGTCTCCCGGCTGGCCTGGGAACGCCTTGGGATTCTCCCAGAAGAGTAGGAAGAAGTGGCCGGGAAGAGGGAAGTCTGGGCCTCTCTGCTTAAGCTGCTGCCCCCGCGACCCGACCTCGGATAAGAGGAAGAGGATGGATGGATGGATGGATGTTTAAAAAGAATTACAATAAAAATATGCTCAACATAGGTGTTACGATTTGACTAATTTGACTACAGTTACACACAAGAAAGCAGAGTATTAGAAAAGTGCATGTGGCCTTAGTTTGTGTGCTGCCTCATTTTTTATTACATTGAATGCAACAGATGGGGAGAATTGCTGTTTTTCATATATGTGCATATACAGATCCTAGATTGCTACTGGTGATTAATCTGAACATAAAATATAATGTAAACAAATTTTCTAATTTTTGGTGATTACTGCTGTAATTGATCCAGCAAGTAGATCTACTTGGAGAAAAATAAGCAGTAAAGTTAATCATGTTTATAAATTCACTTTGTTTCATGACACACCACAATGCAGTATACTAATCAAACCTTTTATATCATTTAAAAAGATTAAATGTGATTTTAATTTTTTTAATCATATATTGTTTTTAAATCACATATGGTGTTCATGCAGATTGATTGCCCATAAGAGATTTAATAGTTTCATAAAGAGAAGAAAGTATTTTCTGTACTTACGTTATACAAGAGTAAACTCAAAGTGCTTAAAAATGAACCATTATTGTCCTTGACAGAAATAGCAGCTGATGATCTGAAGAAAAATAAAAATGACGTTCTTTGATATCCAGCTCAGAATGTTCTGTCCCATAAAATGGCAATTTCCATTTAGCAATCAACCAAGTGAATAGGAAATGTTCAATGTTTAATAATAAATGAAAGCACAAAGACATTCTATTTATTTACAAACTGATTTATAAGGAATTCTGTTGTACATTTTTGGAGGAGCTGCATATTGTAATTTGTTTGTAGAAAGTGCTGGGAGGCTGATGCATAAGAAATTAGGTTTGTGAGATCCTCTCTACCTTATGAACTCATGAATTTCTGAACACTTAGCAGAAGAGGTATGTTTGTATTGTACAGTAGTGTATAGTGATCACTATGTGTACCCTGCAAAATTCAATCTCTCTACCATATAATGTGCAAATGGCCAAAATAACTTTATATAATCTATAGTTGTATTTTTTTCTATCAAGTAAACAAAAAAACTATGTTATAGTATTTACAAACATTTCACTGCCTAGTATAATTATGACTGATGTGTTTTATTATGTAATAATGTTTCATTTTGCCTAACAAACTACAGTCTGTTAATACTTGTGCAGATTACTTTTCCCATAGAATTATCTTAATTCTTGAATGTACTAAGTGTACTAGTAGTGTGACAAGCTCTTAAGAAATAATTTTTTAAGTCTAAAAGTAGAAAGTTTTTGCAGGAAGTATATATGAAAATTTTAAACTACCATAGCATGGCTATATAAGATTGACAATTATCATGAAATCCAACTAATTAAAAACAAATCCAACTACAAATGAGTAACTTACGAAGCAAGCTGTGTGTTGTTGACCAGATACTCTAAGGGGTAACTGCAGCTGAATTTATACAGAAGTCCAGGGAGATAGCTGATTATTGTGGGAGGATCTGGAGTGTCAATGAATCCTGAAATATTCCCGATCTGTACTGAGGATAAGTTCCCATAAGCAGTAACACCTTGGACCGAAGACACCTGAAACAGAATAAATATTTGCAGAAAGGCTACTTGAGATTTTCTATCTCCTATGGAGAATCTTTTTGTATACTAAATATGCTCTTCTAAACTAAACATTAATAAGCTTGAAATAATACTTCAGTATGTTGCTTATTCTGAGAATTTGATTTAGAAAGTGTTTTGAGGTGATGGTTGTTTTGGATTTTTAAGTAAGTCTTTTGCTAATGTCATTGTAAAACTATTAATATATAATTATGTTAGAACAAAAGATGGTCATAGCAGCATACATCTTTAAATATACAAAATTAAGTCCATTTTAAAAATATTTATAAAGGTAGAAACATAACATTTTTGTTCTTGAAACTAAGAAAACTCAACGAGTGAAATTATAGTGTGTCCAACATTCCTTTGATTTTTTTCACAGTGGAATTAAACTTCACGCTTTCTCTTGTACAGTATTTTATGCTGACATATATTTTATTTATTTATGTTGTAGTTTGCTTTATTAGACTCATAATATATCATGCTTGTAAAAATGTAATTTTACAGCGGTGTCATTTTAATCTTAAAATATGACCTGTTGTTTCACTAAATTGTAACCTGGGATTTAAAAAAATTTACAAAACAAAATCTGACTCATAAAGTGTAATAGTTACATTACTGCCAGAAGTTCATTATTACCCTGAATGTTCAAAAGTAAATGTTTTCAAATGTACAATACTTGTCTGTCAAGTTATTTGTAGTAAAATACAGGTAAAGATAGACAGATAGATAGATCATTTTAGGTTTTTTTCCATTTTAACCTTAAATACACAGTACTGGAAAAAGAGTAATCTGCGGCCATTGATTTAGATAAGTAGATGAAGTTTATTTATTTATTGGGGAAATTGCTTATTTGTTGTTAAACTGCCTAACTTGTACAGTAACATACTTTTCTTAATAAAGAAACAATTATATTACAATATGAATATGTGACTTAAAATATACAGAGACTGCATAAATATATATTACAGTATGGTTGTGTGACTTAAAAATATACCAAGGCTGCATAAATAAATAATTAACTATACTTATTTATAACAATATAAACAAAAATATATTACTAACGTTTTTATTTACCTACTGTTTAAAATACTTTAGAATTTATATAAATTTCACCATGCTACTCCTACTGCATCTCTGCCAATTTTGGTATCTTTTCATTAAAGTACTCTCTTTTTCATTTGTCTTCATTAATATTTACTTATCTGACATTAACTTTCAGCTGATTTCTTTCCTTTTATGGACAGTAGAATGCTTATTAGGAATATCATTTAGATATTCTTATTCTGAGAGAGTAGAGTAAAAAGGCACTAAGTTGAAAAGAAACATACAAAAACAATTTGCAAATAATGGGAAATAGTGATCCCAGTCATTGGAAGAATCAAATCAAAAAAGATAAAATCTTTTGACGTATTTTATTTTTATGTTATTGATAAGCCATTTTTGATTTAAAAGAATAATTGTCATTTTCTCTTCTTGATTCAATTCCTGTTTTACTAGGGTGTTACAATTGTATGTACTGCTTTGATTTCAGTTAATAACTTTTTATAAAGGTTACATTTTTAAATTATATTGGCTGGACAGCAGGAACCTGAAGGCTATTTACGAATCAGCAGGCAGAAATCTACCACTGCAGAGGTGCAGTGTCATTTAACAACTTAATCGGCTTTAGGAGATTCTAATATTTTTGTGGCATATTTTATTTTTTGATTATGTTATAATAATATTTAAAAAGTTCAGTTAATTTTAAATGTAGTTTTTAGTGCTTATCTTCTAGACTTTCCATCTGATACTTTCTAGATCATTACTAATGGTTCATTTGCCTGATTTTCTTTTTTTCGGTTGTTTTATACCAAAGATGAATCGCCACCTGGCACAACACTTTTATGGCGTTTAAAAATCATGATTACCACCAAGCCATTTCCACATGATTCCAAGGTGCTAAGGCTGATAGTGAAAATCACCACTGTAGGAAAGGTGTTGTTATTTATGAATCCCCTGCAGTGCACATCTCCATGTCTGCCGTTCAGCGCCAGATCAGCTTCAGAATATCCAGAGAAAAGAACTGGACAGAAATTAATCTTCAGTGTTATGGTTTGCACTCCACAATAGACACTGATGTCTCGTTCAGCTTGTGGGAAAAAAAAAATTAAAATGAATTGACATATAATATATTTGCATTTTTATTCAGTCTAAAATTCCTGTTAAAATTGTATAGGTATTTAATGTCATTCATTTTCTGAACTAATTTAATCAAATATAGAGTTGTAGGAAGAGTGAACTTATCCAATGGCAAGGCAGGAGCTACTCCCCGTAGGTTACTGTTTACTGTCATACAACATAGCCACACTTACTCATTTATTATGACCAATTTAGACTACATCATTCAATTGTTATTTAAAAAACTATCACTGCAAGTTTGTGGGGAGCCAGAAATTATCCCACCATCATAGAATTCAATGCAAGAACCAATTCTGGATGGCATACTAGTCCATCACAGGGTGAACTCAATCAGGGTTGATTTAGAGTTACCAATCAATCTGAAGTGTATATTGCCTGGATGTGGCAGGAAATTAGAAATCACAAATACTATTTAAATTACACTTTTTAAGTAAATTGTATAATAAATTAGGTGTGATCCTAATTAGTACTCTTACCATTCAGCACAAGATGAAACATATGAAGTTCACTATCCTACAGAGTTATTCACATTCTCTCCATGCCCCTGTCGATTTTTTATTTCTCCTCGTACATCACAAAGATGTGTTTTAGGTTAATTGACGACTCCCAACTGTCCCCGCACGAGTGTATGTGGGTGCTTGTTTGAGTAACTGGCGATGGACGAGCACCCAATCTAGGGCTGGGTCTCACCTTGTGCCCAGTGCTGTTGAAATAGGTACTATCACCAGCACATTAGTAAATATTTGAGTGGATAATTTAATAATGAATGTCACAATATTTTTATGCCATTTTGGGTAAAGGGTATCTACCAATAAAAAATAAAATAACAGTTAATCAATAATATAGAAAAAAATTCTTACCAGGAAATCTACTGTGATAGGTAGCATCACAGTTGTATCCATTAAACTGTGCACCAGCTAAAAGAATTTTACTTATTAGAAGAAGAAAACATATTTGTTCCATTGCAACATCTGTAAAAAGTTCAATGAGAAATTATTTCAGATTTATATTCAAATGTATCCTGTTTCTAATCTGTTGTCACATGAAAATAATTCATAGCATTAGATTTGCAAGAGGAAATGAAATTACCTTATCAAGGAGGAATCTTATATTAAAATATACCTATGTAATATTTGGTGCTGTGTTCATTGGTTCATTTTTTAAAAAATGAGATTAAATATGTTTTCTCAAAAAGAGAAACAAAGCACTAATGTTTAATCTCACGGGTTTTTTTTTTCACTTTAATTCATGTTTTTCAAATTCATTTGCAGTTATCTGACTTTTCAAAAATGTAGCACTTGTTGTTGACATTTTATAGAAAAATAGACCTTGCCAAATCAAAAATTATCATTCCTTTGTCCTTTTATAAAAACAACAAAAAAAAATTATTTGGCTCACCATCCATCCAATGTTGGTTGAGCTGGATCATCTTCTAAAACTAAATGTTATCTATGACCTCAATTTTTGTTTCCACTTAAAAACCAACTGCTTGTCAGTTCTAGCTTTGTTTGTCATCCAAAGACTCCTTTATATTTTAAATTGCTTATCAACATCAGATAAGATACCTGCAGGCTGGGAATTACTTTCTGTACCACTTGACTGCTTTTTAGGAGTGCAGTTAAAATAAAAATACATTTCATATACTGCAGTAAATTCTACCACTTACCCAAAACCTTTTTTTCCAGCAGGTCAGCGGTTCTCCATGTGCTTTGGACTTCTGCATGTGATCAAATGTTCAGAACAGAAGCTTTACAAAACAACATGAAGCAAAAGGCTGAAGAAAGAAAATGAAAAAAGTGGCATCATTATGTGAACACTTAAACAAAACCACCTGTCTGGAAGAACATGGGAAAATCCATCAAATCTCAATGTATTATACAAACCTTTTCACGGTCTGAGAAACATGAGCAGGTTTTGAAGTTTCCCACTCATATTCTTTCTGCTTGATCTTCCTCTTTCAACACGTCTCGATGATTTGGAGACTTCTGACTCTGCATGAGGCCAATTTTGGGAAATTATCTTATCATCAGCTGCTTGAGAGACCCTGTTCAGTAAATGCAGCAGCTATTCATCCCACCACTCTGATAATCTGTGCCGGAGGTTTTCAGGTTCAATTCCGAGGCGCTGTGTGCAAATGTCACTATTTGCAGGTATCAACCGTTCGTCTTCAGGTAGAATCAGTGAAAGTTTTCCTTACATGCTCCAAATCTGTACAAATTACACAACTCAGCAAGTGACTCTTATAAAGACATTACAGCTCTGGTTTTCATCAAACCAAATTAACTTGATTCCTGTCTGCTTCCGAAGGACTTTTG
Source organism: Polypterus senegalus (assembly GCF_016835505.1). NCBI lineage: Eukaryota > Metazoa > Chordata > Cladistia > Polypteriformes > Polypteridae > Polypterus > Polypterus senegalus. Next base: position 113,919,482 of record NC_053155.1, on the reverse strand, counting down.
TTACCATCTGTGGCAGCAGGTTTTTTTTTCAAAGTTTAAGAAAAAAAGAAAAGAATCATACCTGGTAACTGCTAATTTAAAAACAGCATTAAATCAGCTTATATCTCTATTAAAATTATACTTTAATGGTGGTTTGTAAAATAGAGGAGTGAATCAAAGTTATAACTTATCCTAAAACTGTTTCAAAATATTATAATCTATATATATATATATAAAATTCACTAAGGCAAGACAACCATGGAAAGCATGCCGGAAGGGGCGTGGATTCACTGAGCCGCCGACAAGTAAGACACCTATGGCGCACGCAGGAAGGAGCCACGCCCACCAACTCCTGGCACCTCCGAGCCATCTTGACCGTTCATAGAGGCATGTTTCTCGCGGAGGTGAATTGCCATATGCAGCGTGTAAAACGGTTTGCGAGGGGTATCTCATGGGATCCTTAAAAGAATCCTTTACTTTAACTGAGGTTAAAACACAATGGGGTAAGCAGTCTTTAAAAACCGAGTTATCGGTTACGACGCACGACCGCGTGCACCATGGCAAACTGTTTTACACGCTACATACAGCAATTCGCATTCGCAACAAACGTGCGTCTTCTTAGATGCTCCTGCAGGAACACGGAAAGTCTACGTGAGTCACAGGTGCATCTGGACTGTGCAAAGACGACAACAGCCCAAGTGATGAGTTGGAGGTGGGCACATGAGCGATGGCGGTCTGCCAGTTTTCAGTCACGGACGATTGTGTGTTGGTTCGTTCCGTGCATTGTTACAATGTTGCTTTTCTTGCTGATTTATTACATTACCAATTTTTCAAATGTTAATTTTCTCCCTGTGCTTAAAAATCATTAAAAAACCGGCCTGATTATGCGGCGTATGGTATGTTGGCTAGTATTTCAGATTTATTAACTATCAAAAGTTGGACATATTTAAATGTTGGAACAATTATTTTACTTTCAGCCAGTAAAGCCACCAATAATTCAGCCTCCCTCAATTTTCTCTGTTTTAAAAGACAGCAAAATGAATAGCTTCTGCTACAAGTTTTAGAATGAATTATTAAATATATTTTAGTATTTGGAATACTGTATTAATCCATGAGGGGAAATTGTCTTTTCACATGACCTTTGGGGGTCAGAGCTTAGGGTCAGCCATTGTACAGTACCCCTGGAACAATTTTCTGGTAAAGGGCCTTGCTCTGTATATGGTGTATATCAACATTGACTTGGCTATTATTGCTCTAAAGCATTCTAACATGACTTGCTCTGACATTGCAGACACATTACATCAGCCAAATAATATCTGTTATTATTAAAACAACATAGGTCAGAGGTGGACAAAGTCGTTCCTGGAGGGCCGCAGTGGCTGCAGGTTTTTGTTCCAACCCAACTGCTTAATAAGAAGCACTTATTGCTCGTGTAACATTTTACTGCTTCATTTTAGTTGTCTCGCTTTTTGAGATTTTGAACCCTTATTGCATATTTTAGTATTAAACAGCTGTATTCTTGGTTTTAAGCAAATGACAAAAGAAACCAACAGTTCCCCATTTAGCTTGTTTCCATTTACACCTGTGTGTATTTATTGCACACTATGTGTTTTAATGTAATACTTGGAAGGTAAATGAAGAGAAAAAAGTGAAGGACTGAGAACTACTTGTTTTAGGCTACAAATTATTTGGATGATATCCTTAGAAAGGAAAAAAATATCTAGGATATGAGAATAACCTGACATGGCAGAGTTAAAACACTAACAAGCCATTAAATTAAATTAGTTCCAAGGATTGTTTTCTAATTAAGCAACTGAGTAGAAACAGAAACCTGCAGCCATTGTGGCCGTCCAGGACCAACTTGGCCCACCCCTGACATCTTTAGTGTGGTAAATGTGATTTTCTTGGGTGACTTTTTGCAGCTCTTTTATCCAATAAAAATAATAAGTTACCAGGTATTACAGTGGTTAGTAGTACTTTAGGATCCTTCAAAGGCTATCTTCATATAATTTTGGAAACATTGAGTGAATAGAGTTAACAAGTAGTGATGATCAAAACAGGGAAGTTTCAATTTGCAGTTTTACGAAACTGACACTGAAATTCCTTTCACTGGCAATTTCACAGTTGCAAAACTAAAAATTCACAAAAAAAGAGTTTTTGGGGGATTGAAAGTCTTTTGAGGGTTGAAATTAAGGAATATTGCTCTCTAAAGATTCGTTTGTAGTTCAATGTTTACCTGCATTTTTTTCTGTAATGCAACTGTAGAAAAGTATCTATTTATGCCTCTCAATTCATCACAGACTTGCAGTATGCTTATTAGAAATGTGACATGCAGAATATTTTTCTCATGATGATCCAACAACGTTCACCATTTTGCACATGAAAACTCGCTCAGCTGAAAGACGCTTGCCATCCAACCCCCGCCATTACCTAACCAACACCCTTTCTTATTTTTGTTTCTTGCAAATGAAGGGGTTCACACTGGCCATGCACATTTGGCATTTTGACGAAATGACAATAAAGGACTCTGGTGATTTTTTTTTTTAACTAGAGAAATGACAAGGCAGATCAAGTGGAATTAATGCATGAAAACCCACCCAGACAGGAAGTAAACATTTTACTTCTTGTGTCAAAAGATTACATTTTTCTCAAATATTTTTGCAATGTCCTTTCATTTAAGTTAGAAGTTGTGCTTTTTTGACATCAAGTACTTATTCTGCAGTTTGGCTACTCTTTCTTGAGACATGTAACAATATAGCACTTTTTCACTTGGAATATTTCAGTAGTTTAGCTCTCAGTGATCAACTGTAAACCTCTACAATACATACTTCTTGTATACAAGGACCACAAGTCCATTTTAGAGTCTGCTCCTTTTCACAAATTATCGTCTGAATCTGAATTAGTTGTAGTTCCTTTTTGCAAGGAGTGGCTATTTGAAGACACTCTTGCTCAATGGGAAATGCATATTCAGTTTGGATGTAATGAAAGAGAACTCTGATCCTTCCAAAATTCTCTTTAGGGCATCCCATCATCCACACAGCACTTCATCGTAATGTATTTTTATGGAACGGTCAATTCTAGTTCTAATCTTCTCCTGCTTCACCTACACATCCATGATTTATTCATCATAATAGTTATGTTCAAAAATGTACATGGACTGTCTCACATAAACTGCTGTTCTGCACTGTGAAAGGGAAGAGTTCATTATATAGTGTGTGGTGTTTATTATGGAATTGTGTTCAGTAAGAAAAAAATGAATTTAACTTGATATGAAATGTGGACTTGCAAATAGACATGTGCTATGTAAGAATAAAACGAATTGACCTAAATTTCAAAGTAGTACCTGACATTCCTTTGGCACGGAATTTGGGCCATCTGCTAACCATATTGATTCCTGGCATTTTTGTAGGGCACAGATGTCTAGTCCACTTCTCCTTAAGCACTCCAGTAAAATCCCAATGGCCTTCAATAATTAAAACCAATTTTAAATCCAATTCAATGATCATTACCTGTTTTTTGGAATCTTTATTGTCTAATCTGGGCACTTCACTACAGCATATCTAATTCTACAAATACACAATTCAGTGGCTGCTCTAAATTGTAATTACTGGGCCTTTTCATTACTATGATGAGTTAACAAGTTTCTGTTTTTAAATTTAATTACAGTGCTCTGTTAAGAGGCAGGGAGGCAGAAACACATGGTTTGGAGTTCCTTGTGATCAAAATAATGTTCTTTTGAAGAGAATATACAAATGAGAAAAAAAAACTACAGAACTTGCATCACTTCAGAAGCTGATTCACACAACTGCCATGTGCAGTGAGGAGACCAACCTAACTGAGGTAAGTTGGGTTTCCCTTATTAAACTAAGGCTGAGATTCAATTACTATCAATGTGACAGGAACGCAGTTTCATTTAACGGCAATCAAGAAAGCTGCTGTAAGTTCTTGGTTTCAAAACTTAGGAAGCACCTAAGTACCAACATTGCAGACAAAGGGCAGTATTATATGATACGATATACAAAGGGCCATTCATGGCCTGCATTTAAATAAGAAAGATAGCTCACTCTGGTAAAAGTAATACATTTAGAAATCAGACAGGAATTTAAATTTTAATTTATTAAGGGATGTCCCAACAGTTTGCCAAATCTATTTTGTTTTCCTGATCAGGTGCTTGACATATATTTCTTTGCATTCCATTGCTTATGGCTGATCTTCTCCTTTTGGCTGCCCCCGTTAGGGGTCGCCACAGCAGATCATCTTTCATATCTTTCTGTCCTCTGCATCTTGTTCTGTTACACCATCACCACATCCATAAACCTTCTCTTAGGCCTTCCTCTTTTTCTCTTACCTGGCAGCTCTATCCTTTGCATCCTTCTCCCAATATACTCAGCATCTCTCCTCTGCACATGTCCAAACCAAAGAAATCTCGCCTCTCTGACGTTGTCTCCCAACTGTCCAACTTGAGCTGACCCTCTAATGTATTTATTTCTAATCCTGTCCATCTTTGTCACACCCAATGCATATCTTAGCATCTTTAACTCTGCTACCTCCAGCTCTGTCTCCTGCTTTCTGGTCAATGCTGCCATCTCCAACCCATATAACATAGATGGTTTCACTACCGTCCTGTAGACCTTCCCTTTCACTCTTGCTGATATCATCTATCACAGATCACTCCTGACACTCTTCTCCACCTATTCCACCCTGCCTGCACTCTCTTATTTACCTCTCTTCCACAATACCCATTACTCTGTACTGTTGATCCCAAGTATTTAAACTCATCCACCTTCGTCAGCTCTACTCCCTGCATCCTTACCATTCCATGGACCTCCCTCTCATTTACACACATGTATTCTGTCTTGTTCCTACTGACCTTCATTCCTCTCCTCTCTAGAGCATATCTCCACCTCTCCATGGTCTCCTCAACCTGCTCCCTACTATTGCTACAGATCACAATCTCGTCTGTCAATCTGTCCATCACCATTGCAAATAAGAAAGGGCTCAGAGCCAATCCCTGATGTAATCCCACCTCCACCTTGAATGCATCCGTCACTCCTCCCGCAGACCTTGCCACAGTCACACTTCCCTCGTACATATCCTGTACAACTCTTACATACTTCTCTGCCACTCCCGACTTCCGCATACAATGCCACAACTGGCACCCTGTCATATGCTTTCTCCAGGTCCACAAAGATGCAATACAACTCCTTCTGGCCTTCTCTAAACTTCTGCATCAACATCCTCAGAGCAAATATTGCATCTGTGGTGCTCTTTCTTGGCATGAAACCATACTGCTGCTCACTGATCATTACCTCAATTCTTAACCTAGCTTCCTCTACTCTTTCCCATAACTTCATGCTGTGGCTCATCAATTTTATCCCCCTGTAGTTACCACAGCTCAGAACATCCCTTATTCTTTAAAATTTGTACCAGCACACCACTTCTCCACTCCTCAGGCATCCTCTCACTTTCCAAGATTCCATTAAACAATCAGGTTAAAAACTCCACTGCCATCTCTTCTAAACACCTCCATGCTTCCACAGGTATGTCATCTGGACCAACGGCTTTTCCATTCTTCATCCTCTTCATAGCTGTCCTTACTTCCTCCTTGCTAATCCATTGCACTTCCTGATTCACTATCTCCACATCATCCAACCTTCTTTCTCTCTCGTTCTCTTCATTCATAAGCCTCTCAAAGTACTCTTTCCATCTGCTCAACACACTCTCCTCGCTTGTGAGTACGTTTCCATCTTAAACCTTTATTACCCTGACCTGCTGCACATCTTTCCCAGCTCAATCCCTCTGTCTAGCTAATCTGTACAGGTCCTTTTCTCCCTCCTTAGTGTCCAGCCTCTCATACAACTCATCATACACCTTTTCTTTAGCCTTCGCCACCTCTCTCTTCACCTTGTGCCTTATCTCCTTGTACTCTTGTCTACTTTCTGCATCTCTTTGACTATCCCACTTCTTCTTTGCCATCCTCTTCCTCTGTATACTTTCCTGTACTTCCCCATTCCAACACCAGGTTTCCATATCCTCTTTCCTCTGTCTAGATGTCACGCCAAGCACCCTTCTTGCTGTCACCCTTACTACATCTGCTGTAGTTTCCCAACTGTCTGGTAATTCTTCACTACCACCCAGTGCCTGTCTCACTTCCTCCCTAAATTCAACCTTGCAGTCTTCCTTTTTCAAATTCCGCCATTTGATCCTTGGCTCTGTCCTTACTCTCTTCCTCTTGTTGATCTCCAACGTCATCCTACAGACCACCATCCTATGCTGTTTAACTACACTTTCCCCTGCCACCACTTTGCAGTCTTCAGTCTCCTTCAGATTGACTCTTCTGCATAGGATGTAATCTACCTGTGTGCATCTTCCTCCACTCTTGTACATCACCCTATGTTCCTCCCTCTTCTTAAAATACGTATTCACCATAGCCATGTCCATCCTTTTGGCAAAATCCACTATCCTCTGACGTTCTTCATTCCTCTCCTTGACACCATACCTACCCATCACCTCCTTGTCTCCTCTGTTCCCTTCACCAACATGTCCTCTGAAATCCGCTCCAATCACCACTTTCTGTCTCTTGGGTACACTGTTCATCACTTCATCCAACTCACTCCAAAAATCTTCTTTCTCACCCATTGCACACCCAACTTGCGGGGCATATGCACTAACAACATTCATCATCACACATCCAATTTCCAGCTTCATAATCATTACTCTGTCTGACACTCTTTTCACCTACAAAACACTCCTGACATACTGTTCCTCCAGAATAACCCCTACTCCATTTTTCCTCCCATCCACACCATGATAGAACAATTTGAATCCACCTCCGATCCACCTGGCCTTTCTCCCCTTCCATTTAGTCTCTTGCAAGCACAATATATCAACCTTCTTTCTCTTCATCATCTCTGCTAACTCTCTCCCCTTAGCAGTCATACTGCCAACATTCCTAACCTCAGTTCCACTCTCTTTACTTTCCTCCTTTCCTCCTGCCTCCGGACACGTTTCCCCCCTCTTCTTCTCCTTCGGCCAACCGTAGCCCAATTTCCGCCAGCACCCTGTTGATTAACAGTACTGTTGGTGGTCGTTGGTAACCCGGGGCTCGACCGATCCAGTATGGAAATTTGTATTGTCCGCATGTTGATTTGGCAAAATTTTAGGCCGGATGCCCTTCCTGACATAACCCTCCCCATTTATCTGGGCTTTGGACCGGCACAAAGAAACACACTGGTTTGTGCATCCCCTGTGGCTGATGAAACCAGTAAACTCATTTCACATCAAAATGAGAAACCTTTTAATTCCATGTAAATGGAAGTTTGGTGATGGAGTCAAAACTTTGCTATCGAGTTAAGTTCAGATTTGGTTCTACATATTTCCAAATGTCAAGAGAAGCTGATTTTAGCATGTTTGTGTGTGTGTGTGTTTGTGGAAAATCAAAATTAATTTTAGTCTCTTAAAAATTACAGTTTTTCTCAGAATATTATGTTTTTGTGTTGTGCAGAGCTCCTGGATGACTACATTTCAGCCAAAAGGAATAACAACCATTTTCTGAGATATCTACCCTGAACACTAAGACCTAACCATAAACTTCCAAAAACAAATGGACCGATCTTGTTCAAACAAGTTGCATCATGGTTGGCTTGTTACCGGCGCCAAGTCGGTTGTTTTTGATCCAGATTGGTCCAGTCCTTATCCTTATATCCTTCAAAACCCGCATGGCCTAACTTCAGCAATAACTGTCAAAGAAATTGCTGAATTTAATCAGGATTTTTGCAGCCTATTAGGCTGGTACCAGGCTTATTGATTTCTATATTTTTGCATGAGTAATTTTTGAGATAATTTAATTTATATAAATAGACATGTCCAAGCACATGGACGCACACACGCACACATGCACACACATACAATAAAAGAAATTAATAAGTGAAGATAAATGGAAGCCTGTTTGCCGTCCCAGAGTATATGCTTGATAATGAAAAGAAAGAAGTGAACACAGACAAACACACCAAGATCTCTAAAGATTGACGTGGACAGGGGCATTAAACCACACTAGTATATTAGTCTGTCTGTCTGTGCAACTTGTGTACTTCATTTGACCCAATGTGTTCCAACTAAATATTATTATTATTGTTAATTTGATGCAATTTCCTGTTTACTGTACATTTTGTTTGTGAACATAAGAAATTTTATATAATGTACTTAAATATAAAGTACAATTGGTTTTATCATATAGTAAAAGCTTCCATTCTGTGATTTCCTGTGGTATCCAAGTGAAATTTACTGCATGGATCATACTGTTATTATTTCTGCTATGGGCCAATGGATGAAAAAGAAAGTAAGTACAACTGAGCTCAAGTAATGAAAGTAATTTGTTTCCATCATGAAAAATAAATCTTCAAAAACACTTTACTTCAACCCGGGACATAAAGGCCTCCAGGTCACCTTCAGGAGACCTCATAATATTCCTTGAACATATTCTGTAACTTTAAGTCAGGCAATGAACACCAAAAACTAAGGATTTGCTCAGGCTTACTTGTGAATTAAGTGTGACATAATGAGTCTGACACAATTGTGTTAATTGTGTTTCTGCTCACACACATCATAGATGCTTACTGAGTAACCTCGTAGCATGACAGATGCAGGCTGTTTGGACTTCAATGGACCTCCAAATGTGTTGATTGAAATAACACCCTCTGGGAATGAATGTCTGGATTTCACTTTACACGTGACTAAAGTTCTCTTTTGATATACACACTGTATACGTTACTGCTTAATAAATCTACGAATCAAAGGTATTTCCATGATACTCATTTAGAATACCATGCTAATGCACTGTTAAAGCGTAACCATTTGACCCACATGCCTAACAATACCCTAAGTGTTCATCTTAATCCTTTGCTATAGAAACTTAGAAATAAAGTTTTCTTTCAGGATATCATATTAATTGCATTCCCAATTATGGTAATACAATACAGGCATTTTATAGGAGAGACAGTAATCCTGAGAACAAAATACTTTGTGCATTTTATAAAATATATGAAATATATACATATTGTATTGATATAGGCATTTCAAAGACAAACGTGTTATAGAACTAGGACAAACAATATATGCCTGATTTTAAAAAAACAAATTCCAGAATTTTTTGACTTGTCTCTTAATTAACTGCTGTGTTATGCTGAAGCTTAATCTCACATTTTCTGTAACAGTTAAGGGAACATTAAGGTAAATCTTGATAGTTTTCTGCTTTGCATGCCCTCGAATTAAGCAGTGGCATGATTATGTTGTTTTAAAATTACCTGTGTGCCTTAATTAATTATAGGATTCTGACACACAGTACAAATTGTACATTTACATTTTTGATTTAGAGAAAAAGAGTGAGGTAATATTTTTTAGTTTTGTCAATGTGCATGGCTATTTGAATAACATTTTGGATATATGGAAATTAATATGACATATCTTCCTATTGTCACACACATGCGTTTGGGAGTCAAGCAACGGACCAGAAAATGCCAATTCCACGCCAGGCCTTTTCTCTCTGCAAACCAAATACGAGAAATCCTGCCTGTATCCGATTACACCCCAAGGATGTCACTTCCTGTCCCATCCCCGTGGGCGTCACTTCCTTTGAACCGCCTATAAAAAACCCTCATCCTCCATACTTGATCAGTTCTGTTTTGGACTTTAACCTGCACACATTCCACGCAAACTTAAGCCTTTTGCAGCCAGGGAAACTTTGTGGGTGGCTGTCCCAAACCTTCGTTGTCTGTCCTGCTGGTTATTTCACACTGTATAACTAGATTTGACCTTAAATTAAAATGAATTACTTATTTGTCTTATTTCCCCAACTAGTATATTTTTAAACATTATATTTTTTTTATTTACCTTAATAAACACTTTTTCCTATAACATTTACACTGTCTTTGTCTTGATCTACAAGTGGAATGGAGTTTCTGGCCCTGACTCTGTCTTTGAATTAGGGAATGGTGAGGATGGCTCAGTTTCATTTTGAACTGCCCCTGCCTGTCACCTTGGTTGAACAGTTTTATGCCAAGAAGACCCAACCAAGTGGCCTGTCATGACTGAAATGGAAAGCCTGGATGAAGAAGAAGAATGGATGTTAGTTGCAAAGATGCTATCACTAGTGTGAAGAAAGTACTCCAGGACTTAGTTACTATTTTTATTTTTGACTTGATTTCTTATTTATTATTTTTCATGAATCACAATTTTAATTTCATGCGGTTTGTCATAGATGGTGTCATATTGTTTATGGCGATGATGCTCATTGGCAGTTTGGCGATATCACAATGACACCACATCATGGCTATTAAAGATAGTGTCATATGTTTGATGCATCCAAATGTTTAGAATTCCAATAAAACAGGCTTGCAAAAAGCTTGTTAAGTAAAAGAAACAGATCAACATTGGACACCTGCCTTATTGATGTTTCATGGAGCTTGGTATTTTGATTATTTTGATTTTGACGTAGACATATTTCCAGGTTATGTTCTCTTGGAAGTCTGTAAAGAAAGATCTTTATTTTCCTTTTTTCCTTGTAGCAAGCCACTTCCACCAGGCATTCAAGTTAGGTAATGTGTCTACATGTGTGCATGCATGGATTTGGAGATGATTTACTTGTGAGGTTCTCTTGGTTGGCCATCCTGCCAGCTAATCCCACCTGGTGTCAAGTGAAGGAACTGCAAATCAGCACTGGAAACATTTGGGGCACCAAACCACTCATCCCTGTTCAAACCCAACAAAAATCTTTGCTTTAGAATAAATAAAAATTAAAGTCGCTATGTGCAGCAACAGAAAGCTTCTACAAAATACTGCCATCAGGCTAGATTATAACAAAGGTCTCAGTGAGTAACTCCATCCTCTCTTGGGTTTGGTGCATGACTGAACACCTTCTACCGTCATCAGGGGAAGTAATAGCGGGGACCAGAAGAAGCGGAGTCAGTTGTCCTCACCAGGTGTTTCCTCTGTACTGTGGTGGGAACAAGAGAGGAAAATGTTAGCATCAGCGCCCCCTTTCCACCCGAAGCGGTATTATGTAGCTGTGATGAGCCCAAAGAGTGGTCAATAGTATACAGTATGTGTGATAATTATGTACATGATATATTTCTATGTGCCTTACTATATTTTTCTGTTGAAGCAGATAATATTGAAGACCTACCTCAGCTAGCATAGGGCATAAGACACAAACAAACCCTGCACAGGGTGCCAGTCCATCGCAGGACAAACACAAACACTCCAGACACACATTAAGGCTAATTTAGTGTCACCATTTCACATAACCTGTATGTCTTTGGACAGTGGGAGAAAACCAAAAGACTCAGAGGAAACCCACAGAGACACAGGGCTCCTGTATTATCACATCACATATCCATTAACCTATGACCGGATCATTCGGTTAAAATAGTCAATTTCTCAACAACTTCTCTCCACCTCTCCCTGTTAATTGTAACTACCCAGGAGTCACTAAAGTGCAGGTCCATTCACTCTTTGATGTTATCCTCCCTCCGCTTCTTTCTATGTCTTGACATTGTGCCTTGCAAAATGACTTTAATAAAGCCTGGTATTTTGTTGATGTAGCTATACCGCTATCTTTGAAAACTAAATTATCATCATGGGTTCAAAGCGCTTATGTGATCTTCCAGCAGACATCCCTATTTGTGACATGTCTGGTTTACTACATACTTAAGATTATATGATATATATATAGATGTTATTTCTATGGCTTGAATTGTTCTCTGTAGCTCTGCTGTGAGGCTCCACATTGCACATGTATAGAAAGCCTATTGTTTGGTTTTATTTTTTTTAGTCATTCTTTGGCTTCCAAAAATATTTGATTTATTATTTTGGGTTTTAGAGGTCAAAGAATAGAGTTGTTAAATTTTTTTGGATTTGAAGTATTTTCTAGAACATTAGAACACTCTAGATGACAACAGGCCATTCAGCCCAACAAAGCTCGCCAGTCCTATCCACTTGTTTCTTCCAAAAAAACATCAAGTTGAGTTTTGAAAGTCCCTAACGTCTTACTGTCTACCACACTACTTGGTAGCTTATTCCAAGTGTATATCATTCTTTGTGCAAAGAAAAACGTCCTAATGTTTGTGTGAAATTTACCCTTAACAAGTTTCCAACTGTGTCCCCATGTTCTTGATGAACTCATTTTAAAATACAAGTCTCGATCCACTGTACTAATTCCCTTCATAATTTTAAACACTTCAATCATGTCACCTCTTAATCTTCTTTTGCTTAAACTGTAAAGGCTCAGCTCTTTTAATCTTTCCTCATAATTCAACCCCTGTAGCCCTGGAATCAGCCTAGTCGCTCTTCTCTGGACCTTTTCTAGCGCTGCTATATCCTTTATGTAACATGGAGACCAAAACTGCACACAGTACTCAAGATGAGGCCTCACCAGTGCATTATAAAGGTTGAGCATAAGCTCCTTGGACATGTACTCCACAGTTCGTGCTATATAACCTAACATTCTGTTAACCTTCTTAATGGCTTCTGAACACTGTCGGAAAGTCAATAGCTTAGAGTCCACTATGACTCCTAAATCCTTCTCATAAGGTGTACTCTCGATTTTCCGACCGCCCATTGTGTATTCAAACCTAATATTTTTACTTCCTATGTGTAATACTTTACATTTACTGACATTAAATTTCATCTGCCACAAATCTGCCCAAGCCTGTATGCTATCCAAGTCCTTCTGTAATGATATAACGGATTCCAAATTATCTGCTAATCCACCTATCTTGGTATCATCTGCAAACTTAACCAGCTTGTTACTTATATTCCTATCTAAATCATTTATATATATTAAAAATAGCAGCGGCCCTAGCACTGACCCCTGTGGAACACCACTCTTAACATCGGCCAGTTCTGATGAGGTTCCTCACACCATCACCCTCTGCTTCCTGTGTCTGAGCCAATTCTGCACCCATCTAAAAACATCACCCTGAACTCCCACTTCTTTTAACTTGATGCCCAACCTCTCATGTGGCACCTTATCAAATGCTTTCTGAAAGTCCAGATAAATAATATCATAAGCTCCACTTTGATCGTATCCTTTTGTTGCCTCCTCATAGAATTCCAACATGTTAGTAAAACACACCTCCCTCTTCTGAACCCATGCTGACTGTTCAGAATAACTCCTGTCCTTGCCATGTGTTGCTCAATCTTATCCTTAATAATTCCTTCCATTAATTTTCCTGTGATGCATGTTAAGCTTACTGGCCTATAGTTGCTTGGATCTGCCCTGTCACCCTTTTTATATAATGGGATGATATTTGCCATTTTCCAGTCCTTCGGAATCTCTCCAGTGCTCAGTGACTTCCTAAAAATATGTGTCAAGGGTTTATATATGTACTCACTAGCCTCCTTAAGAAAACGAGGATAAATATTATCTGGGCCTGGTGATTTGTTTGATTTCATCTTATTTAATCTGAGCAGCACTTCTCCCTCTACAATTTCCAAATCCCTCAGTACCTCCTTAGTAGTTGCGTTTACCTCTGGGAGGTTATCCACTTGCTCACTTGTAAACACCTCAGAAAAATGTAAGTTTAGGGCATCTGCTATTTCATTGTCTGTATCTTTTAATTCCCCTTTACTATTCCTGATGAACTTGACCTCCTCCTTAACTGTTCTTTTACTACTAAAATACTGAAAGAATCTCTTCTTTCACTTTATCTGCTATATTCCTCTCCAACTGTCTTTTAGCCTTCCTGATATCCTTCTTAATGGTTGCCCTCATGTTCTCATACGCTCTACGATTCACTTTGCAGTCATTAGTCTTATATACCTTATAAAGCAGTTTTCTCCTTTGCAACTTCTTTTAAATCTTTATTAATCCACCGTGGAGTTTTTTTTAGTTTCCTATTAATTCCAAATTTAGGTATGTATCTGTCCTGCATTACATGTAAAACATTTTTAAATCTGTTCCACTTCTGCTCGACTGTCTCCACACTTAAAAGCTTATCCCAGTGTATCCTACTTAGACTTTGTCACATCTGCGCAAAATTAGCCCTACCAAAGTTCAACTTAACAATTTTAGTCTTTGCATCTGCACTCTTACAAAATACTGAGAATTGTATTATACATTATTCTGTATGTTAAAAACAAACTACTTACATTTAACCCAGTTAACTCTGTTACTTGGCACTTACTCTTCTGGTTTTACTCTAGCTAGTTTAGTTTAGGACTGAGTTCATGGTATAGGGTCTTCTCTTGACTTCCAGATCTTATTGCAGATAGCTTTAAGGACTTTGGCTTTTGACATTTCACTCTGTCAAGAATAGTTCTCCTGGAATAATTGTCTGTTCCCACTAATTTCCATCCTTCAGAGATTTTACTGCTTCCTCCAACTCATCTTGTGGAATTGGATGGCTGTCTTGATGGCATGTTCACATCTCAGAACCAAAGGGTCCCATGTGATTGGTTGGTTGTACAACAGAGTACCATATTCTGTCCATTTGTCTATGAATAATAGATATTGTTCAGTGAGGCACTTCCCTTCTCTACTCTCAGTTGTGAAGACTTTTCCCATGTATGACAATTGTTAAGCTATGTCACTGCTTGAAAGGTCTTCTTGTCATTCTTCAGATAATTTTTAATTCACTTGCACAGATCTTCATTACACTTCTGCTTCATTCTCTTAATGCTTTTTTATTATTGTTGTTGACCTCAATATATTTTTTCGCTACTCTTGTCACAAAGGGAAAAAAATTGGGAGTGTGCTCCCCTCGAAATTCTGGGATAGAGGAATAGGTCATTAGAACCACTTCTAGTTGCACAATATTTCTCAAATATTATATCTCTTTGTTTCTCATCATAACTAATTGATAATATCAATATATAATTATTTATCTCTATTTATAATCAAAATTTATATTAATATGATATTTTTGCACTTAGGGAGGTTGAAAACGGTGGTGGAATTTTTTCATAATTACGTATGCATTACCTAGATTAAGTGCAAAGTAAAAAGAGTTATAGTCACCTAAAACATAGAAAAAATGTTAGTATTATATATTTGTTGTTATAATTTGCTATAGGTAAAACTGTGTTTAGCTACATTTAATTATGATAATGATGGCAGAAATAAAAATTAAAAAATCACAAAATTAAATGTATTACCAGAAACACGATGGCGACCTAGCAGCTTATTGTTCCCATTACATCTTTATATTTACATGGCATGTTCAATGTTTACACGTTATTGTTAAACTGACGATGTATAGGGTGGTCCAGATCTAATTATGTAATTTTCATTACGCTATAATTTATTAAGTTTATTACATAGAAAATCACCCGAAAAATCCCGGACCATCAAGAAGTGTGTGAACTGACAACATGAAGAATCGCCTTCGCGCCGAACTGGAATTGGCCCTGCATTAATTAAAGTCATTCAGGCGATCTAGATCTGCATAACTAGATCTGGACTACCCTGTATAAATTAAAGTAAAATTAATAATAGTTATTGAAGGAATATGCATTATATTGAATACAGTTTTTAATATCGTGTACACATTTATATTTCCATGATACAAAAAATTCATATAGTTGTTTAAATAAAATACTACTTCCAGTTGAGTAATTTTTCTCTAATTTCAAATCTGTTTGCTTTTTATCATTGTAAGTATCTATACAAAATTTGTATCATCTATCTGTAATTATAACCATATTTTACTTGAAAATGCACAAAAGCATTCAGTTAAAGTACCACTTCTGGTTTCTTGATTTTTTTCAGATTTCATATGTACTTATTTTTTGTCATTTCTAATATCCAAACAAAATTTAAATCATATATCTTTATTTATACCCATAGTTTACTTGAAAAAATCTGAAATGTGTTCAGCTAAAGTACCACTTCAGGTCACCAGAAGTGGCCCAAAAGCATTTTCGAGTTATGTTTATACCCAGACAGACACAAAGACACACAGACAGACATAATTTCAAAAATGATATTTTTCAGACCCAGGAAGGTCTAAAATGTCAAGAGTTATCAAAATATTGAGGTTACATTTTTTTCACAATTCCCATACTTTCTCTATACAATGTATACGAGAAAGTAAAAAGGTTGGCAGTGATACATAGTTTCTTCTTCACATAATGTTTGCCAAAAATTTTGATGGCTATTTCTACTGTGTTAAATGATGCAGATTTACCCCTTTTGTTACATCGTGGTTTTTCAGTTTTTTAAGGTCTAACTTCAAATTCTTGTAAACTTTGGCCTGGTGAACTTTTTCAAATATAGGTCGAAGTACAGCATAAGCAAGTCATGGTCACTTGCAGTGTCTGCTCCTGGGAAACAGTACATTTTTGAAATGTTCAGGCTTGTAAAAAGCACTGACCATTGACCATAATGTAGTCAGTCTGGTTGTGATTTTCTCCATCTGAACTTTGTCATGTTCATCATCTGGGTGCTATTTAGTGAGCCAAAGGTATCTGTGAACATAAGATTTTTGTAGCTGGCAAATTCCAGAAATCTGAGGTCTCTTTTACTGGTCTTAGTTTTACAGTATGGTCAACACATACCTCTCAAGTTGGAATAAGCATCCTCTCCAACCTTCACAGTCCAGTCTCCAGTATTCTTTTTTGGTGTTTGACCTCCTGCAGCTGGTTGTTGAACTTGGAGGGGTTTTGATCCAGTCCTGCAACATTAAATAATTTAACTCCCATGACCATATTCTTTATTACGTAGATGCACATATATGTCCTGAACTTCAACTCCTGTTTTTTTTTTTTTGCACTCGTCTTGCCTAGAAGGAGAGACAGCCCTGCAGTCACAATGCATTTGCAGCTGGGCCAACAGATCTGATGTGCACCCAGGACTGACTGCTACTGTGCCTTACTTCTCCTATTAGAGGATATCTCCTCTTTATTCATTTATACCTCAGGTGGCAGGACGGAGCAAATACTACACGATGAAGCTCAACTCTATTTCAGTGTGTAGTGAAACTTCATCAGAGCTTTCTTATTTCACAGTTAACCTGGAAAAAATGAAAACCTGGATGGAGCATAACTCTTTAAAATTAAATTGTAACAAAACTGAACACCTGCAAATTCGTACTAAATCTCAAGTTAAGAAAATGAACACCTTTTCAGTCACTCTTGATGATGATCTTATCAGACCTTCTTCCAATGCATGGAATCTTGATGTCATTTTAATTCCTCCCTTTCTTATTCCACCCACATAAACCACATTAAGAACCTTTCTTACTTTCACCTTCATAACATATCCTGTATTCGTTCATTTGTTTTTCTAATGCTGAGAAACTTGTCCATGTTTTTATCACATCCTGCATCGATTATTGTAACTCCCTACTGGCAGGTGCCCCTTTTAATCTGATGTCACAGTTCTAGTTGATTCAAAACTCTGCTGCAAGAGTCCTTACATGATCCAGCAACAGCTTGCATGTAACATCCTGTCCTGCTTTGCATTCACTGGCTCCGTGTGTCTTATAGGATCAAGTATAAAATTCTGCTATTAACCTACAAAGCTTTAAATGGCCTTACACCAGAGTACAACAGTGATCTTCTCCAACACTATGCTCCTGTTCACTCACTCAAGGTCCTCTGATTCTGGCAATCTTGTGCCCCACACTAACCTGCACACTGTTTGTGACTGGGCCTTCAGCTGTATAGCACCCAGACTTTGGAATGACCTCCCGAAATTAATGAGATCAGCCAACGCCGTTCACTCCTTTAAAATGCAACTTAAAACTCGTCTGTTCAGGAAGGCTTTTAACTTAACCTAACATTCTGCCTCTTCTTTCAGTTTACTTCTCTGTCCAGATGCTCAGGATAATTTGTGTATGTTATATTACAAATTATGTTATTTGTTCAGAATTTTCTGCTAGTATTGAATTTAGTATTTTGTTTGGTCTATTGTTTTTATTCTGTTTAATGTGCTGTATACCCTGTATTTATCTGTTTTTAGTGTTCTATGAGGATATTATTTTTACCCAATGTTATATATACCACTCTGAGACGTGGCTTGAGCATCGGAAAGGTACTATATAAATAAAATGTATAATTACTATTATTTTTTGGATGTGGTAATTGGTGCTGCTGCTCTACTGCCAAGTTTCTCTCCTGCATAATGGAAGTCATCTCGGATAAAGGAGCATTGGAATCATCGGATCGAAAGATTCTTTCATCAGTTTGGACGACCAACACAGACTCCACTAGATAAAACCCAATAGGTGGCCAGTTGGCTGAGGTTTCCAGGGCTACAACTTTATTTTTGACTTTCTCTTTTACATTATTAATCTTCACCATTGTCAACTGACCGTAGTTCGTTAATTAATTAATGGACAGATATTGTTCTTTTCCATTTATGTTTAATCAGATTCTAAGTTGTTTTACAGTGTGTTTTAACAAGTCTGCATTTATGTATGTACTGGTTCTGTACTGAGTAATTAGTATAATCTATACTTGTATTTTAACATGGAATTGCTTACAGCACTCTGCTCCTGCACTCAGTGAAGAGCGCTATTTAAATATACTGTAAGTTGTATTGTTTGATATTCTATGGGTGTGGCACAGATTGCATGAATTATGCAGCTGCAGAAAAAACAAACAAACACAGAAATGTTAATAAATAATAATAATAAATGCGAATAATATTCCTTGTTTTCCATTCCAATAAATCTTTCTAGTGAGCTTTGCATTTTGCAATTGCAAAATCACATGCAGAATCAATTTTAGTCTCAGTTTTACTAAACTGTATGCAAATCGAAACTGTTTCACTTATCATTAGTAGCTCTCATAATCCTGATGTGGTGTGTCATGGTCATGGACACATGGATCCCTCTTTAAGCAAATTCTGCATAACCTTGTGGCTCACCCTGGCACCAAACATGTGGCCATTGATCTCATGTAGAAGCTCCTCCACCTTGGCCTTTTTTTTTCTGGGAAGATATCCATCCAGTGGTACTGTCATTACGGATAACTTGTGGGGTGGGTTCATATACCTTCTTGTGCAGGTTAATTTTTGACATTACCAAGGACCAAAATCATTCTATGCTCCCAGAACAATCATTCAGCCATTTCACTAATAATCTTTAAACCAGTGAAAGTAAATGAATGCATGTAACAAATAAATTGTACATATCCATGGAGTCTGATTGTCACAGAAACTGCATTTATTCGATAGAAGTACTGCAGGGTATGGGGCAGGATTCAGATAGTGCAAGCAGAAGTAGCCTTTGCACCCCTGAGATTCTCATCAAATCTTTACATATTAGCAATAGGGTGCATTATCATTCTGCGGTGGGTTGGCGCCCTGCCTGGGATTGGTTCCTGCCTTGCGCCCTGTGTTGGCTGGGATTGGCTCTAGCAGACCCCCGTGACCCTGTGTTCAGATTCAATGGGTTGGAAAATGTATGTATGCATGCATTATCATTATCCACGCTAATAAATCATATTCTTTAATATCTGCAGAAACCAAGTAAATGTATAAAAATGGCACAGTTAGAGAGCAACAGCAGACTTTTTCACTTCTTTTTTGAAAATGATAGTTATTACCATGTCAGACAGTGTAATTTCCATTCATTCATAAAATTTCTTTGCAAATCTTCTTCCCCATCCTGACCCACATACACATTTCTGCCAAAACCATGAAGAACTATCGTGTACACTTTGATGTGGAGTGATTCATCCTTCCATTCATCCATTTTGTGCACCATCTTTTCCAGGTCAGAGTCACAAAGATTCACGTTTATAAGAAATGGGTTGCCAGTCATACACTGGACTCTACACACAAACACAGATTCAATCACAAATGTAATTCACATTTTGTTTTCACATTTTACAATCAACTCAGACTGTGGGAAGAAACTGGAGACAGCACAGAAATATGTTGACAACATTAAAACTGCACACAAAAAGCACTCCAGCTGGATATTGAATTGAGGTTTAACTGTTGTGCCTTCTGTCCTCCCATCATACCACTTCTGCCGTTTCATTCTTTCATTCCATCATTCCAGTTATGTACATATTTACAGAAATTTAATTTGTTTATATGTTATGTTTAGATTTAAATAAAACAGTTCAGCACTTGAATGTCAAGGCTTAAATGCAGTGACATATTTCATTCCAGACAGTATTGGTTATGAGAGAGATCTGATAATAAGGTCCTCATGGAATTTGTCTCTTTTATTGTTAAAAAAAAGTCAACAAGAGGCTGTATTGTTTATGGAGGAAACTGAAGCCATCCGTTACAAAATAACTTATTCAGCACAGCAGGGCACACCTCATCGCTCAGCCTGCATAAAAGAAGACACATGAAGGATGGCAATATTTGACTGTTTTGATCCTTGACAACAGCTGTTTTCCTGGTGCCTCTGCAGATACCAGTCTGGGGTATATTCTGGCCAAATTTAAATGATGCCACTAGAACAACTCTCATAAGCTCAAGCAAATTTTTGAACATTGTATCCATAGTGGCAATGAGAGCTGTAGAAATTAGAAATTTATTATACTCAAAAGAAAAGCATCTCTTTTAGATTTGTTAATATGAGGGATATTCAGTCAGTAAAACAAAAATACAGTAAACAGCATCAGAAGAGCGGAAAGCGACTAAGTAGCACTGCTGCTAGCCATCAAGCACTACTCTTGTAAAGAAGTAACTTGGATGTCATGCTTTACGTAAAATATCAGAAAACTTAAACTTTGTCTTAATATCCTCAAATGTATTTTACTGAATTGATTTTTATCTTTATAACATCACATTAAACTGAAGTTCATTCTGTCAGCTTCAAGACAGTCACACACACCTACACTCACTCTTGCCATGACAAAGGATAATCCAATTGAGGTTGCTCATGGGAGTTTCACACATTTAACCAGAGATTCAAATAGTTTATTATCAGTGAGTATACATTTCTAATGATAATATTTTTAAATTGCATTAATATTTGACCTTTCAATAAAAATACTAAAAATGTGTTGTGACAGATAGGGGGCGCTATCGCACCCTTGATCAAGACGTCAGACACCAGATAAAAGTCCAAATAGTGACTTTATTAATACACAACAGTGCACAAAGCACCCTCTTCTCCACAGTACCAATATATTAATCAATAATAAACTCTCCACCACTCCCAGATGCGTTGCCACCCTTCCACCAAGCTCAGCTCAACATCTGGGGATTTCCCACAGTCTTTTATAGTCCTCGACCCAGAAGTGTTTCGCCCTCTCTGTCCACGTGACTAGGAACACTTCCAGGTCAGATAAAAATCCTTTTTCTTCACCCCAGAAACACGTCATTCCCCATGTCCATGTGACTCGGACATGCTTCTGGGGCATAGGGCAAATAATATTTTTTTGCTCCTCCCTGCAGCTCCATTTAGCTGCTCTGACGGGTCTCGCGAAGGCTGCTGGGAATTGGAGTTTTCTTTGGCTGAGGACCGGGTCGCCCTCTTCGGCGGACTGTGGTCTGTCTTTATTAAATTTTCTGCGGAGTGAGCGGTGCTTCGCTCGCCTCCCCCTTCTCCTTCGGAATGTCCGAGTCCGTCTCCTTGCGGGCAAAGGTAGAAGCAATGGGACGCGGATCTTCTCTTTCCCACAATGCAACGGGTTGGATCATATGTCCCTCGCCGGCACCTGACATGTGGAAGTCCCTTGTTTTCCCCACCAGCTCGATTGAGAGCGCACTGCCGTCTTCGGAAGATTTGTCTGCCTCCAGATGACGTTCTCCGAGGTATGTGCACGGTACTAAATGAGATGTTTTAAATATATGTTCGTTAAACATACTGCACAGCCGCTCTGTACTCCCTCCCGGGTGTCAGCCATGGTAAGTGGTTCTCCTCCACTGGTGCTGCTGCTTGGCTTCAGCTTCTTCTTTCTCATGACGGATTGGAAGCTTGTGGGTTCTGGTGATTGTGCTGCGTGTCCTGACGTTGTCCTCTCGGGGTACTCTGTCCACAGACAATTTATTAACAGGTCCTCTGCCAAACGGATGGCCAGAGAATCATGCCGGCTACGCCACTGTGACAGATAGGGGGCACTATCGCTCCCTTGAACCCTTGACCAAGACATCAGACAATAGGTAAAAGTCCAAATATTGACTTCATTAATATTGCACAGTGCACAAAGCACCCTCCTCTCCACAATACTCATAAACCAATAACCAGTAATCACTAATAAACAATCCTCCACTCACAGACGCGTTGCCACCCTTCCACCCAGCTCAGC
Source organism: Polypterus senegalus (assembly GCF_016835505.1). Taxonomy (NCBI): domain Eukaryota; kingdom Metazoa; phylum Chordata; class Cladistia; order Polypteriformes; family Polypteridae; genus Polypterus; species Polypterus senegalus. The sequence goes on along the minus strand of NC_053155.1, from coordinate 113,897,288 downwards.
TCAACACCTGTGAATTTCCCACTTTATAGTCCTCGACCCAGAAGTGTTTCGCCCTCTCTGTCCATGTGACAAGGAACACTTCCAGGTCAGATAAAAATCCTTTTTCTTCACCCCGGAAGCACGTCATTTCCCTTGTCCATGTGACTCGGACATACTTCCGGGACGTAGGACAATTAATATTCTATTGCTCCTTCCTGGAGCTCCATCTAGCGGCCCCTGTGGTATCCAGCAGGGCTGTGGATGAAAACTCCATTATCCAGGATTGCCTGCTGGTCTTCGGGGCACCTCCATGCTGCAGGGAGGGCTCTATCTGGCAGCCTAGTGGTATTGGCCGGGATAAACGACAAGCCATATGCCACAGTGTATTAAATGAATCAAAAACATAGTTCTAAAATTGCTCCTGGTTTTCATTGCAATGGGTTCCTCCCTATTTTAACTCATTTAATATGATTTATGTTCTCTCTCAGCCTTTATGACATAAATTCCAATACCAGGATAAGCTTGCCTTCAAAGTGCAATTTTTACACAGGACTCTGCATTCATGATGACCTAGTAGTTAGCACGGCTACCTCATGGCTCCAGAGTTCTGAGTGTAAATCCTGACAGTGTGTGTGGGAAATTTCGCATGTTCTACCTTTGTTTGTGTGGATCATGGGCTTTCTAACCACATTCCAAAGGCATATGACAGTTAAGTTAACTGATAATCTGTAAAATTATGAAGTGGTGTATCCTGAAATGGAAAGGTCCCTTCTGCTGCCGTGTGCCCCAAAAATAGGCACTGACCTATGTGAATATGGATTGAATGAAGTGAGTTTAAAAAATGGATGCATCTATGAAATTAAATATGCCTCTGTAGACTATAGACTGATTCTGTTTACCTCCCACATTAAAACACATTAAAAAAATGTGTCTGTTAGATTAATTGGAAAATCTAAATTGCGGAGGGCAACTATGATTGAGTGTAGCTCCGCCCCTGTACAATCTTGAAATGGATTAAACAGGTTCGATAATGGATAGATTTTATTCTAAATATTAAGAAGTATTAACTGTTAACAAGGCATAATGAATTCAGCTTTTCTGTAGGTTCATTTGTCACTTGCACTTTTATCTACATATTGTTCCCTTTCTCTACATATAGTATGGCTGTTAAGTGTGGATCCATTGGAAGCAGAAAGAAAGAAAATCAATAAGAAGTGCTGAAGAAGATTAGTGAGCATACCATGGACTGCAATTATAGATCAAATCATATTTGATAAGACATTCAAGTCAGCTGCAGCTAAAATATTTCAATTACATGATGGAAAGATAGGAATCGATAGAGAAGGAGCTGATGATTGCAGTAAGTAGGAAACAAGATGGATGGGTGGATCGTGTCATGAAACCTGCAGAAATGTGATTTTAACGACAGCAAAATCCATACAAATTAATATGAACTTGGGTGCAAATAGGTGCAGATATAAAGATAAATTACAGTCATAATTATGAAGGAACTATACATAATATGAAAGCGCAATCTGCCCCAAAAATTAAATCTCATTTTAATGAAGGCAGAGTTATGACTAAGTATTGAAAAACACTACACAATGTGGGTGATTTGATGATGTAGTGGTTAATTCTGCTGCCTCTCAAATCAAGCGACTTTGGTTTGATTCCCATCTATGTTTTTTTCCAGTGTCAGCATGAGTTTATAGTTAGGTACTCAAGTATTCCTTTCACAACCCCAGAAAGCTGCCCGTTAGTTTAATTGGTGATTCTACCATGTGTAGGCATTTGTGAACTTGGATGTGTGATAAACTAGCATCCTGTCCTGGACCATTGCAGCCCTCTGCGACATTGAATTGGATAAAGTTGGTATATGGATGTTATATTAGTTGTAAATCTAGACCTGATCCCTTTGTCAGAAGGGATGCTTCCCAGGAAATAATTATTCCAAGGATGATGGTTTGCAGCAGGGGGTTGTGTTTGCTCACAGAAAACATGTTCCTTTATCTTACTTTATCAATGTCCGAAAGCACAACCACCAATGAGAGTGGCTCTCAATATTAACATAGTAATACTTTTCAAAACTATACATAGTATAGTTACTCCAACGATAATTTTCATAGTAACATTGCAAAAAAAATTGAAAACAATATAGAGAAGAACAATACACAAAACGTGGCAAACTCATATCTAAATTACCTTTTCTGATCCCACAAGTGGTTTAAAGCTGCATACCAGACTGGTTCTAGCAGGACGTTGAAAAGCTTCTTTCAAACCACAGTGAGATTAGTCTGTGTAATGAATCCACTGGGCGAGAGCTATATTTTAATGAGAACGGAATTAGAAGAAGGATCAGAATTTTATTAATAGGCAATATTGGGAAGACTCTAAGAAACAAGCCAAAGGTTGTGGAGGAGCTGGAAACCAAAATAATTCCAAAAAACAGTGCTAAAACATAAGATGAAAGTTCTAGCCAAGTAACAAAAGAATTAACTGCCAAAGTCAGATTGAAACATGTTAGCATTAGTCCTTTCTTTGTTGTATCCACAAACTTAGATAAACCAAGAGCTGTACGACACTGACCTTTATACCCTTGACATGGAGATGTTACAGTATATGCTGCATACCTTGCTTAACAACTGTTTGGCAACCAGACCAAGCAGAATTCACAAACCTTAATCCTAACTCTAACTCATATTACAAACAAAAAAGGCTCTGCCTCACAATGCTCTGACTTACTTTTAAGCATTATTAAGAACATGTCTAAATAAAAAATAAATAAACCCATTACATTTCTTTACCTCTCAAACCAACAAAATCAAGCCTTTTTAAAGGCTAAGGAACAACTGCAAAAAATTAAAAGTGAACTCAGAACGTTAGATCTTAGAGTTGGGGGTGAAGTGGTGGGAAAGGCTCATGTGACAGAGCAGAAGATATTCCAGTGGCATTAGAAGAAGAGGTGAGGGACATGAGAAGGACAGTTCCTGTTGTAGTAATACACAGGTGAAAAAGTGGACTGACTGGACTTCCATGGGTCAGTCACGGCCCATTATGCATTATAGTAAGGGTCACAGCAGCCTAAAGTTTTTTTTTTTATGTTTAATCCCCAGTTCCTTGTTGCTCCTTCTGTGTCACTTACTGTTACATGGTGAAAGTATCAGTATTCGTATTAGTAATAGTATTACTAGGAAGTCCTATTTATCCTTCTTTGGTGATGTCCTCGGTTTGGGGTCAACTCTCAAAAGCCTCCTAAAGTTAACATACTATACATAGAGATGATTTGCAATAAAACTACTGCATATGATTTGGTCCTTGAGAGTAATAATACATACAGTAAGTAAGTACACAGATAAATAAATACATTATTTAAAACATTCAAACACCAAGTATTAATAAAGTACAGGGCTGGAAGTATGTTTTATTTGACCCTGTTGTTGTACCATTCAGAACTGAAATTTGCACCAACTCCACTCTTGTATTCATATTCTTTTTTAGATGTTACTAACCTAATCCCAGAATCATACATTATAGAACATTGATTTTACTTCCATTGTGAATTACATTTGCTCCATATCAAACTTTAAAACTCAGATGCTAGGACCACAATGGATGTAGGTTTTTGTTCCTGCTCCTTTCTTCATTAGTACCCAGTTACAATTACCAATTTAAACATGGCATCTCTGCATTCTTTTAATAGACTTGTTTTTTAAGAATACCATACTATTGCCGTGTGGAGTTTCAAAAGCACAAACACTCCAAACGCATTTTCAAGATTTTCCTCTATGGAGGAAAATAACACCCAGCTTCAACTATACAAAAGAAAGGGCCAGAAAAATCTTTATAAAAATTGAAAGGTTTACTTTATCAAAAGGCTCTGCAATACCTGAAGCTATGAAGAACTCAAAGAAATTACCTGAAAAGGCAATGCAATCACAGCAAACAAAGTCCCAAAACAGAATGCAAAGGTGTAGTCAGAATCAGAGCACAGATTTAAAAATCTATAAACACAGCCCTAATACAGAATCCAAAGACATAGTCTTTAAACAGAGCACAGGTCTGAAACACAATAGGAAAAGCACAGTGAATTATATGAAACACTCCACTCCCTAGCTCATTCAAAATGAACCACCAGGAACTATGGGAGGCCCTCCTATAAAGACTGTGGAGGGCCCTTGCTGGCAGTGATTGCCAGGTGGCCCCACCTCCTGGGGAACCACCCAAAAAAACATAAAGGATGTAACCTAGGCCTGTTAACCCTTACAAATTAACATTATGAAAAATATACATAATGAACAAAATAAGTATTAATAAAAATAAATAATACAATGTTAGTTCCTGCCTTGTGCCCTATGTTGGCTGGGATTGGCTCCAGCAGACCCCTGTGACCCTGTGTTCGGATTCAGTGGGTTGGAAAATGGATGGATGGATAGACAAAACAAACAAGAAATGCTACTGTGAATCCCGGCCAGGGGAGAAATATGACAACTACACTGTACAATTGTTTAAGCATGCTAAACCTGTGCATGATTGAGGGGGACTTTTTAAGAATAAAGCCCCTTTATTATTTTATTCCCTTAATTAGAAATCATGAAATGCACAGCAAACCAACATATGACAAACTAACCTGATCTGCTTTGCTCTTTTGTATCTATCATACATATATTTCAATAAAATATTTGAAAAGAAAAAAGCTGAAGTTCTGAGAAATGTTGAATTAAAACAACAGTAAGCCATCAAATTAAATAACATGTTTCATTAACAAGGTTTGCTTTCTAATTAAGAAGCTGATTGCAGCAAAACCTGTTAGAGTTTGAGGCTGCCAAATTAGTTGGTTGCCTGTTGATCTCATTTGTGTTTGGTTGCTAGTTAAGGAAAAAAGAAACACTAAGAGATTTATGTCTTAAAAAACAAGCCACGTTAAAATAAGACAAAAGTTTGTTCAAATAGCAGCAGTAGTTGGTCATTAATTAAGGAAATTATTGGAATGAAAACCTTCAGCCGCCATGGCCCGCCAGGATCTGAGATTGACACCCCTGCTCTTTATTAATGCTTGTTGCTAATAATGTTCAGAGTAAATTAATACTGGTTTAATTAATTATTCCTCTTGATTTTTTCTATGTTATCTATATTATTATCTTAATTTACAGATTCTGCTAATCATGTGTATAATATTTATAGGCACTTCATGTGGTTGCCAGCAAACATGCTCAGTTGCTAGTTCTGACATCTGGTACTGAAAAAATTCTTTCATGAAGCTTAGTAAGGGAAAGGCAGCCTAGATATTGTTAGGAACTTTGGCTTTGTTACTTTTGGATTTGATGTTTGGGCTTTTGCTTTGTTGCCTGGCACTTTTGTCTATTGGCATTTGACATTTAGCTTTACTTTTGACTATTCACTGACTTAATCCTTTAAAATTTTCTCTCTTGGTCCTTTCTGCTCAGTTATAAAGAGCTTGCCTCACGTTAGAGAAAGGCTTGTTTTAGCATTGGCCAAAATAATGTCCTGCTGAAGGTTGTAAGTTCTCATTCAGCAGTATACCAGTGTATACAGTACATTCATAAAGTAGCAATATGAGCATTACACACAATGAACCTGAAGCCTGTGACAGACAAAAGTTCAAAAGTAAGTTCTGAAACGTCAAGCAAAATGACACCTTTTATTGGTTAACCGAACAGAATACAATATTCAAGCTTTTGAGGCAGCTTAGGCTCCTTCTGTTCAGTTAGCCAAGAAAAGCTGTCATTTTGCTTGACTTCTCATTGCGTCCATTATGGCTAACATGGTACAACGCCCTACTACTACAACAATACCAATTAACGCTAAGCATTTTCCAGTCACATAAAACGGTATTTATGTGTGAATATGCACATGAACAAAACTGCACATGAACTAAAAACATTCAGTATACTGTCTTAGGTAGAGAGGAGCAAGTTGCATGCCTGTTTTATTTGACTCTTGCAGTTTGTGCTATAATATTGTATGTTTGTCTTTTCCATAGCAGTTAGAGTTTTCATCTGGTGGAAACGGCATCTGTGTTACATCATGTCTTTTCCTGTGTGCACATAAAAAACAGCCACCATATCCATTCTTCCAAATGCAGTTTTACAGCCCTATTTCCACCATCTCTGTTATATTTATTTTGCTGTATTAAATTAGAATTTTCTCACTGGAATTAGTTGCTATAATGGTTTCAGGGGTTACCGATCACCATTCTAGTGGTAGTTTTTTTGCTTGTGTCATTTTAGTAATGTTAAAAATTAATTGACATTATTTTCCGATGGCAACATTTTTTGGTATGGTTGCTACTGCATTGCTATGGAACACTATTCAAACGTGTTTGCTGTCTGACATCATTGCCACAATAGTATAAAAACAGTGCTGGGCATTTCTGGGTTCTCCAAGATTGGACAACAGATAACTTTGTGGTTGTATTTAGGGTTTTGTTTTTGTTTAGACATCATGTCAGACCTTTCTGAGTAACAATTTTAGCTTGTGCACTGACATATGTTTCTTCTTCTGATCCTGGCTTATAAGCCTACCTGCTATCTTTTTAGCCAAAAAAATAATAAGTTCCATTGGTGTAAATTTTTTAGAATAAAAAGCATAAAGGTGGAATATACAAGTATCAGTAAAACATGACAGTATTACAACTACCCCAATGCTTGATGCATGGACTTCAACATGAAAAGGAGTTGGAGTTTAGGTGCTGATGTGAATAAATATTTTAATTTGGTATATGCTTTTTGTGCTTCTGGTATCCATAAAACATATAATTTAGGTTAGCAATTGGTGATATAGTCTCAAAAATCTTTGAACCCGTTTAACAGAGTTCAGAATCTTCTAATCCATATTTAAACCCTTTCTAGCAGATCTGGTACCCTAAAATAAAACAGATGATTAATGATAATGACTAGAATGTAGTCTAGAAGAAGCTTCTCTTACATAGTGCACATGACTGGCCATATCCTTACAAAAGATTAAAATATCACTAATATATACGTACTAACCCATAATGTTTAAAGATATCCTTAAAAATGTAATCTAAATAGAATATTAAAAAAAAAAAACTGTAGGCGTATTATGCTCCCTTTTCTAATTCTGATCTAATTGTTAAGAGCTTTTTACATCTCACTTACTCAAAGCTTCATGATGCTCCAACAATGATGGACGGATTAAAAGGAAGAAGTCTACGTGACCATCATCATCATCAAGCCTTTCCGTGAGAATCCTAAATCCAAAGAGGACTGTTTCATTTATGTTAGGTAGAATGCCCAGAGGGGACTGGGCGGTATCATGGTCTGGAATCCCTACAGATTTTATTTTTTCTCCAGCCGTCTGGAGTTTTTTTGTTTTTTCTGTCCCCCCTGGCCATTGAACCTTACTCTTATTCGATGTTAATGTTGATTTATTTTTTATAATTATGTCTTTCATTTATCTATTCTTTAATATGTAAAGCACTTTGAGCTACTGTTTGTATGAAAATGTGCTATATAAATAAATGTTGTTGTTGTTGTTTGTGAAGATATTTGAATATGTTATTTGATTTAGCATAGTGAAAATGAATAAAACAAAATAACTGTTCTTTATTTTATACTCTATACAAAGATGTAAGAAACTATTTTTACTTTCAAAAAAGAAACATTTTTTCCTAAAATAATACCCCATAAAAGCAGGCTTTTGACCTCCAATCTTTTTGAGAGATATGCTTTGCTAGCCAACGAAAATTCCAAATCATTTTAGTGATCGGATTATTAAAGATAAAAATGGTAAGTTCTTCATCATGCAAAATAACATTTTTTTACTGTTAACAAAGAAGAAATATATTCTGCCAGTCTACTATCAATCAAAGCACCATGAATCTAATTTTAATTTTATGCTTGATATATGTAAAGCAGTCCACAAACAGGACACTCCTTCATTTGGGAGTTATGCTTTTGAAATGAAGGCAGGACTCTAGACCAATGAATGAGAGGGAGGGGGGTCTTAAATTTCAAAACGCCATGTCAGGTTGAGATGCCTTCTGTTAGTGGAATACAGTCGGTACTCGTTTATCGTGGTTAATCAGTTCCAGACTCTACCGCAATAAATGAATTTCCGTGAAGTAGGATTCTTTATTTATATATCTAATATTTTCGCAGTTAGAGCATAGAAAACCTGTTCCTGTTCCAAAACCCCCCGCGAAAGGTGAAAATCCGCGAAGTAAAAACCATACGTTTATATTGTTATTTTTATATTGACACGCTTGGGCCACATATTTGCACAGAAACACAGGAGGATGTAGAGACAGGGACTTTAAAACACTGCAAACAAACATTTGTCTCTTTTTCAAAAGTTTAAACTGTGCTCCATGACAAAAAAGAGATGAGAGTTCCGTCTAACAATTAAAAGAATGCAAACATATCTTCCTCTTCAAAGGAGTGCGTGTCAGGAGCAGAGAATGTCAGAGAAAGAGAGAGAAAAGCAAACAATCAAAAATCAATAGGGCTGTTTGGGCTTTTAAGTATGCGAAGCACCGCCCAACAAAGCAGCTGCAAGGAAGGGAGCAATGTGAAGGTAGTCTTTCAGCATTTTTTAGAGGAGCATCCGTATCCTCTAGGCCAGTGTGCGAACAGCCCCTCTGCTCACACCCCCTCTGTCAAGAGCAGAGAATGTGAGAGAGAGTTTGAGAGACAGAGAAAAGCTAACAATCAAAAATCAATACGTGCTGTTCGGGCTTTTAAGTATGCGAAGCACTGCGCGGGAAGCATATCGTATATCATTGAGGACTTTTATTTAATACGTAATACGTGCTCTGATTGGGTAGCTTCTCAGCCATCCGCCAATATCGTCCCTTGTATGAAATCAACTGGGCAAACAAACTGAGGAAGCATGTACCGTAAATTAAAAGACCCATTGTCCGCAGAAATCCACGAACCAGTGAAAAATCCGTGATATATATTTAGATATGCTTACATATAAAATCCACGATGGAGTGAAGCCATGAAAGTTGAAGCGCGATATAGCAAGGGATCGCTCTACTTTTATTTTTTAGAGTCATCTATTTAAAATTATTTTAGCCCAAAATACATTTGTTATGCATAATGTGAGCATACAATGTGATCACTTGATGTATGGATTATGTAACACGAGTAACATGAGATTTTTTTATAGACATTTTTGATAATGGTTACTCTTTTCCAGTGTTAGTCAATATTGGGTTCAAAACTTTATGTCCTTTCACCATGAAAACATAAGATTAAAATTTTAATCTCAACCTCCACTACAAGATGCATTGGTAAGTAACAAATATATAAAATATTACTTTTCACTGGAGAGTTCCTTTAAGAGTGAGTGCAGTGCTGTTTCTATATATGGGTAGGACTGTACATGAAGTCTTTGACTACACCTCATTTCACAGTTAAGGAACACTGTAAAATGTATACCCTCTTCACATTATATGCTCCATTGTCATGGTATTTTGAAAGCAAAATTATCTTATACACTCTAGTATACTTTAACTTGCCTTAAATCACACCTCGCAAGAACTGGCTCAAAGTTCACACAGATTGAAATGAATAAATTCACTTTCATAGATCACCATTTCAATTTTGAACTAATTCATGTTCAGTTCATTTTGTATTTTTTAAAGAGTGGGAATAAATGACCCTGAGTTTATTTTTTTTAATTTTGCATGCGTTATATTAGGCTATTACAGTGTTCTTGAATAAAATACAATAAATATGAAGACTTTTTTATTTAAATACACTTTATTGAGTTATACCCAGCAACAAACACGTATAACCATATATGCTAATATTCCCCCACGTCAAAAAAGAAATTAAATGGATGCAAGTATAAATATAAATTACTGCTCTATTTCCAACTGTGTGATACAAATGGTGACTGTGGAACTAGCGTATAGGTGAACTAACCTATTATGCTGCTGGTCAAAATTCACGTCACATATGGCATGTCCAACGGGGAAAAATATAAAGTGGCCTTGCAAAGTACAATGTTTTCCTAAAAGTGAAAGCGGAGCTTCACCACGTGCTTGTGTCAGCGGGGTTGCAGCTTAAACGCAAGCAGGCAGACACAGACAGTGCCTATTTAATTTTATGTTATTTTTTCTGAATACAAATAAATGGCAAAAAATTCATACAAAATAAATATTTATCAAAATCCTCTCTATGTGCTTATCAGAATACTGTATTCAGATTCGGCTCCATTCCTACATTACAGGGTAAGACAAAATGTTTAATCTGGACTTAAACCAGATCCAGAATCTCACATAAAACTGAACTAGCTCACATTCAAGTTCTTCACTTGTAAATATGTTACGTTAAGTTCACTGTTCTTTGAAAAATTAGCTCGTTCAATGAACATGCTCTTTTGAACTAGTTCATACACAGCACTGCCTAAAATTATTCAAACATCTAAATCAAATGCAGTTTTAAACAGTTGAATTTGAATTTATTAGCGCAGAAGCACAGACCACTTATATTGCAAGTGCATTGTCACAGTAGTACAAAAAATTATGTCCATTTCTTAATGTTAAAAGTTGATCTTTGTAGATGAATGATCTTTGTAGATGAATCTTTAAAAAATAATAAAATGAAAAGTAATTTTGTTTCAGCAGTTAATATCTGAAATTAAATATATTTAAAAACAAATTTTACTCTATGTGTGGAAAAGAAAAAAAAAAATTGCCTAAAACAATTAACAGTTTTCTTCTCGTTGGCTTCAAAACTTGAAAAAATTTAATCTAATTAATAATGTAAAAGCATCCTAATGTATCCTTAGGTGGTCAGTCCACTGTATTGTTAATAGAGACATATTTCATTCGACTCCATATATACTGTACATTTTTTCATATAGTTAACTTAATTCAGGGTCACAGGGAGCAGAGCCTACACTGGCAGTGCTAGGCACAAGGTAGAAATCAGTCCCTTGACAATCTATCCCATGACACATTCATTCACACCAAGCCAATTTTTGACATATTAATCTAACCTGCACATGTATGGGACTGGAGTTAAAGACTGCAGACAAATCCATGCAGAACATATAAATTCCACTGGCCTAGGCTGGAGTTCATATTTCAGAAGCTGTGAGGTGGCTGTGTTAATCTCTTTCCACCGTGCTACCCATATTTAATTGTATTTTAAAAATTAAAAATGTATTTTAAAAAGTTAAACATCACTGTAACTTTACATTAAAACTAGTTAAAGTTAAAAAGTTTTTTTTTTATTATTTTTCATCTGAGAACTAAAGAATAAAGCCAGGTCATGTTTCTGAATTAATTAGCCTAATTTATTAGTGAGATTATTCAAGCTAGTAAGGAGTTATGCTATCCTAAATTAAATGTTTTAAATTTTATTGTCCCTACTCTCCTGCGGTGAGCTGGCACCTGCCTGAGGTTTTTTCCTGCCTTTTGCCCTGTGTTGGCTGGGATTGGCTCCAGCAGACCCCTGTGACCCTGTAGTTAGGATATAGTGGGTTGGATAATCAATGGATGGATGTCCCTACTCTCTTCAATTTTGCATATAAACACACTGCAAGCTGAAAGTGTATGCTTCACAAAGCTGAGCACCAATTAACACTTACATACCAAGAATGTAGGCATGCACTGCCATCTAGTGGAATTCTATAAAATCTGCTTTTTTTTGTTAGTACTAGGCAGTGGCAGTAGTGCTCAAAATCAAACCAGGGGACCCTTGTGGCTACAGGTTTTGCCTTCAGCCAACTTCTGTTTCTAATTGGACTCCTTGCCTAATTTAGCAACAACAATATTTATGTCTATAGCCAAATTCTCATACAGAATATGTAGCTCAAAGTTCTTTACAAGATGTCAAAAATAGTTACAAGAAGAAAAAAGATAAATTAGGCATGAATAATAATAAATAAATAACAAAAAACAAATCCATACAAGTTTACACAACATAGAAAAGCAGAGTCTAATATATAGTATAATATTCCAGGTTTCTAAAGATGAGTCCAATGATGAGGTCAGATAGCCTGGAGGACAGAAAAGAAAACTCCAGTTAAGCTGGAGAAACGAAAAAATCTGCAGAGGTTCCAAGGGCAAAACGACACACACCTTTCACTGAGCATTCTACCTAACATAAAAGTTCTTAAGTCATTCCTCATTGTTTCCAGGTTTTTTTATGGAGGATTCGTACCCATGGGTCTTGTGGACAGCTGGGATACCCACCTTCATTCAATTGTCACAAGTGGCTGCACAGTGCCTCAGTCAGGTGATGGCGGTACAAAAACACCCACCTAAAACACTCGAAAAGAAAGTAGAGAAAGGTCAAGACCAGTATAGACTGCAAATCCCTAAAGAATATGGTATTTTAAGCATGTGCATCTATTAGAAGCACAACTAAAATGTAGCTACAAAAAAAGCCAAATTAAAAATGTCATTTTTAAGAATTTTTAAAAATGATTCACAGTGTTAGCCTGGTGTATCTCTGTTGGTAAAGTAATCCATATATTTGGTGCATGACTGCAAAGGGCCGCCTCACCACTTATTTTATGCTTAGCTTTCAGAATAATAGGCAGACTACTATTAGAAGATCTAAGGTTATGACTACCAATGTAGGTGAGAGGACACCCCAAAATATAGGAAGAAGCAAGATTATTTAAAGCTTTATATACCATTAATAGTAAAGTCAGCTCTAAAGGATACCAGTAACCTTTGTAAACCAATGTAAAATGTTAACATTTACAGTGGGATGCAAAGGTTTGAGCAACCTTGTTAATAGTCATTATTTTCCTGTATAAATCGTTGGTTGTTATGATAAAAAATGTCAGTTAAATATATCATATAGGAGACACACACAGTGATATTTGAGAAGTGAAATGAAGTTTATTGGATTTACAGAAAGTGTGCAATAATTGTTCAAACAAAATCAGGCAAGTGCATAAATTTGGGCACCGTTGTCATTTTATTGATTCCAAAACTTTTAGAACTAATTATTGGAACTCAAATTGGCTTGGTAAGCTCAGTGACCCCTGACCTACATACACAGGTGAATCCCATAATGAGAAAGAGTATTTAAGGGGGTCAATTATAAGTTTCCCTCCTCCTTTAATTTTCTTTGAAGAAACATGGGGGTCACAAAACAACTCTCAAATGACCTGAAGACAAAGATTGTTCACCGTCATGGTTTAGGGGAAGGGTACAGAAAGCTGTCCCAGAGATTTAAGCTGTCTGTTTCCACAGTTAGGAACATATTGAGGAAATTTGGGCATAACAAGGGGCGTTATGCATGGAGGAAAAAGAACACAGCATTCCAAGAAAAAACACCTGCTACCTACAGTAAAATATGGTGGTGGTTCCATCATGCTGTGGGGCTGTGTGGCCAGTGCAGGGACTGGGAATCTTGTCAAAGTTGAGGGACACATGGATTCCACTTAATATCAGCAGATTCTAGAGACCAATGTCCAGGAATCAGTGACAAAGCTGAAGCTGCGCCGGGGCTGGATCTTTCAACAAGACAACGACCCGAAACACTGCTCAAAATCCACTAAGGCATTCATGCAGAGGAACAAGTACAACGTTCTGGAATGGCCATCTCAGTCTCCAGACCTGAATATAATTGAAAATCTGTGGTGTGAGTTAAAGAGAGAGCTGTCCATGCTCAGAAGCCATCAAACCTGAATGAACTAGAGATGTTTTGTAAAGAGGAATGGTCCAAAATACCTTCAACCACAATCCAGACTCTCATTGGAACCTACAGGAAGTGTTTAGAGGCTGTAATTTCTGCAAAAGGCGGATCTACTAAATATTGATTTAATTTCTTTTTTGTGGTGCACAAATTTATGCACCTGCCTTGTTTTGTTTGAACAATTATTGCACACTTTCTGTAAATCCAATAAACTTCATTTCACTTCTCAAATATCACTGTGTGTGTCTCCTATATGATATATACTGCTCAAAAGAATTAAAGGAACACTTTTTAATCAGAGTATAGCATAAAGTCAATGAAACTTATGGGATATTAATCTGGTCAGTTAAGTAGCAGAGGGGGTTGTTAATCAGTTTCAGCTGCTGTGGTGTTAATGAAGTTAACAACAGATGCACTAGAGGGGCAACAATGAGATGACCCCCAAAACAGGAATGGTTTAACAGGTGGAGGCCACTGACATTTTTCCCTTCTCATCTTTTCTGACTGTTTCTTCACTAGTTTTGCATTTGGCTACAGTCAGTGTCACTACTGGTAGCATGAGGCGATACCTGGACCCTACAGAGGTTGCACAGGTAGTCCAACTTCTCCAGGATGGCACATCAATACGTGTCATTGCCAGAAGGTTTGCTGTGTCTCCCTGCACAGTCTCAAGGGCATGGAGGAGATTCTAGGAGACAAGCAGTTACTCTAGGAGAGCTGGAGAGGGCCATAGAAGGTCCATAACCCATCAGCAGGACCAGCATCTGCTCCTTTGGGCAACGAGGAACAGGATGAGCACTGCCAGAGCCCTACAAAATGACCTCCAGCAGGCCACTGGTGTGAATGTCTCTGACCAAACAACCAGAAAGACTTCATGAGGGTGACCCAAGGGCCCCATGTCCTCTAATGGGCCCTGAGCTCACTGCCCAGCAGCATGCAGCTCGATTGGCATTCGCCATAGAATACCAGAATTGGCAGATGCACCACTGGTGCCCTGTGCTTTTTATAGATGAGAGCAGGTTCACCCTGAGCACGTGACAGAAGTGAAAGGGTCTGGAGAAGCCATGGAGAACATTATGCTGCCTGTAACATCATTCAGCATGAGCAGTTTGGTGGTGGGTTAATGATTGTCTGGGGAGGCATATCCATGGAGGGTCACACAGACCGCTACAGGCTTGACAAAGGCACCTTGGCTGCCATTAGGTATCAGGATGAAATCCTTGGACCCATTGTCAGACCCTATGCTGGTAAAGTGGCTCCTGGTGCACGACAATTCCTGGCCTCATGTGGTGAGAGTATGCAGGCAGTTCCTGGAGGATGAAGGAATTGATACCATTGACTGGCCACCACACTTTCCTGACCTAAATCCAATAGAACACCTCTGGGACATTATGTTTTGGTCCATCCAATGCCACCAGGTTGCACCTCAGACTGTCCAGGAGCTCAGTGATGCCCTGGTCCAGATCTGGGAGGAGATCCCCAACAACACCATCTGTCATCTCATTAGAAGCATGCACCGATGTTGTCAGGCATGTATACAAGAACACAGGGGCCATACAAAGTGCTGCGTACAATTTTGAGTTGCTGCAATTAAATTTTGGCAAAATGGACTAGCCTGCCACATAATTTTTACACTCTGATTTTTGGGGCATCTTTGAATTCAGGGCTCTGTAGGTTGATCATTTTCATTTCCATCAAACGATGTCGCATCCTTTCGTTCCTAACACATTACCCAGTCTATATCAGTATAGATATCCAGGAGGATTTCTTTTTCCCATTGAGATCTGATGTGTTTTCAAAGTGTTCCTTTAATTTTTTGAGCAGTTTATTTAACTGAAATTTTTTATCGTAACAAATAACGATTTATACAGGAAAATAATGACTATTAACAAGATTGCCCAAACTTTTGCATCCCACTGTAAATGGCTCGAGAAAATACTGTACTTGCTAAGCTGCTGCCTTTCTTGCCTTCACAAATAGAATGAATAAAAGTGTATTTCAGATTAATAATTAACTCCCATGCTCTCACTATTGAGCCATATTTTACTCAATGTAAGAAAATCTATTTTCCTAGAACTGATTAGAACAGTAATGTAAAATGTCTTACTGGTTAATGACCTAGTAAAGCCACATTTAACGTCTTAGAAGAGGACAGCTATATCCAAGTGTTAGGGCAGCTTGAAATGTTAAGTTATTCACGTTTATACTGTATTTTTTACTTAAACTATAGTCCATTATTATAGTGCTTACTTAGTGCACGTCTATAGGTGAACCTACTAAAGAGTAATCACATACTGGCACAGAATTATAGTTAATATTATGACTAAAACTTTGTAGTCAAAAATAGCCAATTACCTTGGAGATATTGTTGGAGAGAACCCGAGTGCCAAACCTATTTGGATGGAGGCAATCACATCTGTAGAAAAGTGGTCTCTCCCAGAAAAGACAAAACAAATTCAATGCATATTCTGTCTCAGAGGGCTTTCATTCAGGTGTTTAGGGCCAGGAGTCAACTATAGGCTTCCATTTCCAATTTATGCAGCATGGGGAGTCTGTCTTCAGCAGTTCTGATTGTTGATGTTGAATGTTGTTGATGCCAGCATGAATTACAATTGTCCCAAGAGTCCTGCCCTTGTGCTTCTCAAGGACTGCCGGGCTCCTGTTTCCACATATTTTACTCATGTGCCAGGAAAACAAGACACAGAAGATTTACGATTAGATAACCGCAAGATCAGGTGCTACATGATCAAGTGGTGAAGGTACCTTGAGAAAGTTGAGGTGACCTGTGCTTGGGCCCCTACTTGCGTTGTCGATGTTGCCAGATTTCGTCAGTGTCGTTGTCTAAAGCAGTACCCAGAGGAAAGCTGACTCGGTCTGGGATATAAAGTTGCATGGTATGAAGTAGAATTAGGGCATTGATGATGTCTTTAACAGAAAAGCTTTCTGATACCTGAGATGATTTTGTCTGGCAAGGAGTTGTTGATTCTGCATCTCTGGTGATTTCAATTCTTCTGTAGCATGTTGTAGCTCAAGAATGGCCATCTTGAAAGACAGTGACATCAGGGAAGCAAAATGTAATTTCCCAGTTGGTAAGTTTTGGGGTCAGTGTAGATATTTAATAAGTCAGGTAAACTTTATTAAAATTTACCAAGCATTTATTTATGTCATACGGGAATAATTTAATGTTTAACTTGTTTTAGATTTTCAACATCATCATCATGATTTAAACTGTGTTTTTCCAGAGCTGTGGTTATTCAATTAATTGTTGAATAATTCAATTAATTGTTTACTAGCAAGCACATTAGCGGCTCTGACGCTGAAGCAGCTACAGCCTTTCAGCTTTCAGTTAAACTTGCTCAGGTGTCTGCTCTGGTTGTTGTTAGCTGTCAGTATTAGGATACATTTAAGAGATTAAAATACACAGAAAAGGGCAGAGAAAAACAACAAAATACACGCATTTATAACTATAGCAGAATTAGAGCTATAATTCTCACCGATTGTGAAACTGGTTGGAACAAAATCCTGCAGTTGCTGGGGGTTCCCAGGATTGAGTCTGTGAACTATCAGACTAGGCCATCTGTAATGACTTGGATTCTGTAATGGAATTGGTGTGAACTTCAGGTAAGGTTTGGTAGGTGGGCTTATTGGACATCGAGGTGGATGTATACATTCCTGCTTGTGTTCAATTCAATTTTTTCCATTGAGACCAAATTGTAAAGTTCTCTGTTTCAATGCAATTTGTCTGTGTATGTATTAGTGCATGCCTGTGGCTGGCAAATGGTTAGCATGGAGAACACACACTCTACAAAATTTTGATAACATGCAAAGTTTAGTCATTCACAGAGAGCTTTATTTCTGAATATATCAATAGAATGGGATCTTACAAGAAAGCCAAAGTAAATGATGAGAATGATATACAAAACCATAACTGCTGAACTTATTTCTTTTTTTTCCTAAATGTATAATATACAAAGATGTGTTGAATCTGGAAAAGTGTTTTAGATAATATTTCTCAATCATTTTTCACATGTAAGTGTCTTTTCAACCCACCCAGGGACAGGGGTATCCCCCTTAGTGAATCAAGTGAGATCATCAGAGCGAAAGGCATGGGGATCAAGCACAATTGTCAGAGCAACAACTCACTGTGAGTCACTACCATTATAAGAGATAGCAGCTTGTGGCAAAAAGGCAGCAGCTCATGACCAAAATATGGTTTGTGATGCAATGATTGGGAAACACTGCTCTTAATCACTTTTGACAAAGTGTTATCTTAAAAATCTTACAGAAGGATGAAAATGCATTCTGCTGTCTTCTGACCAGGGCTTGTCTGGCAGCCAATGTTTCTGCTCCCCTTCCAAAAAGAGAGAAGAACGTGTATTTCTGCATCTGGAGTTCTTCATCTTCCATGGGTTTCTAGGCTGGACCTCCCAGGGAGGTGGAGTGAACTGTGCTAACATGCATTGTTATATTCTTTTGATTCTGTATTTTGTTACACATCATGTTTTCCTAGAGATCTTGCAAAGATAGCAACGAATTTCACACCACTACTAACCATTTGTGTCTAAATATTGTAGTATTAAGTGATCACAATAATTAAATTTTGTTTGGATTCTTGAAAAGAGACTCCCTGTTTATAAATAAAAATGTAAGTATTTTTTATTAGAAACGAGAGGAGAAAAACAGGAATATAGCAGAAATACACAGATGGACTAAAATAAACTAGGTAAAAAAAGAATATATTACTTTAAGGAATAAGTTTGGAAATATATATTTTTTTTATAATTGTTACATACTGTATATATAATTGTCCTGAATTCTTCTGTTGTAAAATGAAACTTTATATAGTATATATACTGTATATGTGTTTGTGTGTGCGCGTGTGTGTAGAATACTAGAAGAAACATTCAGCAACTGGTTAATGACATGTGAAAAATATTTACTTCAAAGCTGAAAGTTTGTCAGTGATAATAAAATTAAACTTAGAATAATTACCTTTTATTACAAATTCCTGCACGCTTTCTTCATGGGGAAGGAAACGTTTACTTCTCTCTTCGCAACAATTGGCATGAATAGAATTCTCACGTAACCAACAGGATGGATGGAATAAAGCCAACTGGAAGTTCCATGAGGTGCAATGTGATGAATAATACTGATGTATTTCCCATCATTCTTTAGTCATTTAGCATGACATTACAGTACCTTTAAATCAAAATGTTTTGAGAATGAAAAAATGCTTGTCCTAAAAAGGAGAGTTTAGAAAAAAAAAAGACCAGGAGGGTGTGGAAGTATAGCAGTTAGCCCAAAGGACAGTTAGAAAAATAAGCTAAGGATCATTACCAAAGGTAAGAGTATCAAAACAATAAACAAGCCTTAAAAGTCAAAATGCCAAAGCAAAAACATTTAAACCATTTCTAGAAAGATAGGCTCACTAAATCACAAAAAGAAATGTGAGTTGCTGTTATTTTTAGTTTTACAAAGATTCCAAACAATTGGATGATTAGTGTGGTGTGCCACCATATTTTATACTGGAAGGGCTATGATGTCAAATGATGAGAGCCATGTGTCAACAATTGTGCTTGGAAATGCTTAACAAAATGGCACTTATAAGTCCACTTTTGCATTGGCAAATCCCTCTGAAACTTTTATTGTTTAGGAATGTTGTGATGTGAAATTTTGCATACAAGTTGATAAATATTTTGTATGTCTTTATTTGTAACTTAGGCAAAGCAATGTAATATTAGTGTTACATTAGTGAGAAGCATTCATGTTTACCTCCCTTTTAGGAATGAGGCTCTTTGAATTTTACGACAGGGTTGGGAGAAATGCCTAAAACAAGTTTAGTAAATGTTTCTCTGCTGTTTCTCAGTCAACCTCCACAGGACAGCCAGACTGCCTGGCTGGCAATCTTTAGATCAACAAATGGTTTTGGAGGGTGGCAGGTATAAAGATGTTCTCTGCCCCATTGGTCTGAAGTATGGCTGTTTGGAATTGGCTTCTATCCAAAGCTTTTAAGTACTATGACGCCCTATTGGCTCTAGGGGTTGGACAGAAAACCTATTCATTTGCTTACTTTACCCAGCTCTCTCTCTTTTACCAAACTGATGAAAGACTATCTCGCACACCATGAACTGAAACAGACAACACAATGAAGAGCACAGCTCGGCAGCCATATTGAGACAAGCATGTGGCCTGTTCTGAAGAAAGCTGACAACAATCGGTGCCTTAATTAGAGACATTTTAAGTAACTAACAAGTCTGTGTGTCGCCTGAAACTACGCGTCATCATTTATCAGATTGTATGATTGCCAATATTCAAATGTATTTTGCATATTGTTATTTATGAATATTATCAATAATACATTGTTTAAATTGTAACTTAACTCTTGCTTGTCTTTTACTACACCTAATTGAAAGAGGGTGTACAGTACATGTAGAAGGGAAGGTGGGGAGAAGTTATATGGTACAGTACCTTATAAACAGTGGTAAGTCTGGGAGATTTGAGGCATTCTGACAAAGGCTACATATTAATAATACAAAAGGGGAAAGTAGAGCAATATATTACTCTACCAAGACAAAACAAGGAAAGAAAAAAAACAGCAACTATCACATAAATTCAAAATGGTGCTGCAAAAATAATAAATAATACACAGGAGCAGAATCACCTTCATAGTGGATGTATTCAGTAAGTTTTATGGCTTTACTTAAGAAAAACTCACCTTGTACCACATTTAAAAAAAAATACCTTTGACTTTAAAAAATACTGAACAAATTATTTTAGTTGGTAAACCAATCAAATAAGGACAGAAGCATAGGAAAGCAAATGAGCAGTTAGTAACACACAAACTGTTATGTTTCAGATAGGGGTTCTCCCCTGACTTGTGTACAGATTCCATTTTTATTTCTTTTTTGTTATGTTTGATTCCTTTATTTATGATAATATTTATGTTTATTATTATAATTATGTTTTTATTAGTTTTTTAATTTCCATGTATCCGTGCTTGTGTTATCGTGCTTCATGTATTTTTTGGGTTGTTTGCCTGTCCATCTCTGTCAAGGAACTGCCTTGAACCTAATAAAGGCTGAGGGTACATTGAATGCACCTGGTGTTTTGCTTATTATTATTGTATTACCAGATTTCTGACCTTCTTTCTTTGTTTTTGACTTTTCCCTCAGGATTTGTATTTTTGGGACTTGTTTGCCATTGGATTGGCTATTTTGTTCAGGCAAAACCTTTTGGGCTTTTTATGTTCCTCAGAGCTACTTTTGCTACAGAGCATTTTTTTTTAAATAAATCTTGTATTGTAGGTTGACAGACTGTTCCTGTTAGGGAGCTTTTTTGTAACAATTTTTGGGACTTTAAAGTATATAGGCCAATGACTCACTTTGAGTATCTGCTCCTAGCTAGCTTGCAAGCCACAGTTGTAGGATTTTGTTTAGAGGAACTCTCAGATCATGACACAAACAAATATAATATCAAAAGCTGTTCAAAATTAAACACAAAACAGAACATTGGATTAAAAGGCCCTGACAAATGCAAGGGAAGGCACTTTTCTCATTGTAAAGAGAATATGCTCCATTTTTATTTCCTCTCCCTTTTCTGTCATGTGAAGAGATTAGTGTTGCTTAGCAGCAAGATCAAATGGCTGTGGCCAAGAGCAAACATGCATCAGGTGGGGCAGTGGGCAGGGCGCTGACTCCCATCTGACAACAGGGCATTCAGAATGCTGTTTAAAGTTCTGATCTTCCTGAAATCTGAGAAGACGTCATATCTACAAAAAAAAACAGACATCAAATCAATAAATGAATTAAGCATTGGCTACAAAATACATTTTCATACTTTTATGATATTGTGTGACCTGTAGGGGGCACCACTGAGCCCCTAAACCCTCTAACACACCAACACAAGTCCCAGTTCAAATGATAATTTATTTTAACAAATACCTTTACAGATAATGCACAAACATAGCACATGCATAATTCCTCCTATTCTCTCTTCCTTTCTTTCTTTATTCCTCTCCTTCCACTCCTCCAGGCGAGTGTTGTCCAGCTCCTCTCCTGACTCCAGCTTGCCTGGATGAGGTTGAGTGGCTTCCTTTATGCCAGACCCAAGAGTTCTTCCAGTGTTACCATGCTACAGGCTGGAAGCACTTCCAGGTCAGGCAGAAGTTCCTTAAATTGTAAACAATCTGTTCCTGGAGCTCCCCCTAGTGGCACCCATGGAACACTGTGGGGCTGTCTTTTAGGAATGTCTCATTCCCTGCCTGCCCTGTGGACATCCGTGCAGGCACTATAGCCCAAGAGCACTGCCACCTATTGTATCAGGGGAGCAAATAGATCATGTGATTGGTCTCCCCCGTCCTTCCTTTAAACCAGCCCATGACAGGTGTCCATTACACATCTCTTGTCTGACCTTCTGTACTTATAAGTTTACACCTGAAGGCTTTGTTCTTTTTATTCTGGTTTATTATTTCTCATTCATAAAAAAAAACCATTGTTTTCAATAGCTAACTTTAAAAATACCAATTTAATTTAATCTGTACTTAAATGTATTTTATAATTTTATTTTATTGCAATCATTTATGTAATTTATTATTTTTTTTTACTTCTCTGTTACCTTATTGGGTTTTGAAAAGGCATGTTATTTTTATAAAATGCAAAAGCTGACTGTTGATGACTGTGTATAGGTATGCCTTCATTTTGCAGTAATGTTGGCAAAACATCACGTGGTGTTATTTAAATAGGAACCTAGTGAAAAGACATAAATAACAGATTACATCTTTGTAAAGCTGTCACTAAAAATAAGGCCAAAAGCAAATTTGTAGCAGAGAGTAGCCAGGTGTAGAACCTTTGTCAATAAGTAGGTCAGATATTATAGCACCGCTCCATCAATATTGGTGCACACAAATGGCTTTCAAATACAAAGCAAATGCAAAGGTTAAGGGGCTACTACCCTCGAGCACAAAATCATTATTTTCCTTTTGACAAGCTAAACCATGACCTGAATGTGCACTAATTAAACCTCAATGGCACACACTGCAATATACTTACACGGCACTGTCTTGTCAATAATTTACAATTCCTCGTCTTAGAAGCACAAAACTGCTGAACCTTGAAGTATCATTTCCCAACTGAAACTTCTAAACTGGTGGCAGATTTATTTGAACTACAATAGTAGTCCACAAGTAGAAACAGAAGAGATAAGTAAGCAAACATGCAGCTATTTAAAGAAACAAATCTTACATCATTTTCAAAGCATTCCACATTCTGTTGTTAACAGTGAGCATGAGACATAGAAAAGTCAGGACAGTTAGTACCTTGGAGAAAATACAAAAAGAAGCAGAAGCATTGAATGCCAGGAGAGGTTTTAAAAATGTTTTATTTAAATTAAAAAGACATTTACTGATGAAAAGAAATAATCAGACTAATAGAATGCAGCAATCTGAGACTGAGGGCAGTATGAATGATGAAATGAGAAAGTATAATGTGTTGCTAGAATGGACTAGCATGATGAGATGATTAACAAAATCAAAAGAGCACACTAAACTGTCTAATGCAAGTTAAGTCCTAGGGGACCCCAAAACTGTAATTCTGTATGCCAAACAATTTCACAGTCAATGCATCATTTTCTCTTCTAACTTGTTGGTTAGTTATATGACCTACTACTTTTCTTGGTGGTTTATTAAATTACGGATTTTTCAAATGTTCATTTTTCTCCCTGTGCTTAAAACTCATTAAAAAAAAGTGTTTTTAGCGATCGGTTTGTAGCACTATAGCGCAAACTCTTGCAGTGTTAGTTTTCTCTGTTGTTCAAGGTTTTCTCAGTGTTATTCAATGTTTTTACATTTAGTTTACTATTACACTGTGTATTCTATGGTATAATTAACTATATTTGTGCTTAAAAATCTTTAAAAAAATATATTTACATATAGTTTGTACGGTCTGGAATGGATTAATTGTATTTACATACAATCCTATGGGGGAAATTACTTCGGTTCACAACCAAATCGGGTTACGACCAGAGTTTTGAAACGAATTATGGTCATGAAACACACATGCACTTGGGAGACAGTTAAAGGCTCAAATAATTGTGTTTCTCAGCTACACCAGCAGTTGGCACTGTCCTCTAATGCTTTCTCCTTTTTCCCTCTTTAGACCATCAGAAGAACCCACCTCTGGATGACATTACTTCCGGTTCTGGGGCCTCATGTATAAACGACATACGCACAGAAATGTTGCATAAAAACTTTTCCACGTTCAAAACGCGATGTATAAAACCTACACTTGGCGTAAAGCCACGCACTTTTTCACGTACCTCATACCTTGCCGTACGCAAGTTCTCCGCTCAGTTTTGCAGAAGGGCGGCACCCACCGCCAAAGTAGTGCTACTGTTCCTGTGTGGTTACTCTTTTATTTTCCTGATGCGGCTTTATAAATACACTGAAACTAACCGCATATTGTTTATTAGTGTAATGCATCTGATTGTAATTAACTTGTAACAATATAATGGTCCAGGGAATAGCCATAGTATTCCAAATACCATAACTGCTTTAGCGTTGTTACTCTAACTGCACCTTCTTCTTTTTTCAGCTGCTCCCGTTAGGAGTTGCCACAGCAGATCATCTTTTTCCATATTACTCTCACTGCACCACTCGGATTATTTATATCACTGTATCTGAGTGTGAATCACAGCAGCAGCTGATCGGAAAGAGAATTATCGGTATACAGCTTCAAGCACACGCTACCTCAGCCACGGCAAAACGTTTCAAAGCCTTTCCTGCACAGACCTCGCGGTTCAGAAACAGTTTCATCCCAAGAACTTTAAACGCACTCAATCAAGTGCTCCTTGTAGAACTGTTTGTACTTATAAGTAAAATCACCCCACTGTAAACTTGCACTACAGTTATAATATTACACCACCTGCACCACCTTATAAAGCGCGTATTTACATATGATGACAACATCATTTTTAAGATGAAATGCAGCAAAATATGTTTATTATATTAGACAGATAAAACTTTAACTTCATTTAAATAATCTATATTCTTCACTGGGACTGGCGTGAAGGATAGAATAATTAAATATGTACTACGAAGATATTTCAATGTTCCTTAAACGTTTTGAAGAATCGGCACTCTAAGCTTACAGATGGCTTAACGTCTATTACATAGCTGATTGTGTGGTGATCGGTTACTTGGAGAAAGAAAAGCAAGGACTGCAGGGGCGGCCATGCCAATATATATTAAATATGAAACAGAAAGAGAAAATAACGACACAGCTGAAAACACAGCAGCAAATTTCGACAAAAGTGTCATGTGTCATGAGCACAAGGCGGCTATGCAGAGTCCGCAACGGACGTGGCCATCCACCATGCATAAGATACCATATTGACATTGGCGGGCGAAGGGGCCACTGATTCTTTCTCTGCCCAGGGCCGCCACAAGCCTAGAGCCACCCATGAGTACTGCTGCAATAAATAATTTCATCGAAGGTCGCGCACAATCACTGCGCCATGAAACTCATGTTTAATAACGTGCTTTAACTCATATCATCATTAAATGATATTACGTATACATCTCAGTATTTTAGTTATTCAGAGAGCAGTAATATCACGAATGTAACGGATTCTGTGTCCTGTCGGAGGAAGAGAGCCGGTTTAAGAAGCAAGTAGAGATTCACACACATAGAGCACATAGAAGATCACATACAAAACAAAGCATTTAACGTGCTACTTTAATTACGATGTGATTTGAGAAACTGGTTAATTAAACGATTTTACAAAGAAGTTTATGATGTTCTACTTTAATGACAAAATTAACTACATGATTAAAGTGGAAATTTCAAGATTGAAGTTGACATTTTGTGCTTTTTCCCCACTGTGTGCCTTTTTTTTCTCTGTACCCTAATAAGCTTTCATATGACACTTAGACAGTGGGCTACATCTCGCCTTTTCACGGCGACTTTGATATGTGATTTCTTTTTTATTTCCGACACTGTGCGACTTTGTGAATGTGAGCTTTCAAGTTTCTCCAACACGCTATGTCACTCAATCACTTCCTTTTGTTGATTATACCACAGTTTAATTAAACAAATTGTATGTTTTTCCTTTGCCGCCACTTAGTATTTGCTGAAATTCTTATATTTTCCCCCGTGCTTTTCCCATTGTCTTTTCACAGAAGGCTGAGCTTAAGGGCGATTTATATTGATAGGAGTTGGGGTGCTACATGAAGCGCGTGCACGAGCATTACTTTTCACGCTGACCGGGATTTATGTAGCAGAAGAACGCGGAAGTTGGAGTACGCACAGATTCCTGCTTCTGAATTTTTCTGTGAGTAAGCACATTTCGGCTTTTGTGCTTACGCCATGTTATAGTGCGAATTCTACACACGCCGTTATACATGAGGCCCCTGGTCGCCCAGATCCTGCCTCCATATGAGAATAATATCCAACTGCAGAACCAGAGCACCACAGGTCTAATCAGCAGTTCTAGACCAGCAGTTATAGGACGAATGCTATAAGGTTAGGGATTAGTAGGGTTAACGTGTAGGATAAATGGTTAAGGATAGGAATTAGTTAATGTTAGGGGTCAGTTTTGTTAAGGTTAGGGTTTGGTGTGGTTAGGATGTCAATCAATTTCATTTGTGACAACATATAAATGTTTGTTACCAAACTGCTGGTCTAGACATGCAGGTCATGTCATTTCGTAGAAATGCAGTGACGTATGGTACTATGGCTCTGCAGCTTGATATATCTCCCATATGACACCCTTTCCAGTTCCATTTTGGATTTGTGTCTGTAAAGACGTTATTTTATTGCCTTTATTTTCAAATATACAGGTTGGAACTGCCCACATATTTATGATTGTTTCTATGCTTTATTACAACATATATTTGTATTCTATTCCAAAGCTTTAAATCTTTGGCAAAACCTTGTTCAATCCTATGGTATTGAAATAGTAATAATTAGTAATGAAAAGTGCAGACACAGATGCCATCAACATTGATTGCTAAAGAGATCAGTTATTTCACTGCCATTTCCATTAGTCTGCTCCTTAAGAAACATTTCTTACAAATAATCAGACAAGTGAAAATGGCACCAAAGTAATTACCTTTAGCATTCGATGTCAGCATTTGGCTACAATTAAGGAAGACAACTCTTAAAGAAAAGGAAGGATTACAAAGAAAATGGCAAAACAAACTTAAGCATTTCAAGTTTTGGCAAGAATAAAAATTTTTCAATTTCTCAAAATAGGAGAATAAAAAGGACACATTAGTAATGGAATTGATCAATGAAATTTGTCATAATGTATTTGCTGTGTTTTTTGGTTTTCTTGCTCACCAAGTGTTTCCCTGAAAATTCACCATACAGCCAGCATAGGTGAGCATTTTTTTCCCAGCTTCCCTATGATGCTTTAAGAGGCTGGCATGATGTCACAGACCTTTAGCAACCAATGTTGGATGTACCACCTTCGGTTTGTCCTTACCAATAGGCCAGCACCTACTACCACCTGTCAGTTAACTAGTCCTATGCTCAAAATGTGCAAAACACATGTAATTTTACTAAAATATTGTTAAAAAAGAAACACTCAGACCTCTGGACCTTGAAAAAGTGCCTTTCTCAAAAAACAGCAGTCCAGGTCACCCAGCTATGGTCACATTAATGTCCCTCACTAACATCTGATGTCACTGTGGGACATTTCCTGAGACATTCTGCTTGTACAGACATTCTTAATCTCATATGTCTGCAGAGTTGCCTTTTTTAATGTCAGCAGCAGAGCATAGTTGTTTTAACGTCAGCAATGCCTCATTTCTCGACAATTGTTGGCTTGCTGTTGTTGGCCAAGTTCATCATGCTTCTTGTGATGTTGGCAATGCTGCGTGCCTTGCAGCTGTGATGCCCGTGGCTTCTATTCCTGTAGGTAACATCACATGCTAACACAGCTGTTGTCAGAGCATGCACAAAGTTTGATTTCCTGTGAGCCACAGCAGGCTGCCGCACTTCCACTTGTCAAGAGAAAGACCAAAGCCTTATTTCGTTGCTAAGGTGGCCCACCTGACCATTTCATGGGTGATTTTATCCATATCATGGAATAAGCTCTCAATTAAGTCAAAGATCAAGCTCCAAAGTTCATTGCTTGTAATCTTTGTATGACAGACAGACAACCCATAGCATTATATATATATATATATATCAATAGATACTTCCCAGAAAAAGCAATGCACATCATAAATAGAAAATTAATTCCCATAATACTGCACCTTTGAGTTGATGATACACCTCTACCCCTCATTCATTGGTCAAAAGTTTTGTCTTCAGTTCAAAAGCATGAATTCAGCAGAGTTCACACATCACTACTCAGTAAACAATGAGAACAAATAATAAGAATAAGGTACTGACACTGAAACTGGTTAGAACAAAACCCTACAGCCACAGGTGCCCCAGGACTGAATTTGGGAACCTCTGTCTTAATGTAGTGTAAAAATTAAAGTAAGTGACAGATTAAACATTTTAAGTGGTCCAGTTGACTATAAACTGACACTAACCGTTTGATCAAATAAACTAAACTATCTAGTGAGAAAGATAAAGCAAGTGATTTAATTATTAAAACAAACTATATCATCTGATTAATTCATTTCAATCACATTGCTTAAAAAATGACATGACCATTTTCAAAAGGGGATTTTTTTAATTCTAAAATACTAAGCCTTGTAACTGATATGGAATGTAATGCAATATGGTTTGTAGTCAAAACAAGTGTACAGTAAGTGCACTGGGAAAGCTGTGATTCCTCAGAGAAAACAAGTAATCTACACCAATCAACCACAAAATTAAAAAACACAGGCCTAATATTGTGTAGGTCCCTCTCGTTCTGCCAAAACAGCCTTGACCCATTGAGGCCCCAAGATTCTAGCAGCAGATCCTTTAAGTACTTTGAGTTGCTATATGTGAGCTACCAAGATGCTCCATTAGAATGAGACCTGGGGAATTTGGAAACCAAGTCAACACCCTGAACCTTTTGTAGTTTTCCTCAAACCATGCCTGAACAGTTTTGGTACAGTAGCAGGGCACATTATCTTGTCTGTGCCATCAGGGAATACTGTTTCCATGAAGGGTTGTATGAGGTCTGCAACAATCACTAGGTAGGAGGTATGCGTCAAAAGTAAGAAAGTAAATCACATGAATGCCAGGATGCAAGGTTTCCCAGCAGAACATTATCTAGAGCAAGGGTGCCCAATACATTGATCGCGATCGACCGGTAGATCGGAAAGGTAGTGCAGGGAGATCGCATTGCATTCAAAAAATTTTTTTTATAAATGTTAGTCTATCATATATCCTCCCTATGGCATTTGCCACTTGATTGACATACAGGGCGGCCAGTCTGAGATCTCTTTTCTTCTAACACACTGGTCATCCCTCACGTACGATCAAACGTGCGAGCTACTGCAAAACTCCGGCTGTGATCTAGTTAGCCTTCCAATTTATATCGACTCCCCTACCCACCTTAACTGTCAATCCCTTCACAAACACAGTCTCTCGGATTGTGATGTCCACGGCTTTATTTAATGTTTGCTCAGACCCGGCACTTAAAAGTTTCTCTCGCACTTTTGCTGAGTTTGAGCCAAACATTATTCTATCCCTGACGATCTCAACTCTCCTTTATATAAATCAGTAAAGGAGAGATGACTAAACACTAAAGAAAAAGAACGGCAAGACCATCTCAGGTGCGGAGCTCAGCTCGGAGCGAAATGAAGTGAATGAAATGAGGTGAGGTGAATGGGAGGGGAGAAGATGACATGACTCCCCCACCTGCCTTAACTGTCAGTCCCTCCACAAACACAGTCTCTCAGAATTTGCATAAGCACAGTCCTTCACCAGCAATTTTAACTTAGTTACAAAGTGATCAAAACTCTCATTTATACCCTGTGTCCTCTCATTAAACTTGTATCTTGCGAATATCGTATTAGTCGTGGGCATGACAAACGCTAGCGGCAGCCTGTCTATGAACTTACTTTAAACTTTAGGTTTACACCGTGCTTTGTTTCCGAAGTAGCTGCACTCATGAATATGCTTGTATGCGTCACTCGCTTCATATTCCTTTCCTACCTTCTCAATTGTGTAATGCATTTTTTGAACAGGTTTGATTCATCAAAGTGATCACTCGTACTGCGTTCACAGTCAGTTCACGTGAGCCGCTCTCTTGTGTGATCTTGCAATGTCAACGGCTTTATTAAATGTTAGCTAAGACCCGGCACTTAAAAGTTTCTCACTACAGCAATTTTAACTCCGTTACAAAGTGATCCAAAGTCTCGTTTATACCCCGCGTCTTCTCATTAAACTTGTATCTCGCGAATATGGTATTCGTCGTAGGCATGACAAACGGCAGTGGGAGCATGTCTATAAACTTAATTTAAACTTACGGTTTACACCGTGCTTTGTTTCCGCAGTAGCTGCACTTATGAATATGCTTGTATGCATCACTCGCTTCATATTCTTTCGCTGCCTTCTCAATTGTGTAATGCGTTTTTTCTTCAGCTCTCTTTGGAGCTCTTCCTTGTTTTCTACATACTGTGTTCACAGTCAGTTCACATAATTACGTGGGAGGCGTGATGATGTGAGATGCAACTCCGCCTCCCACGGCCATCGAGCTGCAGTCTATTACAGTATAGAATTTCGAAATGCTGCCTACCAAATTTCGTGAAGATGAGGCCATAAATAAGACAGTTCAACATGGCGGACGTTGTTGAGCGTTATGACAGTTATGCGTAGAATTTCGAAATGAAACCTGCCCAACTTTTGTAAGTAAGCTGTAAGGAATGAGCCTGCCAAATTTCAGCCTTCTACCTACACGGGAAGTTGGAGAATTAGTGATGAGTAAGTCAGTCAGCCAGTCAGTCAGTCAGTCAGTGAGGGCTTTGCCTTTTATTAGTATAGATTAAGTTTTCTAATAGTGACAGAGGTAAATATTACATATTTAGCCCAATTATGTTTATTAACATTTATTAATACTGTGACGGGCAGCTTCAGCCGTTACCTGGCCAGGGTGCCAGATGGATGGAAGGACCGGAGGAGAGAGCATCTGCTAGGCAGTAACCTCCCCTGGGACACTAGAAGGCAACCCTTCATGGCTGCTCTGGCACCACGGATTCACGTAGGACACGCTGAGACTTGGAGTTTGGTGAAGCCCTGTTGGGTTCCATGGGGGCCGTCAGGGAGAGCTGCAGAGCCCTACAGTGGACTTCCATCACACCTCGGAGTGATTCCAGGTAATACTGATTAGCCACTTGAAGCACTCCCAGGAGCTGAATAAAAGGAATGCTCATTGCATTTGAGGAGCCACAGTAGGGAGGAAGTGGATGAAGCTTGCTTGGAGTGGAGGCAGAGAAAGAAAGAAAGAAAGAAAGAAAGAAAGAAAAGGACAGTGCCTTTGTCTTATGGACATTGTGGACCTATAAATAAAGGTGTGCTGTGTGGCAATTAGTGTCCTGCCTGTCTGTGTTGGGGTTAGGGCGGCTCTATGTGCCCTGGTGGTCCACAGTACATTGTCTTGAAGATCAATGAATCTGTTAATACAGGTGTACGTTGGACGAAGTCAAGGATACAATCATATATTATTATTAATAGAATTATGAAATATCAATTAAATAAAAATGTGGCTGATTTTATAATACACATTTTAGTAGTAAGTGTTGTTAATTCATTGTTTGCTGGGGCTGATAGTGAAAGTTAAGTGTGCTTAGGTAATTACAACAGCTCCATTCAAACAGAAAAGCCATCACCCCCCCACAGAATTTCAGATGCCCCGAAGATTTTTCCCTGGCACCAGCCCTGCAAGGAGAATGTATGGTGCCC
The DNA here is from genome assembly GCF_016835505.1 of Polypterus senegalus. NCBI lineage: Eukaryota > Metazoa > Chordata > Cladistia > Polypteriformes > Polypteridae > Polypterus > Polypterus senegalus. Next base: position 113,865,811 of record NC_053155.1, on the reverse strand, counting down.
AAACGTATTCACCCCTTGGGAATTTCCAGATTTTATTGTTATACAACAGGTGGGCTTTTTTGATACTGATTGATGTCAAGGTGAAAACAGATCTCTGCAAAGTGGAATGTATTAATTACAAATATAAAACACAGAATATAATGGGTTGTATAAGCCTCTGGTAGATGCACCTTTGGCAGCCATGACAGTCTTGAGTCTATATGCAGTCTGGCCACTGCAATATTTACCTATGCACAAAAATGTTGTGTAAGCCCATTTCCACACTCACATCGCAGCGTATAAAAACTAAACTTGGCGTAAAGCCACACACATTCTCATGCCAGATCAAACCATTGTGTACACAAGTTTTCGGCTCGGTTTTAGAAACTGGTGGCACCCAGCATCAAAGCAGTGCCACAGTTCCTGTGTTGCTTGCTTTTATTTTTTAGATTCACATCCCTGATGCGGCCTAATCAAATACACTGAAATGAACCGCTTATCATATTTTAGTTTAAGGCATCTGATTATAATCAACATGTAATAATTTAACGGTGTACAGAATAGCCAAACTATTCCAATTACCATAGCTGCTTTAGCTTTGTTACTCTCAGTGCACCATTCAGAGTATTTTAACCCACCGTGTCTGAGTGTGGAAACACAGCTATACAGCAGCTGATCGGAAAGCTCTATGGTAGATTGTGTCAAGAGTTGGGAGAATTGTCAGGACACAACGTCCAGCACTCGCTGCTTTAGCTATGCGCAGTCTATTTGAACCTCTCCCATTCAGCAAACGCATCATAGCCTTTCCTTTACGGACCTTGCGGTTCAGAAGCAGTTTCATCCTAAGAGCTATAAACGCACTCAATCAGTCCGTCAAGTGCTCCCAGTAGAACTGCTTGTAGTTATAAGTACAATTACCTCACTGTAAACCTGCGACACAGTTGTAATATTGCACAACCTGAGCGACTAATGCTTTCATATTGTATACTTTTCTTTGTTTTTTATCGTATTATTATTATTATTCTTGTTGTTGTTATTTTACAATTTTATTGGAAAATAAGTTTATGGAGGATTTCCATATTGAATCTCAATGTACCATACAATAACAATAAAGGAATTCAGTTATTTACAGATGATGATGACTGGCTTCTAAATCAATTTAGATTTCCAGGTGCTATCTTCTTGGAGCTGTTGATATCATTTTTAAGATGAAATGCAGTAAATTATATATATATATTATATTATAAAGATAAATTTTTAACTAAATTTAAATAATGTATACTGTTATTAATTAAATGTGTGGACACGGTGGACAGCGGTAGCGGTGAACTGGCACCCCATTTAAGGATTGTTCCTGCCTCACGCTGTATGCTTGCTGGGACTGCCGTCACCCTGGATGGACAGATGGATGGAATAATTAAATATGCACTATAAAGATATTTCAATGTTCCTTAAAAGTTTTGAAGAATCAGCATTCTAAGCTTACAGAGGGCTTGACTTTTATTAAAGAGCTGATTGTGTGGCGATTACTTACTTGGAGATAGAAAAGGAAGGACAGGAATTTATTGCATCAGGGGTTAGTACTGATGCAATAAATTATTTTATCGAGGGTCGCACACGGCACAGCAAGAATCTTGTGGGAGGCAGGAACAATCTCTGGACGGAGTGCCAGCTTGTCACTATCACTGTGCCACCGTGCTACCATGTTTTATACATGCTTTAATTCCTATCATCATGAAAATGATATCAAGTATACATCTTAGTATTTAAATTGTTCAGAGAGCTTTAATATCATGAATGTAATGTACAGGTAGTCCCCAGGTTACGGACATCTGACCTACGACTTACGAACGGGCCGCAGCTGCAATGCATGTGCCTTAGTAACTATCGCTCCGTCATCTTCAACCAGGGAGCACTGCAAGTGGTGGCTGGACGGAGGCTGGAAGGGGGTGATTTCGTTAGTGTAGTGTCCCTCCGGGCAGCTCCCGCCGGCAAGCGGTTTCACTGCCCGCCCGCCCTGCCCCGTTCGTTCTCAGTGGGCTGCTAGTAATGCTGCAAGTGGTGACCCGGTTGTGGCTGAATGGAGGCCATTGAGGGTGAATGGAGCGGCTGGGGATAGCATTGTAGTGTGCATCGGATGGCAGCCTATTGAATGGGGGCGATTCACTACCTGCCTTTGGCCGCACTGTGCTCGTTCTCAGTAGGCAGACGCTGCAGGCAGCTTACTGTAGTGGAGATGACTGTGAGGTGGGCTGGTGATGAACCGCCCGTCGATGCCCCCATTCATTCTCAATAGCAAGCCTGCTTGTACTGTTACGTACATAGTAGGAAGTTGTCTCTTGTCAGTACATCAGATGTATTTTGACGACTGTTGCCTTCCTGCTGTGATAGCATGTACAGTGCTGTGCAGAAGAGCTCATCTTAATCTTTTGTCTTCACCATTCAACAATGTCTCTGAAACACAAATCTGATGCAAGTGCTGGTGAAGAAGAGAAAAACCATCACCATTGAAAATAAAGTAGAAATAATAAAAAGGTCAGAGAGTGGTGAAACTCCATCATTCATTGGCAGAGCACTTGGTTAGAGTCGGTCAACAATAGCACTTGTTAAATTTATGTACCTGTTTCGATTTAAATACAAATTCAACTTAAGTACAAACTTACAGTCCCTTTCTCGTCTGTAACCTGGGGACTGACAATATTCTGTGAATTTAAGTGGTGTAATAAGAACACAAAGACAGGTCAAGGTTTGGGGTTTCCGGCCCCGTATACTGTAAAGAACAAAACAAAATTTTTTAACAATCTGCACAGGCGATATGCTTTGACAGCAGGTCATTGCATTACACAGTCTTTGCTTGCAGAGGGGAACATAAATAAGGGGGGACCGGAAATTGAATGGCATGCTGGGAGAGAACTGTAGTGGTGTGTGGGAGGAATGACGTCATCGTAGGGAAACCAGGAAGGGATGAAATGTGGAAGTGGCTACATGTTGTTGGCCAGGCGTCCCGGATTTTATGGCGGCGCTGAGTCTGTCTTTCTACGGGAACAAAAGAAAGAAAGATTAGTGCCTCCCCTGGCCCCATGTGACCCTTGTCGGGTCTTTCTGCGGCTCCCTATGCGAGCGTGCGTGACAGTGGCTATTTATATTTATTAGCATATTCAAAGAGGCATAATTCTAGGAGGAGTCTGGGTGGGGCAGCAGGCGCGTGCACGTGTGCTGCTTTTCACGTTGACCAAGGTTTATATAGCGGAAGAATGTGGGAGTTGGCGTACGCACAGATTTATGCATTTGGATTGTGTTGTGCATACGCGTATTCTGTTTTTGTCTGTACACCATGTTTTAGTGTGAATTATATGCAATTATATGTTTTAGTGTGAATTATATAACAGGCCTCTGGAATCTGTTGCTTCTAAGTCATTCCTGTGCAGCTTTGTTTTCATGCCTGGCATCATTGTCTTGCTGGAAAACAAATCACCCAAGGCATAGGTTTCTTGCAGACTTCATCAAGGTTTCCTCCAGGATTTTGCTTTATTGATTTTACCCTCCACTCTTACAAGCCTTCCAGGGCCTACTATAGAGAAGCCTTGAAACAAGATGATGCTGCCACCACCATGCTCCCTGGTGGGGATGGTGTGTATTTGATAATGTGCAGTTTTTGAATGTATGCCATACATGGAGTTTATAGTCATGGCCAAAAAAACTAAATTTTGGTCGGTTGTTGCCTACACAGTCTCTCCAACCCTGGCTGTAGCTTGTATCTCCTTCAGAATTGTCATTGGTCTCTAGGTGGCCATAAGTCTCTACAGCGCATTTATACTACAATCAGTCGAAACACCATTGATTCCAGACAGGTGATCTCCATTGAACTAATTATTTAACTTCTAAAACAAACTTGGCTGTACCAGTGATTTTTTTGGTGTTTCATATTAAAGAACGGGAATACTTATGAGATCAATTATTTGTGTTTTCTATTTCTAATGAATTTAGACCAATTTTCAAAGATCTGTATTCGCTTGGACATTAAAGTGTATTTTTCTTTTGATTAATGTCAGAAAAGCCAAATTAAATCCATTGTGATTCAATCTTGTATAACCATAAAATGTGGAAACTTCCAAGGGGAGAATACTTTTGATAGACACTATATAGTAAGATCATCAGCTTTTTTGACTTTGTGAAAAAGCCAGATGCCATCATTTAAATCTCTTTTTTCCAGCAATTTATTGCACTTTTTCATTTGACATTTCACAGATTCTTTTTTAAACTATTTTGTGCTTTGTCGTTTTCTTTTCTTGGAAATTTAATATTTTTTGTGATCAGCAGGAGGAAATATCTGGCCACATAAGCCAAGGTGGGAAAATCATTCCCTTGTAAACTCAACTAATAGGCCTTTTATTTGAGCTCATACATCAGTGTTTATAGCCTGTTAGGCGTTTTTCACAATGTACCATTTGCTATTTGAGGCTCAACATGTACAACCGGTGCCACAACTTGTGCCTGGTGAAAAATTTGCTTTCTTAAATAAATGCAGCTGAGTTGTCAGACTTAGTGTTTCATAAAAAGATTGTATGACTAGCTTCAAAAAAGAGGAAAGCACAAAAAGGATTAGGTTTAAATTAGAAACTATGATGAAAGACATTTCCATTAATTATTTGTTTATACAGGAGTTATTTTTACACATGAAATTCATTTTGTAGGTAATAATTATTCAGGTTTTGTCAAGCTGGATAGCCCATGAACAAATCTGTCTGCATCCTTCTAGTTTCTAGACTTTTCCTCTTTTGTCTTTCAAGTTAACTCTATTAATGCTGATTAAAAAGAAATGTTCTCACTCATTAATTAATTAAAGCTGTAGATATATTCTCCATTGTCTTTCTGTTCCTAACTACTTCTGCTATCTTAGCCTATGGAGAGAAACACTGAGGTAGTTTGCATGATCCCACCTGTCCTATGTTGCTTCCTCTGATATAAAGTCTTAGGACTTTTTAAAGAGAATACAGAAATGCAGGGTATGTGGTGTATGTAAAGAAAACACTTTTAGAAGAAGTACACCCCCATGACAGGCAGAGATGGAGACAGAAGTATGTTTAGTTTTTGTGTTAGTCTGCGCTCAGCATACAAGTTAAGGTTGTAAGATGGCCTGTCTCTAAACGCATTGACAGCCATCATAAAATGCTGTTACTTTGATTGATTATGCTATGAACTTGATTGATTATTTGGGTAATAAAAGTGATGAATATAAAGTAGAGCGAACAAAGTTTAGACTTTGGTGAAAACTTGTCAAAAACTCATTTTCATAATTTCTGATGGGAAGCCTCTGTGTGTGTGTGCGTGTTTGTGTTGCTGTGTACATCTGTGTGTAAGAGCATAACTCATAGATGCATCAACAGATTGTTTTCAGTTATTTGCAGTCTTATTATAATTGTGAAAAGTTCTGACATTCTTGATTTCAGTTTGATGGAAACTCTGTCTTAATGGAAATGCATCAAAATCATCATCACATTCAGTTTAATGGCTATTTTCAAAGATACTCAGGTGAGACATTTGCCTCCAAATCTTTTCCTTCACTCTCCACATTCCTTGGCACCCTTTAAGGAGACAACCAGTTTTTCCATATCGCCGGATACCATCTAAAACCACCTGCTCTTTGCCTCTGTCTTGTCTCTATTCTACAGCACCTCCATCATGGTGCAACTTTTCACTCAATGATCATCTCCTTTTGCTCCAAATGTCTGAACCATTTTAGTGTGTTAATCTTCAGCATAATTCATATCATCACTGAACTAAATATTTTGTTGTGGGGTTGGTAGGATACACAATGGTCCATTCCAGTTTAGTGTGATGAGACAGAGTCTCTAGATTTATTGTGAGTAACAAAGAATCAGTAGATGATGACATGTACCAGAATCATAGTCAGTGCCAGGCTAGTGGTCAAAACTGTGAGATGAAAAAAATAGTGAGCAAACAAGGCACTCGGGCAAACACAAAATCAAAGTCAAAGGCAGAGAAAAGACTGGAACGAAATCAAACCTAGTACTTGGCCTACATAGAGTTTAATTTAGCACTAAACATTGATTCTTTTTTATCCAACTGAACAATAATTTCAACTTGTGCTGAGGCTGTATTTACAGTTACATCACAAGCACGAGAATTGCAGTCATCTGGGGCCTCATGCATAACGGCGTGCGTAGAATTTGCACTATAACATGACGTAAGCACATAAGTGGAAATGTGCTTACACACAAAAAAATCCAGATGCATAAATCTGTGCGTTCGCCAGCTTCCATGTTCTTCCGCTACATAAATCCCGGTCAGCGTGAAAATTAACGCACATGCACACGCCTGCTGCCCCACTCCAACTCCTCCCAAAATTACGCCTTGTGATGAATGGCTGGCAGCTCATCCTGGCTGACACATCCAGGCCGATAGATGGCATCTTCCCTGCAGCATGGAGGTGCCCCGGATTCTCGCAGGGTATCATGGGAGATGGAGTTCGACTTCACAGCCCTGCTGGGTGCCATCGTGTGACGCTGCAGGGAGATGCAGGGATTTTTATTTTCCCTATAGCCCGAAAGTACTCCCAAGTCACGGGGATGGAAGAAGAGAAGTACTTCCGGGCTGAAGAAAAATATAAGTCTTAATCTGACCCGGAAGTGCTATTGAATCACATGGACTGAAGGACAGGAGCACTTCCGGGTCAAGGACTATATTCTACCTGCCCACAGTGCTTATACTGCTGACAATGCCAATTATTTTATTGTGGAGTGAGTGGAACACACTATGATGCATTCCAATTCCGATATTTGCTTTGTGGTAACTGCCTGTGGCCAGCCACAATCCTGCTTCTTTTGGATTACAAAGGCACCCAGCAGCAATCTATTACCGCTCTGAGTAAGAGAGCATCTCTAATGGCGCACAAGTAAAGCTGGCTGTTGTGTAATCCAAAGGTCACTGATTCATGTCTTGGAGCTGTTGTTAACAGTGACACCCATACAGAGTGCATTTTTGACTGAGAATAAAAAAAGAGATTCCCTAGGCATTCCAACCATTCAAGTCTAGGAATTTCCATTGCCTTCAACATTTCTGACCCCTCTCTAGTTTTGCTCTTGTGTCCCAATGGTTCCTTTAGCCAACTGCAGACCGTCTCTGCTGTTTTCAGCCAGGTATTTTTTATTGCAACCAGTATTTCAGTAATTTTACTTCTCACCCTCTCCTTCTTCAATTTCAAGACCCTAAGCCTTGAACGATGCTTTGCTTGCTCCCATCTTTCTTCATGCCTCTTACTAAAATATCTCCTACTAGTAATGGCGCACTGCACGATAACATCAAGTGAATACACTTGACTTGAGCGTTCATAGTTTTCATGTTCTTTCTCTGTACGTTTAGCATTCGTTTGCTCAGAGGTTGATTTGCTTGCTGCTTCCTGAGCAGCTCTTCTTTTCTCCACCCTAGCAGCCCGCTTCTTCACTTCTTTCGTCTGCATCTTTTTGCGTTAAAGCTGATTAAGTCAGTGTTTGTGTTGCAATTACTTAGTATGTTTTCTTTAATCTTTCGCTTAAGCTGGCACTTAAGTCTTTAATCTGCCTCAAGAATGATTTAAGATATGAAGGGGTAGGGGAAATGACAGCGAAGGTGGTAGGGATGAGAACGGCACCCATACGCTGAACGCTGCCAAGAGTTGGTTCTATAATAAAATAAAAATAAAAAGAGTAATAACCTTGGAGGTCAGTCATCACCCCGAAAGTGGATAGTAGATGTCATGAAGTATATGTGTACAAAATTTCAGGTCAGTAGGTCAAACGGTTTGTGAGCTACAGGTGATTTAAAATCCTGGACAGACAAACGAACAGCCACGGTAGCGTATCTATACTAATAAAAGGCAAAGCCCTCACTGACTGACTGACTGACTGACTCACTGACTGACTCATCACTAATTCTTCAACTTCCCGTGTAGGTAGAAGACTGAAATTTGGCAGGCTTATTCCTTACAGCTTACTTACAAAAGTTAAGCAGGTTTCATTTCGAAATTCTACACGTAACGGTCATAACGGTCGATAACGGTCGACAACGTCCACCATGTTGAACTTTCTTATTTATGGCCCCATCTTCACTAAATTTGGTAGGCGGCTTCCCTGAGCTAACCAAAACCGATGTACGTACTTATTTCGGTGGTATGACGCTACTGTCGGCCGCCATATTGAACTTTCCAACGTCACTAATTTTCCAACTTCCCGTGTAGGTAGAAGGCTTACCCCATCTTCACGAAATTTGGTAGGTGGCTTCCCTGTGCTAACCAAAACTGATGTACGTACTTATTTCGGTGGTGTGACGCCACTGTCGGCCGCCATATTGAATTTTCCAAACGTCACTAATTCTCCGACTTCCCGTGTAGATGGAAGGCTGAAATTTGGCAGGCTCATTCCTTACAGTATACTTATAAAAGTTAAGCAGGTTTCATTTTGAAATTCTACCCTTAACGGTCATAACGGTCAACAACGTCCGCCATGTTGAACTTTCTTATTCATGGCCCCATCTTCACGAAATTTGGTAGGTGGTTTCTCTGCGCTAACCAAAACCGATGTACGTACTTATTTTGGTGGTATGACGCCACTTTTAGCCACCATATTCAACTTTTCAACATCACTAATTCTCCAACTTCCCATGTAGGTAGAAGGCTGAAATTTGGTTCTTATTTCGGTGGTATGATGCCACTTTTGGCCGCCATATTGAACTTTTCAACAGTCTTTGTTACTTATGGGCCCATCTTCAAGAAATTTGATACGCGTGTTCCCACTGAATCCTACTTATGTACATATATACGTCCATAGCCTGCAGCTCGGTCACCGTGTGAGGCGGCGGGTCCCCCATCCAAACGGCTACAACGTTGTTGGCTGCCTACCTATATAAGGTCGTCCGTCGCTCCAGTCTCTACATTCCCTTCCTTGCTTCGCCACGGTATTCACGTCTCCCTGCTGATAACTACAGTCTTTTTATTTAATCCACGGCTTCTCCTCTGTTTTATTGTTCATTTATTACGATTATTGTTATTGTGTAGGTATTTTAGACTTACTTTACATTGTTCAGGTACCCATTTCCTTTATCATTCCAACCGTACCCGCATTAACATGTCTATCGAGGTAATCACCATCGATCAAAGAACCGTCACTTACCGAGTGGTTTCCATGCCCGGAGATGGCACCTACCTTTTCCATTCTCTTTGTTACGTATTGCCATATCAGGCTCACTCTTGATATCTGGAGGAACTTTGTGTCTTATGTATTGAATGACTGGGACAGGTTCAAGGTGTGGACTGATGACGGTATAGGAGATAATTATACTACACAGAAGCACTATAAGAATGAAATGCTTAAGCCATTCACCTATGGTTCTGCATGTGTTGATGGCTGCCACTGAATTGTTCGGTTATTGCTTTCAAGTGTACTGAAATGGCCAAATATTTTACAACTTTCAACAACCACCAATGCCTCTTAAACATCTTAGATTTACAGGTGACGATTTCAGTAGTGGACACTTTGATGTTTATATATGTTTAAACTCTCAAAAGCTGGATGTGAAGTTATCGATTAAACCAGTTGTATACTTACAGCACTTGACAGATGCCGAATGTCTCTTCAACACAAGTCCTACAAATACTGTCGTAATTGAAACAAACCATGAAACTCAAACAAATTATGACAGCAGCAATCCAAGCTGTGAGATTTGAAACAAGATTACTGTTCACATGGCCAACTGTGTGTTGCATGCTTAAGAGTAAGCTCAGCGCACAGCTTGGTCATATTACAACCGGAGGGCCGAACTGACAGTGTGGTATACAAAGAGATCCTTAACAAATAATTATTGGTATATTTTCCCTCAGTTTAAAAAGGTTTAATTTTCTTCTTAATAAAAATTTTAAGGCAGTACTTTGCCGCTGCGAAGTGCGGGTATTTTGCTAGTTACAGTATATATAAAGAAAATGAAACAATGTTATGATTCACAGCCTCATTCAGGAATCATCTTCACGTTTTTAATCGGGTCAATATTAGATTTCCTCACATACAAATATTCTACCATACTCCTTACGCCACCAGATTCATATGTCACCAACTTGTTTTCCTCCTTCTTAAACATTGCACACAACCATTTCCATTGTGCGATATACTCCAGAATTATCTTACCCTGAGCACTGAGGGTATAAAAGCTAAAATCCCTATGGGCTCCCTCATAACTTTCAGCACTGGCTCCATAATGCCCATTTAAGTCACCCAGCATTAGAACCACATCTTCCTGAAGTTTTCCAGATGTCATCTCTACCAACCTGTCTCAAATCATATCTTTATCCCTTCTCCTAACCTTTTGCGTATATGCCGAGACTATATTCATCAGTCATATATCAGTGTGTATGTTTATGCACCCTCTTCACCTGAACAACTTTATCTACCCATTCTTTTAACACAAGTGCACAAAACCCTGCATTGCCATCACTGCACCCCTATCAAAAAAACTGGTACCTTTACACTGTTCCCAATAAGCATTCTGGCACCTTTACTTCTCCATCTTGTCACTTTCCTAAACTTTCTGTTTGATGTAGGCAGTGGGTTGGGGAACGGGTGGATTTGTGGTCCTCTGGTCTGTACCCTGCCCTTGATTTGTAACACTCATGATTGCATCTCATTATCAAGGAGTTTTGGAGCAGAAATTTTTATGATGTATTCCCCTCCTGACGTTAACCTCCTTTAGCTGCCGTTTTACGACACACAACAGGGACTTTGAACATATTGTAACTGAAGGAGAGGAGGTAAGTGACCCAAATATTTATCTTTAAGAAAAAATGTTTACGATTTTACAAACCAAAACTTTTTGAAGAATTTTGTGGTGTTTCCGCCTTTTTTGGTCTGCCATCAATTTTAAATTGTAAACAAAGATTTTGTCATGTACACCACTGCATAATCAACCTTTAGAAACTACATTTTCAAATGAAAGTTATTGAGAATAAAAAAAATTCTGCAGTGTTTGAAGCTTTTTGTAATCCACATCAATTAAAATAAACAAGAATTACATTCTGATGGCAATAATCCAGCAGTGAGCTGGTCAGTGAAATGAAAGTTAATTTGAGAGACAGCAGGCACTTCATGCTAGGCAAGTGTTTTCCTGGGTCATATTCCTTTCTGACAATAATAATTCAAAATGCTAGTCATGAATACAACCTTGGATACCTGACTAAGATCGCCTGTTTTGGTGAGAGACCATACACGAGCTGCAATGGTGATAATAAGTATGAAAAGAGTGTTTTCAAAACTGGCCCTAAATTCACTAGAGAAGGATCTGCCCATGTCTACTAGTTTTTAATTATAAAGTTAAAGGTTCTTGTCCCTACCCACAGGTGATAGGAACATCTAGTGTTACCAGATTTTATGAGTTCTTTTCCTTTAACTGGAGAGGCTGTCATAAGAATCCTAAATTTGTGAAGAAGGCAAGAAAAATTACAGGAGAGCAGGTGGCCTAAGACACAAAAATACGCACTCTCCAAAACTTTTGCTGAATCAGAAGGAAATTCAGCTGAGATAATTAGATATGGAATCTGAAACAGAAATAAAACAGAAGCAGAAAAAAATTAGGAATTGAAATCCCTGAAAGGAAAATGTGGTAGGGCTCAGTAGAATTATCCTAGGTCAGGAAATGCCAAGGCCCAAAATTATGGTGACAGAGATAAAACCTATTCATGATAAACCTGAATAGCCCTTTCTTCATTTAGCATTTTCTGAGGGACATCATTTTGGCAGCTGATTGCTCTGGGCCTGAAACTGTGTCAATAGAATGCAGTTAGCCATTAGGATAATGTGGTAATTAACAGGAATAAAAAGAACCACATGTCTACTGGCTGCATGCAGAGGAAGCCACGTGCTTAAGTAAGGCAAGAGTGATGGCTCACTAAAATAAATGTGAATCTGTGGCAAACAAGGCTGTATATCTTTGGTTTATAATAGGGAGGAGAGTAATAACAGTCTACAAAAGGAAGATTGCAGCAATTCAGGACAAGTCATTTCCTGATAATAAAATACACTTGAGAGCATTTTTGAAACTCGCTGGCACTTATCACAAGTTCATAAGAAACCTTCCCATTATTGCTACACCTTTGACAGATATGACATAATTCACAATGTCATATGGTGATAACTATTAATTTATTTATCGATTTATTTTCTGAAAACTGTTCATCCTGTTCACAGTTGCAGAGAGTAGGAGTGTCTCAGGAGCAAAGCATGGAACCAGTCCCTGACAGAGTGCCAATGCAATGCATGTTCATACACACACAATAGAAAATGACTCTGAATAATAAAACAGATTTGTTGTCTGTTATTCTCCTCATTTCTGCTAGTGTTGAAGGCCCACTCAAAACTGGGAGTAGGTTCCAATGAGGGACCCATTTCAGGATTGTTGCATTTGACTGAAATGACTATCAAATAATTTCCAACACCCTAATATACAGGTATGCAATATAAAATGAGATATGCAAGAAAGCAGGATAAGAGAGTTGAAGGCCACACTGTTGTGATGATAAGTACGCTGTAAAAGGTTTTAGATAAAACACACATAGTTTAAACTAAAGAAAAGAAATGGAAAGGAGGATACCAGTATGACAGACACTTAAATTGAAAATATTAAATAAGAGTAATGGAGCAATAAAAAATGGAAGAGTACAGAGAAAAAGGCTAAATGAAATCATAAAACCACTGAGAGTGAGCAATGAACAAGATTAGTCAGACAATATTTCTCAATAATAAAAGAGTTGCCATACTGAAAAACGAAAGTAAACATTGCTTTAGACATCAGATGAGTTATAGTGAGTTTTATTGATTATTTTAAGTGCTCCTGGGAAGCCCCAAGAGAAAGAGGTAGGATAAAATGTGACAACGAACATTAGATAATAAAAGTCAGTTTTGAAAGTTAATGTTAAAATTCACAAACGTGGTTGCCTAATTTAAACTGAATATGTGTTTCATGTAGATATTTTTGTAAAAGGTAATGGTGTAATCTTTTTCCCCATTTAAACAAACATGAAATAGAACTTTCTCAGCTATTTCTCTAATAACAGAATGTGATTTAGCCAGTTAGGAACATAGTCTCTCTGCTAGAAGCATGGACTCGTAGATTTTCTTGATGAACAGCAGCATATAGTTTTCTGACCGTACGAATGGATGTCCTGCAAGTGTAAGATAGGAACTCATTCTACGCTACAGTGTCCTGGGGAAGCAACCTGAGTTCAAAAGAAGCACAGTTCTTGAAGGTATCAGGACAGCCTGCTCTATCACAGGGTGAACCCTGGATGCACTGTAGGCTGTTGTGGAAAAGAGGATGATTGCAAAATCAGATACCATCATTAAAAAGCCCCTCCATCCCCTGCAAGAGGTGCTCTCTTTTAGCCACAGGCTTATTCCAGGACGGTGTGCTAAGAGGCACCACTGCTATCAGGCCATTCAGTGTTTCCACCCAATGTTCTTAGTAAGTTTATTTTGAAATATCTGTACAATATATATTTATTTATCTTTATGTATTGACTGATTGCTTGATAGATTGATTAGCTGTATTATTTGTCCTTTGACTCTCTATCCTTGTTTTTTTTTTGTTTCTGTTGCATTCATCTGAATTTCCCCTTGGGATTATTAAGGTTTATCTAATCTAATCCAAACAAATGTAGCAAGATATGTAAGCCTTAAACAGAAACATCTTATACAAGAACTTTTCTTTTTTTCTGTAACATCAGTTTTTCACTTTATTGTTGTGCAAAGTACTTTTGCTTTGGATTTTACTAAAACTTTTAAACCAAAGACACTTGGAGTGAAGAATTATTTGTATTCATATAACACTTATTATTTGAATCTTTGAATGTAGCAAGCTAAAGCTACAGAATTTTAGATGAAATACAGCATAACATTCTTCTGTCCTCATTGTACAATTCAGGACTGTGACGCTCAGCAAATAAAAGAGACCCCTTAAATCTTGTCAGTTAAATTTAAAACTGGGTGGTCTTTTTTTCTATACCTGTTCAAAACAAGCTGTCCTTTGTAAAATATTAAAATATTTTAAAAGGTTAAAAGATTTTATTTATGAAATAAATTATTTACTTTTTGTAAAGGAAATTTCAAGAATGGTTTGGGGTGCTATTATATTTTTTGTGAATTCCTTTGATTATACCTTTAGAAACAACTAACCCAGTGTAAATAAAATACAAAACTGTTTAGTGCATCTTGAATATATTTCCTGACATGTGGCAAAGTGTTTAAAGTACTGGACTTTATGGTTGCTGGTTCAATAACACCCACCCCTCACCCTACGTGAACCTAACCAAGCAACTTAATCTTCTTGCAATCCATTTGTAAACAGTAAACCTAAGCTGCCTTGAATAAATGTGACAAATTAAAGAATAATTGGATTTCAGAGAAGCACCTTTACTCCTGGTTATGATTAGTTAAAAATAATAATAGCAATAATAATAATAATTCTTTACATTTATATAGCACTTTTTTCACACTCAAAGTGCTTTACATCATGGAAAGCAACTTCAACCACCACTAATGTGCAACATCCACCTGGATGATGCGACAGCAGCCATTTTTGCACCAGTATGATCACCACGCATTAGCTGTTAGATAGTCAAGTGGTGTGAGAGATAGCCAATTAGAGACTGGGGATGATTAGGGGGCCAAAATACCTACACCATGGTGAGCAATTTAGCCTGGACATCAAAATACACCCTGCTCTTTACAAAGGATGCCCAGAGATCTTTTATGACCACAGACAAAGGACAATACAATTTTTACACCACAGTGTTCCCATCACTGCTCTAGGGCATTGGGATCCACATTCAGACCAAAGGGTTAGCGCCCCCTGCTGGCCTCAGCATCACTTCTTTTCAGCAGCAACCTTTTCATGGTTATACTCCCATCTAAGTACTGGCCGTGCTTGAACATGCTTAGCTTCAGGTGGATGACATGTTTTGAAGATTCACACAGCCTGCATCTTTAAAGAAAACATGGTAGCACATCTTATAATTTTGCCATATAACTTTGATCGCAAACTTGAAGTACTGTATATTGACCAACTTAATCAGGCTCACAGAAAAGTATTTTATGCAGCTCAAGCATACAGGCAAATTGAAAAATTGCATATGTGCAATTGTGCAATTAAAGTTTTAAGAGAGAAGCAAAGAGAATATAAGCTGATTAAAATTAACTTTGAAATCTAATTCCTGCTAATGAATATTTCCCTATAATTTAACCTGGAACTACTTATTATAGAAGAAAAGTAAGTAGTGTTAGCAAGTGTTTAGTGATCTATAGTTTTTTTTTTTTTTTTTTTTGCTGAAATTAGCAGATTGTTTCCATTTTCAGCTCCAGATGCTGCTACAAAAAAAGTTGTCAGCACTGGCAGCTCATAAGGTAGCTTTTACATTTACATTCTTTTTAGTCAGTGGTTTGCGTGGCATTTACTTGTTCTTCTTTATTTCCCTGGAGGTTTGATTTTCTAATTGATGTGTGGGCAGATTCCTTGTGGGATTTTCCTCCTAATGTGTTATGCCTCCACCCCTGCACTTCTTAACAGGATGTCTTGTTCCAGTATCTTCCCTTTTTGTTTAGGCTGGGCATGTACAGGACATGCAGTTGTTTTTATTTTTGTGATGTGCTACCCAAGCTTACTGTAAATAGCAAATAAGAAAAAAAGCATTTATAGTATATACTTTATTTTATAATGCAAGACCTGCTACCCTTGAGGATTTAGCTATACGTTTCTACAATGAAATTCATACTTTGACTCTACAATATTAATACTTAAATCTACTGAATATTCATCCCATAATTAAAAATAAGGATAGGACATGGCAAAGTATCTGTATTTTATATTATGTTACATTACAAAGAAAGGTATAGTGGCTCTTATTAAATAATAATTTGATTGCTATTCAGTAAACACCACAATACAAACTTACTTTAACAGCAAATTCACATTTTGGAACAACATATACCCAACTACACAACTGTATTTCAATTATTATAAAATGTGTCTACAGTAAATGATATTATACCATATTTATCACATATTGCATTATATTAAAGAAACTTAAACTTGAAAAACAAACATTTTAGTATGGCAGTGCAGTGGTAGGAAAATCGGAATTGGCAATAACCTGCCAGAAGAAAGAGTGGTCAGTGTGGCTTTGGAGGAAGGAGTCTTAAAAAGGAATGTAATTGAGTGTGAGAAAGTGGTCCAGCCACTCAACTCTAATAAACAGTACAACAGTGTCTGCGTCCACCTAAAGGAGCTCTTAGAGGCTCTTAAAGGTCCCAGACCTTTTGCACAGTGACTGGGGCCCTGGAAGTAATACATGGGGCTTACCTGGATGTGGGTTATGAACCAGATTTAAAAGCGCAATCTGACTAGTTTGAAGGTGAACATGAGAACAGGAATTGGCAATAACCTGCCAGAACAAAGAGTGGTCAGTGTGGCTTTGGAGGAAGGAGTCATAAAAAGGAATGTAATTGAGTGTCAGAAAGTGGTCCAGCCACTCAACTCAGATAAACAGGAAAGGCATAGGTTTTGTTATTTTATATTGATGAGTTGCAACTCATTTGTAATATACCTATTCCACTTAAAATTCTGCTATAACAAACCACCCTTTTTTGTTCACCTAGGTCTTCCTGGTAATGTTCTGAGTTCAGGTCTGCTCTAGGACCTCCTGAATGTTAATAATACTGAGAAAGTAAAAGGTAGAGAGAGACACAGTGCAAGAATATAAAGGTAGGGGGTGCAATTGATTCATCCTCATAACCAGAATGACAATTACTTTGTTTTTATACGGATAAAATAAGCCACACCAAGAGCACAACAAGTACAAAAGAATGGAAAAGCAGTACAATTTCCACTCTGTGGGCTGCCTAGACATGTTTTGATTCCTTAACTGTCATGGAGGTGGCTTACCCTACTCTGTCACTCACCCACACTCTTTATCATTTATTCCTTTATTTTCATCACCTGTATCTCTCTTCAGACTTTGGCTTCTCTTTCTGTAGTAAGTTGGGTGCTCACTGCCATACACTCAAATTATAGATGCATTTGAGGTGGATTTAATTTCTGAGTTACTTTCTATTATTCATTGGTCATTTCTCTCCCATGTGTTTTTATATAAAATAAACATATGCATTTTTATATTCTTGAATCTCTTTGGCCTTATTCCAGCTTCAGGGAAACTCTTGTGATATATACTATTATCATGCATTTGTGTCTGGGTATCACCAGGCTCAGGTAAGGCAAGCAATACCACCTTGAACTAAAAGGAGGTGCTGTTGCTAGTTGTCCTTTACCTCCCACCTGCAGTTCTTAAATGCACTCTAGCAAGGGCATGTAACCCCACTTATGGATCCCTGAAAAGGCTCACCCCATTCTGTTCAGGACAATGCAAAAAGAGACTTTCCCTAGGATGGTCATTTCATTTTGACCCAAAGAACCCAACTAGATGGAGCTCTCAAGTTACACTAATATTTTGTTGTTTTCTGAATGTGAAGGGTGGATTTGGCCATTTTTTTGTTTCTCAAGCCTACAGGCTAACATTTTTGAGTTCCTGAAATTAAACGGGGTTGCTCAGTTGTGTACAGTATGTATGTATATACAGTGTATAAAGACAATTAACTCACTGGTTTATAAAAATAAAGCATGGTGCTGTCAAAAGTAAGATGCATCTGAGCGAGAGCTACGTTCTCCTCAGAGAACAGCTATGTCCGGTGGCTTCTGGGCTTTTAAAGTGCTGACTGAGAAGGGATAGAGTTTTGTGGACATGTATTTCCAGGGACACGTCAAAGCCATTAGGATTACAGGACTGTTCAAGGCCCTTGCTTGTTTCATGTCAGTTTAAAAAATACATTAAATGGAAACCAGTGCTACTAAGTTAAATCTCAGACTGCTTTCACAATTCCCATGACTCTCAATGGCATACTAGTCATTAAATCCTACCATATACAGCATCTAAGCTGTCTGAATGGTTTCATTAAGTGAAGCCAAGAATGATTCTTGACCTGTAAAATAATGATATAACCTGACAGTGTCCACAGTAGGAACACCAAGGCAAGGTACGGTGATAAAAGATATTTTTCTAAATAAGTATTGCAACAATATATTCCTAAATATAAAAGTCTTTCCTTTATTAGAATTACCGAAACAAAGCCCCTGATAAATACCTAAAGAAGGCTCTTAAGCCAAAATATTATGATTAGGTTTATGTTATGTTTTCATTGTAAAATTTCATGGATCTGATTTAGAAATAGTCAACTGTTACTCCTGTAAGTGGGTGAGTCCTATTGGTGATGGGATATTAGGCTGTAGGGAACAGTATAAGATAGTGGCAATAAATCCTGACAATAAGGTGAAAACTGCATATTACCATGACAGTGACAGATTGCCACCAGGGTAGTAGAGAACATCTAAGAGATAATTACCTTAAGAATTTAGAATTAGGAGTAGAACAAAAGGTGATTATTTGGCGTTCCACATTTCAATAGGTGGCAGAAAGGAGGCCTGCTGCAGTTTAAGCATCTCCTGTAAGTAACTATAAACACTCATTTCCAGGTGTTTCTGATGGTAACACCCATACTGTGTACTTGTTTTTTGGCAAGACACAATCGTGTGATTGCTTGTGATGTGTGACTAGGGAATCCTTTCCCGGGGGATTCCCGGACATTTTTCATTCCCACATTCCCGGGAATGAAACTGCTGTAATTCCCGGGAAACTGGGAACGGCCAAGATTGCATATATAGCATGTAAAAGTGTAAAAATCGATCAAGAAATAACAGAGTTATAGTTGAAAATAATTAAGTGGTACAGGTTTTTGGCCCACGGTGTAGTGTATTGCAGATTAATTCAGTCAACAACAGACCAGCAGTTAAAACTGAGCACAGTGGAATGGGAGGAGTCTGCACTCTGCAGCTCACGAATGCTGGGATGGGGCAGATTTCATTGACGTCTGTCAGACAACAGCTTTGAACAGCAACTTGAAATTGCAATGCGTCAGTCTGTTGCATCCGCGTTATCTGTGCCAAGAAACTTGCCATCACGGAATGATGACAAGAAACTGGATGCATCAGTAAAAGCTGAAATGGCGGTGTTTCAGACCAACGGCAAGCACGGGCGTTGTTTTGAACAAGTGTATCAGTATCTGATGACTGTGCCGCCTACTTCAGTGAAGGCAGAGCATGCTTTCTCAGTGGCTGGCATACTCTGCACGAAGGTGCGCTCTCTCCTGGATGACCACACGCTCGACACATTGTGCTTTCTATGCTCTTATTACTACAACTAACTAGATACATGTACTTATATAACAGCATGAACTGCTTGTAGATAAAGTTAGTCTTTTATTGGTGTCAACATATTGCAGTAGTTTTATTAAAAATAAGTGCCGGTCGTTCTAAAACCGTTCACATGTGAGATGCCCATGCACTGTGTCATCCCTGGGATTCCCGGGAATGACATCCGGGATTCCCAAATTCCCGGGAATGAATAAACCCATCCAGGAATGGATTCCCTATGTGTGACATCATCACACGTCAACTATTTAAAATGGCTGCACAGTATACAAAGCATCTAAGCCTCTTAAAACTAAAATCACTGTTAATTTGCTTATATTTCTTTTAAGAAAGGTTAGGTTGACTTAAGACCTTTGCAACCCACCTTTGAACCTCTGATATTTTTATTACCATTTTGACTCAGTTTGCTAGGATCTTGAGTTTTCTTTGTTGCTTTTGTCTTTTGTCATCCCTGATCTATTCTTCTTTATTACTCTGACAGTCTGATCTATTATTTTTCTGGTAGACAGAAATTTTGAGGTAAGTATAATATATTTATCATAATGATGATCATAAAACCCATAAACATTTCACCAGGAGATTTCTGTCTCCTAAAATATGAGCCAGGACTTAAGACTACAAGTACAGCTGGGGTTGCAACAAGAATTTCTAGGAGAACAGCTCCAAGAGCTTCAGAAGGTGTTCCTGATCCTAGAATTGATCATGGAGATGATCAAGGAAGTGGCCCTGTATTGAGGGATGAGTTTGCAGTTGATAGGTGAGCCAAGGCAAGACTTTGATTGGCTGAAGGAGGTAAGGCCAGAGTACTCATGGAAAGAAAGAGCAAAAGGCAAAAAATAGATGACAGAAAAAGGTTTAGTTCAAAAGTGGAAAGTGAACCAGTCACTCTACTTAATAGACTGGTCAACTGAAATATTTAAGTTCTAGAGAAGCATCACATTTGTTGTTTTCTAATTCTTATATATTATTATCTTTTCCCCTGTTTTGTTCTTACCCTACTGTGCTTTATGTAAAGTAACAGCACCTTTTTTCAATAATTTTGGTTTATTTGGCTGTCCTTCTGGTGCTGAACAGCTGGAGTACACAGTATACAGTATATAAAAACGTGTAATCTTTATAAAATAGAAATTAAACTTTATAATTTCCCTCACAACTTCACAAATAAGGAGACTGAATTAATAATACTAGACGTTTCCTTCAATTTGCATGTTTAAGGCTCTATTGCCTAGCTAATCCATCATTATTTTGGAAAAAAAGTACAATAAGTTAATGCCTGCAATGAAAAAATTAAGAGATTGAACAAATACAAATTGAAAATAATTGGATGACAATGGAATTTTTTAAATACTTAATGATTTGAATCTAATACTAATTATACAGAATATTAATTATAAGTGTTGTCAGAGCTGTGAGAATAACCATTAAAAAGAAATTAATAACTCTGGCATTTTCTTAGTAAATCTGTGTCAATTTTAAATGAACATCATATAATGAATAATGAATTTTCAGATTAGTATACAAAATTATTTTCTAATTAATCCAGCACACCTATCTGATATACAATTAGTTCTTGATAACCATCTCTTTCCTTTCTCACAGAAGAACAAGCTGCTCTTTCAGATTCTCCTACTTCTGTTGTTAGTGGAGGCTTTGCATTCTGTGAAGACTGAGAATGTCCCATGATGCACTAGGATGCATGTACTCCTCTTCAACTCCTCATAAGGACTTTTTTGCATCTGAACTGCCTCCTTTCACAAAGTACCGTTAGTGTGTCACTGTCCTCTAAAATGAATACTCTACCTGTTAGCCATCCAAGCAAGCGTCTGACTCACCTATTAGCATGAGAAAATCTGATATATTAAATGCAGGAGCAGATTTATTGCAGTGTTGTAATGGAGATTCTTACCCAACCCCTGTATTTGGGAGGAGAAATATATACTGAGTCACAGTCTGGCCATGAAAGAGTGAACCAGCTGTTTCTGTGGGTAAGTGATGGATCACAGCTCAGTGTCAAACCCAATCCAAGCTTGCAGTCAAACACCTAAGGGTGAGAGCTTGTATAAAAATGTGGGGCTCCACTTTTGCTGTTGCATGTCATTTATCCATGTACATATGGGATGTAATGAATCATAACCATATCTATCCATCCATTATCCAACCCGCTATATCCTATCTACAGGGTCACAGGGGTCAGCTGGAGCCAATCCCAGCCAACACAGGGCATAAGGCAGGAAACAAGCCCCAGGCAGGGCGCCAGCCCACGGCAGGTTATAACCATATTATCCAAACCCTTTTAAGGCAGACTTAGTCGTGTTTGATCCTGACTGTTAAGTTTATGCAAGTGATATCAAACTTAAGACAACAGTTTACAGTTTCAGCTTGTACTGGTGCAAATAAGTAGTAATAATAAATGTCACCTCCAAATGTGATGTCACTGTTCATTCTCGAAAGACTGGCTTGCTCTCTATAGATGGAATTGGAGGATGGGAAGGTCAGATCTTGCAACTCAAAGGAATAGTAAATTGTAGGATTCCCTGATTGATTGCTGCAACGAGAGTTAAGCCCTTGTGTAAAGCACTTCATTTACACGTCAGACTATGTTACCACCTTTACCAGTTGTTATGGTTTGTGCAAACAGCTATACGAAAGAGGGTGTGAGGCCTCTTAGAGGCTCCACAACCCAAGCCAGAGCTTCCGAGCCTGCCTACAATTGGCTTCACGCCAGGCAGTCTGACCTCCCAAATCCACAGGGAGGCTTTGGCCTACTTAGTCATCAAATGAGGAACTGACTTTCAAAGTTCCAAATAATCTTTTTAAATACATAACTATATCCAAATTCATGTAAGTGCCATTCTAGGGACAGGAGCCCTAAAATCTTTGGCTATTAACGACAAGTCTTACACCTGAATGTTTAAAATGAAAATATTCAAGTGCAAGAAGCACAAAATGTTTCAAAATAAAAAAAGGAAAAAACTTTTGCTGAAAAGGCAATCAAGCACAGACATGTCATCGTACACAATTCAAATGACGGTATCAAGAAAACAGAAGCAAAAAAACAGAAAATCAACATTTACAAAGACAATGTGACAATGAACCACTGAAGGATCTGCTCTGAGCATCTGACTATAAAGCTGAGGGCACTCCTTCAGCAGTGATTTCAGAGTGTCCCTGCCTCTGTTGGTTCCACCCAGAAAGTATAAGGTACATAAGAAAACAATATAAAATGTAATATACAATAAAATAAGGGAAGGGTAATAACATTGTGAAGGATAAGTTCTGGCTGTTATGAGTTTCTTATCCTAAATCCAGTAAGAAGGTGCAGAGCATCGTCTCCCATGCACACACCTATACACACATATATGGTGTGGGGGCATGTATGCCAGTGCAGAGACTAGCTATGAGCAAATGAACACCACAGCACAAACACATTAAGTTTAATAACTAGTGTCACACACGTGCGCATGGGAGGCAGCTAAAGGGCTTGAGCAAGGGCAGCTCCGAGTCATTCCAGGATGTGGCCGAGTGCACTGACTCTTCTTCTCCCTTTCCTGCAGACCATTCACGGGAGATTCCACCTGGTCCTCTTGACGTCACTCCCAGGACGGAGCCTATGGAAGGAGTCCTTGCCAACACACCCTTTATTTACAATATTTACAAACAGTTCACGTGCACTCCCAGTGCCTCTTGCACCGTTCCCCCAATGTCCAGGCCTCACAGTCCAACTGCCTTTCTCCTCCTGGCCGCCTCCAGTCCTCTCTCCAGCTCCGTCTCTCTTCCACCCGACTTCCACTCTCGACTGAAGGGAGGCGGCCTCTTAAATAGGAACCTGGATGGGCTCCAGCTGCTTCCCGGCATTCCTCCGAAGACACGCCCCAGTGTGGCGGAAGTGCTGGCTGCGCACCCGGAAGCCCTCCGGGTGTCCCCTGTCTTCCTGGTGTTCCTCCAGACTTCTACAGGCACCGGGGTGCCACCTGGTGGTGGCCACGGGCCCCTGAAGGGCTGGGCTTCCAAGCCCTCTACCCGTGGCCCCCAACATAACCAGGGCGGTCACCCCCTCGCGGTCTGGAGGAGGTACAAGCCCTCCTCCAGTCCTCCTGGGCGTCCCAACCGGATGCCACAACTTGTAGGGCAAGAGAAAGCAATTTTTTTTAATTTATTCTATTTCCTGTCTTTGACAGGTACCATGTCCGGTAACATATAAATTTAAATCATGATTAAATGAACCTTTCTAAGAAGCATTTTGGCTGTATATGTTTTGAGTCTGTTATTTATTAGCCATATATGGTATTTGAATTTATTGTTGAACATAAGGAAAGGTGTGCTTTTCTAATTAAGGAAGTGGTTAGTTAGTAGATATGTGCCCTAAGCGGTCTGCTGGTCATACTTCATTTTTTTAGGTCACTCTCCATCTCTTTTTCCTGGTGAGTGGAGGCAAATATTAGGCCATCGTCTTCCTTAAGGTTAGGCACTATCAAGCCAGTCTCTGACTTATCTCCAAGCAACCTGTGGTTAACACGCCTTCGGTAGGAAATGCCATGGGTGCACCCCAGGCTGTTCTTGGTTTAGTAGGGAGAGATAAGAAAAAGTTGTTGAGCTGTTCACCCTATTATGACTACTAAGTCTGCATTAACTACAATTTCTTAAATGCTGTCTAGAAGGTGCAGTACATTGTTTCTGTCTCAAATGTATAGATTTATAAATCCACAGCAACGTGTCTATGAAGTCCCATAAAAACTGCTGTAATTTTAAATACAATTAAATCATTGAATTTCTTTGTATTCATTCTTTTGACTCCACTTGCAAATCTCTTCAATCATTACAAAGTATTGTATTTATAGTTATTTTAATGCTAACAATGTGCCTTTTCCTACATTTACATTCTTACAATTTGGATGCATTAACCATATGTCTTTTGTAAATTTGGAAAACTAAGCACAAAGAGCACAGACCCTGTATTTACTAAATATTATGTAAAAATATAGACTTTCATTTAGAAAAGCAATAACTAACCTTCAGCTGAGAATGTACTGTAACTTCTGTGACTCTCTAACACCAAGAGGAGGTCTCCTATTGCTTTTTCAACTGTTTTTCTATCTGCCACTATTTCCAGATGAAGGGGTTTCTGGTTTGGTAGCTAAAAGTTATTTTTTAATTTCTTTTTACTATACTAGTGCCATTGTATAGTAGGTTTCCTACCACTAGCCAGTCTTTACATTTCCCAGTGTGTTTCTTTTGGACTCAGATTTGTAAAGATTCAGAGAGATATGAGTGGTAAGAAAAAAATGGCAACACTTTAAAATGAGACCTAGTTACATGTATATGTGGCTGTAAAAGACATCAGTAACTTTAAAACATGGCTACTGTACCTATGGTGCATTTATTAGACCTTAACACTGGCTTTGTTTGTGTTATGTAGCAATAAGTGACTAACAGATGTGTTATAGGAAGGTCATGTTCTAAAGTGTTCCTGGAAACAGTATATGTGAAATTCATTGGAAATGAAAAATGGAAACATTTAGATAAATTTTCACAGTAGTAAGCTTTAGACCGTACAACTAATACATTGTTTTATATAGCACCTCTGTCAGCTCTCTTATAATGAACAAAAAAAACACAAGAGCCTAAAACAGTAAAAATCAGGAAGGGGAAATAATTAACAGAGCTTAGGGAAAGCAGCCAAGGGAGCCTGAATGCTGGTCTTATGTGAAGTGCCAAATTCAAAAACCACAAAGTCAGCCTAAACTTCCTGGTCTTGCAAATCTGAGGCAATTACAGAGCTCAATTAATTCACATGTCCTGTTCAGTCTGTGAGTAGCAAGAAAGCGACTCAGAAATCAAAATAAAATGACTGGCCAGCTTAAATGCAATCAATGTGCATTAATGCAGCTGTTAGCAGCTCATTTATTAGCTTTACAAGGCTAGTTTAGGAAGAAGAGAATAATGGAAAGCAAAATAAAGATGTTTTTAGTGTTTGCAACCTAGAAAATAGTTATTATAACGGTGCTGAGGCTGCATATCTCTTTCAGGTTTTAGTGCTGTCTGAGTAAAGGCTTCATATCCAATTCTCCTCACTGATGGTAGCTTTATGAAATGTAGAATGCAATTATTCATCCATCAACACATTTTCTAACCCATTTAATTTAATTTCAGGCATAGTTATACCAGCAACACTGGACGCAAGGTTAAAAACAAACCTCATCCATTGCAAGACCTGCACCCTTATATTGGGCCAGTGGTCCTCCAGAAACCAAACCACCCACAAATTCAATTCACAAATATGCATCATATGTATATCAGGGCTGTCCAGCTTCGATCATGAAGGACCACAGTTGCTGCAAGTTTTCATTCTAACCATTTTCTTAATAAGTGCCCTGTTTTTGATGTAATTCATTTATTTACCTTAATTTTAATGGACTTGCTATTTAAGATTCAGACCCCGTAATTTTTTTCAAACAATAATGAGATACAAAATGAATCAACACATAACAAAATGAATCAACACATAATTAGCCAGCCAGCACCCATCATACGATATTTGAAAATAAAGATGAAGATCTCAGTAATGTTGATCTATTCAGGTTCACCGAACATTTTAACAGTAGTCTTAGAAAACAAAAAATGAAACAGTTTTGGAAATGTCAGCTATGGCAGAAAGAAAGCACCAAATGGCCATGGTATTAAATAAAGGATTTAATTAACAACAAGAATTGGCCTCTAGTTAAGAAACTGGCCAGAGTGAAAATGGTTGAAGTTTGAGGTTCTAGCTTAGCTGGTCATCTGCTGGCTCACTTCATATCTCATTTTTGTTTGGCTGCCAGTTTAGGAAAAAAAAAAGCAACTCAGAGGACGGAGTCCTGAAAAACAAGACAATTAAAGTGAAGGGAAATTAAGTCAATTAACAGCAGAAATTGGTCACTGATTAAGAAAGCCACAGGAAGGAAAACCTGTAGCCACTGCTACCCTCCAGGATCAGATATATCTCGAATCCTTGTCAAAATCACGCTATGATGCTGGCCCAGGGCCCCCATTGCCATTTATGCACGGTATTAGCCCTTAAGACATTTATACATATGTTCTAGGAGTGTCTTCCAACACTCCATTTTCAGTTTTCAGTCCTTCATTCTGCTGGTTGACCTTTCCATCTTGCCACTCTCCTCCTAGACCTATCTTCTCTAACTCTGTGTTTTTTCCAGCAGAAGGTATTTTGTTTAGCATTAATAGTGGTAAAACCTTTGATGGCCTCATACTTTAAATCTCCATACTGTCTTTCATTTAGTATTTGGAAATCCCACTGCATCTCTGCAGCATAAATTATCAGGTCAGCCTAGCTCCAGGATTGAAAAAAAGCTGTCCATAGTGCAATTGATTCAGAGCGAGGTGGCCTGTAATCAGCGCCGCTACCCCATTTATTAACTTCTGTTGTTTCTTCTTGTCTCTCTAGAGGACTTGCTGTGAGTGTCTATGTATCTTCCAGTGGGCCCAGGTATGATTTTACTACCATCCTTCAGTTTCATTTAATACAGGGAACAGCTGATGTTTTTGAATGGTTGTAGGGAGTTTGATATTGTTTTGGATGATTAGTCAATTTATTTATTTTTTTTTTCATTTAGATTAATATGATTAGTTCGGTAATTTCCCCACCATTTTATCTTAATAAATATTTTATCATAAATATAAAAACCTATGGGGCAGTGTAGAGTCACCAATCAGTCTACCTTGCATATCATTGTGATGTGGGAGAAGAGTCCCCATAGACACGAGGAGATAAGGAGGAACTGAGATTTGAGCCCAGTCATTTTGAATATTGAGTCAACTCTAAGAGCTGTTCAAATGTGCTACCTCTGGGCGACATTATGTGTTATGAAATCATCCAAGCAATGCCTTGTACAAAAGAGTTTGACAACTAATAAGGTCTCTGTGCTAGGACAAAACTGAATTTATTGGAATTGAGAATAGAGGTATGGATGGATAGTTGACTCTGGCAATTAACAAAAGGGCTTTCCCTCAAACTATGGATGTATATGATAGAGAAAAATCCACAAATCGGCTCATTATTCCATGAACTTTATTCATAAACTTTTTAGGGAACTGACAAGGGTCAGAGAAGCTGCCTCAGCTCCAGAGACTTGAAACCAGTTAATTTATATATTTATAGAGAAGTCCTTGCCAGTTTCCTCCTACATTCTAAAGATATGTATGTCAGTTTAACTGCTGGCTCCACATTGAATGGATACAAGAGTATGCATGAGTGTGCCTGGTGACAGACTGGCACCCTGATCAGAGCTGGTGTCAGCTATGTAGCTAATGCTGTCAGGATGAGCTCTGTAAGATGGGTAGAAAAATAGATATATCTCAAAATAATTGGATCTTTCTGGGAAGAAAAGTATATCAAATGTTAAACCTAATCTAGTCTCCTATGGAATTAAAATCTTTGTTCAGGCAGAAATATCAGGGAATCTAGATCCAATGTAAAAAGCATATGGTGCAAGGGGGAAATTTCCACAGGATGGGATGCTAATCCATCGCATGACACATGCCCATATACATATCAACATACAATACATTTGGCCTCTAACCTGTACATTAATCTTAAAGTAAATTTTCCAAAATTTACCGTTTACACATTCAGCCTACAATTTGGACAGCGCTTTATGTATTAACCTGCCCCTCAGGTTTTGTTTCTGCCACCTACTGTTTCTTCATCTGATACTCCTTGGGTTCTCTTGGAACCTTATTCAAGATAGTCTACTTAGCACATGGAAATTAGCAGACCAGCGAAATCCATTATTGTAAATCAGGATGGCTGCCTCCTGAAATGATGTGAAAATCTGTATGTCAGACTACATCCCACCAAAGCCCGACATGTACACTTTACCGTTTAGAAACCATATATATATTTCACAATGACTGAAATGTACAGTTACAGTAAGGGAAATATCTTCAAACATTTGGAATAAAAGAGCAGAATGATTAAACACAATCACCAAGGGGCAAGATGAGCTAAGCCTTGATGATCCCTATGGGTTCAACCATACTTTTAAAATGGAAGATCTACTGAAGCATTCAACACAAAAAATGAAAACAAGATATGGAAAAACATTGATTGGCCATAAAAGGGCAAGAATTGACTTACACATTTCTGCACTTTGACTCTATGCCTAGCACTTTAGCATTTTTAAGTGAAACTGGAGCTGTACAGAAACTTGATAAGTGATATCTCAGTGTGGTTATCAACATTAGTTTCCTCTAAAATGAAATGCAATCTTGTAAAATGTTGATCCAAGAGCACAAAGCCTCATAAAGGCAGACAGCGAAGCACTGTCAGGCAAATAGATCTACTGGTAAATGATGGGTGCAGACTCTACCATCAAGAAACATGTTTTAAAATTAAATATAAAAGTCATCATTTTGCACAACACATTTCTTAGTAATTCTGAAAATGAAATTGGGTGTTTCACAATAGCAAAATGTACCTACTGAAGCTTAAAAAATCATATTCAAAGGATGACTTGATTTGATGTTTTAGACAAAGCTTCAGTAAATTAATAAAATATTTAATTACTTTAATTATGTACTACAGCAGGCACATCAAAAATTAATTTCAGATATGAGCTATTCTGTGAGGCTTCTGAAGTGGCTTCAGGCTTTAGAAGTCAGATTGGTCATTGAACACAATTGGTTATGCGTTCATTTTCGAGATTTTAAGAATTTATTTCTCAAACCTGGTTAATCCAATTCTTTTTTGCAGGGAGCTGAAACCTGACTCAGTAGGACTGGGCGCAAGGCAAAAAATCGCACAGAACAGGACACCACTCCATCACAGGCTCCACTTGAAACATACTCAAGGGCCAGTCTGAAATCAATTAAACTAACCTCCAAATCTTTGGAAATTTGTTAGGAAATCCCAGGAAGAATGTGTAAATTCCACACTGAAAATATCAGTGTATAGGATTCAAGTCTAGGACACTGGAAGTGTCAGGCAGTTTTAATGCTGCTTAGCATGTCATCCTATATTATACCAAATGACACATGAAAAATCAGTGTGCAATGGTCCATACAGTACTTCCATGTAAATTAGACTTCAATTATACTGCAGAAAATCATTCAGTAGAAGATTTTACAATACACTACAACCGATTGTACTGTGAAATAAGATAGAATCAGGTACATTACCTTATATATTTATGTACACAAATAAATGTAGAATAAAATGAACAGAAAATTTAATCAAGTGAGCAATTTCAATGATATTTAATTTGAAACTAAACACATTGTGTCAAATGAAGCTAATAAACTGCATAGACATATATTGGTACGGGGTTGCTTAATGCCTCTGCCCATGTTGATCTTTACAGATGTATTGTGATCATAGATGCCACCTTGTCTGAATCAGTGCAAAATGTAGGTGTTATCTTTGATACTAGCATGTCTTTAAAAACACACACATTACAAAACGATACAAAACGTTTTTATTTTCATCCTAAAAGGCTTGGAAAAGTAAATATGCAGGATATTGACAAATTAAGTAATGCAATTTTCTAGTAGGACTGACTACTGCAATATGTTATTCACTGTCTGTTGAAATCGTTTTAAGCAGTTTTCAGTTCATTCAAAATGCTGCTTCAAGAATTATTACATAAAACAGAAAATATGAACAGACAACTTCAGTTCTCAAGTTGTTGCACTAGCTCTCTGTTAAGTTTAGGGCAGATTTTAAAATCCTAGCTCTTTGATAAGCTTAGGGCCGATTTCAAAGTCCCTCTTTTAACTTACTGTATATAGCCTTAAATGGCCAAAACCCAACTTTTCATTACTTATAAACTAGAGCACACATTAAGATCTGAAGATGCTGGCCTGCTTATGATTCCAAGGATTAATAAAATAACAGTAGAAGATCAAGATTTTAGTTACAGGGAATCTAAACCATTGGAATATTCTTTCTGTTAGTATGAGAGATGCCTCTTTAGTCTCAGATTTTAAATCCAGGCTGAAGACTCACTAATGACAGGAGCAGAATCACACTAAGATCTCATTGACAGCCCAGTCTGAGCAAGGTAAGATGAGGGATATTGATCATCTTTTGCTTTGACTGACTCACTACTAAGTAATGTTATTTGTTTCTCAATATCTCAATTCTTGATATGATCAACCCAATTACAATCAAATGTGCACTTTTTTACTTTTTTAACGTGGTCAAGAAAGAAAGAAAGAATAGCTCTGAGCCCGAGTCAGGTGCTGGGCTTGACCTAATTGACTGCGACCGATGTGAGCAGTGTTGGACGAAATTGTCACATTTGTGTGTATATGTGGATTTATTTAGTATTTTACTATGCAAATGTCTATTTTGTGTTTTGTTTTATTAATTCTGCAGCAAAATAGGAACACATCCGAAAACTAGTCTTCCCCACCCCTCGTAAAGAAAACTAAACAGACAGGTTAACAATGTGCAATACTAGCAGCATCCTGTTGTCCTTTCCCTTGGCCTTTTTATGGTTTTGAACTATGGTGGTGCTCAAGTCCAAGGTAACGACAGAGCTGGTACCTATCATTTATTTTTCTTCACAATCCAGCATGAGCAGTTGCAGGGCAAATGTGTGTGTGTGTGTGTGTGCTTAGAAGTATATTTAAATAAATTATGTATCTCAAAAACTATTCATGCAAAAATTTTGGAACTCATTGGGTCTGGTCCCATAACTAGATAAAGTTGACTGCAAAAATCTTGGTTGAATTAAACAACTTCTACAGCAGTTGTTGTTTGACATAGGTCAAACTGTTACTGTATATGATATGATATGATATGATATGATATGATATGATATGATATGATATTATATTATATTATATTATATTATATTATATTATATTATATTATATTATATTATATTATATTATATTATATTATATTATATAGGTGGAGTAGTGGCTCTGAGGCTAAGGATCTGCACTGGCAATCGGAAAGTTGCCGGTTTGAATCCCGTAAATGCCAAAAGGGACTCTGTTCTGTTGGGCCCTTGAGCAAGGCCCTTAACCTGCAATTGCTGAGTGCTTTGAGTAGTGAGAAAAGCGCTATATAAATGCAAAGAATTATTAAGAAGTATTAGTTAAAAATGGCACAATGGAAAATGTTTCTGCCTTTATCTGTGTGGAGTTTGTACATTCCCTATATTGATGCAAGTGGTTTCTACCCTGTGGAGTTCGCTTCCCTTTAAGTTCAGCAAAAATCACTGAAATTCTCCAAACTCCGTGAAATGCATTGAAGTCAGTAGGGAAGGAGGAATTGAAGTAGTTCTGAGTGGCTTATAATGGTGCTATGGTGTTTTAATTGTCCCTGAGGGCTAGAGAAGCATCTGCCAACTATGCTGGACTGATTATTGTGGTCTAAAATGTGACCAGAGTATGAAGAAGCAGTGCTAACCACAGCACCACCATGCAATAAGCAACAAAAGACGCAGACAGAATGATAACCACAAACAAAATACAACAAATGGCCACAAACTAGCAATAAGTAAATATATATATCATTGAATTCACAGAGCTCCAGTCTAGGAGCACATATTAAATGTACGATGAAATGGCAGCATGAGATTGGCTTGTTCTTTTCTTTGAAGTCACAGTGGGTGCAGCTGGAATGTCTTTTTTGTTTCCAGTCTATCTTTGCAAATGCTTTGCAGTTTTTTACTTCCATTAAGACGATGGAAACACATTTTAAACAGTACTAAATCTTTTGTTATTATTATTATTATTATTATTATTAAGGCTTGTTTTGGATTTCAGCTTCAACACATACAGTAGCTAATTAAGGAATCACTGTTACATACTGTATTTGGTGGTAGAACTCATAATCTTCTGTTTGTCATGATTTAGGCTGAAAATTGATGTTTTGTAGCCTTTTCCTTTAAGGGAAGCCATATTGTGTACTGTTATTAGGGTCACATCCCTCGTTTCTAGGGGAGGGGTAAAAAGGGTAGTCACCCTGACTTAATCAGCAACCGGCCTAAATGGTCAGCCTTTTTCTATGAACCTTATCAGATCTGCAGATAAAATCCTTAATTTCATTTTGACCTATTGTGTGTTTACTCTTCTTGTGTTGCCTGGTTTTCATATTATTGCCTGTTATTTGACCATGATTTTGCTGTTCATCTGGGTTTATTTTTATTTTCTTTTGCTTTGCCTTTTGCCCACTTCTCCCAGTTTACTCACAAAATCAGTTATCCTGTTTTCACCCTCAGTCAGGATGCTTTTTATGGTCAGTTATGGTCATTTGAAAATACTGCAAGTTTCACACTGGTCAGAAGCAGCTTGGTATTGATCTTACAGAACAATAAATATTGTAAGGCTTTGAAGCTTAAGTCAGAGAATTTCAAAAACGTGGTTTACCTCACATGCATTTATTGGTTACTTTGCAAAAAAAAATATCTGCTGATGATGTAGATCATTTTGTCTGTACTAAAATTCCAAACAGAGAATCCTATCCTGAATTATGGTACAAAGTCATTAAACACATGTCTCACTGACCTCATTAAAAGATTCAGCATATTGGGACTCCAAAGATTCCAAATATTGTTTTTACAGAAGTTCTGAAATAAAAGTGAAACCAATGAAATCGCAACAATTCAAAGAAATAAAAATCTTAAAAGTGTGTATCCGGAAAACCAAACATGGGGGTTGGCAAGCAAAGCGAGCAGGGGGCAAAGCCCCCTAGTTAAGTCTCAGTGCTGTTTATTTAAGGAAAGGTATGCATGCTTTATGACTATATTGCCATAAATAAAGGCAGAGCAGCCTTTATAGATGTGACCAAAAATAAAACAGTAAGTGCATGCCATAGCATTGCTAGTAGTCTACCATGACTGATGCTGATCCACCTTCTGCTCTTATATTATTAGTTTGCTCCTTATGTAAACACATTATGCATATAAGTTACTAAATTTTTTATTTTTTATAGAAAATAATCTGTTATCTTAACACAAGGTTGATTTTTTTACAGTTGAATTTTGTAGTAAAATATAATTCATCTCTTTATTATTAAAGTTACTAAATCTTTAGAAGAACAATCTGCATTAGAAAGTATCTCACTATGCTGGTGTAATTTTCAATGCTCAGGTTTTTACTGGGCAAAATAGTGATGAATTTCCAAGGTCTACCAAGCATGGGTCTACCCCAGTGTTAAATGTCAACCAAATAGCATTATAAATGATTTTTGACCCCACGTCTTCACCAGCAAACGTCAGTCCTAGGCCTGCTTCCTATAGTGAACCTCAATATTCTTGCACTAGGTAAGCTTATTTTGGAACTATCATCAGAATCAAATTTTGAATTGTTTTATTATCTGGATGCTCTCCTTAAAATGATTTAGTAGAATTAACTCTAATAGGAAAAACATGTCCCTGTCTAGCATAGCCCTATAGATCAGTTTATAACACAAGCTCATTAAGCATGCCAAGGTCACGGATAGGGTATCCTGGTGTCTCCAGCTCAGTGCTTTGCCACCATGACCCTCATCAGGAAGAGCAAAGCAAAAACATGAAGTCTAGCACAAGGGTGCAGAGATCAGCCCCACTGCTTGCCAGGTCCGAAGTGCTGGATTTGGCCTTTTTAAAATTTCTGTGGAATATGCACATTTCCTTGTGTTTGAGTGGATGTTTCGCTGAATACTCTACATTCCTCCACATTCACGAGGCATGCATATTAACTTAGTTGGAAACTTTAAATTGGTCCTTTGTGGCTGTGAGTGTGGCTAAGGATAGACTGATGCCCCTTCAGGGATGGTTTGAATGCTGCTGGCATCAATTCTAACACCTGCAGTTCAGAATTGGATTAAGCAGGCTTGATAAATATATGGGCCAAGGAAATGCATTTAAAGAACATTAATTACATTTTCAGATATCTTGAAATAAATGTTTATTCGGGTACACCTGAAATGCATTTTAGGATATTCCAAATAGTACAGGAATTTCCATCTAAAAGACAGGATGTGTTTTGTTTGACAACTTCAAATGCTGTTCAGAAATCCCAAAATGAAAAGGACATTATTTGTTTGTTTAAACTTCAGTTGATGCAAAATCAAGAGTCACCCAAAGAAGGTAAACATTTTTTTTAAAATGGACGGGAACACTTGTGATGCATGTTCAGTGTACAGTATGCACATAAAAAATTTCCTTGACATATTCTATGAAAATTTGTTGGGGGCTCTCCTCTGATATGCAAAGCAATGAACACATGCTTTTTTTCTTATTACCAAGCAGAAAAAAACAAAATGACCATCCTCTTTTACTAAAGAAAAATTAACATTCCACTAAACCTAGTATGGCACTTGACTGCCTGGCAGTCACAAGGCTTCCTGAAAGGCTCAGCTTCAGTCTCATTATAATAGCGCAGTTAGTGTTTCTGTTTGTTAAAACGTATTATACTGGCACAGTAGAAAAACAGGAAGCATACAACATAGCTTACTTAGACTTTCAAAGGGCTTTTGATATGCCTGTGTACAGATGATTAATCCTGAAGCCATTACCATCAGCAGGAACTTACAAAATTGGATTGCAAAATGGTTAACGGGCAGGAAACAAAAAGCACGGAGGTGAATGCTCAACATGGGGTGAAGTCATCGGAGCCTGATTTATCATTAGGCACATGTCTACAGGCAGCCGATGCAGAGAGGCTTGTTTCTCTGAATTGTTCTGCTGCCAAGGCCACATTTATGTACAGATAAAAAGTTGAAACCTCTAGTGCTAGAACCAGAGTGAGGCCCAAAGCCACTCAGGTCTGTCATACTCACTAGCAGTCAAGCAGCTTTCAGTTAAGGTGTCTTTGGTCATGTCTGCTGCTTATACTGGAAATCTTTGTACATTTTGTTTATGGGATGTAATGCCCACTTTCAAAAGCTTCAAATAGATCCAGGTCTTTTAAAAAAAAATCAGAAACACCATTCTCTTTAACAGTATACAACCATTTTAAATTCCCAAGAGTTAACATATCTTAAATTATGCATCCCACTTAAATCCTTATTATCTGTAAGGCTTCACTTTATGTGGACAAAAAAACAGACCAAAGATGGAATGCAAGCACAATAATAAAGTCAAAGCAAAACATCAAAAGGGCAAAAAATAAGACAGCAAAGCCCAAAAAGTCAAACACCAAATCCAGTTTAGTACTCGTATTTATCAAGCATCTTAGAATTACTCATAGGAATTGCACTAAAACACTGATTAAGAAGAGAATTTATCCCATCTCAGAGTAGGACATGAGAACTATTTGTGAAGCACTCTATACCATGTCCTAGCTAGGAGTTAGAGTTCTTGTTTGAGAATGAATTCCGTCAAGATTTTATGACACTCCAAACAGCAAAATGGCTCTCATGAAGGTGTTTTTTAGATTCCTTGGAAATCATGACGATGTTTCATAGTTTTCTGATACTATATCCTCACCACAGAGATGATGATATAATATTTACAGTAGTAGAAGGAGAAGAACAAAAAGAAAGGAAATGCCCCAGAGCTGCATTAACCTCTTACCTTTTTGCAACAACATCAAGAATAGTACTGTAATTAGTACCATGATGGAAAGACTGAGGTACACACATCTAATGAGAGTAAAGCCTGATAACAGGCAAGTTTATTTAACAATGAATGATCCACAGCTGTACATCCAGAAGAATCTCCTGCCTACTGTTATCGCCACAGGAAATGTCTGGTAAGGTAACAGTTACTGAAACTAGCCACAAGTATTTGCTGTTTTTGAAGCTCTGTTCACTCTTCCACTGTTTCTGATCATCTTCCAGAGTCACTTGACATATCTATCTCTCTCCATGATACCTTCTTACCTTCAGTGGGGCTCCATTTATCCAATGCCCTGGGAGTCTTCACTTGCCTTCTTGAGCCTTTCCGGGCATGTGACAATGAAATAAAAAAATCTTGGGATGAGATGAGACTTTTTCAGAGAGACAAGATGAGACATTTCCAGAGAGATAATTTCATGTCACACAAGACGAGACTTTGTGCCAAGAGATGAATTGAAAACCAAACAGGTGCAAGCGGGGGCAGAAATAAAAGAAAAACAGTAGAAGAAGAAAAGACAAAGAGTAGAATGTCATAAAGAGGTTCAAAAAAATTGGCACAATACACATGCAGAGCATATACTAAAATTCGAAGTCCCAAAAAACTGATAGTAAAGATTGCATTAACGCTAACAAACGGAAATTATTACTAAGTGAAATAACGGAACAGTAAAAAGAGATTGAATATATGGACTTAGCTGATATGACAGAAGTATGTAGATATTGGTTGGCTTTAAAGTTTAAGTCAGAGACTTGTAGATCATCGAATTTGTGTTGCCATCAGGTAAAAGTAGTGTTTCTTCCCAATGAAGAGGCGTATCCATGAGAATTAAAAGATTTGTTGTTTGGTGAAAGTGAAATCCACAAACACTACAGGCTAAATATCCAAATCTATAATGATCTGTTCGCGTTTAAATCATACAATGCCCAAAACGTAGATTAACACGATTCAGGACCATACACTATGAGAATCTGTGGTCCTGCAACAACTAAATCTACTACAAGTTTAATTTTAAAGAAACCGCAATTTGGTCAGGTTTATATTTATGATCATGAAGAAGCGATGCAACATAGAATCAAAAGAGTTCAACGATCGGATGTATTAGAAATTCTACAGCCAATAATGGATACAAATCCATATGTCCAAAAGTATCTTACTTTACATGAAATTTATCTGAAAAACACGGACAACGAAGTTTTCTTGGATTTCTGTATGAATCCAAAAGATCATGCTTGCATATATAATAAAACCATCATGTGACGAATTGTTGTCAGTGATAATAGTTTCGAAAGACTGAGATATCAAAGACAGAGGTAATATTCGTGTTTATACAAAAGGACAACACAATTCGTTGCAAGTGGCAGATCCGGGGAATGACTAGCACGTAGGGCCCGCATGGGGGTTGGTGAGCAAAGCGAGCAGGGGGCAGAGCCCCCTAGTAAAGTATTAAAGGAATGTTCCAGAGGTTTGAAGAATGCAGAGCTGCAGTGAACTTGTGTGACATTTCACCTACGATTAACCATTCAGATCTGTTATCTTCAGGGTAATATGCTGGCTACTAAAGTATAATTTGCATCCATGATGACCTATGTGTTGATATTGTGATATTCACATATACATGCTCATCCACACTTGGGGAAATGATCTTTATGTGCGTGTCGCTTTGCATGAATGTAGCTTTCTTTAACATTACCTCAGGTGGTGTCATGGGGGAATGTATAAATCTGAGTACTTTGTATTACCTCACACTTGTGTTTAAAGTTTGGTGCAAAATTTGAGAAATGGTTTGTTGTGACACTTTTATTTCAACTGACAGCACATGGCTTCTCCAAGTAGATGGTGTGATCATGTAACATAAAAGGATTATTAAAAACATTATTCCATCTCTATCAAATTGACATCTTTTGATGAGTTCACTGTTGTCCAGCCTTTGTAAAACATTCCATCTTTCCTGGAATGTGCATGCCAATCCCTACCTGAATGCCATTTTTTGGTATGTGAGTTATGACAACTCATGAGCTCTCCTAAATCCTGGTGAAGTTAGTAGTAGTTTCCTAAATTAGGAAAATTGATACAATGATTCTAACAGTAGGACCAAATTTGAGTCACTGTGACCCAGTCATTTTCCTATTCTTAGAAGCTTGATAAATATGAACACAGAACTCCTTTATAAGTGCCTTTGTCATATATTTTTTTTATTTTTACTTTTTTATGTAATTTTCTATTCATTTTTATCCATCCATTCATCCATCCTCTTCCGCTTATCCGAGGTCGGGTCGCGGGGGCAGCAGCTTGAGTAGAGAGGCCCAGACTTCCCTCTCCCCGGCCACTTCTTCTAGCTCATTTTTATTCATTTTTATTTTATTTTTATTACATTTTGCACCTTTACTGTCATGCTTCACGGAGGTTGTCAGCTTTGTGTGACTAGAGACGCGAACACCAGATCATCATTGGCGAAAACATCAACAGGTAACATAATTTTAAATAAGGACAAGCACTGCATTAGGAATTAATGTGAAGTAGATTATAACAAAAGGCTAACATCCAGTACGTAAATGAAAGAACTGGAGGAAATAACCTAAGGAGAAGCCTATAATGATTTTGAAATTGCAGTTACACTTATTGGTTAAACCTGTATTTAACTACAAATTTGTTAATGAAACACACAAAAGGTAAGCGACACAACACATGGCTTACACCTAGATTCTCTACCCACACAATGACTACAAAACTAGCAAAACTACAGGATAATCCACCCAGTTTGGTAACAATGTTGGCAATCATTGTGTCCAAGCATTCACCATTGTGAATGTGTGTTTGTGACACTTCAATTACATTTTCTAACAGAGCCATAATGCATTTTGTCATAGATCCTGTTAAATTTCAGATTGGGCAAAGTTTTGCAAAACACAGTTTCTAAAGCACAGTTCTCATTAATACTGGCTTTACACTGGCGTCCAGTTAAAAATTCTTCTTCTTACATACAACTCTTTAACCAGCCAAGGCCAGGGGTACTCAGCTCCAGTCCTGGAGGTCCACAGTGGCTTTTCATTCCAAGCAGTTTTGTAATTAGAAGCCAGGCCTAGTAGGTAATGAAACTTGGTATTTAATTATATTGCATGTCAGTGCTTTCATTCTTCCAAGACAAATGTTTATCATATTGTAGATTTTTTGTTTTCTGAGAACATTATCCATACGTTTTGTGGTCCAAAACAAATTTCTACCTCATATAGTCATTCCCTTTTCTCTTATTTATTTCAAAACATTTTATTAACAGATATACTTCATGATACATATACACAGGCTTAAATGGAAGCATGTTAGCTGGATGGCTGGATAAGAGATCAGGCAACAATAAGAAGTGAAATTCAGCTATTTAAAACTTAAATAGGTAAATAATAGTTCTGAATCGTAACAAACAAGTTAACTAAAAATAAGCCCAAAAAGCATATGCTTTAGTAGTAAATAAATGGGCTCTAAGTAAAAGTTTGGTTAAAGCAAAATCTAGCAGCCGCTGTAGACCCCCAGGAATGGAGTTGAATACCCCAGTCTAGGCAATAATTACTTATCACTTTATACATATGCATGTTATGATCTAAAGATGCCAGTCTGCTAAGGAGTCCAATGATTTATAAAACAGAAGTGGTAGGACAAGCTTCTGACTTCAAGGTCCTTAAGATGTAAAATGATGTGCCTGCATCTGTAAGAAATATAATACTTAATTTACCTCAGATTTTAATGCAAGTGGAAGATTTTTTCAGACAGCCATACCCAAATTAGAGCTGCATTAGCTACAGAACCCCTGTCCCTTATGGGGTTTTGTGGCAGTCTTAAATTCATGTCAAAATGAAGAGCATTAGACACTGTACTCTCAAAAATAACCCTCCTTTCTAATTGATTTGAACAAAACTATAAGAATGACAATATTTATGAACTGTTACTGGCAATTCTTTATTTTGCTTCCCTTCTCAGTATCCTACTGTGGCACATAGTGCCCCTTCTAATCTTCCATGCTAGTACTCCTGCGTATAGGAAAGACATCAGACATAGTGGAAAACATTTAGCAACACATGTCAGCAGCAGATGTATTAGTGAACTGTCAACATGGGTTTAGGCAGGGGAAATTGTGCCTCACTAATATGCTTGAAATCTGTGTGGAAGCAACAAAAGCACGGGATCAGAGAGGTGCTTATTAAATCATTTATCTTGACTTTCTGAAAGCTTTTGATAATGTCCCATAAGTGAAGCTTATGACCAGACTAAAAAGAAATGAGAGATCAAGGTTCACTGAGCAGTTGGGTGCAAAAAGGACATAAAAACAGGAAGCAAATGTATAAGGTGAATGGTACTTCATCAGAATTTGGTGATGTTAAAAGTGATCAGAAATGGGGCCACTTCCTTTAATATACATAAATGATCTGGACAAGAATGTGAATAACAAGCTGGTTCAGATTACAGGTGATACTATATTAGGTGGAAAGTCATGTAATTTAAAATCATTACAGTTGATGATGAGTAGAATTAAGACTTGGGCAAAATACAGTAGTATGAAATTACATTCACTGTAAGTAAATATGAAGTACTGTATTAGGAAATAAAAATGTTAGATTTCAATGTAATATGGGAAATCTGAAAGTAAATCATATGAGAAGGACATATCGGAGTCACAGTGGACTCCAGTGTACAGAAACAACAGCGACTATTAGGATGTTATGTTATAGTTCAATGTGTGGAATACAAGTCAATGGAGGTTGTGCTTAAGCTATAAAATGTAGTAGTCTGGCCTCATCAGGAATACTATGTGCTTTTTTGGTCTCCAATTTACTGAAAATGAAGTGCAGCACTAGAGAGAGTCTAGAAGAAAGTGACTACACAGATTCCGGGACTGCATGGTATTGAGTTAGGAGAAAGGGTTGAAGGGCTTGAAACTTTTCAATCTAAGCAAACAGAGATTAAGAGGTGACATGATTGAAGTGTTCAAAATTATTTAGGTAATTAGCACAGTGGATTCTAGCTAACACTTTAAAATAAATTCTTCAACAAGAATATGAGGGCACAAATGAACATTTTTTAAAAATGGATTTCACACAATTGTAGAAAGTTTTTCTTCACACATAGAACCATGGACACATGAAATAATTTAGCAAATAATGTGGTAGACTATAATATTTCAGGGACCTTCAAAACTTGAGTCAATAAGCCACTGCTAAAGTTTATTGCGAAGAGTGGAGAAAGATAGACTACTGATGGTTGGACCAGGAGATAAACATAGTCAAATCAAAAAAATGTTTGTCAAAACAAAAACACAAGGTAAATATCTAAGTCAAAAAAGAAGAGCAAATTGGATCTAAATCAGAAATTCATAAGATGCAAATGTCTTAAAGTGGCTTTGAATAACAAACTTCAATACTAGAAGGCAGCGCTAACTTTTAAATTGTCACTTTGATGACCTCACATCATTGCAAATTTTGGGACCATGTTTTTAGCAATGGAACATTAATATTATACATATATAAATGAAAGACCTGTGTGTGTGTATTGAGCAGTCCATGTGCTTATGTTCAACCACAGTCACTAGATGCTGAATGCATGCACTTTTTAATTTTTTTGACCCTTGCATGCACCTCACTTCTCACTACGAAAGACCTATGTGCAGCAAACTCTGCCGCACAACTATGATGTTGAGCTAATGACACGAAGAGATATGAAGAGAAACAACATCGAAATGAAGCAAACACCGCAGCTCAACAACATGCAAATGAAACACTTCAGCAACGTAGGGCAAGGCTTGAAGTTTTTACTAAAAATTTTGTTTATTTTGAGGTATTTTCTCGAGATGAAGATTAATAGGACTCATATGTCAGCAATACAGCTAAGATATGGTATGGCTAGTGTCTTCTTACGAAAGCCAATTGGACAGCAAGAACAGGCTGGCCCACGTCCTCTTCCCTGGGTCATTCTTAAGAGTTAGCTGACGCCTCTCCAAGTTCATGAATATAGTAAAATTGCTAGGGAATCATAGGGTTGTTTTTTGTCCTCAAAACCACATGCAGTTAGTAAATTAATATTGGTAATTCTGGGCAATACAGTGGATATCCTTGCCACCTAATGGATTAGTTGACCTGGGTTTGAATCCCTTGCTCAGTTCATGTGAAACCTGCACATTCTTCCTCCGCTTGAGTGGTTTTTCCCTTCCACAGCCCTGTATATACTGTGGTTAGTTTAATGAGCAATTTTAAATTGACTGTTTTTGATTTTGGATGTGTGCATAAGTAGGCCCTGATGTAGATTGGTCCTCTGTCCAGGACCATTTCCTGCCTTGAACACAGTGCTGCTAGTGTCAGCTGCAGACCAAGGTTCTTGTGAATTTGATTTGAGTATATTATATCACATGCACTTCAAAAAAGGTCATCCACCTTAAGCTAAGCATGTTCAGGTCTGGCCAGTACTTGGATGAGAGACCTTCTAGGTAAAGCTTGGGCTGCTGCTGGAAGAGGTGTTGGTGAGACCAGGATAGAGTGCTTACCATGAGGTCTGAATGTGGATCCCAATGCCCTAGTGCAATGATGGGGACACTGCTGTAAAACTAGTTCCGTTCTTCAGATAAGATGTAAAACCGAAGTAGTGTCACTCTGCAGTCATAAAAGACTGGGCATCCTTCATAAAGAATAGAGTGTATCCTGATGTCCTGGCTGAATTATCTACCATGGCCTGGTCATTCTGGCCCTCTAATCATCCCCCATCTCTAATTGGCTACCTCTCTCACCTCATCACCACCTAAAAGGTAATGTGTGGTGAGTGTACTGATGCAAAATGGCTACCATCGCATCATCTGGGTGGATGCTACACATTAGTGGTGATTGAAGTGGCTCCTCATTTGCTATATAAAGTGCTTTGAGTAGTGAGAAAAGCACTATACAAATATGAAGAGTTATTATTGTTATTATTATATTGTGTTTTGTTGTGTATACTTTTCTGGTCGTTGCTCTATATAAAAGACTTAAGTGTGCAGAAGGGAGCTTGTGTGAATCCACAGACTACAGGGTATGTCCTACTTGAACTGAATAAGGCAGTTGAAGCTGTCTAGTCCTCAGCAAGAAAGGCTACATGGAGACCTAATCCATGTCTTCAGACTTGTAAAAGACAATAATACAACTCATTTAATAGTAAATCACACACTTGAGGATAAAACTGGAAATTAAGGAGAAGTGCATTGAGGACAGAATCTGGTATGTGTTTTTTCCACAGTAAGTCATAACAGTCAGGAAAGAACTACAAAGTTAAGATCAAGTGGAAACCTTGACAACCTTTAAAAAGTATCTGAAATAGATAGTGGGATTGTTAGCTATTAGCTAACAAAGTGAACTTAATTTAGAGTAGTGACAAGCACCTATATTAGCAATACTGGGTGCATTGCAGTAACCAGATCTGAAAGAGTTGCCAGCCCATCAAAGGATCGATTTAGAGTTGCAAATTAACCTAACCTGCACTTCTTTAGGGAAGAAAACAAGAGGAAAAATACACTTGAGCATGAGAAAAATGAATGACGACCAGGAATCG
The DNA here is from genome assembly GCF_016835505.1 of Polypterus senegalus. Taxonomy (NCBI): domain Eukaryota; kingdom Metazoa; phylum Chordata; class Cladistia; order Polypteriformes; family Polypteridae; genus Polypterus; species Polypterus senegalus. Next base: position 113,822,372 of record NC_053155.1, on the reverse strand, counting down.
GATATGAATCCAAGATCTGTGAAGCAACAGTGCAGACCACTGTGCAACAGTCACATCCATGAACATATGCTTTAGGCAACATGGACATTTACATATGCAGCTTGGCACTTAGTCTCACAAATGTCAAGATATGGAAATCTTGTGACGCCTTTTTCACTTTCCAAATGGAACAGTAAACAATTTTTCTAAGCAGGCACTGTACTATATGAGCATGCAAATTTATCTGACGGTTTTCAGTTTTATGGTCAGTCATGTAAGGATATACAAATTTAGTGACACTTTCCCCCTGTTTTTTTTTAAAGAGTATATTGTCAAACTTAATTCATAATAACTTCATAAATTAACTTAACTAGAATGAAGCATTGTTAGTACTGTTTCAATATAGCCTTGTCCAACAGTTCACATTATTATAAAATAGAAAAATGATTTTTTTCTGCTTTTTGGCTTCTTGTGAAACATTTTGCCTCAAATAACAACAATAACATTTTAAAATGTCTGACTTTTGTATTAAATTATTAACCTGCCCAGGTTTATGTATAAAAATATTTCAACAATCCCCAGTGATACAGATCATTTTTCATTAATTAACTACAGTAAACACACTATATTATCAAAATGCAATTTGGTTAAATAGAGCATTGTTATCCAGTTAAACGTCCTGGTCCAAAACACCCCAAAAAAAGCCCTAATGTAATAATTACTGCCAGCACAAATATTGCGTTGGATTATAACTGTATCAAGTCATCTACAACCATCTTATAGTACAGAAGGGCTGGAACCTTTAGCAGCTTACCTTTGTCTGAACACTGACTGCCTGACTTATGTTCCTCTGAGAAAATTGGTTTTGTTGACAGCTGGGGCTTTGGGAAAGGCCTTGTTTCTTACAGAAGAATTGTTTAGCCATAGGAGAATTATTATGTTACCAAATAACATAACAAGCAGCTTCAAACCATGTATTTCAAGAGCATATGTTAGTTTGCAAGTCTTGCTTTATGAAGCGCTTTTGAATACAGAATGGTATCACTGACGTAATATTAAACAAATTATTTAGCAAAAAAGCTTCCTGAAAGTATGGTTAGTTCCCAGTCACAAGCTATCACATTACAAAGACAGAATTCTACATTTTAATCATCGATCCACCATTCACAGTCCTCTCACAGCAAACTAAGAAAATGGTAACTAATATATGACTGAGGGCATCTAGTTTGGGGGCAGTGCACTTTGAGGAAATGTGATAAGTGTGAAGATGTTTGCCAGGATGCAAACTGCTGTCACTCAGAATTTTATGAAGTCCAGGGGTTCTCTTTAATTTCTTAAGCCTTTCCACAGTCCCTATAGACACTCCACTGTGCCATCCACTGAGATACAACCAAAACAAAAAATCTATAAAATCTCTCCACCCTGCTTTCACTTTCCCCTTGCTTAGTATTGTTGTCATCCTTGTTCCAGGCATTATAACAATCCAGTTACAATCTTTGCTAATTACTACGTTACACACTTACCTTACAGTCCTCCCACATGCCATTAGGCTTTCCAATGCTATTTTTACATGGTGTAACATAGATAGCACTGTATACTTGCAATTCAGATTTGGTTGGTAGTACATACCATCATTAAACCATTCCTAATCACCTATACAAAGGCAGATTTGGGTAAGAGCCTACTATTCTGGAAGCAAAAGTCAATGACTGGGTGGTTCATAGCATCTCATGTACAGAAGTAACATGAAGGAAGTAATACAAGGCCTAGTAGTGATCATTTAGTGGACTGCAACATGTTAAAACCATATATCTATAATACACATGTAACAAGGAGAGACATGTCATCTGAACCAAGGCAAGATGAAGCACAAATTAAACAACAAAATCTAACATTTCCAAACCTTCTGGATCCAATTCATGGTCCTGGGAAAAAATAGGGTCAGTCCCGGACAGAGAACACACACATTCTCACACACAGTGTCAATTTCAAATAGACAACATATTTTATACATTAATATACAACATTTTTTTGGGATTGTGGGAAGAAAAACTCAAATTACACATAGAAAGTAAACATGCAAAGTACACACAAATAATAACAACCAGATACAGAGTTTGAATTCAGGATGCAGGATTTACAAGATGGCAGCTCGATTGACCAGAGCCATCTTAAAATGGAGTGGGGTCACATGGCCAATTTTCCCTCCACTCTGCAATCTGCACTCCTTTTTCATACACATAAAATTATAAATACATAGTTAAAGCATCTCACAAAACTCTTATATCTACTCACGGTTAAACCTAAAATTAGTAGAAATTAACATGCATCATTCAAAACTAGAGGCATGTCTGTCCCACGCTAATAATGTCATCAGTTGTAACCTAATAGTTATTGTAGAATCTGTAATAACTAAGCTAGCTTGACAAAAAAATAAGTTAGTCAGTGGATAAATGATAAGCACAAGCAGAGACAGAGAGAAATTACAACAATGGGTGTGTAACAAGAGAAGGGCAGTCAAGGATGGAGGATGCAAATCTGGAACTTAAAGCATCTTTTGAAGGGTTCACTGTAAAAACTAGGATCAAAGAAGAGAAAGATACACACGGTGACCTTGACAATAAAGATGCTAGTGAGACACTTCAATGTACCAAAAACATTAGCAAAAACTATTCAGGCCAATAAAATAGATATATCATCACCTCAATGCTACTCTGTGCCACCACCACTATACTCCTTATGACAACAATTCCACCCTGGGTCCTGATCGCCCTTTGAAATGGTCCTGCTTCTCACTGTGCCACCCAGATGAAAAAGGAGACATTTTATTCTGTAATTTTTAATCCATGTAAAATGGAAGTTTTAATCATAAAACAATAATAGGTCTACAATAAATCATACAAAGAAACAATTAAATTTTGTAGTCTTATTTTAAGGGCAGTTCAAAACTAGAACACCATTTTGATACAGACCTATAAAACATATCTCCAGAGTACATTTTGTCAGACTGAAATATTACTGTAGTTTAGCTTTTATCCCTTTTATATACAGAAAATTGAACTACTTTTATCATGTCGAGAATTGGCTAATGTAATAATGTGGTTTGGAAAATCCAAAATATTTCCCTATCATCTCTCACTTTAATTCAAAATGTAGGTGTCAAGATCCTAAAAAAAGGGATAAAAGCACAATCTTGTCAGATTTGTGTTATTTTAACTTTTGGTTATGTCCTGTATTAGTTTTACTCTCCCTCCTCATCTGCTTCTTGGCACAAGTTTGATTTCAATGGACCTGTCCATCCTAGCCTTAGTAACAGCATCTGGCTACTTTTTAGAAATTCCTAGTGGCTCCCAGGCCAGCCAAGGTGTAAAATCCCTTCTGCCTGCTCTAAGTTAGCTCCTGTGTTTTAAAAACGTGAATTTGCCTAATCAAAACCCTGGGGGAGTTGCCTGTATGGATCTCCTGAATAAGGTCCAAACATTATAAGCTGTCATGATATGACAAAAGGATCCAGAAATACAATTGTGAACAAAGTGAACAATTTGTTAAATCCTGTTTTTTTTTATGCTGGACCTGACACACATTATGGTATTTTCATGATCAGCTAAATAATGATTTGCTAAACAGTCAAGTAAATGGTTTGTAATAAGTAAATAAATAAGCCTTTACATCCTCTTCTGTCGAGCCTTGCATATTTTCCATATGAATGGCTACTCTTCTACCCATTACCAGGGACTATCCTTCAGTCAGTCATGATCTTATTAGTTACCATATTAGAGCAGCTAATCAAATCTTTTTTTTCCAGTAACTAGGTACTTTATGTGAAATGTATACATTTGTGCTTTATTTGGAAGGTTCTATGACCTATCACTCTCAAGAGAGAAATTCTGACTACATGCCTGGCCATCTCAGTTTATAGGCTTTCTTTTAGTTGCAGAGATAGCGGTTCTATTCCAAGGCCCTCCTTTAGTTTATCTCCTTACCCTGTCTTTAAGAGTGACCCCAGCAGTTACAACAACCTGATTTTGGGCAATAATATACAGGTACACCATTTAAATTTTTCAGTCACAGATCTTGTGACCATAGGTGAGGGTAAAGGTGTGTTGAAATTTAAGGATGAAACCAAAGGATTGTGATATTGATTATGCATGTGTCCATATATTTCTTAGATCTGCTGTATATTGTAAAAAGATTTATGCTTATGGTAGCATAGCCTTTGTCTGGCACTCTCCCAAAGAAAAAATCCTTCCAAACCAAAATACATTGACTATTCTAATTAAAACAAAGCAAATAGAGAATCTGGGACTCACTGATACAGCCAGAGCACGAGCACGAGGGTAACATGGAGCTCTCATGTGATCTTATTATCTGCAAGACAAAATGCCACATGTGAATCAAGGCAGGTGACAGGAGTGCATTATTTTACATTTGGTCAGTTCCCAAATACAGCTTTAAGCATTTCTCAATACGCTTACATATCAAAGTGCAGGTACTAGTTCAACATTTGCTTCGTTAATCAGTCCAATGCAATATCAACTTACTTTAAAATTTACAATATCATCAGAAAGAAGCGGTTAAACACCTAATTACATGACTTCATGAGGAAAAATCTGCTATTTTATATGAAATAAGTCTAATATGACAGTTCTCAGCTAAAATGTGCAGTATATTCACACCTGAATCGAATTTATAGGGTGGAGTGGTGGCTCTGAGGCTAAGGATCTGTGCTGGTATCCAGAAGGTTGCTGGTTTGAATCCCCGTCACTGCCAAAAGAGATCCTACTCTGCTGGGCCCCTGAGCAAGACCCTTAACCTGTAATTGCTCCAGGAGCGCTGTACAATGGCTGACCCTACGCTCTGACCCCAAGGGGTATGCAAAAACTAACAAATTTCTAATACAATAAAGAACAAAAAAAAGCCACTGTTTAACATGCTGTTTATTAAGGGTAGGTGGGGCACTGTCCTCCATTCCCCAGCAGATGGTAGTGTTGTTCAGAAATTAAGGAACTAGTAAACTTTCCTCAGTTATTTAATTTATTGCAGAAATATTTATAGCAAACTCAATTTAGTCATCATTTTATTTTTTTTCAATTTTTCCATGACATAATTAATGCAATTTCTTAATCTAAAAATAATTACTTTTGGCGTATGTGAAATTGTGGCTGTTTCTGTTTCAGAGATGTTTGGGTAGGCCCTTTTTTACCGTTACAGGTCTGTAAGCACAGCTTAGCTCGTGTGTGTCCATATGCAAACTGAACGTTTCAGTTCTGCGTTAGGGATTAGCAAAACACTTCCATGCTGCTGCTTTAAGCAAGTTATCCAATAGAGTTCAAACAAAAGTCACTTACCTGGAAATAAATAGAAGGCTGAAAGCATATATAAGACTGAAATGATTGGACTTATGTTATCTGAAGATTATTATTGTAAAAAACAAAACATTATCAGTTTACACCTAAATGGTGTTTGAACTAATTAATTACATGGGAAAGTTGCAGCTGCCCTAACTGACATAAACATAGGATAGGTTTAATAATAATAATAATACTTATTTACGTTTATATAGCTCTTTTTTTAATATTCAAAGCACTTTTACACAGTGGGTGGGGGGCCACTTCAGTCACCGATAATGGCAGCCATTTTTGGCACCAGAGACAGAGATTTAGAAATGGAGCTACTGTTGATCTGTAAGCAGAAGATTAGACCTGCTGAACCTACAACAAGGACCATGCTGGCCACTAATAGCAAGAACAGAGTAGAATTACAGTTTGCGCTATGCTGATTACGTAGTGATATAATTACTTTTTTGTGTTTTTTTATTGATTTAAGGAATTTAACTTACACATAAAGAAGTTAAAAAAAACTTATGCAAAGACAAAGAGGAAGGAAATAATTAGGCAACAAAAGCATCAGGATTGTGATGTCACTTGGCATCAAATTATGTTTTCAATTTTTGAAACTGACATAGACCAATTCTCAATGGATTCTAAGGAAGCTTCCTTAATCCAAGACATAGTCAACTTCAAATGAATTAAATTAAAAAAGGAAAACCGACAATTATCAAAAGAAAGAGGCCTGGGAGATTTCCAACCAGAGGCAAGAAGTAATTTAGCTGCAATGGTACCAAGGTAGAGCAGTTGATAGTGGCGAGAGGTCAGGGACACTTTTGAAAAGATCTAACAGAAAATGAGTTTGAGGAATAGGACTGATCTTTAAAGACAGAAAGCAAGAGAGAAACTGGGTTAGAAAGAGAGAACAGGAGAGCAATGCCAGAACATATGTAGGAAGGAGGAGGAGGAGGTTAGGGGCATGCACTGATACAGTGTGTTGCTGCACACACCACATAACAAACTACCTCAGGATCCCAGATTAGGACCCAAGTGCAGCCATGCAACGGGTGACGATTCAGCACCACACTAGTTTAGAAGTAGGAAGGTGGCAGGTAAACCAAAGAATCACATAAATGACAAAGTAAATCAGAAGAATAAACTATGAAAAAACATTTACACATAGTAGGGTAAAGTCTATGAATTCATTTGAGGTGAGTGAAATGATATTTAGGGTTTCTGGAAGAAAATCTCATATGCTTAAAAATATTTTTCCAGTAGAGAGAAGAAAGCAGTGGAGTAAAAATATCACAGGACTATTGTGTGATTAAAGGAAGAGTTTTGTAGGTAGATTTACAAGATAATGAATAACGAGTGGAGACAAACAAGTAAGAAAAAGACCAAAAATAAGAAAAAAGTGGGTGCAAAGGAATCGGGTCAGGTAAAGAAATGCCACATACCCTAAAGATTGATTAGAGTTGCAAATACAACAAAATGGTTCAACTAAAACAGTACTAACTGTGCTTTATAGTTTATTTGTACCCGATGAGTAGCTTTTCCTTCTGTGTATCTTCAGACTGGATTTAAAAGATTTAAGATAATTGGCACCTTTCATATTTCCATTATACAATGAATCAGTTCTTTTCCAGGTTCTTAGTTATTTATATAATTGTAATGAATTAACTAGCTGTTCTCCCTTCATAGGGTAATATAGATAGTAATTTTATGCCTGTATTGGTCATTTTGTATTAATAGTTATAATACTATACTATAATATTAATAGTTATATTTAATTAGATAATTTCTGGGTACTACTCAATTGAGTATACTTTTAGAAATCTTATGTTTAAAAAAATTGAACGACAGTTAGTCACAGACCCTCTGTAACTAACACACGTCAACTGGTACCGTTTTTACATCACTTGAATTGGAATCTGCTTTGTATAAAAACTACTGAGCCACCAAAACCCAAATTGTGCTCCGTTTTTAAGTCCACTGAAAAGTACTGCTTAAAAGCATGAAATTATGAGGAGCCAAACAGGCCATAAATTATACATTTTTATGTGTAATCTTTTGGTATTCATGTAATCTAATGTGTTTTCATTGGTTTGTGAACCAATAGAAAACACCCATAAACCAATAGTGTTCACAGATAAACCAATAGATTACACATAAAAATATATGATTTGTGACCTGTTTGGCTCCTCATTTGTATTTAATCTTGACTACTATCACATGTAATTGCATTCAGTTATCGCTGTTGTTTTACTGTAGAATATAACTAATTGTTACAAAAATATTTAATAAAAAATGTGATAACTGACTCTTGGATGAAGTAAATAAAAAGTGTGAAATGCTCCAACTTTCATATCAGTCATTTTTTTCAGTCAGTCATTTTCCAACCCGCTATATCCTAATACAGGGTCACGGAGGTCTGCTGGAGCCAATCCCAGCCAGAGGAAACCCCTCAGAAACATGGGGAGAACATGCAAACTCCAAACGGGAAGTGAACCCAGGTCTCCTTACTGCAAGGCAGCAGTGCTACACTGCGCCACCGTGCCGCCTCAGTTAACTTGTATTATTCATTATCTAACTTGTTCTTCACTGTTTCATTGCCTGACATGAAAAAAAATGCTGTGTAACTTACTTGCTTGGTGATTCCAACAGGTTTGAAACCACATGGTTGTTAAAAGATTAAAATTATTCTTCAAACAACAAAAAAAAACAATCTCTAGAAAGGGAAATTCTAACTAGGTAGAAAGTAATTTGAGGATTTTTAGACTTATTTCTTCTTTTTTTCTGGATACACATTTTGCTTCTGTTTTTTGATTATTTCTGGTTTCTATGTGCCCTGACCACTGCCTAGTTAGAAATTATTCCCTTCGTGCTCCAGTGAAAGCCTGTCATGCTCCAGTTATATAACTTATCTGGAAAAGGCTTGCATATTCTGACCAATGATAAATTCTACTAACATTTATTAACAGTCAAAACAGTCAACTATCTGTTGTTATTAGAGGATTAGTTAAAATGCACACTTGCAAACTCTTGTCATTTTCCATGTAGCCAAGTAGTTGAAAGCAGTGAATAATTATACCTTTCATTACATGAAGTGAAGAGAAGGGAAAAAGGGTTTTAACAATGTCAGACTCTCTTGTCCTTCATGGCCGAGATCACTGCTATAGATTGTACATGAGAACCTAAATGATAAGTTCCAAGTAAGGGCAAGGTTTTCTTCTGGAGCAAGGCATCTTGTCAGACCTGGAACAGAGCAAAGTTGACTAATCAGATACACACAAATGTTATTATTTGAGAAATGTATGCAGTTCTACATAATGAGGAAGACTGTTGTGTTGATGTGAAGTCAAACTATCATAGTGCTCATATATAACAACAAAAATGGGTGATAGGGAAATTAAATTGGCTAAGTCGAGTGGTTCCCAAACTCAGTCCTGGGGACCCACTCTGGCTGCTGGTTTTTGTTCCAACCAACTTCCATTTTTCTTTGGTCTCTTAGCTTAACTAATTAAGTGAGTCATTATTTCTCTGTTTCTATATTTTGGAGTCAATGTAGAAATTACAAACTAAATTTGGTAGATTTTTTATTAAAATGTACTAAGCAGTTATATGGAGAATATGTAGGTTTTTTAAGTCATTATCAGTATTTTCAACATAATTTTCATTCTGCTTTTCCAGGTGTTATGGTTATTTAATTTATTATTTACTAATTAGTGGGTCTGACACTGAAGTCGCCATCCCGGGTGTCTGCTGTGCTGGTTGTTAATTGTCACTATTAGGGTTAAATGAAGGGACCAAGCTACACAGGAAAAGGGGAAAATAATAGGAAAACAACAAAAGAGAATTAAGCATTTATAGCTTTAGAAAAAAATAAAAATATTTCTAAATGTCTTATAAATATAAAAACCATTCTGTTGTGTTTTTCTGAATGCAGAATAAGAGAAGAGTAAAAAAGACCAGCTAATTAAATGAGATCTGTTGTTATTGATTATTATCACTGATTATGAAGCTGGTTGGAACGAAAACCTGCAGCCATAGTGGGTCCCCAGGACCAAGTTTGGGAACCACTGTCTAAGAGACAACACAACCAAGACTACAGAGATGGTTATGTATAGATCAACAAGAAAATGAGAGGAACAATTAGGAAAAGGCAAACTATGAAGAGAAACTGAAGGCTAAGCAACTTTCTGAGAATGAGAGCTTTCTATGAAGCAAACCTTCTTGGCTTTAAATTTGCATCTGCAGCTTTTGTTAGATGCACTAAACGTGAATTGGTTTAAAAAGCATTAAGTAGTTGAACTTCCATTTTTTTTTCAGAAATCCATACGGTCATTTTGAAATTGACAAGAATCTTTAAATCTGTATTTACTGCAGGTGTTCTTGCTAAAGTATCGAACCACTACGTGCATTTACTAAAACTAAACATTTGTGTCTCATTTTAGTAATTCTAGGACAATATTATGCCTTTACATAAATATAAACCTGTAATAAAATATCCATTAATAATCATTGACATTAATTTTAACCACAATTGACAACATCTTGTCTATATATCAGTCTTTCTATTTGTACATAATGAAATACTATTATCTTAGACAATATCCTGACTCAGAATAGCTGCAAAGGTTGAAATAGACAATTTTACTGAGTTTATTTTATTATTGAATTAGAATTGTTTTGCATTAATCATTTTACAGGTCTTCACACTAGACAGGAACCATAAAAATATAATGAAAGCTTTGTTTTAACATCAGCTCTTTTATCTTTGCACTTGGCAAACTATTCACAGAAGCCATGAAACCCAGTTCGGCTTTCCTGATGGTATGGCCATCTTTTTTTTTTTAAGCAGAATTACTTGGCATTCATTACGGTGGCTGTCAGAATGACAAGCACTGCACCTGTCAGCCCAGCTTTCCTAAACTCCCCCCCCATTTTCCCCCACCCAGACCAAACTGACCAAAAGATACAAAAGAGCCTCTTGAGATTTTTTGGCACACAAAAAGATGTGCTTAGCAACTTCCCAAAAGAGAGATTGTTTGTTTTTTTTTGTGTATCTTTCTAACATCCCTAGCAATAGCTCAAAAATGATTGATATGCATCCATTTTTGTGCTGCTTTTCAAGATGAGAAAACAACTGTAAATGATTATAACTTGGTTAATAAAAACGTTTCCTCACCATGTGACAGATGATGTGCATTTTAAATCTGAGCTTTCTCCTTCAGTGTACTACTATGTAATCAAAGCATACTGCAGAAATTGGTGCATATAACATAATGGCATATCTGTAGTAAATATTGTATGATTTTGCTGTAGGGCAGGATTACTGAGTGCCATTCTGCAGTTTATGTTTTTCAAATATTCATCTGGTAGAAGCCAGGATTGCCGCTTAATTTTACATGTAGCAGATCTGTGACAGACCCCTGTTTGGGCTGTTTAAAGCATTTTTTTTTTAGGGAAAGGTGCTTAAAATTTTGAAAAAGGTGTCTCATAACTTCATTGTTTTAAAACCTGATACTGAAAATAATAGCTACAAGTAATGCAATATGTTTCTATGCTGTGTTTCCATTAATATGCATCTTGTCATCACAGACCTACCAAACCTCAGATTTTATTGCCCAACAAGAGTCTTCAGTTTAAAATGACTTTTTTATTAAACAAAATACTTTATAAAGGCTCCATTTTTTCAATTAGCACAATCATAATTCCTATTCCTTTTATCCTTCTCCACTTTCCTCCAGGCAAGTTTTGTCTTCTTTCTCTCAATGCCATCTCCCTAAATGATATAATGCAGCTCCTATTATGCAAGACCCAAGAGCACTTCCAATGTCAGGATTCTGCATAGAGGAATCAATTCTGGGTCAGGCAGAAGCCTCCAAAAGTAGGGAAAGCCATTGCCTGCACCTCCACCAATGAAACCCATTGTACTACAGCTCAAAGCACGCCCTGTGGGTGTGTGTATGGGTACACCAGCTCAGGAATGCTGACACCCAGTGCACCCAAACAACATAACTCTTCGAAGGCTGTCTCGCCATCTTTATCTACCACACTGGCCTCCTGGCTGGATAAAGGTCTTCTGTGCAAATCGATGGCAGTCTATCTAATCATCTTTCCACATTGGAATGGCATGCACAGCTCCTGGATGAGACAGGGAATGTCTTGCCTCTGACCAAACATTACATTGGCCTCCCTTCCAGGCAAGTAACAGGGTTCATCCCAGCTTTGACGCCAATCCATCCCAGCCATCATTCACACATTTGTATATCAAGTTTTCCCACTAAAATTATTATCATTGTTGAAACAAATCGATCCATTAATTTTTCTATCCTGCTTTCTGCATTACAGGGAGGCACTGTAGGTGAGATGTAGCTCAAGAAGCTAACCTAGATATGAATCTGTTTAAAAATGGACTGTTTCAATATTACCTGTTAACCTAATATACTGTACTAGCAAAATACCCACTCTTCGCAGCGGCGAAGTACTGCCTTAAAATTTTTATTAAGAAGAAAATTAAACCTTTTTAAACTGAGGGAAAATATGCCAATAATTATTTGTTAAGGATCTCTTTGTATACCACATTGTGAGTTCGGCCCTCCGGTTGTAATATGACCAAGCTGTGCGTTGAGCTTACTGTTGAGCATGCAACTTACAGTTGGCCATGTGAACAGTAATCTTGTTTCAAATTTCACAGCTTGGATTGCTGCTGTCATAATCGGTTTGAGTTTCATGGTTTGTTTCAATTACGACAGTATTTGCAGGACTTGTGTTGAAGAGACATTCGGCATCTGTCAAGCGTTGCAAGTATACAACCGGTTTCATCGATAACTTCACATCCAGCTTTTGAGAGTTTAAACATTCATAAACATCAAAGTGTCTACTACTGAAATCGTCACCTGTGAATCTAAGATGTTTAAGAGGCATTGGCGGTTGTCGAAAGGTGTAAAATATTTGGCCATTTCGGTACACTTGAAAGCGACAACCGAACAATTCAGTGGCAGCCATCAACACATGCAGATCCATAGGTGAAGGGCTTAAGCATTTCACTCTTATAGTGCTCCTGTGTAGTATAATTATCTCCTGTACCGTCATCAGTCCACACCTTGAACCTGTCCTAGTCATTCAATACATAAGACACAATGTTCCTCCGGATATCAAGAGTGAGCCTGATATGGCTGTGCAATATGTAACAAAGAGAATGGAAAAGGTAGGTGCCATCTCCGGGCACTAGAAACCACTCGGTAAGTGACAGTTCTTTGATTGATGGCGATCACCTCGATAGACATGTTAATGGGGGTATGGTTGGAATGATAAAGGAAATGTGTACCTGAACAATGTAAAGTAAGTCTAAAATACCTACACAATAACTATAATCGTAATAAATGAACAATAAAACAGTGGAGAAGCCGTGGATTAAATAAAAAGGCTCTAGTTATCAGCAGGGAGACGTAAATCCCGTGGCGAAGCAAGGAAGGGAATGAAGAGACTGGAGCGACAGACGGCCTTATATAGGCAGGCAGCTAACAACATAGGAGGCATTAGGATGGGGGACCCAACGCCGCCTCACACGGTGACTGAGCTGCAGGCTATGGACGTATATATGTACGTAAGTAGGATTCAGTTAGCGTTGGGAACCCGCATACCAAATTTCTTGAAGATGGGCCCATAAGTAACAAAGACCGTTGAAAAGTTCAATATGGCGACCGACAGTGGCATCATACCACCAAAATAAGTACGTACATTGGTTTCGGTTAGCGCAGGGAAGCCACCTACCAAATTTAGTGAAGATGGGGCCATAAATAAGAAAGTTCAACATGGCGGACGTTGTCGACTGTTATGACCGTTACGTGTAGAATTTCGAAATTAAACCTGTTTAACCTTTGTAAGTAAGCTGTAAGGAATGAGCCTGCCAAATTTCAGCCTTCTACCTACACGGGAAGTTGGAGAATTAGTGACGTTGGAAAGTTCAATATGGCGGCTGACAGTGGCGTCATACCATCGAAATAAGTATGTACATCGGTTTCGGTTAGCGCAGGGAAGCTGCCTACCAAATTTCATGAAGATGGGGCCATAAATAAGAAAGTTCAACATGGCGGACGTTGCTGCCCGTTATGACCGTTACGTGTAGAATTTCGAAATTAAACCCGCTTAACTTTTGTAAGTAAGCTGTAAGGAATAAGCCTGCCAAATTTCAGCCTTCTACCTACACGGGAAGTTGGAGAATTAGTGATGAGTCAGTCAGTGAGTGAGTGAGTGAGTCAGTGAGGGCTTTTCCTTTTATTAGTATAGATATCCCCTTGAAAGGTGTGAAAAAATTGACACAGGTGCACTGACAGATTGTGTAAACTCATGATCAGGAATAACTGAACTAGACCTTGAAATCTTTGACACAATAGTTTTAGCTCCTACATCACCATGTTAGCTATTATTGACATTCATTTTAAACACAATTCAGTATGTGCTTGTTAAAAAATATACTTGCAGATTATATTGCAAAGAGATAAAAAGAAAATTAAAGCCACTCCTCACACTTTCATGTAGATTTATTTTAGTTAATGTCGTATAAGTTTTTTCTCATTTTAAAGCTAACATGTGGGGCCACAGCATGCTGGAAGTGGACTTCAAACAAATGACCTGCTTTCATTTCCCTTTCCAGTTGCTGCATTCTTCTTGACAGGAAGTTTTTGGTACTGCAGTATGTCATGTTCTGACCATTACTGCTTAAAGTGCAAGCTTAACATGTTTGGGATTGTGCATGCCTTACTGTAGAGAAGTATGATTATCATGATGTGAAAACGTGTGAGAAAGTCAAATCATAAAGCAAGATTACATTGTTTAATGAACTGATCATTTTTGTTTCCGTTTAGTTAATGTGTTTTGTTTCTGTTTAGGTATGCATTTTTATTTTTTCTTTTAGGGAGAGGTCATTAAAGGCTTCAGAAGATAGGACTACTGTAATTCTCTAGTCTTAAAGAAGTAATATGACCTACTACAGGCAAAGGAATACACCCTAAAGTTACACATAGTTATCAGGTGAGAGGATTAAAACACACATTAAAGCATTCTATATGTGTGACAGACAGCTGAGTTTTACTTACAAGAAAAATGTTCACAATCTGGTAATAAATTCACAATAAGAAGCAAGGGAAGAACAAAGTGATGCCAAAGAAAAGAACATAGTAAAACTAATTAAATTACACAAGACATAAATGAAATAAATGTAACTAAACTAACAGAAATAAAATATGGCAGCACCAAAATGTAGCCTTCCATGATCTAACTAACTGTACCAAATAAACCATTCCTCAAACATACAGTTTTCAGCACACATCTTCAATCTAGCACTTTATATAACATTTCATACACTCCTGAGGATAAGTGTATTGCTTCTAGCAAGATTGCTTCTTAAAGACAAAATACATTTTAGAAAACAGTAGCCAGACTCCCTTTTCTAACTCAGGTGCATTGCTTTCTTGTACACAAACCCTTCTCCGCTCTTATTAAACTCTGAAAAAGCTCCTAAAAATCTAACCATAGCAGCCATATGGGCCTGTCATAGAAAGACAAGCAAATGAGAAACAGCTATGACACATAGCAGCTGATATAGGACCTTAAAATGGCAATATGCTGCTTGAAAGGATGCATAGTACCAAAGATTAATATCAAGGCAGCAGATTCAGAGTTGGTTATGCAAAGGAGTAGTAAAGATTAATAAAAAAACAAGTGTTTGTGTGTAAGTCTGTTTATCTGTCTGTAGTAAAGATTAATAAAAAGACAAGTGTTTGTGTGTAAGTCTGTTTATCTGTCTGTCCACCTGATTGCTATCTCCGGTGGTAAGGGTTGTTATGAGCCATCTGTTGGAATGTAAAATGTAAAACATTTTATGACTACATGCATTGCAAAATACATTCTAATAGATGGTTCACTGCAAACATTAACACTAAATATGCTTGAGGTATACATTGATTGCTAAGATTTTAATGCGCCTTCAATGGGTAGCACAGCCAGTTGGAGTTTAAAACGTTAAACTGCAAGGCTCATTATTATCATCAAGATCACTCCTTAAGGTTACTAAAAATGGAGTTTTAAAAAATAGCACTAGAAAGCTTATGTGACCATAAAAGAAATATATTTGGCAGAAAGTGTAAATGGCTGTGGCACTTTAAATGGAAACTGGTACCTTGCTCATTAAACAAACCAGGGTTGACTGATCAGAGGCCAAACAAAGTCTTTAACCTGAAATTCTTAAAATTAGTTTATTTTTTAAAGAGGTACATTTTCAATCTGTTGGCAGTACAAATTGTAACTTACAGACCTGTATATGCAGATAATATCATTAAGAATGAGTGTGACCGTCTTGCTCTTATACTGCTGCTGTACAGATTTTGTGCCTGTACATAATGAATAAAGCAAGTGATAGGCTATCCAAAATGATCCAACAAATTCCCTTATTCATCTTTATTATACAAAGTTAAAGTGACATTTTAAAAAGTATTTAAGTGATTGGGCAGCACTGGTGCATGCTATACCTGCTGCAACTCTGCCTCAGAAAACATTCTGTTAACTACGAGTCTTGGGAGAAGATGCCAAAGTGCACTATATATACATAGTAGATAATCGTAGAAGTGGGCAAGATGGGTGCCACAAGAGGCCTCATTGTGGAATCAGAATTCTTCTTCCTTATGTTTCTTTTCCAATGCCTTATATAGTAAAAGATGCATCTGCAAGGCATTCATTTCAGCTAGGTAAATAATTTTTATAGGTTTATAGTATCATTATTGGAATGTGTGCAGAGTACAGCAAAATCCTTATTAGTATGTGCAAATTTTAGATCAAGAGCAAAGCACAGTAGAGAGCTACACTGCTCACAGCTGTATTGAGTGAATAATTGTAATAGAAAAAGCACTTTTGTATTTTTATTTACTGTTTCCAGAATTTTCTTTAGCCAAACATTGTAGTTTCATCAGGTTATTCATGGAACTAGGTGCAGACACAACTATTGCTTTGCTACACTTACGGACAACATAGTCTCAAAGTTTAGAAAAAAATGTATTTATGACAGAATCCACATTCTGCCATGCTGAATTTGTTCAGTAATTACCTTTCTTCATTAAAGATTAAACAAAATCTACATTAATCAGTTGATGTCCACTGCCCAATAAAATCTAAGAAAGGATTTAACACATTTACAAGACAGATTATTTTACTGAAAAGGGCTCATTATCAGCAGCTGTGACAGCAACTTAGGTAAGGCCATAGCAAAACCAATGACAACATCTTAGTCTGGAGACTTTAGTCATTGTGTTTCAGCTAAGAGGAAGCAAAAGATCTTGTCTCAGACATACTGTAATGTCACATTGAGCAATTTCCTCAAGTCATCCAGGGTGAGATTCAGCTGACAAAACATGATAAATTATAGTTAAATATTTTAAAGCTGAATCCATTAAGTCAGTTATTTATGAAGAAATATGATTTGTTACACATTTTGTTTTTCTTAGCTAACTGCGCTGCTAATTGGATTTGAGCCTTGTCTCTGTTCTTGGCCAAAGGTACCATCTTATCAGTTTCATTCAGATCTCGAGGTTTTTATCAGTTCCATTCAGGTCAGTATGGTCTGTCCAAAAAACAGTACAAATTGGTATTATATCTGAATACAAACATAACCATCATGTACATATTTTTCTGCTAAACTGATGCCTTACACACAATTCTAAACTAAGGGCATTTTTCTGAAATCTTTTAAGTCGTACTTCAGTGACCATGCCATGTAGCCTAGCTGTGCCCACATTCCCCAGACAAATGCCCATCTCACTGGAAAATTACATAGCACTACCACTACTATTCAGAATGTAGTACAGTGCATACCATTAGTTGAAGGTCACTAGTTGATCCAAAACCATAGGTGTCATTGTCTCATTTTCTGTATATTAGACAACTTGTTGCTACCACATTTGAGTCTTCAGTTAAGAATTTATATTCTTTCTCCATATTTGAGTTGTAACTCCAACCAAAAATGTACATAGAGGTCTTACATTTACCTGAAAATAATGATTTGAGGTTTTAATTGAATTAGCATTTTAAAATGTATTTTTACTATTTAAAAGACTTATTGTCTTCAGGGCTACATGCAGTTCTAACTTGGAAATGTTCAATTTAATTTGTGTTAGAGGACTTTATTTCCTGCACAGTTTTAACAATAATCACTTACAAGCAGTATATATTACTCTGTTATTATAGAGCACAATTTATGCAGTGGTTCTGTGATTAATTAATGCTCCATCCAGGGTGAGTTCCAATATTGTACTGTATGCTGTCAGGGTGGGCTGTGTTTCCCCAAAATTCTGAATTGAATATACTGCCTTCAAAATATTATGTTAAATCTGCTGTCACTTTTTAGCTTGATGTAAGGACTTCTATGTTAACATTACTGGCCTGTTTAAGTCCATGCTCTATTATATAAATATATTTATTTACTGTGGAAAATGGGAAAGTAACGTAGGGAGAAAGCGCTTATCCACACTCACTTTGGAGGTGCTTCTCTAATGCTAAAGTCCATTGGTCTGTGTGGGTGGCTACTGGCAAGTACAATCCTGGCACTGGATTGGCTCACAGAGTTTAAGAAAGCGTGGCAGCTGGTGTAGTCTCCTACCCCATGTGTGCAATGTGAGATTGGGCAGGTGTTGTGAATGTGCAGGCAGAAGCTGAGGCAGTTGAGAGTGCATGAATCTGTATGGAAGGAGCCCATGTACATCAGAGCAGCAAGAGAAGGAGACAGCATCTTCAGCCACAGAATAACCAACAGCCCTACCCAGTGATGTTGCTAGGCTATTTTGCACCCTAAGCCAAGCTTATTAATGCCGCAACCGACTGTTTGGTAACTAACTGGTGCGGCTTGGTTTTCCCCCCTTATGATCTGTGCCCTAGGCGAATGCGTAAGTCGTCTTAACGGTGGCGCTGGTACTGGTCCTGCCACAAGTGTTGTCTAAGTACTGACTTCATTACTCCATCTCATGCAACAGGTCATTGCAATTTATTTATCATCCCCTGTTAAAAATTATGGGATGACTGGTAAAGATAAAAAAGATAAACCGTATTACAAATTCTTCAATGTTTTTAAGAAAAACAGATCAAAATATTTTATTTAATATTAAAGTCAAGAGAATATAAATTTTACATAGATCATTCAGTAAAATGTATTTTTGCGATTAATGATAATGATTAATGATACTTCATACTATCTACCATCATGAAACTGGGAGAACTGTAATGTAATGATATAAAAAAATATGTTTCACTAAGAAGTGTATTCCTAGTCTATGTTAGTCAATACTTTTTGATATTAGAATCATTCTATTGTAAATTCTGCTTAAAGGTAAAAGGCAACAGTTGCAGTATGAAATTTAAAACAGTTCAGATGAGAACAGAATGTACTTTGCCACAGTTTCAATTTCTTTTTTTTTCTTCTTTTTTTTCTGGATTTCAAAGTGTATGGTCCATTCTTTAAATGTAGCTTCAGCCATTCTGATTGTAGTTGGTTTTAGATAGGATGTTTGACTCACCTACATGTGAAGGACTCTGTCAAGTAAAGCCATTAATGCCACAAACGTTACTGCATGTCCTGTGGCGGAAAGTAAGCTGCAACTGATTACTGACATATTTCCTGGAACACAATGAACTTAACTAAAAGCAAATAACAAGCCATGTTGTACAAATTGTCACGTTTATTTATTTATAATCACTCTATCTTTTAAAGTGCTCTATCACTGTTGCAACAGAGTTCATTAATTCCATATTTATTTAAGTCGGTACACATACAATATTAGACACGATTAACAAGCAGCACTGTCGCACCTCATCTGTGTTATGAAGACAACTAAATTCTAATATTTTATTCATCCTAAATGCTTTTGACAAATGAATCTTGGCAAAATTAGGATATTTCCTTGAATTGCATGCTCTTTATATTACCAAAACAAGCCATACAATACCTGCTCAGACAACAGTAGACTAGTTTTCCAGAGTAGTGTACACTCAACAAAAGGCCATCTGGTGACTGACAGAGTTTCACTTAAAAGGAGATGTTAGTTTATTGCTAAACAACCTGCAACCTGGTACTTCGAGTGTTTGCCGTTAACTCGGTCCCTTTGACAGTGTTGTCTTCATAACTTATTTTGTACATTGTAGCCTTTTGCTGATTTGAATGAATTGTGATGATTAAGCCACTCAATAGTAAAGCACCAAACTGTTGATTGCTGGCTACTGCTGAGCAGTTAAGTCACAGCTTGGTGGGTGCCAAATGTTAGAAGCTGCACATTGTTCAGTACCTGCTAAAGTAAATGGGCACATGGCCAGCAGCATGTAATTATATTTCTGTGAGTGTCTTTTGTACATTTATAAATGTGAAATCACCTCAAGTTGTTTTGATATACTGGCAAATCTAAATGTTTATTGTTAGGCTGCCTTTTGCTTTCTGCTTATTATTACTAGCAAAATTATCACCTTTGTTCATTTGTTACCTTGAAAACAAAAGAAGAGAAAAGACATACTGATCTGTGCAACATCAACAATGCGTAGTACAGCTCAAAAGAGGGAAAAAAGCTGTTATGCTCATTTGCTGTACATAACTCACCAATGTTGCTTCAGGATTTTAAAACATGAAAATACAGTCACAGATAGCCTCTGAAAATATGGTCTTCAGTTAAAATTTCACTGAAAAGGAATTGCTTTCTACAGCAACTCAAGAAGCTAAAAGCTTTCTCCTTGAATATGAATCTGTAGCATTAAATTCTGCTTACTATTCTGAATATCTTTGGTAAATACCTTGACTCTTACATTTGATTATCTGTAAATATATATATATATATATATATATATATATATATATATATATATATATATATATATATATATATATATATATATTTGTATTATCTGAGATAAATTAAATTCAAGGTTTATCTTTACCAAAAACAGAAGTCCCTAAGCATTTTTCTTCTTCTTCTCCACAGAGCCCCTGATATTGATTGATTCATACAATGAAACTGTGTAAAGTCTCTTGTTGCTATTGTATTATACGCAGACTATGTGATAGCCAGGAAAAAAATAACAATCTTAGATTGGAAGGTTTCCTTCTAGCAATTTGGTGCCTCATAAAATAGTAAGACAGTATCTAGAAATTTTTATCTATATATACACTGTCACTATAACTCACTGAATTTTTTACAACCATGAAAACTGGTCAGTACAGTAGTTTCCCTCTCCCAGTCAGCATAAATCTCAAGCCTGTGTTGGCATTCTACCTGCTAATTTATATTAACATTCTTAGAGAACATGCTTAATCTGCATAACATACGTAAACCTGTACAATGTCTTAAATCCTCTAATGTTAGTCGTTACTTTTGCACAGCTCTCTGCAAATCTGCTTTGTGGGTTCTCTCTTGTAACTTTTCACAGGCCACAATCATTTTCAAAAATCTTCATGGGCAGTGGACTCATCTAAAGAGAGCTATGACCTGGAGATTTCCTCATAATTTACCAGATCTTAAACTCTGCTACAAAGAATAGGGCTAAATTGTAAAATACACATGTGCTATAAGCCGATGAAGACCTTGGCAAATAGAAAAACTGCTATAAGCAAAGCAAAAGGTACTTCCAAAAAATATTAAATAGGTTTTCTTTTTTATATATTTAGCTATTTTTCCTAAAATATTTTATTTGATTTTCATTGAAGTATGAATCATTAAATTTAAAGGAGAAAAAACTTTGACAGGTAGTCTGAAAATTTTAGGAAGGTTGCGTACACATTTGACACCCTCTCTATCTTTGAGCAAAGACAATTCAGTTAGAAAATCATGGGCAAATACACTTTATTAGAGTGAGTGTTAAAATGTGATTTGCTAAAATATTATTAACAAAAATTAAAAACAAGACAGGAACAACTTCTGGAAGAAGCACCAATCCTTCATAATGTATACTCACACATGCACATTCCCTTATACCAACCTAAGTTGGAGGCATTCATAACATACATGTCTTTGTTAAACAAGAGGAAAACCAAACCAGCCATAGAAATTTAGGCATAGGGAGAACATGCAAACTCCTCACAGACACTGACAAATTTATATCAGGACTCTATGAATCAAATGAGCTAACTCAATAATAATTCATACATGAAGAATTATATAAAGAAATGTAGATGGTTATATGGACTAAAATAATTCAGGAAGAGAAAAAGTGAAACAGGAAAACAAATATGAATCACTCTATGTTCGATATCTTTGGAAAAAAAAAAATTTGTAATGTTTTTCAGGGTAGCATGTCTACATATTATTGGAATGTAACTTTCGACTTATTCTGATCTCTCGCTTGCCCTCTGTGACCAACACTCTAATGAAGAAGTGAAGTTAAGAACTGAGGTTAAAATATAATTTTCAAGTAAATGTTTCAGTTATAGTGTATTGAGTCTTACCTTCAGAAGATCTTAATACACAGTATTTACTTGAATTGTTTTCTTAGTTTTCCTGTTTTTATGTTGCATATAGTATATGTATCAATTGCATCAAACCATCATTTTGTTTATATGTTACCTCACTACAAAGTATACAATCCATAAGAGATAATGATGATGTTATGCTCCTACAATAAAAAAAAACATATTAGACCATTGCAAAGAATTTATTAATTAGTAAAGGAGCATGTGTTTGGCTAGCATATTCCATTAGCTAACATACATTAAGTGAGTGTGGCTGGGAGTGCTCTCGTGTTAAAAAAAAGTTGAAGACTTCACATTTTCAGCTTACGAAACAGTGCATCACAGCTAGAAGACAACATTTAACAGGATTTTGTTAAATGGCATTCCATGATTTTACTCCATACAACATTATATACTATATTGAATATAGCCACAGAAAGAAAGCAAACATGTAAACTATGTAAATTGCTGTAGCAATCACTGTTTCATTTTAGTAAGTACACAGTTTATTCATCAGTGCAACATGATACTCATCATTGTTTGAACCTTTTTGATAATGTCAACCCATAATGTAATCAGCTATTCTTTAGAGTGATGCATTTATAGACAAGATAATGGTAGACAGTTTACACTCATATTTTCCAAAAATATAATTTTAAAGATTTTTTCTATAGTTAAACACACAACACCTTGTATAATAGAAAACACATCCTAAGTCATTTATGAGCATAAAAGAAATTAAAAGCTGTTGACTGCACTGGCTATATGGCAAAGTTCACAAGTGAATGTCAAGCTTAAGGAGAGTTCTTTGAATCATGTTATTAACTTACAAACACCTCAGATTAATTATCCAGTTTGAAAGCTATTCATGAAGACTGCTTTTAAAGACTGAGAAACAATTCATTTACCACCATTACCATTACAAGACTGCCTCCTCTTTTTGTCCTCATTGGAAGGCAAATTTTTACTTTCATGGCTATGAACAAACAACAGTTTGAACCAATCTTTCAGTTCTAAGGTCTAATATTTTCTTAATGATTTGTTCCCTATAGTGTAGACAGGTTTTTAAATCTATTATTAAGCATAAATTACAGCTTTCTTCTCTTTACTTTAACGTCTACTGTTGCCATTCTTGGAAGGGCTCACTCTGTTATAGTCTTAACAAATATTTTAAATGCAAGCTGAAATAGAGCTAATATTTTTTTCACATTAATAAGCTTCAAAGAAACCCAAAGGAAAGAACAGCCTATGTTCTTAATGTAAAAAGTTTAAGACAACTCAAACCAAAAAAGTATTACCTACATGTGAGAGCAGAAAGAACTGGCATCAGTGTAGGTACTATATCCATTGTATATTGAACTCAAAGATGTGTAATGATTGCATGCACCACATTAAGAACTCAAAGACAAAGCACTAAAAGCTGAAGTGTTTAAGTAATTAAAGCAGACTGAAATATTTTTCCTAGGTTGTTTGACATTTACTGTGTTTGAGCCTCTGATTAAATCAAGTGAGATATAGTGCATTTAATCGTCTTTACCACTGTAAATGAGTGTGTTAACTTAATTTTTAAATGTTAGCACAGAACATTCCTTCCATCTGACATAACTTTGCAGGTGGGATTTTGGAAAAACACTGCATAGTGCCTGAAATGGTGCAAATTCATGACCCTGCATTTTAGCGTTTCCTTGAGGTCCAGACAGAATACTTACAGTTGAGATTTTTGTGCTTATCAGTCAAGACAGGACTGTATAATATAAGAAGTATGCATTTATCCATACATCCATGCATTTTAAAGAAAGACTTATCAAATACATACATCGCTGAGAGATGTATCCAGAAATGTGTTGTTTTGACAAAAAAATGAGTATGATATTGAGCAACATTTGCAAGCATAATTACAGATAAGAAAGAACTTTCTCAGAAGTAAGAACTTGCCCGTTCTTTCTCCTCAAGATTGTTAATATAATATATATTGAGGGTCAACTCAGGAAAGGCTTTTAAGAGCAAGACTGACAGTAACAAAGTGACAAGGGGAGAAGCCTGACATAGGATTGTTGATAATTCAGCAATTTGGCAAAATGTAAAACTGTGGTAAATGATTTATTTTGTGTTCTAATTTCATAAAGTACATTTGATTTCTACACTAGACAAGTAGTTTCAGAATCAGAAAAACTTTATTAATCCCAAAGGAAATTACTTATGTTACAACTTAATAACAGACAAGGGACATGTTACACTAAGAGCAAGTGTAAAGTAATCATGTAAATATAAATAAAGTATAATAAATGTAAGTATCAAACTAAAGTACAGAATGTAGCATTTTAAGTTAATATTGCACATTTTGAGAACAAATAAGGTTATTCTAATGTGAAGAGCAGACAATTTATTGCACAAGAACAGATAGCACATTTCAATTGCTTGAAAAAATGTACCTGGATATCCAATAAAGAAAAAGGGTAATAGCTTAAAGTGTGGGTGAGTGACCGGAAAAGGAGTTATAGAGTCTGATGGCTGTGGGGAGGAAGGACTTCCTGTGATGTTCAGTGGAGCACTTGATGCTAGTCAGTCTACTGCTGAAAACGCTCCTCTGTTCAACCACAAAACTATGAAGTAAGTGATTAGCATTTTCAATAATAGACTGAAGCCTAGACAACATTCTCTGATCTGCCACAGTTTCCAAGCTGTCCAGTTTCTCTCCTACCACAGAGGCAGCTTTCTAAATTAGTTTGTTTAGTCTCCTGATGTCTGCCACTTTCATGCTGCTCCCCCAGCATGCCACAGCAAAGAAAATGGCACTGGCAACCATGCTGTTATAGAACATCTGCAACATAGTGTTGCTGACACTAAAAGATCTGAGCTTGCATAGGAAATACAGCCTACTTTGACCCTTCTTGTATATGGCCAGCAAGTTCCTGGACCAGTCTAGGTTATTGCTCATATGCACCCCTAGATACTTGTACTCCTTGACGATCTCCACCTCCACACCCCTAATAGACAGGGGAGTGGCTGAAGATTGTGATCTTCTTAAATCAACTATCAGTTCTTTAGTTTTACTGGCGTTGATCTGCAGTTGATTCAGCTCACACCGGTCAACAAAACTGTCCACTACCTTCCTGTATTCCGTCTTGCCTCCATGTCTGGTACTACAAACTATTGCAGAGTCATCAGAGAATTTCTGCAGATGGCAGCCCTCTGTGTTGTAACTAAAATCTGTAGTGTACAGGGTTTGTGGGGTATTGCAGTGGCAGAGTGGTAAGCACTACTACCTCATCCTCCCAGAGTTAAGGGCTTCAAAGACTGGCTTGGATATTATATATAACAAGTTTGCACCTTCTCCATGTATGTGTATGGGCTTTTTTCTAAGTACTTGGTTTTCCACTCATGTGATAAAAATGTGTATTAAGCTAATTAGCATCTTTAAACTGCCCAAATGTAAATGAGTGCTGATAGGATTGGCTAAGGCTCGACATAATTCATTATAAACAGCATTATCTGCTTCTAACTCTAAGATTTAGGATTACTATTTGGTCAATATAATGTGTATTTCATATATTGCACCACTTAAGTTTTTATGTATTTGCATTTTATGTGGATTATTAGCTTCACATAAAACAGTGAAATGTGAACAATCATGATGGGGTTGGATCATAAAAAAACACAACTACCCAGGTTTTGATCAGTATAACTATCATTTAATGGTTTCCCATGAGTAAATCAATGGAAGAAATTATTAAGAAAAAGACTGAGCAGCACATAACAAGAACAAGAGTTCTGGGGGACAGTCAGCATGGGTTCAGATGGGGACGGTCATGTTTTACTAATATGCTGAAATTCTATGAGGAAACAGAAAAAGGATAAGATCAAAGTGGAACATATGACATTGTTTATCTTGATTTTCAGAAAGCATTTGATAAGGTCTAACATGAGGGGCTGGGCTTCAAACTGAAAGAAGTGGGAATTCAGGATGTGGTTTGTAGATGGGTGCAGAACTTGCTAAAACACAGAAGGTAGAAGGTTATGGTGTGAGAAACCTTATCAGAATTGGGCGATGTTAACAATAGAGTCCCTCAGGAGTTAGTGTATTGGTAGTTTTAATATATATAAATGATTTGGATTGGAATATAATGAAAGAAGATAATAATAATAATAATAATAATAATAATAATAATAATAATAGTAAGTTACATTTATTGAGCACCTTTCACAAACCCAAGGTCGCTTTACATACAGAGTAAAAAACAAAAATTACACAGATAACAAAAGTTCGTAGAAGAGGAAAGTTTTCAGTTGAGATTTAAAAGTGCAGAAAGGGGAGCAATCTTGGAGAGACTGAGGAAGAGAGTTCCAGAGTTGAGGGGCTATAGCACTGCAGGACCTGCCTCCAAAGGTGGAGAGCCTGGTGCATGAGACAGTAAGGAAATTACTGCTTGAGGACCTGCGAGAGCAACAAGGAGTGTAAGAAGCTAGTAGCTGAGTGAGGTAGAGGGGGGCAAGGTTATGTAGGGCTTTGAAGGTGAGAAGCAGAATCTTGAATTTAATCCTTGATTGAACCAGTAACCAGTGAAGCCAGGAGAGAACAGTGGAGATGTGAGCAAAACACTTTGTGTGGGTGAGGACTCTAGCTGCGGAGTTCTGAATATACTGTAGCTTCTGTATAGATTTTGCAGAGAGGCCAATGAAGAGGGAATTACAGTAATCAATACAAGACATTATGAAACAATGAACCAGAGTTTGAGCATCATTAAAGGACAGAAATGGACAGAGGCGGGCAATGTTACGGAGATGATGGAATGAAATTTTGGAAGGAGATCTAATGTGTAGCTCAAACTTAAATGATGAATCAAACAAAACACCAAGATTTCTGACAACAGGAGCAGGTTTGATGAGTGTACCATCAACAGAAATAGAGAAATTGGATGCCTTAGAAAGTTGGGATTTTGGACCTACTAGTAACACTACTGTTTTATTGGCATTAAGTATGAGAAAGTTATAAGTGGACTGGCAGATAATTTAGAATCTATTGAATCATTACAGTGGGACTTGGACAGCACACAGACTTGGGTGGATTTTTGGAAGATGAAATTTATTGGAAGTAAATGTAAAATATTGCACATAGGAAGTAAAATTTGTTAGATATGAATATATTTTGAGAGATCTGAAAATTGAAAGTACTGCTTAAAAGAAGGGTTTAGGAGTCGTAATGGGCTCATCACAATCTACGTCTAGAGAGTTTTCAGAATACACTATGAAGGCCAACAGAGTACAAGTCAAAGCAGGTTGGTTTATGTTTAACTTTACAATGCATTAATGAGGTTGAACATGGAGTACTGTGTACAGTTTCGGTCTCCAGTTTATAAAAAAAGACACCACAACACTAGCAAAAGTCCAGAGAAGAGCGACAAGGCAGATTCCAGGACTGCAGAGGATGAGTTATAAGAAAAGATTAAAGGCGTTGAACCTTTTCAGTTTAAGCAAAAGATGACTAAGAAATTATGTAATTGAAATGCTCAAAATTATGAAATAAAGAAGTGTGGTGGATTGAGACTGTTACTTTAAAATGAGTTCAACGAGAACACAGAGACACAGTTGGAAAGTTAAGGATAAATTTCCTCTTCACACAGAGAAGTATAGACACATGAAATAAGTTACCAAACAGAGTGGCAGACGGTAGGGACCTTCAAAGCTAGACTTGATGTTATTTTGGAGGAATTAAGTGGATAGGATTGTCAAGCTTCTTTGAGCTCAATAGCCTGTGTTTGTGACAAATTTTCTAATATACTAAAATAAAATGATTGTGGAGTCAATATGATTTTCAATACAAGACTGGCGCAGTAAGCATCAAGAAACCTACTCCTCCATCAGTACATCATTAGCACTGCAAGCAGTGGTAGGAATTTATGTGTTGGTAGGTCATGGAGACTACAGCAGCTCCTTCCCTAACTATTGTCATTGTGGATATATTCTGATGCTCAAAAGAATGTGCCAGTAAGTACATTACTTTTCCGTTATGAATAATGCAGATTTTTAGTGCTTTCTAAGAATTCAGCTTGAATCATTTTATGCAATTTCAGGCCAATTACTATTAAAAACAAATTAATAATTTCTCATTTTTCAAACTCACTTGTGTAAATGCAATGTTTATATGTCTAGTTAGAAAAAGTCACCTTATATCTGACCTTCTATTAAAGTCAGAATTACTATAAACACTATTAACGGCCTCTTCCAAATGTTGTTATTTGTTAAACACATCAATAAGCAAAGCCCAGTCTAAGACATATTTGCTCATGTTTTTTTTCTTATTTCTACCTCAAAAGACACAAACAAGTGGTATGGCACAAAATTAACAATCTAACAAACCACAAAAGTGGTAAACCATCCCTTTGCATTGTGTTCTGAAGAAAAGTAGAAGACTATGAATTTCTATATATATTTCAGTGGTCTACATAGCTATGTATGTGTTTGCCTTTCACTTGCACACTTGATAAAAACAAATGTAATCTTTTAATTTTTCTTGATAGCAATTTAGGGCTATTGCCCTTTCTAAATTCTAGTTATGTGTCAATAAGCAATGTTCTGAATTGGACTGTGGATGGGTGGAAGGACACTTAAGGACTTCAGGCAAGTGTTGGCATGCCAGTTGGGTCACCCCAATTAACCGGAAATGAATTATTATTAAGGAAAACACCCATTCGATGATGCAAAAATAGCATATGCTACAGAAATAAAGAGCAGCCTTCTCGGCTTTCAGGTTCTAGCAGCTTGGTAGAGCAGGTCTAATCCAGGAGCACCAGTTTAAGATGATTCAGAGAGCCAGAGTAGGTTGCCCTCGCTGAGTGTCTTCTCTCCACTTGAAAGAAGAGATGATACTGTGAACGACCGCACACGTTTTCACCCTGGGGTATTATCACTTACCTCAGATGAACCCAATAGGTAAATCTGTGACATGCATGCGTGACAGGATTTACTGATTCATATGAGTGCTTTCATTATGCTTCTATTTTTCTGTTTTATAGAGATTGCATAATGTGTTTATATTCAGGTTTCTAATAATATTACTAGAACTTTTGTGCAAAGTATATGTGATTGCAATGATTAATTTGTTATTTTTCAATGGGAAGAATGTACTCCTTTCAAACAGTTTTAAACAGGATTAGGCAGTGTGAAACTTTTTCCATGCTTTTACATACTTTGTCAATGATTTATTAATGCCATTTCGTATATGTTATTTTAATAGACTTCACCACATGCTCTAAACAATATTATCGATGCAAAGTCATGTGAATCACCATTTGGATAATTTAATGAGTTGTGGGAAGCAAATTAAGTAAACGTTAACTGTAATGTACCAGTCAGAGATGGGTATCTATTTGATGTGTCTGACTGGGATCACACTGTTGGACAATCACCCTTGGTGTGTTTTCCTTTGTTTACAGCCACAAAATTTTCAAAACTGAATTATGATACAAATGTAAAATCCAGGGCTTCAAAATGATAATACATACTGTATACAATTCAATGCTTGAATATATTTTTGAAAGTCTGAATAGATTATATTTACACAGCTTCTAGCAGCTAAAACAGACCAAAAAAGACACTAAACAAAAGAAAACAAAACATCATTTAAATGTTTTTCTAAATGTTTAACCAGTGAAATTTTTCCATAATGTTTACCCTGAAAAAAAGAATCACTACAGACTTTGATTGTTTTCTATTTAGACTCAAAGCCACATACGTAGTGCACAGTAAATGAAGGACTGAAACTCATTATGATGCCAATACAATGATGCAGGGTATCTGCGACCCCAAAAGAAAAAACAGGCATCTCAAAGCATCTTAAAAATTAATGCATATTTATCTGGCTTAAGATTATCAAGGATTTATGTGTATGCCTTATACTTTTATTTTGTCATGTTATTTCAAAAAATGCTGTAAGAAAAGTATTGAAATAATGATTGCAGAAATTCCAACCACCTGTCTGTCCATTTTTATTTTCTGATTTACAGTACTTTCTGATTTCTGATCAAGTTTACATCTTTATTCGGGAAGTAATGGACATAAACCAAGAACTAACACAGGATGGTATCCCATTTTATTGTAAAACCTACACCCTTACCATCACCAATGGAGAGTTGCCAGTCCAATGTAACAGCATATCTGTATAATGTGAGAAGAGACCTTTTGTGAAAAAGTAGCCTACACAAACACAGCAAGACCATAGAAAGGTCACATTGTGATTATATAACCACTGGGCAATAAACTTTCAGATGATAATGTTACCTGCTGTACTGCCATGTCTCCCAAGTTGCCTAACATGTAAGCATATCCATTACGAAAAAATGCACTTCTAATTATTTTTATTTAGAATAGAGTACACCACTAAGCAAATGTAAACCCTATAAATGCAAATAATGTGCAAAATCTAATTATTAGCAGTCTCAGGCACAAGTCAAGTGTTTTCTAAGCTGTAATTTTCAGGCGTCAATCTAAATATTCATTTTATATACTATTCTAATGGACTTATGTGGTTGGACATAAGTAAAACAAAGGACATGATAATGATGTAACCAGGAGGTGACATATTTGTTTTTTTCCCTCTTAACCAGGTAACATTTGTACAGAAGAAGAGTTTTGACTTTGTCCAAAATGCCACCTTGAAAAAGTCATTTAATCATTATTCATTTTATGTTTATGTTACATTAATGTTTGTTTTTCTCAAGGGCTTTTCTTCTTCATCTGCAATTCAAAGACAAATTGCCAAGTTAATGGAAAATTCTGGATTTGTTCAAAGGCAGTACATCTGGATGTATGTAAGAATCATTGATTCTTGCCTTGTGCCTATCACTGCTGGGACAGGTAAATGACAAGGAAAATATAGTAGGTATATAAAATGGATGGATGTTTGGAGGATTGAGTAATGATATACTAAAATAGTTTCAATTCATTAACATACACCATGTGAGATTCCTTTGAAATAGGCTATGTGCATTTCTGTTTATAACCTTATTATTTATATCACTTGAATCCTAATAACTATTTTAATCCAGGGCACATTTATCCAGCCATTGATTACCTCTCAAATAAAAATATGCATTTGTGTCTCACTAATAACCTTTATGTTTCCTAGCAGGTAAGGTCTAAAGAAGTTCTCAAAATGCAAACAAAATATTATCATAGGCAACAGCACCCCTTTGTACATAGTTTTTAGGATGTGTGCTATGGAATAGATCAACTGTTTATGTTTTCAGTGTACACACAGATTGTATTTTTAAGGTACACAGTATTGCTTACATGTAAATGGATTTTGACCTTCACAAGTATAACAAGATTTTACTACTGTCAATGATAATTAATAGAAGCTTATATGAAGTTTTGAGGAAAAAGTGACACTTTGTTTATTTTGAACCATTTATTTTCATATAAATGTGCTAAAAATGTAGACTAATATTTAAATGTTTTAAACATATTTCAACTTTATTTTTTTTAAATCAGTTATCACCTTGAGTTTATCATATGATGAAAATGAAATCTTTCCAATTAACCTGTGAATGTTTAATTCACTAATTTCAGTTATGTCCCAGTTTTACATGTGGTGTTTTTAACCTTCATCTGGAAACGCAGAGACTGGTGACATTGCTCTGTTTTTCTGTACACAATAGTATGATGTGTTACAGAAGCTTACTTTGATACAGCAGTAATTCTGTGGTTATAGCAACTCTGGATACTGAGCAGTATGGTTTTTAGGGAGACAAACAGGAAGCACACAGTTTGCTTGATCTAGATAACTGGTAACTACTGTAGCTTTAATATGCAGTACAGTCTTGCAGTTAATTACTAATCTTATAGACACACCCTGCCTTAGATCAAATGCTAGAAAGCATTTTTGTTTCTCTCAGAAAATCCACAGCCTCAGTCTGCAAGCCATTAGCTGAGCATGAGGTTTTCCAAATTCTCCCTGCGTAAATTAAAAATAATCTCAGGATTTTTAAAGGAAATAAACTGTTATGTTTAAATTTTAACTGTTTACTTGAATTGAAATTGTATGTATATATCTACAGCATATATGTGCGTGTGTCTATATATGTGAATTTGGTTATGGAAGAGGTTCCTATAAATAATACAGATATTGTGGAATTTAGGGGCTCAGTGTTGTAATAATAGCACAAGATGCTGTTCTTTGATAATCAAACTTTATTTCAGACTCAGAACAAGAGCTTTCAGAGTAGACTAAAAAGTAAAAACAGAATTTCATAATTTGCAAGGTTCTAAAACACTCTCCTGTCTTATAGTCTCATTCTGTAAAACTCATTTAAGTCATCATTGAAACTGCTTTCCACTAACAGGGTATGATAGCTCCGATTATCCGTCAGGACAACCTGAAAAACAAAAGTTCCGGGTGGATATTTTTAAAAATCTAATTTAATGTGAAAGCTGAGACTTCTTGTAGCAGCAGATCCTGCCAAGACCCTTTAAGAACATCACTTTAAAGTGTGTTTGTTTTTCAAACAGGTGGCACACAAAAGACAGATGAAGTCTGTATGCAGATCTCAGAAGGGTCAAGTGGTGAACCCTTTGTACTTTCAGTCAGAGTATATAGATAAAGGTATACAGTGGATTCAGAAAGTATTCAGAGCCCTTCACTGCTTTCATATTTTTGTCATGTTTCAGCTTTGTGCTAAAACCATTTAAATGCTTTTTCCCCCACATCAACCACCACTCAATACCCCAGAATGATGAAGTGAACACAGGATATGCAAATTTATTAAAAATAAAAAACTGAAATATCTCATTGACACAAGTATTCAGACTTTTTGCTCAGTACTTAGTGGAAGCCCCTTTGGCAGTGAATATAGCCTGGAATCTTCTTGGATATGAGGTGGCAAGCTTTTCTACCATTCTTCTCCAAATCCTCTCAAGCTCTATCTACCAGGTTGAATCAGAGACAATCATTGTACAGCTATTTTCAGGTCACTCCAGAGATGTTCAATTGGGTTCAAGTCCAGGCTCTAGCTGGACAACTCAAGGACATTCCCAGAGTTGTCCATAAGCCACTTCTGTGTTCTCTTTACTTTGTGCCTAGGGTCATTGTCATATAGGAAGGTAAATCATTGGGCCATTCTGAAGTCCATAGTGTTCTGAAGCCGATTTCTTTAAGGTTATCCCTGTCTTTCTCGATTCAGTTTTCCCTCAACTTTGTCTATTCTCCCTGTCCCTACTACTGAAAAACAATCCCACAGAATGATTCTACCATCACCATGTCTTACCGCTGGAATGGTATTGCACAGATGATGAGTGGTTTCTGTTTTGCTGCAGATATGCTAATCTTAGTTTAATTAAACCAGAGAATCGTATTCCTCACAGTCTGAGAGTCATTGAGATGCCTTTCTGCAAACCCCAAGAACTGTATCCTTTACTGAGGAGAGGCTTCAAGTGGCCACTCTGTCATTAAGTTCACATTGGTGGAGTGTGGCAGTGATGGTTGACCTTCTTTAAGTTTCTCTCATTTCCACACAAATTGTCTGGTGCTCAGCAAGAGTGACAATTGGGCCCTCTCCTTTGAACTTTCTCCTGTGATTGATCAGTGTGGCTTGGTAGTTGCCTGTAGTAAGCTCGAAAACTTCTTCCTTTTAATAATCTTGAAGACAACAGTGTAGAAGGAAACCTTCAATGCTGCAAGATTTTTTGTAGCCTGTCTCTAAGTTCTGCAAGCAATTTCTTTGACCTGATGACTTAATTGTGGCTCTGAAACATATTGTTAATTGTATTTGACCTAATAGACAGATGTGTGCCTTTCCCAAACCATTGAATTAACCTCTGGTGAACTTTAAACAAGGTACAGAAACATCACAGCAATGATGAATAGCATATCAAAGGTTTTCGATACTTGTATCAATGTGATATTTCACTTATTTTAATACATTTGTAAAACTTTATAAAACCTATTTTTGATTTGACATTCTAGGATATTGACTGTTGCCTGATGATTTAAATGATTTTACGCAGAGCTACAACATAACAAAATATGAAAAAAGTAAAGGGGTCTGAATACTTTCTGAATTCACTGCAGATATACTGTGAAGAAGCCTCTTGAACCCATTAGGTCTAGATTTCTCAATGAATTGCTGTTTATGCTCAGTAACAAGTTATTGTAACAAGCTCTCAGATGGGACTCCTGTCTGATTAAAGATTGACAGTGCACTGCAGAGTCTTTCCTGGAGTCTGTTATTTCAGGTTTCTGCCAAGGGCAATAATTGGAAGGGGCTGCTTCAAGGCCCTGCATGAGCCCTTGCATGTCGGGATTTTCCATCCGTGTCTCCTTATGGCCCTTGTAGTGCATTCTCTGAATTACTTACAGTATATCAGAGAAAAAAGAAAAACAGGTCATTGAATTGTGTCATGAGGTGTTTTCTACACTTCCTCTGATTTTTCACTCTGCCTCCTCATGACAGAGTATGTGTCATGAGAATGTACAGTGTATATACATAATATGACCTTTTTAGACATGTCTAATACTGGGTAGGCCCTTCCCTTGACTCCATATCAGAC
Source organism: Polypterus senegalus (assembly GCF_016835505.1). Classification (NCBI taxonomy): domain Eukaryota; kingdom Metazoa; phylum Chordata; class Cladistia; order Polypteriformes; family Polypteridae; genus Polypterus; species Polypterus senegalus. The sequence goes on along the minus strand of NC_053155.1, from coordinate 113,788,046 downwards.
TAAAGTCTTTAATGCATTGATTCAACAAGTTGCTGGAGGGATTCCTTAAGGATTTTGGTCCTTAGTATCACAAAGTTTCTGTAGATTTTTAGGCACACATTCATGCTCTGTGAACCTCCAATGACTCCTCATCCCAAAGGAGCTGCATTGGGTTGAGATTTGGGGACTACACGGGTCATTGGAATAAACAGAAGATACTGCAATGTTTGTAGATCCAGCTTGGGGTGCTGTTTGCTTTGTAATAATGTGCATTATTCTGCTGGAAGTAGCCATTTGAAGTTGGGTTGACTGTGGTCATAAACAGATGCACAAGGTCAGCAATAGTCCTTACATACACGGTGGCATTCAAAAGACACACAGATGGTATTAAAAGGACTAATATGTGCCATAAAAATTCCCTACACCATTACATTAGCAATAACAACCTGTGCCATTGACACAAGGTAGAATGGATCCACAGATTAATGAAGTTTTCACGAAATTCTAACTCCACCAGCCGCATGTTGAAACAGATTTGTCAGACCAGTTGCCATTTTTCCAATCTTCCATTGTCAAGTTTTAATTTCAGTGATCAAATGTCCACTGTGGCCACATTTTTAGTTATTAGATGACAGGAGGGCTCTGACTCTGCATGGCTTTCTGCTGTGGGATTCCATTCACTTCAAGGTCAGATGTGTTGTGAGTTGCCCATTTCCACACTACTGTTGTAAAGAGCTGTCATTTGAATAATTTTGATTTTTCCTTTAACTTGAGCATATTTGTTTTTACTCCCCTGACATTTCATTAACAAGGTTTTCTTGCCAACAGAACTGATTCTTACTTGAAATTTTTATCATTCCCTGCAAACTCTACAGACAGAACTGTGTGAAAATCTAAGGATGGTAGTAGTTTTTGAGATGCTGAACCCAAGGCAACATCAACAGTTTTAACCATGATCAAAGTCAATAAGTCTTGCCTGTTACATGTGTTGTTTGATATACTGTTAAATCTCTTTACCATTTCCGAACACAGTATATATTAAGTTGCTGCCAAACAGCTGCCTATTGGGAAGACTAGGCTGTTCATGCTTATAATAAAGTAGATGCTGAGTGTGTGGTAGCATCATTAATAAAAGCAGCGTGTCAGATAAGGCAGGTAAAGTTTCAATATCATTCTTTATCTCATTTTTTCATGCTCATGTCCCCAGAATGGAATTAATTGGAGACAGAGATTACGGTAATATGAGAAAGGTGTGGTTCAGCTTTGAAGGAACTTTGAACCTGCATACTTCTCCCTAAATGAGGAAATTAAAGTTCATCATAGTTGTTTTAAGATCCTAACTTCAATTTTTCAAAGAACGTCAAAATAATTAATTCCAGTCAGAATACGGTATTGACATACAAGGAGTTATTATTGGGAGCAAGATGTGACAGGAGGACAGGGAGGTTCTTGGCTGTCTGGTCAATTATTTGGGATAGTAGTTTTAGTTAGAACTATACTATTCAGTGACCCAAATAGGAAATATAAACAGCCAATTTCCACAAGCAATGTTAGGTTTATTGGAATGAAGGACAATAAGAAGGAGGATGAATTGTCAAAAATAGGATATCAAGACTGTAAGTGAAAAGATCAGGTCTGGATATGAGAACAGTAGCCTAATAGTCCACACTGCTTTTTAGAAGTCTAAGTATATGTACATGTTTGGGCTACAGAATGATCATTTTGTGGTTAATTGTTTAACAGTAGTGGTGTGCCTGTGCTGTCCAATGAATTTAAAAATACTGTTTTGTTTAATATATGGTTTCTGCAAGTTTCAATTTATATACACCAACAATGAAAGTAACAATATGCATAAAATATATAAACATAAATATTAATAAAGCATATAAATAATTACATTAAATCATTGTTGATGAAACCCATGTTTTACTAGGTTTTCTTGAGGTGGTCTTGATTGGCATCTGGGGCTACCAGGTTTGTTACATATGGAACTGTCCAGGCTTTTTAAACAGTACTTGAACAAAGAAATGTGACTGTACTTAAATAGCTACAGTATATGTAGTAGAAATGTGTAATAAAAATTCATTTGATTTGTTAGACTCAAATAATGAGGGGGGTTTCTGTAAGATACATCTACACAGTGACACTGAGTGTAGAAATAAGTATTTGTGTTAAGAGAAGAGAAAGACACTATTCCTGAGACTGTGGTCTAACCAGGCCCCAAAATGGGGAAATTGGCATTTTAAAGTTCACAATGCTTTTAAAGTTCCAAAATATCTTAAATGTCTGTTGAGGGAAGGAAAATGTAAAAATCCACAAAAGGAATCTTTATAAATATGAACATTTATTAAAAAATACAAACATATAACAAAAGACTCAAAAGAGCAAACAAGACTTCTTAAAAGACAATCCTAGGTGAATAAATCCAAACATGCAACCCAAAGCCAAAATCCAATAAAAGTAAAAGAAGATCAAAAAACAGTAAATGCACACATAAAAACAGTACTCACAGTTGTCTTCAGTACATTCTAATGTACTACTTCTGAAATCCTTGTCTCTACACCTTAAACAGCCTGAAGTAGATCTCAGGAATTGTGATGTTGTGGTTGTCCTGCCTCTTGGTGTATCACTCACAGAACATAAGAATAGATTCACATTGACAGACAAATAGTACACAATAAATGGAACATAACAGAATCAAAAGAAATAACTAAAGAAGCTTGAAGAATAATGATTTAAAGTTGCAAAACAACAGTGAAGTATGACACTAAACACAAGTCTGGGAATACACCCTGGCTGTAATACAGCTGTGAGTATGGATATAAGTGTGAGTGTGTGTTGAAATGGACTGATTTGGATTTTTTCTTATACCCAGTATCCCTGTTTTATCCATCAGCTCTCAGAACCCTGCAGTGGGAAGAACACTTTATAAAATTGATGGATTTCTCCAGAGGGAGCATCATTTTAGGTACATTCACATAAAATATGAAGGCATCTACTGTCATTTCGAGTCTGTGTGTCTGTCTGTCGGTCTCCTATAAAACAAATCAGTACCAGTGAAATTTTGTACATTCATTCTTCAAAGAAATATGCAAGGGAAAGTTATTTTTTCGTTGTTATATCTTAAATAAAGGATGCTGTACACATTTTTGAAATATCACAAACTCCCATTTAAAAAGCACTGCTGAATGTTTCATGAACCAGCCCAAGGCTTTCAAAGGATGTGCTCTTCTTCAATGGTTTTGACAGGCTGCTACCACCTAATCATCTAGGTCCGCCCAGCCTGTTAAAAGCTTACAGACAGCTGTGTTCCTGCACCACCTGTGATAAGCTGTTTGTCAAAAACCCAGTAATGGGTAGTGAGTGATATTTAAAATATTGTGCCCTACATGGGGAGTCTCAGGACCCTAACCACAGAAACAATTAGACCAAAGACAGCACTGGATACACGCAGAACCCCAAGATGACAGGGAAGCTTCCTGCCAACAGAATCCTCTATTAGCTCCCCCAATGACCCCACCATGGCTGCTCTCAGCTCCCATGCAGCCCAGCGGGTGTGCAAATGTCAGCTACTCCTCAGGGATGCTGCCACCCAGTGTATTGGGGAAACACGGCTCTATGCAAGACAGTCACATCCTATCCCTAAATTGTATTATCCTCTGTACAGGATAAAAGAATAGAGACCATCCTGGTCTGGATGTTCATCTCTCTGCTCTGTCCTTCCATGACTTCCCACTGGGGTAAGGGTACACCATTCATCTTGGCTGTAATGCTATCCAATCTGTATTCTCTATGAGAATATTTTTAAGAAATATTTTTCAAGGATTTCCAACACGTTTTCAAGGGGTCTACTCCATTGGTTTAATTTGGGACTTCTAGGCTCTTTAGAAACTCCTGTACTTTGCACCAGAATTTTAACTGTCTATTTAGTACATCTGTCGAAAATGTTATGTTTAAAACATCTAAATTACAGTTTGCCATAGATCATCCTCATCCAACAACAAACAATCACATCAATTGATGCAGTTTTTACAACACTTGAATTAGGACTTAGCCACCAAAAGCCTGTTTGGGCTTGATTTTTAACTACATTATATTGTAAAATATGGTAATAGCACATATTTTTGATGTATTTTGTCACTATATGTAATTATATCCTGTTATCAGTTTTATTATTAAAGTGACAATAATATTTAATAACCAAAAATGTGACACCATTGCCTTTAATTAGATAAATAAGCAAAAAAAAAGTCAGAATTACCCTAAACTGCCTTAGTCCGGGTGTTTGTAAGAAATGTAATGATTTAATTCATGCAGTAGAAAAAGATTCTGTCATATTTGAAATATAAACATGTGTGCTTTAGTTTAAAAGTAAACATTCTTCATGTAACAGAAATGTGTCATTTGTCACCCTCCAATAGAACATCTGTCATCTTTCACTGACAAAGGTCCATAAAGGCTTTAAACTCAAGTAAAGGATGTAAAATAGCATCATTTTGATAATCACTGAACTTCAGTCCAAAATAATGCCAGCCACACACACACATGCTTATGTTTGAAATTTTCCACTATTAACCTTCTGGGATAGAGGGCTAGGACCATCAGTAAAGAATTAGATATCACAAATATGCTCATTTATGTGATGAGCAACATTGAAATAGCAGAAAATGATGCTCTACATGCATATATTGCTGACCCCCCAGGTTTTCAAAGTTTTGTGAAAAGGAGTAACTTTGACTTCTCGTATCCCATTAGAGTGTTAACCCAAGGGGTCAGTTGATGTGGCATGCACAACTTCAAGTGCTTCTGATTATTTTTGTTGAAGACATCCGTTGGTTTACTCTTTACCATAAGGGTATAATTTCATGCTTAAATTGTGGTCCAAATATGGCCTAAAAATGAGGGGTTTTCTGGTCTAGAGAGCCAAAACTAGACATCAAGATGAGTTGAGCAGTGTATCATACGTATTTGTTTTTCTTGTACCAGTGAGTCAGGTGGCACTAGACAAAAAAGTTGAAGTGACTTGAAAGCACTCATATGTAATTATTATATAAAAATGCTCCTACTTTAAAAACTGTTATCACACCTACATTTTCTAACATGTTTCTTTTTGGTATTCATTTCAAATAATGAAGTGCTTTTACTATTTACTATAAAGCTGTCGATTTTGATAGTCTGATAGAAGATGTCTAAAACTAAAAGGGCGCACATTGGTTACCTGTTCAGCTTCATTGTGGGTAATGTTGAATTTAAAAATGCACTTTTGGAACAAATTTATTCAATGCTGACGTTCATTTCATATCTGAAGCCTTAGGTATGTAGCCTGCTGTGTTTATTGTTTAAGACATGCTATAGTAAATAATAGAGGATTGGAACACGTCATTTCGAAGAATTCCCGTGTGGCACATTATGGGAAAGCTACTGTAGAAACCACGTGGCCGCGTACGCCATTTTGGCTCACACCCTTTTCACTAATTTCTCTCCTTGACCGAAAGTCTCTTGGAGCCAAAATGGCTTCAGATTCCCAGGCGCTGTTTTCGAAAAAAAAACCATTTGGGAGGCTCCGGGCGGTGAGGAGGAAGTGGACCCGCCATTTTCTTGCGAGCCTCCGGTCCATTTAAACCCAGCAGTGGGAGGTGACAGGGAAGACTAGAGGCAGACACAAGGGGAGGAGGGAGAGTAAAGTAAGTGAGTGAGTGAGTGAGTGAGAGAGAGAGAGTGAGTGAGTGAGTGAGTGAAGAAAAGAGAGAGAGAGAGAGAGAGAGAGTGGAAGTGGAAATACAGGGAAGTGGTGAAAGAGAGAGAGGGGACCTACAAACAAATCAAGATACATTCTTTTTATAAGCATACTCATCTGTCAGAAATATTGAAAGCACTGAGACTGTATTCCTATTGCCGTGATTGGACCAGCCACTGAGGATATTTACAGTTGTGTTTTTTGATTTTTTTTTTTTGTTTTGTTTTTTGGCGAGGGGGATGTCATTTTGCTCTGCCCTGAATACAGTCAGTTTTTTCTTACTGGTGATTTCTGCTTGGGGGGGGAGAGGGGGGGAAAGCTGTCCGAATAGAACCGTTGGACCCCCCCAGTGGAATCTTGAAAATATTGAGAAAAAAAAGACATTCCATATTTAATCCCCATTATTTAAAAGACGAAGATGTCTGGCCAAAGCATTACAGACAGGATAACCGCAGCTCAACACAGTGTTACCGGGTCTGCTGTCTCCAAAACTGTGTGCAAGGCCACCACACACGAAATCATGGGACCTAAAAAGAAACACTTGGATTGTAAGTAACCTCCTTTTATTTATGTATTTATTTACCTTCTGCTTATTATTATTTGTGAACGGAGCTGACTGACCGGCCTCACGAGTAAACGCTGCTTGGAGCGCTGAAGTGACTTAATATCGGTGGTTCGGACTGGGAAGTATCGGAGGCCCACGTCGGAACCTTGGAGCTGATCGTTGAGCCCACAATCGGCGGTGATTCTCGCGATTTCTGGTCTACTTCGAGAGCTTACGATGTGTATTTACAATGATGGTTGTAACAATTAAACGAGATTGACCTGTGTTTAGATGTTTTAGCATCGGTCTAATACCTGGCCATTTCAGCATTCCAGATTCTTCAAGCTTCTGCCAAAACATAAATGTCAAAACTCTATTTAATGTGTCAGAAAGTACCTTCTATTGTGGACGTGCTATTTTGCATTTTAGCTCTGTGCCAATAACTAAGTTCCCTGGTTACAAAATGCCTTAATGAAAGTGTGTTTCACTTTGCATGAATAACCTTTGATCGTACCCGTGTGTACTTGCTTTGTAATATTTGGCAACGTTAGCGTTCTAAAAAGGAAAGAAATCCCCTAATATAAATGATGTTGGTTTTCCTGGATTTATTCCACGGTGGAACGCACCTTTTTTTACCTCGCCTCTGTCTGATCTGTTGATTTTTGCAAGTCACCCACCCATCTACTTGTGACCCTTGATTGTGGTGGCTTCAGATAAACCGAGCCGAGTTTTGACAGGTCTCGACTTTAGGAAGTTCTTTTAATCCATTTCACTTTCTCTCCAGCGCCCAGCACGCTCTAAACATTCACAGAGGTTAATTGAGTGCAGTGCTTTTGTGGAGGGTCTGCAAAGTTTATGCCAAAATTACTGGCAGTTGTGACATTTATTAGTTCATATCTAAGGACTTGAGTGGGTCAGTATTTTTATTTTTGTAGTGTGTACTCAGGACTTTAAAAGCATATTTCGTTTTGATGGTGTGTGGCTGTCAAAAGCCCTTTTTAGTGACTCCAGGTATCTGTCAGTTGTACTTTTTTCTTTTTCCTTTTTTAAAGTTTATTTTATTTTGAATCCTATTCTTGGCATACAACTTTGTGTTGTAATCCATGTTTTTTTTTAAATGAACAATAACTGAATAATTGATGAGTAATATGATTAAGTTTGATACCTACATTTTTAGCCTTTGCTTGAAATAAATCCAAAATATGAAAAATATCTTTTAATATAAATTCAGTCTGATGTAGATAGTTTGTTTAGGGCAGGATTTTAATTTTAACTGTAACATATGTAGACCTGTATACATTGTATCCTTTTGGTTTTTAAAACTGTTTTGTATTACTGTATGATGTATTTTAGTAACAGTGTTCGTGAACTTCATACTGTTGCTGAGAGAGTAGAGTCATTGTGACTGAAGATACTGGTTTTTGTTTTTCTTTTTTTCACTGTATTTCAGGTCTTGGTCACTGTAGATTGTTGCAAAGTTCTATTCATAATGCCATATTCCTAAACCCATTTAATTAATTTCTAGTCTGGTTATATGTATGGTTTTAAATATATTTTAGTAGAGTTCATTAAACTTACTGTGTATGAGAGTACCATTATGTATCAAATGATTGTTTAGATGCAGTCACTTTGAATTGAGACTTTCATGGATTCAAAACGTTCTGGAAAAATTAAGTTATATTGGGAGTATGGTTAAGAATAGTTTCAATAATATGTAGAAGTAAATAGAAATCCATCCATTATTTAACACAGGAAAACTGTTGTAGATTAGAGTTAATAGAATCATTTGAAAAGCAAACATGATAGTTAATAAGAACAACATTTAAAAAGTAGTTCAAATAATGGGTCAATTTTCAAAATTTCGTTTCTGACTTCACTTATCTTGGAATCACCCAGGGCTGGCCCAGTCCTACTACAGCTCCTGGTGTTCTCTGTGTTATGCAATTCAAGATTGACAGACACGGTGCCATTCCTTTACAGATTCCACTCACATGGATATAATTTTGAACTGCCAGCCAGCCTAATGTGTATCTTTTGTCGTGCATGCATTTATGTGGTGGAAAATGTATGCTGTACACATATGGAAGAACATGCACATTCCACGCTGATAACACCCAGGCCTAAGCTTCAAACCCAACACCCTGAATGGCTGAGGCAACCGGTCTAGCCACTGTGTCACGGTGCCCCCCCATATAATACTTGTTAAATAAACGTTTTAGTGTGAATGTGTATACAGGGTGTAAAAGGAAACATATAGGAACTTTCTAAGTTTCTTAATAGTTCTGAAGAAAATTTATAAAAACATTCAGATAAGAGTTCATTTTCATCATTACTCTGTTAGTGCTTCAAACAATACAAAATGCATATTCAGTAAAAAATATATTTTTAGTTTTGTGTTTTAATTAAATTTGTCAAACAACTTAATTCTCTGTGCAGTGAAAAAATGAAAATATAGAGCTGTTCACCTTTTTTTATTAAATTTAAGTTAATATAACTTAAAATAATCATGTTTGTTGGTATGATATATTTTCTATTTACCTTGACATAATTCTCTTAGATGTCACATTAACACAATTAAATCAAGTTGAAAAAAAAATATTGAATTAAGCTGATTTTAAGTTTTATGTACGTGACTATCTTATATTTCCATAAGGATATATCCCTTATGTTACATTGTGGTCCCAGGGAGTTACAATATTCCGAAAAAATTAATTGAATTAATTTTTTGAGTTTTGTGTAGTTGTAGAAGCTGCTTTATAATAGGTTTTTTGCTTGTACACTGCCAAATTTCTTGTTGCCTGTAGACTGCCAAATTTGTTGCCCACCCTACATCACAAAAGCATCTTTTTCTTTGCCTCATACGTTTACTTAAAAAAAAAAGTAAAACAATACAGCACTATGTTTTATTGACATAAGTCATTCTGGTTTGGTATAATTAACAGAACATGAAAACATTTAATGTATTTTACAAAATATATTATGTTGCTTCCGCATCAATGATTTTGTTAAGCCTAATAAAGTAATTTTTTATTAAAACAATTTTATTATATGCATTCAATGTACTTTTTTAAATCTAACATTTAAGCCTATCACAATCATCAAATGTTAGTTGACAATTAAATGTCATACACATAATTGCAATTTATGATTTTAGTTGTCTTTTTCTGCCCATTTTATAACACTATTTATAGAGTAAGCCTAATAATAGTTTAATAATACACATACACCTTATGAAGAAGAGCTACGTATTGACATTGAACTTTGGAACATATAAGTAAAATTGCATTTTTGTTTGCCTTTTAGGCTTTGTAAACATATATTGTAGCAGATATGACATGAAAAATAACCAAGGTACCATAATCAAAATAAATAATGCACTGTGGCCAAAATGGGCCATATCCCTGTCATCCAAAACCATAGTTAATCCTGAGAGCAATATCCCTGGGGTCACAATGTTGCTAGCCATACTGAACATTTTCTTAGAGGCAGTACTTGATGCACAAATTCACATGTATTTTCTTGTTAACTTTGCGATTATAGGGAATCTTGCTTACTTTTTAAAATAACGAGTAATGTAAATCAGTACGTGTTTTCTTGAGTAAAAACGCCTGCATTACTTAAACAAACAAACAACTGATATGCATTCTGGTATTACTACAGAAAATTATTCACACCTCTTTAAAAAAACAAAAAAAAAACACATTATTTTGTCACCTGCTATAAGAGTAAAGCCTATTTTATACTTTAGCGTGAAGCCTGAGCGAGGTCAGTGACCAAAACCATACTTGTGGCAGCCCATTTGATCTGCACGTTTATATTGTGCTAATCAGCAGGTGTGACTGTTTGGCCAATGTCACAGTAGATGAAGTGAGACTCTTCTGATAGGAAGAGTAGTTGTGCCTCTTGTTATTGGCTTGAAGAAGAAAAAGAGAAGGTGGAGTGTCAGGCCCATTAACCAAACGTGGTAAATTGATGAGATATATAATGTTCTTGTGAAGAGATGCACATCAAATATTTTTGCATGCTCATCTAGCTCTTTGATGACTAGTGGGATTAAATTTAGCCCAACATTCATCATTCTGACACCCACATAACCAGTCTCCCCTCAAAATTCACCACGTTGGAAAACCCAGAGCGTGAATGGCGAAATGTCGCCGCATCTGATGTCATTTTTGTCAAGAAGGTCTCATGACCAGTGTGGATGCCTTAAGTGAAAAAATCTTGAACAGAAGTTATAAGTATACATATACTCCAACATGTACTGAGGGCTAAATTTAATCTGGTTTCAATAAGGTTCTTGGGGTTATGCTAGCCTGTGAAATGTGCAGTTTTTCATATTAAAGAAGAAAGGGTAATGCAAAGACACAGTTTGTAACACGTTACATTTTTATAATAAGTAACATATTTAGATACTTTTTTGCAAGTAACAAGTAATGTAACAAAGTGATTTTTAAAAGTAACATTCCCCAACACTGGATGTCATTAAACAAGCACTGGTCAAATGCAACATGGTGGAAAATAATGTGAAAATAATGATGGAAATGCAACATTTCCCTGTCATAATACAGATGAATGAAAACGATTCTAACGATTATGCAAAAAAAATCTCAGTTGGCTCAAATAATTGCAATCATGGTATTATGTAATAATTGAGATGGGCCTAAAAAATTACACTATTTTTTTCCAATGTGTTTGTTTAGATCAGTGGTTCTAAAATTCAATCCTGGGGATGCAGTGTAGTTGCAGGTTTTAGTTCCAACCAGATTCATAATCGGTTATAAAACTGATCTGTAAAACTGAGCTACCCTCCCTGACAAGGTTGGGGACTTAGCAGTATGGGAGGAGCTTGGAGTAGACTTGCTCTTTCACTGGATTAGGAGGAGCAGATTGAGGTGGTTTTGGCATATAGTTAGCATGTCATATAGGCACCTTGATACAGTAGTTGTACAAGGCATGGCACACTGGTAAGATTTAAGGGAATTACAGTATATATTTTTAAAGATGCTTGCGGTAGGGAAGTCTGATCAGTACCAGGAAAAAAAGACAATCATGACATTTTAAATCGCCTTCTGTATAAGGATATCTGAAACAGACTTTCATATATAACTTTTACAGATAGATGTAGTAGAAGTAAATTTGTTTAATAAAAGTATGTATTTTCTAAGTGTAACTTTCAGTGACTTTTAGTTGTAGATTATATATTTTTTAATATTGTAAGCAGGTTGATTTCTTGGAACCCATAGGATATGGTTTTAATACTGTATATTTGTGTATTTGTGAGAGTGTTGGCACCCACACACAGATGGACTTCTTTCAGGTACACTGATAAAAGAAGTTGAATCTTTGTTTCTTGTTTTTAAATGAGTCCATTCTAAATCTGTGAACAGAAGAACATCAACAAGCATTTCTTACAATTCCATGTTTCTATAAGTACACATTAAAGCTTTTTCAATAAAGTATTACAATCCCTTCATAAAATATCCCAACCTACAACAATGACCAGATACTTTAACATGTAAGTGTCATAAATGCCAGACTCGTTGTTTTCTTTCTTTCTTTTGACATAGTTAATTGTTAGGGTGTTGAACCTATGGAGTTGGAATTGGGAATTTAAAAAAAAAAAAGTAATGGAAGTCATTGTTAGGTCAAGGTAAGCTGTGGAATAGAACAAACTTATGGCAGTTGAGACTGCTGCTGGCATAATTGCTTAATGTGTACCTTATGTATTATAGTGATTGTGGCTTTGCTTGATCAATAAATAATTAATTAGTGTTGTATCTGCTGGAAATAAAAAATAATGTCTACTCCAGAAATATATACATAGTAGATTTCCAGTTATTTTATGTTTTTATGTACCGCTAAAACTGAACTTGAGATTGTATTTAGCCACTGGTATAGTACTCCATGGTTGAACTAAAGAGTAAGTTGAATTAGTAAAGGAGTTAAGTTCATTTTTAGATTTGCTTATTTAAAAGAGAATTATCGGCAATAATTCCATGGATATTTTTTATAGAGCTTAAAGCATAGGGATTTTATAGCTCTTAAGTAAGGGTACTTTGAATAGTGGTTACTTCATGGGTGAGATGGTAGATTGATCCCCAAATAACTGTCATCATGGCCACATTAATTATATTCCCAGAAGGAAGTATTGAACCTCAGCCTTCCTTGAATCAAAATGTCCTACTAAAATTTAACTTATGTTATTTATCAAGTAAAACATAAGGTTAACTCAGGGATTCAGTTTTTTTATGGTTTATGCTATTGTCTTGCCTTTCAAATCATTTATTAAACACTTGTGCCATATAGATGGTAGCATTGTCCTCCTGAACATTACCACTGTTTGTTATGTTTATTGGTATTAATCAGCCTTTCTAAAGGAATCTGTGAACCTAGACCATACCAAGGATATTTAAAAAAAAAAAATAATAAAAAAATAAAAAAAAACTCCTTAATGGAGCTACCAGTGCACAATGTAGTAAATGAGGATTTTGGCCTGTAGGGTATTGTTGCTGAGTGACCCACTTGTACTTGTCTGCTTACTGAGAAAAAGATGCAAAAGAACTCATGTGACCAAATGTCTTTTCTTTTTTCTTCTACAGTTTCTGCTCTTTAGATTACTTTACCAAAAAATGCCATCTTTGATATGATAGAGTTTAGGAACCTGAAGCTGACCATAATGTCCCTGTCCGTGATTATTTTCAGTGAATGACTGTTAAATAAACATTTCCTCTGGATTGCTTGTATCTGAAATCAATACATAAGCTTCAAGGCTGTTAAGTTTGTCTTTTCCACTACAGATGCCTCTGGCCGTGGATATGCTTCTGTTTGACTTTTATGTCAGCATCATTTTAGACACTTTTTAGTGTAAAACGCCAGGAGTTCAGCACTCTTCATCACTGAAGTTTCTGCAAAATGTGCTTCAACAATTTGCCCTTTCTGCCATAGACAGCAGTGGGAGAAGCTGAGATACTGAGTCTACTAGATGTTTTAAGGGCCAGTTTATATTTCATGCTCAGCATTTGATGAGTCCTCAGAAATTAATGGAATGTGTGCATTAGTTGCAGTACCAGAGAAAATATAGGTGGCATGTGTGTGCAAGTTTTGGTACATGACATCAGCATCGTTGTTTACCGTCAACATGTGATGGCAGGCTTGCAGCTCCAACAGGATCAATCTGTGTGCTTTCATGGTTGATGAATGGTTGGATGCGGTTAAGCAAATCGCCAGACTTAAAACGCTGATGTGAATTTATTCATGGTGCTTTTCATCTTCTATTTCTCATATAGGAAATAAAAGTGTTGCATACTGTCTTGACAATGTGTGCCTTTTTTTTTTTTTTTTACCTTTGCAATTGCATCAGAATGCAAATAATTTTTATTTTTTAATATCTATTTCCCTCAACTCATAACATAACGAAGCTGGACATTGTTTTCTCCCCATGATGGTTTCTTGCACTGACACCTGCTGGAATCCTCCAAATTTACTTAAAGTATGCATGCAGTTATAGACAATACTCTGCGTGCATAGCAGCAGCCTCCTCAAGCTCATGTGTCGCGTAGTGTTAAGTATATCCCCAGCCTTAAATATCATCATTCTTGGAGGGATGTTACAGTAATTGCTTAAATATTTCAATGACTACACCTGTATAGCAGCCACTGGTTTCAACATTAATTATATCCGTCACTTTCTGAAATGTTTTCTTTTGACATACTGTACATACAAACTAATAAAACATAGTTCCATGTGAAGTGTTTTGTATTTTCTTGTTAATTATTTATTTTAATTAGTTGAATAATGGGCAGCATGGTGGTGCAGTGGTAGCGCTGCTGCCTCGCAGTTAGGAGACCCGGGTTCGCTTCCCCGGTCCTCCCTACGTGGAGTTTGCATGTTCTCCCCATGTCTGCGTGGGTTTCCTCCGGGTGCTCTGGTTTCCTCCCACAGTCCAAAGACATGCAGGTTAGATCCTAAATTGTCCCTAGTGTATGCTTGCTGTGTATATGTGTGCGCGCCTTGTGGTGGGCTGGCGCCCTGCATGGGGTTTGTTTTCTGCCTTGCGCCCTGTGTTGGCTGGGATTGGCTCCAGCAGACCCCCATGACCCTGTAGTTAGGATAGAGCAGGTTGGATAATGGATGGATGGATAGTTGAATAACTTAGACTTGTTTGTAACTGCATAGACCACAAAAAAGCTGCTTTTCTAATGTTTTATGCTGCATTCTAGTCTGGACAGGAGGATATTTTTGCTTCTGTGTAAAGTCAGCTTTGAACCTGAAACTTGCCCACCTGTTGTTAGTTGTCTGACTCTACCTCAGATGATGTGTGTTGAAATAGAAATGTAGTTCTGATTTGTATTAAAGATTTGTGATACATTCATATTTCTATGATTAATTTGAGAATCCATAAATTGCTTAAGCTGTAAAACAAGTTATTCTGTTTTGAAAGTTCCTAGTAGCACAAGCTAGTCCACTCCTTTGAACTGGAAACTATCAGGAATCACAGTCTCTTAAATTATGCACCTTGAAAAGAAGTGATGAAAAATCTAGGGATATTTGTTATACAAGGACAGGATCGGAGATGGCAGACTCTTTCCCAAGCATATGTTCTCAGATTTTGTTCACAGATTTTTCTTGTGGAGGACTGATTGAGGTTCAGTGATGGAGGTTTGTTGAGCAGTGCAGCTTGTTGTCTAGCCATATGTTTTTTTTTTTTTTATTTAAATTTAGACATCTTTCTTGCTAAATTAGTGTTGTCCTGTTTATTTCTTGATTATATCAGTCTTGCTGCTAGTTTTAACTAGTATTTGTTTTATGAATGAAGATGACTCTGTTTTGGTTCTAATTGTAAATTTTGTGATTTTATTTATTTATTTGTTTGTTTATTTATTGGTGTTTAAAAAAGCATGCTGAATCGGAACTGTTACTTCTGTGTCATTTCCAGGTGGTTTGAGATGTGCATCTCTCTCTGCTTTATTATTATTATTCATTATTTAGGTAACAAATAAGAAAGCAAAATCTATCGAAAAAATGAAAAGAGTATTGCACATAAAGTATGTTTCTGATTACATGACAATGCATTAATGGCAGCTGAAAAATATTACTTCATTTAAAACCAGTGATGGCTTTATGAAGATACTTTTCGGTAGCAGGGACCAGAGTACTCATGAGGATATAGGGAGCTGTGAATATAACCAAATATGGGCAAATCCTTAAGAATGTTGCACATGACAGTTGATGTACATGACAGTTTGCATGCCAGTAGGGTACCATCTCATTAAAGTCATAAAAATGATGGAATCGCTTTGGAAGAAGTACAGTTAGGTCCATGAATATTTGGACAGAGACAACTTTTTTCTAATTTTGGTTCTGTACATTACCACAATGAATTTTAAATGAAACAACTCAGAAGTATTGAAACATGAAGTGCAGACTTTCAGCTTTAATTCAGTGGGTTGAGCAAAAAGATTGCATAAACTAAAGGCAACTAAAGCATTTTTTTAACACAATCCCTTCATTTCAGGGGCTCAAAAGTAATTGGACAATTGACTTAAAGGCTATTTCATGGGCAGGTGTGGGCAAGTCCGTCGTTACGTCATTATCAATTAAGCAAATGAAAGGCCTGGAGTTGATTTGAGGTGTGGTGCTTGCATGAGGAAGATTTTGCTGTGAACAGACAATATGCAGTCAAAGGAGCTCTCTATGCAGGTGAAAGAAGCCATCCTTAAGCTGTGAAAACAGAAAAAAAACCCATCTGAGAATTTGCTACAATATTACGAGTGGCAAAATATACAGTTTGGTACATCCTGAGAAAGAATGCAGGCACTGGTGAACTCAGCAACGCAAAAAGACCTGGATGTCCACTGAAGACAACAGTGGTGGATGATCGCAGAATCATTTCCATGGTGAAGAGAAACCCCTTCACAACAGCCAACCTAGTGAACAACACTCTCCAGGGGGTAGGCGTATCGATATCCAAGTCTACCATAAAAAGAAGACTGCATGAAAGTAAATACAGAGGGTGCACTGCAAGGTGCAAGCCACTCATAAGCCTCAAGAATAGAAAGGTTAGATTGGACTTTGCTAAAGAACATCTGAAAAAGCCAGCACAGTTCTGGAAAAACATTCTTTGGACAGATGAAACCAAGATCAACCTCTACCAGAATGATGGCAAGAAAAAAGTATGGAGAAGGCATGGAACAGCTCATTATCCAAAGCATACCACATCATCTGTAAAACACGGTGGAGGCAGTGTGATGGCTTGGGCGTGCATGGCTGCCAGTGGCACTGGGACACTAGTGTTTATTGATGATGTGACACAGGACAGAAGGAGCTGAATGAATTCTGAGGTGTTCAGAGACATACTGTCTGCTCAAATCCAGCTAAATGCAGTCAAATTGATTGGGCGTTTCATGATACAGATGGACAATGACCCAAAACATACAGCCAAAGCAACCCAGGAGTTTATTAAAGCAAAGAAGTGGAAAATTCTTGAATGGCCAAGTCAGTCACCTGATCTTAACCCAATTGAGCATGCATTTCACTTGTTGAAGACTAAACTTCGGACAGAAAGGCCCACAAACAAACAACAACTGAAAGCTGCTGCAGTAAAGGCCTGGCAGAGCATTAAAAAGGAGGAAACCCAGCATTTGGTGATGTCCATGAGTTCAAGACTTCAGGCTGTCATTGCCAGCAAAGGGTTTTCAACCAAGTATTAGAAATGAACATTTTATTTCCAGTTATTTCATTTGTCCAATTACCTTTGAGCCCCTGAAATAAAGGGTTTGTGTTTTAAAAAAATGCTTTAGTTGCCTCACATTTTTATGTAATCTTTTTGTTCAACTCACTGAATTAAAGCTGAAAGTCTGCACTTCAACTGCATCTGAGTTGTTTCGTTTAAAAATAATTGAGGGAATGTACAGAATCAAAGTTAGAAAAAAGCTGTCTCTGTCCAAATATTTATGGACTGTATGTGGGTATGTTTTATCTTGGTATAGTAATATATATTACTCTACTTTCCCCTATTGTATTATTAATATGTAGCCTTAAAATGCCTAATCTCACAGACTTACCACTGTATATAACTTATCCCCACCTTCCCTTCTATATCTATAACCTCAGGCAATTAGATGTAGTAAAAAGACAAGCAGGAGTTAAGTTACACATAAAATAATGTATTACTGATAATATTCATAAATAATAACAAAATGCAAAGTACATTTGAATATTGGCAACCATACAACCTGATAAAATGGTGATGTGTAATTCAGGTGGCACACAGACTTGCAGTTACAGTTAAGGCATCGTTGGTACTCAGCTTTCAGCCACATGTCTGTTCAATATGGCTGCTGAGCTGTGCTCTTCATTGTGTTGTCTTCATCATCACAGGTTAGCAAGAGAGATGCTTCTTCATCATATGTGGGTCAGAGAGAGAGAATGTGGTTGAGCAAGTACATTTATAGATGTTCTCTCCAATTCCTAGAACCAATAGGACATCATGGTACTTAAAGGCCTCTGAGACAAGCCAATTCCAAACAGCCATATCTCAGACCAATGGGAGAAATAGTACATTTTAACACCTCAACCCCCAAGACCATATGTTAAGCTAACCTGGCTTTGTGTGGGGATCAAACTGGTTTAAGACACATCCCCCAAATCCTGTCATAAAATTACAAAGAGACAGTCGTAAAAGGGGTGGGGAAGGCAAACATGAATACCTCTCACCACTTGGTTTGCCTAAATTATAAATAAAGACATACAAAACATTTATCAAGTTATATGCAAAATCCACATCACAACACTCCACCCGATGAATGTTTTGTACAATGTCTTTATAAACAATGTCTTTAAATTGTTTAAGAGTCTGATGCATAACTTGTGCATTGATTGGCAGTATTTGCTCTCCCAGTGTTAAAAGTTGTCCGTGACCATTTGTCCATTACATATCTTCTTTATTTCAAAGACAATCTGAAGAACTTGGAAGCGCTCCTGATGACTTGTATCTGCTCCAGCTTGCTCAACTCTTTCTGCAGTCTCATATGTCATCAGATCTGGTGGTTCAAAATGAGACAAGCCCACACCTTCCACTAAACTAGCCCACTACAATTTAGTCTATTGTGTGAATTTTTAATCTGTACTTGTTCTCTGTCTAACTGCTAATTAGACCCCTGTCCCAAACTATCTGTTTAAGCATATGCAGCTGTACAATTAACATCAAAATTTGAAAGGTAACATGCCACAGGTGCCAGTACAACCACTTCTGCCCAAGTGACAGCACATGTGCCACTGCATAAACTGTTCACAAACCAACATTTGTGGCCCCTCTGCACACATTTGGGGTTGACTTAGTTGCCTCTTGTGCTTTCCTACCCATGGTGCAACTCTTGACTGCCATCAGCCTTTACCAGTATAGGCTGGCATCACCACCATGAGACATCAAAGCTATGCAACTCTCATCATTCCCCGTAGGCCACCCCTAGAGTTGTTTGCTCACCATATGCATACTCATTGTGCTAAACACCTCAGGTTCAGAATTGGCCCACTGGTCCTGTGCCTGTACCACAGCCGACAATCTCAGCAGGGCTTCCGTATTTTCCCAATTAGACTATACCTAAACATCGGAGCCCATATGTCTTGCAAATGTATCAGCTGCACCTGCTTTCCTGAAAAGTTCACCAATTTTCTTAGTATACATTTTCCTTAATATTATTAATTATATTAATTATCCCACTTAATTAATTAATACCCAGAATGTATACTTTATGAGCCCAAAATTAATCCCCTTATTTTGGCATTCCTAACTGGTTTGTTCAGTTTCCACCCCTTGGAATATAAATTTGCTGCAGTAATGAACAAACCTTTCCTTTTAAACTATAGCTATTGTGACTAGTCCCTATTATTGCATGACTTGTGGACTTGTTACTCACTTAAACCCCAGTAAGTGTCTTTTCTTGCTGTCTCTTCAGTTCTTCTTCATGTCTTTGTCTTTAGTCTTTGCTTTTGTCTTGTGTCTTTTCCTCTTTCTTTTTCATTCTGCTATGTAGGCAGGTCTGCAAAATGGAAGGTGACAAAGCAGTTTCTGTCCATCTCATTTTCTTGGTTGTCGACCTGGTGCCAAAACTCAAACTTTGCTTCCAGGCATTCATTGGAACAGCTTGGCACTAGTGCCACGCCACTCCAATGTGCCAATGGTAACCCGATCTCCTGCATGGATTTTACTCTGCTAATTGCCTTCACTATTTATTACCTGCACCAAACCAAAGTCCATAAAAACCTTACAATAGAAGTAGCACTATTGCAAAGGCCAGAAAATTGAAACAGAAATAACTGTTTTCCATTTCCTGTCTTCCTGCGCTACCCTTCTATTTTTTTTCATTGCCTGTGTGTCCTTTTTTTATTGTATGGTAACTACTACCTGAAAGTGTGGGCTGAAACCTCTCCAGAACCCAAGTTCTAAATCCAGCATTTCTGCTAAAACTGACCTGTGTTCTTTACTAAAGACCAGCTCACTTTTCTCCATTTTATTGCATGGAGAGTCATAGGCTGTCTTTTTGAACAACTGGTCAGTCAGGTTTCAATTACTGAACCTAAGTGTGTGTGCTTTTTAATTACTGCTGGCCCTAGCACAGCTGTTAGGACCTCACACCCCTGTGCATTCCTGGCTTGCTGCTGAGCTTCCTGCTGCACCATCCCCATCCTTTGTTCTTTGGCTTGTCCTGTTTCATTCAAACCAACTCCTAAACTGGTGCACTTTCTTTCCAACTCAGCCATTCTTGCACTAGCACATTCAGACCTTTCACACACAAGCACTTGAATTCCTTTCATTTCCATTGTTCTTTGTTTAATTCCACACTTTCTTTACTCAGTACCAATATGCCAATATCCAGTTCATGCCCTCTAGTCAACAATTGCCATTCACACTCACCAGCTCCTCTGCCTTCTATCTGATCTCTTTGTCCTAAATCAAATTTCAATGCAGCACTGGTTACCTTTCCTAACAGTGGTGAAATATCTATCAGTGTAGCATGCTCTTTAAATACTGGACAGGCCTCAGAATTACTTGGAGATTGTGGTGCAGTGGAGAATAAAGGAAGAAAACACCCTTGCTGTTTTCCCTTCCTTTCATCTCTCTCCTTTTCCTCACACTCACATTCCCACTCTTTATCTGAGCACTCATCTGTCTCATGTAAGTCACCCACCCATGTTTTAGGGTTCCAGTCCGATCTGGTTACTATTGCCCTAACTTTCACCGTGGGTGGTTTACATTTCTTTTTTCCACTTCTTTCACTGCTTTCTACTTTAGCAGTGGGTGTTCTACATGCTAACACTTCACAATTATCACACCAACTGTTACATCTTTCAAAACTCTCACTCAACATTCCACAACTTTCACTTTCATTCACTTTGCTATTTTCTTCCTTATCATGATCTTCCTTATTACCAATAATACAAGCTAGTAAACCTCTTATAACAGCAGCTGTCTTCTTTAAACCTGATCTCTGTTTTCTTGCTTTTAATCCTTCCAGCCCCCTTCCATTTTGTGGCACACTCAGCTCAGCTTCTGCTTTCTCTACCTGAACTACAGGTTTCCTAGCTTTAGCCTGCTTCCTCTGCCACTCCACTGGAAGATGGCTGACTTTAAAATGAACTTAGGCATTTCTAAGTCTACAATTTACTCTAATACAATTTGCCAAATTCGTTATGGGTTGGCCTACTTTTGCCCCTGTAAGCAAACATACACATACATACACAAAGATCCTAAACGAATAAGTACTGTATGAATGACGAATGCATGTCCCATCACTCCCTAGCACTTTAACCACTTAAATGCCGTATGAATGACGCATGCATCTTTCACCACTCCCTAGCACTTTAATTAGGGACTCACTACCACCAGCACTAACAAACATGCGGGTGTCCTTGTGACACACATGAAGTCTCTACACTTTGTTGGTTATATTCCATTCAGCAACCAAACAATGTTTTACTTCCACCGCATTTGTACACTGGGTGCCCTAAAATTCACATACATAAACAAACACATACATCAAAACAGTATTTGCAAACAGGGTGCAAAACTTGGTTACCCCAAAATCCTGCCGACTACGCCAATTGTTTTATCTTGGTAGAGTAATATATATTGCTCTACTTTCCCCTCTTGTATTATTAATATGTAGCCTTAAAATGCCTAATCTCACAGACTTACCACTGTATATAACTTATCCCCACCTTCCCTTCTATATCTATAACCTCAGGCAATTAGATGTAGTAAAAGACAAGCAGGAGTTAAGTTGCACATAAAATAATGTATTACTGATAATATTCATAAATAATAACAAAATGCAAAGTACATTTGAATATTGGCAACCATACAACCTGATAAAATGGTGATGTGTAATTCAGGTGGCACACAGACTTGCAGTTACAGTTAAGGCATCGTTGGTGCTCAGCTTTCAGCCACATGTCTGTTCAATATGGCTGCTGAGCTGTGCTCTTCATTGTGTTGTCTTCATCATCATCACAAGTTAGCAAGAGAGATGCTTCTTCATCATATGTGGGTCAGAGAGAGAGAATGTGGTTGAGCAAGTACATTTATAGATGTTCTCTCCAATTCCTAGAACCAATAGGACATCATGGTACTTAAAGGCCCCTGAGACAAGCCAATTCCAAACAGCCATATCTCAGACCAATAGGAGAAATAGTACATTTAACACCTCAACCCCCCAAGACCATATGTTAAGCTAACCTGGCTTTGTGTGGGGGAAAACTGGTTTAAGACATCCCCCCCAAATCCTGTCATAAAATTACAAAGAGACAGTTGTAAAAAGGGGTGGGGGGAAGGCAAACATGAATACCTCTCACCACTTGGTTTGCCTAAATTATAAATAAAGGCATACAAAACATTTATCAAGTTATATGCAAAATCCCACATCACAACAGGGTATCACTGATTTTCACCTTAGACTTAATATTGAACCCTTTCAAAAATACAGGGAAAGGTATGAAATTTGTGTTTCACCAACATTCCACATTTAACTTCACATAGTGTAGGCAACACGAAGCAACAGTAGATTAAAATCCTCAAGTTCATATATGCAAGGCTGATACAAAAAGATAAATCCAAGCAGAAACACTGCATTGTAAAGATAATTATTACCTTATGACCCTTTTAAAAATTGAGATAAATGTCTGAGATAAATCAATATTTGCTTAACAAAGTAATTTTTGTTTTTGAATATATATTTCTCCTTGTTAAGTTTTGATTATATAGAGTGAATTGAGGGCAAACCTAATTAAAATATTTGAAATGCACATAAAATAATAAAAAAAAAAAAAAAAAATGCACATTTTTTTCCTGAGCTTTGGGTTATTTTCTTTAGCAGTAAAAGGTTTTGTAACATCATGAGATTATGAGTATTTTTATATTGCTATTAGTTGTGCCTGTTGTGTAGTTTTTCTTTTTTTTGGTTGTTTTTTTCCTGGTATAATGTCTTGGTTTTATTTTCTCAGTGGTCTAGGATGAACTGTACAGTATATCATAAAATACTTTTTTATATTCCTGACAGCTACATTTGCTTAAGAATTTGTACCTTTCATAGTTTAAAACACAAAAGCAATGTGCTTTTGGCTTATTTACACCTATTTCTCTTGAAATTATCAAAAGAAAAATAATTTAACTTTGGCAGATTACGATGTGAGGATATAACATATCAAAATGACTGACAAAACCATATTATTTTGCTTGGTAACCAATATAATAGCTTTAATGAATGATTTAAATGACTCTTGATGATTGTCAACAGTGTACTATAGGCTCAGCTGCTGCTTCTTATTTTTCTTTTGGCTGCTTCCATTAGGGGTCGCCACAGTGGATCATCTTCTTCAATGTTTTCCTGTCCTCTGCATCTTGCTCCATTACACCCACCACCTTCATGTCCTCTTTCACCATGTCCATAAACCTTCTTAGGCCTTTCCCTTTTTTTCCACTTACCTGGCAGCTCCGTCCTTAGCATCCTTTTCCCAATATATCCAGCATCTCTCCTCTGCACCTGTCCAAACCAACGCAATCTCGTCTCTCTGACTTTGACTCCAAGATGTCCAACCTGAGCTGATCCTCTAATGTACTTAATTCTAATCCTGCCCATCATCATCACATACAATGCAAACCTTAACATCTTTAACTCTACCATCTCCAGCTCTATCTCCTGTTTTTTAGACAGGGCCACCATCTCCAACTCGTATAACATAGCTGGTGTCATTACTGTCTTATAGTCTTTCCCTTTATCTCTTGCTGGTACCTGTCTGTCACAAATCACTGTGACACCCTTCTCCAGCCAATATACCTTGCCTGCACTCTTTTCTTTACCTCTCTTCCATACTCCCCATTACTCTGTACTGTTGATCCCAAGTATTTAAACTCCCCTACCTTTGCCAGCTCTACTCCCTGCATCCTCACCATTCCTCTGACCTCTGTCTCATTAACGTGTGTTCTGTTTTATTCCTACTGACCTTCATTCCTCTCCTCTCTAGAGCATATCTCCACCTGTCCAGGGTCTCCTCAGCCTGCTCCCTACTCTCGCTACAAATCACAATGTCATCCACAAACATCATAGTCCATTAGGACTCCTGTCTAATCTCGTCTGTGAACCTGTCCATCACTGTTGCAAATATAAAAGGGCTCAGAACTGATCCCTGATGTAATCCCATCTGTGCCTTGAATGTATCCATCACTCCTACCGCAGACCCCACCACTGTCACACTTCCCTCATACATATTCTGTACCACTCTTACATACTGCTCTGCCACTCTCGACCTCCTCATATAGGACCACAATTGCTTTCTAGGCAACCTGTAATATGCTTTCTATAAGTTCACAAAGCCACAATGCAACTCCTTCTGGCCTTCTCCATACTTCTCCATCAGCACTAAGATCTGTATTGCTCTTTCCCAACATGAAACCATACTGCTGCTCACTAATCATCGCTTCCCTTCTTAACCCAGCTTCTGCTACTCTTTCATGTAACTTCATTTTGCAGCTCATCAGTTTTGTGCTGAATTATAGTACCTACAGAGGGACATCTCCCTTATTCTTAAAAATCAGTACTAGTACACTTCTTCTCCACTCTTTGGGTATGCTCTCACTTTCCAAGATTGCATTAAACAATATGGTTAAAAACTCCACACCTTCTTGCTCAACAGGTACTGTATATAATCTGGACCAACAGCCTTTACATTCTTCATCCTCTTCATAGCTGTCCTTACTTCCTCCTTGCTAATCCATTGTACTTCTTTATTCACTATCTCCCCATCATCCAACCTTCTCTCTCTTTCGCTTATTCTTTTAATTCATCAGCCTCTCAAATTACTCTTGTTCAACACGCTCTCCTTGCTTGTGAGTAAGTTTCCATCTTTATCCTTTATCACACCAGCCTACTGAACATCTTTCCCAGCTTGCTCCCTCTGTCTAGCCAATTGGTACAGGTCCTTTTCTCCCTCTTTAGTGTTCAGCCTCTCATACAACTCATCATACGTCTTTCCTTTAGCTTCCATCACCTCTCTTTTCACCTTATACCTTATGTCCTTGTACTCTTGTCTACTTTCTGCATCTTTCTGACTATCCCAATTCTTCTTTGCCAATCTTCTCTTCTGTATACTCTTCTGTACTTCCCCATTCCATCACCAGATTTCCTTATCCTCCTTCCTCTGTCCAGATGTCACAACATGAACCCTTCTAGCCGTCACTACTAATTCTGCTGCAGTTGCCCAGCTATCTGTTAACTCTTCATGGCCACCCAGTGCCTGTTTTACCTCCTCCCTGAACTCAACCTTACAGTCTTCCTTTTTCAACTTACGCCATTTGATCCTTGGCTCTGTCCTCATTCTCCTCCTCTTCTTTGATATTAAATGTCATCCTTCAGACTAACATCCTGTTCTGTCTAACTACGCTTTACCTACCACCACTTTGCAGTCTCTAATCTCCTTCAGACTGATCCTCCTGCATAAGATATAATCTACCTGTGAGCGTCTTCCTCCACTCATGTATGTCACCCTGTGTTCCTCTCTTTTCTTAAAATGCATATTCACCGTAGCCATGTCCATCCTTTTTGCAAAATCCACTACCATCTGACCTGCATTCTTCTCCTTGACAACATATGTACCCATCACATCCTTATCTCTTCTGTTCACCAACATGTCCATTGAAATCTGCTCCAATCACCACTCTCACTCATTTGAGCACACTCTCCACCACTTCATCCAGCTCACTCCAGAAATCTTCTTTCTCATCCATCGCACACCCAACTTGTGGGGCATATGCACTAATAACATTCATTATCACACCTTCAGTTTCCAGTTACATAATCATCACTCTGTCCAACACTCTTTTCAGCTCCAAAACACTCTTGGCATTCTGTTCCTTCAGGATAAATGCTACCCCCGTTTCTCCTCCTACACCATGGTAGAACAATTTGAACCTGACTCTGATACACCTGGCATTGCCCCCCCTTCCATCTAGTCTTTTGCATGCACAATATAGCAACCTTCCTTCTCTCCATCATACCAGCTAACTCTCTCCCCTTGTCAGTCATGCTGCCAACATTTAAAGTATCTACCCTCACATCTACTATCTTTAACTTCCTGTTCTCCCCTTGCCTCTGGACACACCTTGCCTCACTTTTTTTCCTTCTTCAGCCAACAGTCGCCCAATTTCTGCCAGCACCCTGTTGCCTAACAGTACTGGTGGCAGCCGTTGTTATCCCTGGCCTCAACCAATCTGGTATGGAAATCTGTATTGTTGTCTGTACTGTATATTGATCTGCACATTTTTACAGTGGATGCCCTTACCTGACGTAACCCTCCCCATTTATCCTGGCTTGGGACCAGCACAAAGAAACACACATTTTTCACATGGAATCTTTTTGATAGAATAAAAAGTGCAAAGCATTAGCACAGACTGTTTGGAGAGGCTTCAGTGTTACTTCAAAAAGCAAAAGAAATGAGCGGTTTCAGTCATGGCATGCTACTTTCAATATTCTGCCTTTAAAAGACATTCATACTTTTTCTGACTTTTGACTACAATTTCAGCATTTCCACTTTATTTTGATGAAATATATGCACATCTTTGGCTGCATTCTCTCTTCTTTGATATCACAGAGGTGCTGTGTTAAAGCGGTTTGGCTCCGGTCACCTTTTTGACCTCAATAATCAGTCCAGTATAGTTGGCAGACACTTTCCTAGCCCTCAGGGACACTTTAAAGATGATCGCACAATTATAATCCAGTCAAATCTAGTTCAGTTAGTCCTTCCCCATTGACTTTAATGCATTTTGCCAAGTTCGGCAAGTATCGCAAACATTTCCATGATTTCAGGGAACTGGTGGCAAAGCGAACTTGGCAATGTTCGCTCATCACTAGTCATGATGCACACAAGAAGACTATAGCTGACATTAAAATTATGAAGGGATTTAGTAAAGTGGATCTTAGCTTTTAGTTTAAAATACATTCTTCACCAAGATCTTACACAAAGTACCGTATACACAAGGAATAAATTTAACAAGTAGTGTGGTAGAGAGTAAGACTTTAGGGACCTTAGATCTTGACTTGATGTTATTTTGGATAGGTCAGTATTGTCAAACTCGAAGCCTATAGGTCAGACCTGGCCCTTGGCCCTATTTACGTTTTGTTTTCTCAGTGAATCCCTCTAATATGCATACCAAATGTAGATTGTATCCATGTCCAATTACATTTACACCTGGCATTAAGATACATCCCCAATGTCTACTTGCATTTATCTTAGCTGTACAGCAAACACTAACTATTGATCTGTAGTTTTAAATGTAAGCTGATCCAGCTAGAAAAAGTGAAAAGAGGGTGACATACCACACTGCCATAAAGAATTTTAGTGTTTATGACAGTTTTATGAAGGAGGTGGTAGATAAACTTCATATACACCTCTGCTGCCACTCCACTCGCTTTTTAAGGCTGAACATGTCTTTGAGTAGGACTCCATTCTGTGGTTTACCTGACTGCTGTTGCTGCTGCCCTACACAATTCTTTTGTATTTTCTGCTGACTGAATTGTTGTAAGTGGATAGCACATTTTCATTTCCACTTGTGTTAAATGTGATCTCAATCTGCTTCTGACCAACTCCAAGTGTGATCTGTCACCAGCATCTTTATGTCCTATTGTCATGCATTTCAGTGTAGGTATGAAATAGATGTATTTTGCTTTAGCTACAAATTCTTGTATGTGTCTGGACTGCTGCTGTCATTTGTGATGAGGTAAATTTTTCACTCAATGCTTATTTTAGTCATGCAGCTCCTGGTATCTTTGCTCACCCACTGCAATGTCAAAAGAAAAGAAAAGCAGATAAATGAGGAAGACAGTTTCAAGAGTGACATGAGGCAGAATATACAATTGTGTTGTGTACAAGATGTATCTGTAAAGAAAATACTATGCTATTATTATATTATGCTATTATTATTATTATTATTATATTATGCTATTATTATCTATACTAATAAAAGGCAAAGCCCTCACTGACTGACTCACTGACTCACTGACTCATCACTAATTCTCCAACTTCCCGTGTGGGTAGAAGGCTGAAATTTGGCAGGCTCATTCCTTACAGCTTACTTAGAAAAGTTAGGCAGGTTTCATTTCGAAATTCTATGCATAACAGTCATAACTGGATCCTTCTTTTGTACATATATCTGCCCATAGTCTGCAGCTCGTGTCCCACATCATCACGCCTCCCACGTAATCGAGTGCCTGCCCATATAAGGCCGTCCGTCGGCAGCAATCCAATAGACATGCTGCCGCTAGATATTCGCGGGTGAAGGACTGTGCTTATGCAAACGAAGATGAGATAGTCATTGATGGACTAGTGTTTGGCACAAACTCAGCGAAAGTGCGAGAGAAACTTTTAATGCCAGGTCTTCGCTAACATTAAATAAAGCCGTGGACATCGCAAGATCGCACAAGATACCACAAGCACAGCTGAGAACCTTCGATGCATGTATTCCAAGCAGCTCACGTGAACTGACTGTGAATGCAGTACGCAGAGAACGAGGAAGAGCTCCAAAGAGCGCTGAGCAAAAAACGCATTATACGATTGAGAAGACAGCAAAAGAATATGAAGCGAGTGACGCATACAAGCATATTCATAAGTGCAGCTACTGCGGAAACAAAGCACGGTGTAAACCGTCAGTTTAAATTAAGTTTATAGACACGCTGCCGCTGGCGTTTGTCATCCCTATGACGAATACGATATTCGCGAGGTACAAGTTTAATGAGAAGACGCGGGGTATAAACGAGACTTTGGATCACTTTGTAACAGAGTTAAAATTGCTGTAACGGAGTTAAA
Source organism: Polypterus senegalus (assembly GCF_016835505.1). Classification (NCBI taxonomy): domain Eukaryota; kingdom Metazoa; phylum Chordata; class Cladistia; order Polypteriformes; family Polypteridae; genus Polypterus; species Polypterus senegalus. The sequence goes on along the minus strand of NC_053155.1, from coordinate 113,759,433 downwards.
CTTGCTGGTGAAGGACTATGCTTATGCAAATGAATAGGTAAGCAAGGTGTAAAGCTTAACTTTAAATTAAGTTCATAGACACGCTGCCGCTGGCGTTTGTCATGCCTAAGACGAATACGATATTCGCGAGATAAAAATTGCTGGTGAAGGACTGTGCTTATGCAAACGAATAGAAAGCAAATGTTACGTTATTTTTAAAATGTTTCTTTTTCTTTTTCATAACCTCTTTAACACACTTCTTCTCCGCTGCTAAGCACGGGTATTTTGCTAGTCTTCTTATATAATACGTTACCGTGGGTGTTTGTTTGTCTGTCCAAGAATTTAAATTTACCATTAGCTCGCAAACCTATTACTATTGACCTAAAATTTGGCACAAATGTACTACGTGACGTATACTATTCCTCTCTTAATTTTTATTTTATTTTATTGTAGAATCAACTCTCAGCAGCGGCCAGCAGGGCGGCCGTGCAGCGCATGCCTCAAGAATGATTTAAGTGCCAGCTTAAGTGAAAAATTAAGGAAAATGTACTAAGTAATTGCAACACAAACACTGACTTAATCACTTTTAATGCGAAACGATGCCGACGATAGAAGAGAAGAAGCAGGCCACTAGGGTGGAGAAAAGAAGAGCTACTCAGGAAGCAGCAAGCACATCAACCTCTGAGGAAATGAATGCTAAATGTACAGAGAAAGAGAGTATGAACACTTTGAATGCTCAAGTCAAGTGTATTCAGTGCATGTTATTGTGCAGTGCGCCGTTAATGGTTCATTGATATATTCCAACCTGTGTTCGGTATATAAAGCGTAATTTTTAACCTATGATAAAACTGAGTTTGTCACCTCTAATCTAGGTAAATAGGGTTGGCAAGCTTGTTGGGCTGAATTTTGTGACTTTGATTGGATATATTTAATTAGTCCTTGAGGGGAAACGGTCTTTTCGCATGATCTTTGGTCATCAGATGGCCTATTGTCATAACATAACGCAATCTCATACAAGAAATCTTATAAAACCATTATATTTTTGTGCAATAGTATAGTTAGTAAAGCTTATACTAAACAGGAATATTATTGTAAATTAATTTAAATCTTTACAGAAGTGTTAAGTATCATTATACTTTTAAATTTACTTCTATAAAATTTTAATCAAAAACACATCAACTAATCATGTTTTTCTGTCTGTTCCACTGCATGTGTATTACACTGGTTCAATAAAAAATCCAACCCAACATGGTTCTTCATTGAGATATCATGTAGACTTTTGTAGAGTAGCTTTGTGTGCTTGGGTTTTGTCTTGAGAATAAACTCTTGTTGTCATGGTGAAAAAGCTTGGCTTTTGATTGAGTGAACTCTGTCTGTCTTCTACATGAAAATTTACATACATGACAGTACAGTTTTTTATTTTATAAACTCACATTGGTGACAATACAAAGAACTTTTGCTAACTACTTTTCAGTTTTTATTCCAGAGAAAGGTCACAGGATGATGTTTAATATTAAAAGTTTTTAACAAAAAAATTAGCAGACCCACAAATTAATTGTAAATTACAAGCTGTGTCACCTGTCTAAGAATGATGTCTAAGTAATCGATGTAGACCTCAGTGTTAAAGTTTGCAGTGCACCATCTATTGGAATGTATTTTGTAATAAAGTGCACTGTATTTGTTATTACAACAGATGCTGCATCTGCTATATGCCATTTGGTGTGAGATTCCTAAAAGCAGTGCCAATGTTTGTGATGGGCCACCTTTTGGAAAATTATACATTGCAACCACATGGATACACAAATACACAGATGCTCATCCTTTTATTAAGGGGGATTATTTAGGTAGTCAATTAGATATGTAAGGATTGGTGTGTTTTTTCAGAAATTCTTTCTCTACTTAGTCAATTCATAGGAATAAAAACGCTAATTTAACACCAAAGCACAACTCTAATCTGTATATAGTTCTAATTTTTTGAATTTGCTGGCTCTGCAGTACTGAATTTTAAATTTTTGTTTTCATCTTATCTAAGTTTGTCAACTTACCTTAGTGCAGCACCTGCTTCTCGATATTTTTGCCATTCTAGTTTTATACTTTAGCCTATATTTGCCTGTATTCGTCCTGAGTCATTTCAAGAATCCTCTCAAAGTGAGAGAGAGTATACTGACATTTTGATCTTGTTAGCACTATGTGTTCACATTTGATTACAAAGGATCTTCCTCCAGAGCCATACCTGGAGCTTATGGAGTACTGGTTGCCATATTGGAAAAAATTGAAAGTGCAGTAGTTTCATAGTGCTTTTTGAATACATGGAAGCTTGAAACCTTTTTTCTCATGGAAAAACATGAGGGGAGCTCTTTGTGGCATCCTAGAAGCTGCATTTAAATTAGTGCCATTAGTTGGTGACCTGGGAAATATTATTGTTATTATATCTAACACATTTTATACATTGAATTCAGCTCAAATTGTTTACATAACATAATGAAATTCATGGGAAAATGCATTATAGTAGCTCTTAAATTATTGTTGAAACATTGTTTTAAAAAGCAGAAGCTTGATGATGAGTGCACACAAGTAACAATGAAATGAAGTTGGATCATCTTAATATATATCTTGCTGCCTCCACCACTGTTTGCTCTTTATTTTTAATGCATTTGACACAATTAAAAAGAAATCTTAATATGCAATTAAGTATTGGTCCATTTATCCCTTTTATATTTCATCTTGTCCAATTCAGATTTGGGTTGCCAGAAACCTATTCCGTCAGACTTGGGTGTTTAAGACTCCAGATGAAATGTAGTCATTTGTCATCAAATTAAGATAAAACTGTAAACTGAAACAAATTTTTTTTTTTCCTAGCATGTTCACCCCATATTCTTTTATTTCTATTTTTATTCGAGGCATTCTATTCTTAAAAGTCTAAATTTTTGTTGTTGGATTTTTCCTGGGCAGTGTTATATATGTATTTTTAACGCACTTGTGCATAGCTTTCAAACACCAGCTGTGTTGACATGGTCTACCTTCTTTTAAGCTTGTTTTCAGTTGGTACAAGTATGTGGTGTCATGTGTTAAAAATAATATCTGTCAGTTATAATCAAATAGTATTAACAATAAGTTATCCTTATCATATTCTAATGTCCAAATCCATAATGTGTCTGAACAGCCCCAGATTTCCGGTTTGAACATGCATGCTTACATTAGTGGAGACTGTGGAATGAACACAGCACATGAAGCTAAAAAACTCTTGTACAGGTTGAGGCAGAAAGGGCAGACACTTTGAAATGGCTAGAACTCACCACTAGGTGGAGTGACAGATGTGCGGTAGGTGGTATTAGGTTCGCGTCTTATCATTTTTTTATTTTCTTTTTAGTTGAAGCCATGGAGCCGTGGACGATAGAACACCGCGTTTTTGCATACGACTGTTTTGTCAAGAACAACCAATCTGTTACCGCAGTTCAGCGTGAGTTTCGTTGCCATTTCAATATCCACAGAAATAAAGCTGTTCCCGCTCGTAACACTATCCTACGTTGGGTTAAAGCACTTTGTACATGAGGTACACTAATGAACAAAAGACTGCCGGGGGCTACACAAACGGCACGTACCCCTGAAAATGTGGAAAGCGTACGACTAGCCCTGCTGCGCAGTCCAAGTCGATCTGCTCGGAAGCATTCTTCTGAACTTGGCCTCAGTAATCGTTTGGTATGGCGTATTTTGCATTTAGACCTGCATTTCCATCCCCACAAATTGTCAAATGCAATTTCAATATGATTCAAATCTTTCAATAAATTTCTTTGTAAGAAAAAAATTAACAGTTTTGTGATTTTGTTAAAAACGTCCGTCCTTTTTGCCTCACCCAGTATAACGGCTTCAACATCTCAATGTTTTGGTACAGGCTATATCATGCAACCCAAACTTTTTACTTTACAGTATTTCAGTCTCACATAGTTATGTATACATTGCATATGTTTAAGTATGACTATTATCAATCCGGTAGTGTTTTAATTTAAATTCATTAGCTTACACTACTGCCACTGTCATATGGAAATTATTTTGTATGTTGGCATACAATGGATTTAGGCTCAGACTTGTAAACATATTAGAATACTAGCAACAAGGGTAAAAAAAAGAATGTTTAAGTCAGTCCCTGTTGCTCTGCTTTATTTCCAGTTTATACTTTAGTTTACTTGTTAATGAAGTTGATGTTAATTTGAAAATAACAAACATTTCCTAAGGCAGACATTATTTCACCCACACATTAGTTTATTGCATTATTTTCATTTGCATGCAGCAGTTTGCTGAATGTATGACTGTTGCATCGCAAAAAAAACAATTGCATGTTTAATGCTGGTGGACCTCTTACAGTATAAAGTGACATAGCATATTGTTTGTGGGTGTTAAATATTCATTCATTATAGTAAATGTGTTGTGTTCGTGTTTTTTCACAGGGCCTGCTTATATTGCCCACCTATTGCTCTGCAGTTTTTCAGGGTAGCTCATACACCTGGAAGATTTTTTTTTTTTTTTGCCTTCCAAAGATGTTTTAATTTATAGTTGTCTTTATATTTGTCTTGTGTCAGAAGGTGCTTATGCATGGACCTGCTAGTAATTCTACTTTTTACTGCTTTGAGAACACTTTTTTAAAAAAAAACCTAGTAAAAAGCATGCTTACTATTTTTTAGTTCTCTGTGTCTCCCACCATGGGATAGCATGTTGCTTTGTTCTAATGGTAAAGGGTGTATTTTGCCATCAAAATGACATTATTTAATGATGGTTGCAAAGTAAGGGTGTTTATGTTAATTACAGATTATACTTTTAACATAAATGAACCACTGATTGGTTTTATTTTTTCCAAATATTTTAAGCATTGTTTTCTTGGAAGTTGTGAGATAAGCTTGCTTATTTGACAGCCATTACACTTAACTTACCAGCTTCCTTAATTTATTTGGACTTGGTCAGATATGGTGGCCATAGTTTAAAAATGTATGACTGCATTTAACATCAATATACAGTTAAAGTCAGAAGTTTACATACACTTAGGGTGATCTATAAATCTTATTTTATAACCCCCCCACAGATTTTATACTAAAATTATAAATTTGTCATATCGTTTAAGACATGTATTTTGTGCAGGGAAAAAGTGTTCAAAGGCATAGTATTTTACTTTTTATTGATTATATCACAGTTCCAGTGGGTCAGAAGTTTACATACACTTTGTTAATATTTGGTAGCATTGCCTTTAAATTGTTTAACTTGACCCAGATGTTTTGGTTAGCCTCCCACAAGCTTCTTACAATAAGTTGCTGAAATTTTGTCCATTACTCCAGACAGAACTGGTGTAACTGGAACATGTTTATAGGTCTCCTTGCTCGCACACACTTTTTCAGTTGTGCCCACAATTTTTTCAGTTGGTAAGGGCTTTGTGATAGCCACTCCAATACCTTGATCTTGTTGTCCTTCAGTCCTTTTTCCACAACTTTGGAGGTATGCTTGAGGTCTTTGTCCATTTGGAAGACCCATGTTCGATTGCTGAACTCTTGAGATGTTTCTGCACTATATCTACATAATTTTCTTTCATCATAATGTCATCTATTTTGTGAAGGGCACCAGTCCCTCCTGTAGTAAAGCAACCCACAAAATGGTGCTCCCACCTCCATGCTTGGTGGTTGGGATGGTTTTTCTTCCAAACGTAATGATGGTCATTAAGGGCAAATTGTTCGTTCATGGATTCATCTGTCCAGAGGACAATTCTCTAGAAGGTCAGATCTTTGTTCCCATGAACCATTGCAAACTGCAGTCTGTCTTTTTTATGGTGACTTTGGGGCAGTGGCTTCTTCCTTGCTGATCAGCCTTTCAGGTTATGTCAATATAGGACTTGTTTTACTGTGTATATAAATATTTGTCTACCTGTTTCCTCCAGCAAAGTCCTTTGTTTATAAGTCCCATGGTGTTTATACTAGGAGTGGGTGATCTTTCCAGAAAATCATATCATGATCCTTTTAACACAAAATCATGATCCACAGTCTGAATTGTGATCTATGTTTTCAATGTGTGAATTCAATTGTGAATAGATTACATATGAAAATAATTCTAGAAATAATAAAATGTAAACAAGGGCAATTTTCAAATTCTGACACTTTGAAACATGAACATTCTTTAAAAAGTTATCAGCAGCTAACAGATAAATAAATATTAACCAGTATAAACAAGTGCACTTTTACAATTCTGTCAGTTTTACAGTTTCAGTTTCAAGTTGGGCTCAACAGCCACATAACCATAAAACAGATTGTTTTCAAAATGTATTTAAATATAAACATTATAAGTGCAAGAAGGCTGTTTCACAATCATTCTAGGTAAAAGGAGTAACACGATAATCCAAAACAGAGTAACAAACAGCTAAAATTAGAGGTAGAAAGGTAGATGGTGAGGTAGAAACGGGTGAAGAATCAATTGCCCAGTACCTTTCATTTTTAAATACAGGTACAAACAACTTCACTATGCTATTAAACTAGCTAACTAAACTCCAGGAACTTTAGTTACATATTTTAAACATGAAAGATTAGGTTAACATTCTGTTTACCTTAGCTGTAATGATTTGCTGCTTACACAATCACAGGTTTTTGGCAAGGAAAATCAATTGATCCACTTTTTGGGGTTTCAGAGCAGCCCTTTGACTTGTGACAGTATTGTCACCTGTGCTAAACACTTTCTGATGGTGCACGGGTTGCTGGGATACAAAGATATTTTTTTGCCAGGCATCCAGACTCGGGTACAGTCTGGACCATAAGTCACTCATCGTTGCAAAAAATGAATTGTTCTTTAATTGCTTTGCAACCCTCTGTAAGCAATCCCTATAGATATGCTGAATGGCCAAATAAGAAAAATATTTTCGACTTGGAAGATCATATCGCACATCTAAAGTGTGCATTAGTTTCTTAAAACCCACATTGTCTACAGCTTTGAATGGTACCATATCCTCAGCTAAGTAGAATGTGACCGCCTCAGTCACCTCTTTCCATTGTATGCTTCACGACCACACGAGATACAGATGAGTGGAGTGGTACTGACCAGACTGAAACCATTTCGGCATGTTCCTTTGGTTGTCTCCATTTTAAGATGATTAAATGGATTTGTCATATTGCCTTCTGAAATTCTGACCGTCGTTCAACAAATTTTGAGTATAACTTTGCTTTGTGCAGTATCTGACTGTGCATAGCCGAACCACTGCCACACTATTGATGTCGAGTCCTTCTTTGGCACAAGCTCCTCATCTGCCATGCTGCTTGTGTGCTACGAACAGTTTTCAACTTCTTCACACAAGAAAGTCGTGGTGGGGACACACGATATAATTTGGACAATCACAATGGGAAATCATTCTGTTGGTTTGTTGACTTGGCATCAGTATCGAGTATTAGAAGAATATAAAAGATCATGATCTATATGATTCACTTGAAAATTAGATTGTGGGCGTCTTGAAGATCGATCACAATCTAAAATCTTCTGATGTCGCACCCCTAGTTTATATATCCACCGTATTGCTAGTAAAGATAAACGTGGAACCTTCAGGTGTTTGCAAATTATTTCTAAGGATCAACCTGATATGTCCTGTGGTCTCGGCTGATTTCTTTTAATTTTTCCATTATGTCAAGGAAAAAGGCAGTGATTTTGATGGTAAGTCTTAACATACATCCACATGTTGACTCCAATTTGGCCAATTTGCTATCTGTAGCTACATTATCATTATCTGTAATTTTCCAAGCTGTTTAAAAGCGCAGTTAACAAAGTGTATTGTGACCCACTGTAATTGTGATATCTATATTAATAAAAGGCAAAGCCCTCACTGACTGACTGACTCACTCACTCACTCATCACTAATTCTCCAACTTCCCGTGTAGGTAGAAGGCTGAAATTTGGCACGCTTATTCCTTACAGCTTACTTACAAAAGTTAAGCAGGTTTCATTTCGAAATTCTACACGTAACGGTCGACAACGTCCGCCATGTTGAACTTTCTTATTTATGGCCCCATCTTCACGAAATTTGGTAGGTGGCTTCCCTGCGCTAACCGAAACCGATGCACTTACTTATTTCGGTGGTATGACGCTACTGTCTGCTGCCATATTGAATTTTCCAACGTCGCCAATTCTCCAACTTCCCATGTAGGTAGAAGGCTGACCCCATCTTCACAAAATTTGGTAGGCGGCTTCCCTGTGTTAACCGAAACTGATGTACGTACTTATTTTGGTGGTATGACGCCACTGTCGGCCGCCGTATTGAACTTTCCAATGTCACTAATTCTCCAACTTCCCGTGTAGGTAGAAGGCTGAAATTTGGCAGGCTCATTCCTTACAGCTTACTTACAAAAGTTAAACGGGTTTCATTTTAAAATGCTACGCGTAACGATCATAACGGTCGACAACATCCGCCATGTTGAACTTTCTTATTTATGGCCCCTTCTTCACGAAATTTGGTAAGCGGCTTCCCTGCGCTAACCGAAACCAACGTACATACTTATTTCGGTGGTATGACGCCACTGTTGGCCACCATATTGAACTTTCCAACGCTCTTTGTTACTTATGGGCCCATCTTCAAGAAATTTGGTACGTGGGTTCCCATTGCTAACTGAATCCAACTTGCATATATATATATACGTCCATAGCCTCCAGCTCAGTCACCGTGTGAGGTGGCGTTGGGTCCCCCACCCCAACACCTCGCACGTTGTTGGCTGCCTGCCTATATAAGGCCGTCCGTCGCTCCGGTTTCTACATTCCGTTCCTTGCTTCGCCACGGGATTCACGTCTCCTTGCTGATAACTGCAGCCTTTTTATTTAATTCACGGCTTCTCTGCTGTTTTATTGTTCATTTATTAAGATTAATAGTTATTGTGTAGGTATTTTAGACTTACTTTACATTGTTCAGGTACCCATTTCTTTATCGTTCCAACCATACCGCCATTAACATGTTTATCAAGGTGATCACCAACGATCAAAGAACTGTCACTTACCGAGTGGTTTCCATGCCTGGAAATGGCACCTGCCTTTTCCATTCTCTTTGTTACATAATATTTCACGGCCATATCAGGCTCACTCTTGATATCCGGAGGAACATTGTGTCTTATGTATTGAATCACTGGGACAGGTTCAAGGTGTGGACTGATGACTTTACAGGAGATGATTATACTACACAGGGGCACTATAAGAGTGAAATGCTTAAGCCCTTCACCTATGGATCTGCATGTGAGTTGATGGCTGCCGCTGAATTGTTCGGTTGTCGCTTCCAAGTGTACCGAAATGGCCAAATATTTTACACCTTTGGACAACCGCCAATGCCTCTTAAACATCTTAGATTCACAGGTGACGATTTGAGTAGTGGACATTTTGATGTTTATGAATGTTTAAACTCTCAAATGCTGGATGTGAAGTTATCGATGAAACCGGTTGTATGCCTACAACGCTTCACAGATGCAGAATGTCATTTCAACACAAGTCCTGCAAATACTGTTGTAATTGAAACAAACCATGAAACTCAAAACCGATTATGACAGCAGCAATCCAAGCTGTGAGATTTGAAGCAAGATTTCTTTTCACATGGCCAACTGTACGTTGCATGCTCACCGCACAGCTTGGTCATATTACAACCAGAGGACCGAACTGACAACGTGGTATGCAAAGAGATCCTTAACAAATAATTTTTGGTATATTTTCCCTCAGTTAAAAAAGGTTTAATTTTATTCTTAATAAAAATTTTAAGGCAGTACTTTGCGCTGCGAAGCGCGGGTATTTTGCTAGTAGTCAATAAAAAGTAAAATCTGTCTGTGAACATTATTGGAGAAATTACTCTTGCCTTGCACAAAGTACATGTCATAAACAACATGCCAAATTTATAGTTTGTTAGTATAAAGTCGGGGAGGGTTTATAAGGTGAGTTTTAAGTAATTTTTCCTAAGTGTATGTAAACTTCTGACTTCAAGTGTATACAGTTCAAATCCTGTTTTATAGTGTGAATACTGAAGTAACAACATTTTTAGAATAACAAATGCTTTTTGTGGGCCCAGACAAATGTTCATACAACATCATGTTTAATGGATTTTGTTTTAATGAAATTTAAACCAATGAATTAGACCAATGAATATAATAATACAATGCAAATACCACACCTATACTTTTTCCTCGAGAACCCAACAACAGGCTGTCTCTTTCTTGTTAGACCAAAAGAACTTGACAGTTTCTTGTAAAATTTCAAGTCTCAGTGAGAATGTAAGCACAAAATCATACTAATACCACCATAGGTAGTTATGCCATGTGGATACTGTACTATTCTGTATTCTTACCTGTTACATCTCAATAAAATCTAATTTTCAAATAAAATATTTTTTGCAGTTTAACAAGCACTTTTTTTCTTTTTTTGAATAGAAAGCCTTTATTGCCATTGTACCAATACAATGAAATTGTAAAAGCTACATCTCTAAATGGTCATATGGGTATTGTGAAACTTGGATAACAGAGTTGCACCAGAGACAGGAAGATGAGTCCAGGTATCCAAAGAAAATATAAGTACTGTATTACTGTATTGAGAAGGAGCGGTTACTTCAGCACTCAAGCTAGGAGCCATGACACAAAAATCGTCCTCCTTTAGCATTTCTTTAAAAAAAGAAAGAAAGTAAAACAGTGTTCCCTGACTAAATAAAACATCAATGGACATCATTACATTATCCTCAGATTTGTTTGTTGTACTGCAGTAATTAGCTATATATTTCTCTTATGCAGATAATTCTCTCCCCTTAACTCTCACACCATTACATTTGTAAAACATGCTGTTTAAAGCAGATGGGCATGGTCCAATGCCCTAAAATATAACTTTGTCAAAAATGTTTTTGTTTTTGGTTATAAGCTAATAGATGCTAAAGTGTGTTGTGTGGAATTTTGAGTTACACTCACTCGTATAAGAACTGAGTAAAGCAGTGGTGTTGAAATAGAACAAACTGGGTTGTCAGATTCCCATTGCTTTATCTGCTGCTTGCTTGTAAAAAAAAAAATAATTAAGGATTACAAACACTGGGCACTAAAGAATTGGCAAAAATATTATCTGGTCTGATCAATCCTGGTCCCTGCAGATTAACACTGAGGAGAGGGCCATGATATTCAGAAAGCCCCATGATAGTTTGAACCTAACATAACCTTGCTGAAACTAGTCAGGTTATGTAATGGCATGAAGTATGGTATGTATTCATGTGTCCCTTGACATGAGTAATTCAGCAATGGATTCCCTTTGCCATCTATATGCAACTCTTCACGTTATCCATGTGCCAGATCATTTTTTTTCCTCTTCCTGACTCATTGGTTTTGATATCTAGTTATCGAAGATGTCAGACTTTTTGGTGTTCCCCACTATTTTTGTCTTTTTAGACCCCCCAGAAAAACCTATTTTTAGGCCACTTTTGGACCATATATTGTACAAGAAATTGTTATAAAGGTGTAAAGAGTAAACCAATAGGTATCTGCATGCCACATCAACCAGTCCCAGGAGTTCATTCATAATGCGATACAAGGTGTCAAAGCTCCTTTTCACCAAACTTCAAAAAAAATGGGAATCAGTGATGCATGCACTGTTTGTTATTAGTAATACTTATTTTTACATACTAACTACAGATGTTTATTTCCTTTTAAACTTTATTTACACACATATGGCAATTGTGAATATTGTCTGTCTCCATCAATGAGTTGTTTACTGGCTCTAGAGCAGTTTTTTTCCAGTGTAACTTTTGGTATGTTCAGTGAAGTTTTAGATTTTGGAACATTTCTAATTTTGAAATTTTGTATGAGGGATGCTCAGTTTTGGAGTTTGGAACATTTCTAATTTTGAAATTTTGTATGAGGGATGCTCAGTTTTGGAGTTTGGAACATTTCTAATTTTGGAATTTTGGATACTCAATCTGTTATTAAAATTTTGTTCCAAAAACCTCTGCTAAAAATATTTGCAATGGATTGATTAGTTGCATAAAATATCGCCAGCTGTTCATGCAGTTTAAATCTTGAGTCTATTTTGACAAGACACCTGTTCTTACAGTATACATACACACAATACATTGTATTTTAACAGAACTCCTGTGGAGGTTAAACGAAGGGGAACACAAAGAAACAGTGTAAAGAAAATAGAAAAACACATTCTCTGCCCAAACTACTAAGTAGTTTTCTTCTTTTTCATCCAGCCACATAAACCCATACACACACACACACAAACAACCTGCCTGATGATGTGCTTCCCTCACCTTCCCAGGATCACTTAAGTGTTATGCCTACATTATCTCTACTTGATCTGTCCTCTGCCACCTGCCAGCACAGGGGAATTGTGCTTGACCTCATGTCAGTCTTGCTGGAACTTTGTGATGGTAGGTTGTGCTTCCCATGGGATTTGCTGGGTTGTCTGCTCTGCCCTGCAGTGGTCTAAAACTTCTTGCCAGTTATTCACGATATCTATCTTCCTGTTGTGTTTTCTAGTATTTACAATACTTGATAAAAATATGTGGTTTAGAAAGTATCTTGTCAATGAAGTATAAATTACTGTTTATTTCATTCATATCACTGTATTGTTTTGTGCAATTTGCAATATGATTTTATACACAATGGGCAACTTTTTTTATTGGTGTTTAATACTGAGTGTGGTTCCTTCATGTATAGGAGTAAATACACAAATAAATAAAAACACTTTATAGATTCTTATAAAAATAAGAATTTTATATAAATATTTGAATAAGTACTGTGCAACAACAGTGATGATAAATGTGTCATACTCTTGCTTTCAGAGAGATTAAGGAGGTCCTGAAACAAAGTCTGTCCAAAAAACTTGATTATTGAATTTTATTTTTTTACTGGTTTTATTAAAAGCAAGTAACATCCCATACAATTTATTCAAACTTAGCAAGACTAAATTCAATTTAACCCCCACTAAAGAGAAAGGGAGGAAGGCCATCAGCCAGAGTAAAACTTTAAAAGTAGAAAAGAGGGAAGAGAATCCTTTTTCCTAATATAAATGCTTATTTTAAAATGTTATTGTTTAGATCCTGACAGGTATTTAAAACATTTTGAACAGATCCTCTAAGTGAGAATTTGATTTTTTTCCCAATTTCATATAGTATATAACTTCATTTACCCACTGTCTTAAAAGAGGTAGGCTTGGATTCTTTCAGTTGGGCAACATAGGTCTATGTACTAGTAGTGAAGTAAAGGCAATTACAGTTTTTTGGTACTTCTGCACGTTAAGCCCATCTGGGAATACAGTAATCCCTCCTCGATCGCGGGGGTTGCGTACCAGAACCCCCCGCGATAGGTGAAAATCCGCAAAGTAGAAACCATATGTTTGTATGGTTACTTTTTATATATTTTAAGCCCTTAGAAACTCTCCCACACTGTTAACATTATTAGAGCCCTCTAGACATGAAATAACACCCTTTAGTCAAAAGTTTAAACTGTGCTCCATGACAAGACAGAGATGGCAGTTCTTTCTCACAATTAAAAGAATGCAAACATATATTCTCTTCAAACGAACGCTGTTAGGAGCAGAGAATGTCAGAGAGATGGAGAGAGCGTGACAGAAAAACAAACAATCAAAAAATCAATACGTGCTTTTGGGCTTTTAAGTATGCGCACTGCGATAAAGCAGCCGCAAAGAAGGGAGCAATGTGAAGGTAAGTCTTTCAGCATTTTTTAAGAGTAGCCTCCGTATCTTCTAAACAAACAGCCTCTGTGCAAACAGTCCCTCTGCTCACACCCCCTCCGTCAGGCGCAGAGAATGTCAGAGAAAGACCGAGAAAAGCAAACAATCCGCTCGGGGAAGCACATCGTATATCATTGAGGAGTTTTAGTTAATATGTAATACGTGCTCTGATTGGGTAGCTTCTCAGCCATCTGCCAATAGCGTCCCTTGTATGAAATCAACTGGACAAACAAACTGAGGAAGCATGTACTTTAAATTAAAAGACCCATTGTCCGCAGAAATCCGCGAACCAGCGTAAAATCCGTGATATATATTTAGATATGCTTACATTTAAAATCCGCAATAGAGTGAAGCCACGAAAGTTGAAGCGCGATATAGCGAGGGATTACTGTATATCAAACACGGCTGTTAATGGGTCAGGAGTGATTGTGACACCAAGGCTCTCTGATAGGCATTTAAAGATGTTGGTTCAGATTGATGATAATTCGGTACACGTCCAAAACATTAGGCCCACTGAGGCTGGAGCTCGATTGCAGTGTTCACAGGTTGGATTGCACTTTGATAACATTTTGGATAGTTTTAAAGAGATGGATGTGCTCGATAAAAGATTTTAAGTTTAGTAATTGTATGCTTTGTTCATATGGTGCTAGAGTGAATTTTGTGCATGGCTGCCTTTTCTGAAATGTTGAGTAAGAGATTCTTTTCCCAGTGTACTCTGCGATCTTTAAAAGGAAGGAACTTTAAAATATTTTATATATTACGGAAATGCTGTCTGAGTCTTCAAGACTGATCAGTATTTCTTCTGGAATAGTAATGGGTGGAAGGTGAAAAAAATTGGGACAGATTTTGTTCAGCAAAATTGTCTAATTTGGAAATAGTGGAAATATTGCATTGATGAGAAGCAAAATTTGGAGTGTAATTGTTTGTAGGATGTAAAAACATTATCTATATACAAATCTCTAAATGATTTAATCCCGTACTTTTTTCAAATATTAAAAACTGTAAGTTTGAGAGGGTGGTTATTTAATTTGAACTGAATATAAGGGTAATGATGCCACTATAAAATACTTTGACTTTTTTGGCATAGTCATCTTACTTTCTATGACTTTTGTTGGCATAGTCATTTATTATATTTGAATAATAATATATAACCATTATAATAAAGCCTAAAAAAATTTGTTTTGTCTGCAATCAAGCAGCTTTGTATGAAACCAAACATGTCACTTGCCACTTTAGGCTCAGGTGTATTACGCATTCTGTTAAGCATTCAGTTTTCTTTGTATCTGGTAACAAAGAATCCCTGAGACTCTAGGATACAAAAACAAAGGGAGACAATATGGTAATATGCATATGCTTCAGACTCTGAGCAGCAGGAGATATTCTTATATTCTAAGGTAAACATTTCTTTAATGAGTGTAGCAGAAGGGAAAAAATGGAAAAGAAATTAATTATATGTAAAAAAAAATTATACATTTACTTGAATAAATATTTAACTGAATATAAAAGGTTTATGCTATTGGCTCTTAAAGTGGAATTAACAAGACTTTAAATAATCAAATTAAACTTGTGCCTGAAAAGAACATATTTTCATTGAGGTTGAAATGCATAGAGAAATTATTCATAATGGATCACAGTTGCAAAATGGAAGATAAGTGTACAGCTTATTTCTTTGCTATTTTATGTTTAACCATACTTTGAGCAGTATTCTTATAACACTGTTGTTTTCTATTTGCCACCCTCCAAAAATGCTTGCAACTATGTACCACTCTTCAGCTTAGAATAGACATTGTGCTGATTACCTTTTGTACATTTATATTTCTAATGGAATGGAGCTTGTATTTAGACTGTAATTGGTGTCTTTTTGTTCCTTGGTTCATACTTCTGAGGAAGTACTATTGTAAGAGTGGATACTTGATCTTAATGTGGCAAATTCTGTATAATGACATCTTGTTTAGAGAAGGTTATGTGCAGTGCTGAGCAGTTACCAGATAATGACATCAGTAGTAGATTATTAGTTTTTCGGATCTTTAGTCCAACAATAGAATATTGGAAAAAAAATACTGTAATGACTTTATTTGCATCAGTGGGAGCTTTTGATTTTGAAATGATTGCGTATTATTAATATGTATGAAGCAAAAGTAACACAGTTTTGAAGGCTAATTGTATTGTGGCCATTTTATGTTCTTGAAAATGCATACTGCTTTCTTCAATAAAGTAAAAATAAAATAGAAAAGATACTTTTTTTTTTCTTTAATAAACACTAACTTATGTCGCTTGTGAATGTTCAAGTAAAATTTTATTCAACCTGCTGTTCCAGCATTGATCTTGAAGTGTATCTGCATTGGGAATTCATGCATCATGTTTGTGATTTATAATAATCCATAGCAAGATATGTATTTTTAAAGATCAGTCATTTTAATGAATTATATGTTCTGTTTTTTTCCTTGATAGCTACTGGTAGTGTATAAAGTATAGATTGCTCTCAATGTATGACAGATTTATTTTTAATAACATGAGTTCCAAAAACCTTTTTTTATTTAAAGACGAAGAATTCTAATAGAAAATGACACAAGGTGTTTCCTTGATTGTTCACCTTTATTCCAGCACTAAGGCAAGAACTTGGTGCATAACACTTCACTAAGAATTAAAGAGGTGGAAAAAAAATGCCCTTGTGTTCACTCTATAATGGACTTGTGCCCTGTCCAGATATTGTTCTCGCCTTGCTCCCAGGATGATGAACTGAACAATTGATTTTATAACAGACACAGAATAATCCACAAAGATTATATTAAAAATTAGTACAATATGCTTTCATCATATTATTTAATCTTGCAACATACTGGTTATGCAAACAAGGAGCTTTCTGGTATAATTTTACATCTTTGAAGTGTCTGGTTTTGAAAGAACACATTTGTTTCTCTTTGAAGTCCAGAAATGCAAATGGTTATATTAACACATTGATTAAGTATGCACTTACTACTCTGTGCAATGGGAAGGCCGTGCATGTTCCTAACTGCAACATCATACATAATGGCCAAAATTAAATATCTAATAGCAGTATTCAGTGGCTACTGTATAAGTGACACCTGCTCATTAGCATAAATAGCCTACATCTGTAAAAAGACAGACACTTGATTGTAACTCTGTGTATGTACATATAACACAAAAATGGTCAAGTGGTTTCATTGTTGTTAGACCAAACATTAAAATGGGCAATGCATCTGTGGTCTAATGACTTGAAACATGTTATTGGTGTCTTCCATCTGTCCTGTTGTTTAGTTACTGTACAAGATCCATGCTCTCTTTAAATGCATCTCCATAATTGACAGAACATGTTAAACCTCTTAATAGCAGTTAAGTATCATGCAGCTCATATTTTCATACATTGTTTATCATAGAGAGTGTATGGCATGTTTTCAATTGGATCTGCAAGCAAGAATTTCACAATACTGTATGCACATGACAGTGCTACTGTTACTGCTGTTCCTATTACCTCATACCTAAGTATTACATGCTTTGTGCATCCTTTTATGGCCAAATGTTCCTTTTTTTCAAACCCTTCTAGCAAGCAATATGCATTGCCTTACAAGAATGTGATCCACATCTGGTTCCAGGAATATGGCAATGGCTTCAGTTTACTCCAGGGACCTGCACTGTTCCCAGATGTCAATCTAGTAAAGTACATTTGGGATGTGATGGAATTGGATATTAACAACATGAATGTGTGACCTAAAAAATCTGCAGGAACTGTGTAATGCTGCCACTTCATCTTCTTCTTTCGGCTGCTCCCGTTAGGGGTTGCCACAGCGGATCATTTCCGCATATTGATGGATCATAACTTCCAAAGGAATGTTTTCAGCTTGTTGTTTAATCCCTATCTCAATGACTTCTGGCAGTTCTAGAGGTAGAGAGGTCCTACCTGATGCTAAATAGGGTATATCTAATGAAGTGGCCATTGAATAAAATGCAATGCCACATAGGATTTAGACAATAGGAGAGTCTAATGTTGCATGGTTGCTTTACCCACTGGTACCATTTTATAACTCAAAATGAAAGATTGGCAGCATTTATACAGAACTATTAGTATAGAAGGAAAACTGTAACGATAAAGATTGACATTTTTGTCCAGAATGCTGTAATTTTCATAGAAACATTTTAAAAAAAAATTGCTTTGGAAAAAGCATGTAACCAACCATTTTAACTCAAGTTCTAATTATAGGATTTCCTTTATTTAAATTTTAATTGATATAATCTTCTTCTTGTTTCAGCTGGTCCCATTAGGGGTTGCCACAGCAGATCATCTTCGTCCATATCTTTCTGTCCTCTGCATCTTGTTTTGTTACACCCATCACCTGCGTGTCCTCTCTCACCACATCCATAAACCTTCACTTAGGCCTTCTTCTTTTCCTTTTCCCTGGCAGCTCTATCTTTAGCATCCTTCTCCCAATATTCCCAGCATCTCTCCTCTGCACATGTCCAAACCAACGCAATCTCGCCTCTCTGACTTTGTCTCCCAACCGTCCAACTTGAGCTGACCCTCTAATGTACTCAATTCTAATCCTATCCATCCTCGTCACACCCAGTGCAAATCTTAGCATCTTTAACTATGCCAGGTCTGTCTCCTGCTTTCTGGTCAGTGCCACCATCTCCAACCCATATGACATAGCTGGTCTCACTACCGTACTGTAGACCTTCCCTTTGAATCTTGCTGATGCCCGTCTGTCACAAATTACTCCTTACTCTTCTCCACCCATTCCACCCTGCCTGCACTCTCTTTTTCACCTCTCTTCCACAATCCCCATTACTCTGTACTGTTGATCCCAAGTATTTAAACTCATCCATCTTTGCCAACTCCTACTCCCTGCATCCTCACCATTCCACTGACCTTCCTCTCATTTACACACATTATGCTCCCTACTATCGCTACAGATCACAATGTCGTCAGCAAACATCATAGTCCACGGGGACTCCTGTCTAATTTCGTCTGTCAACCTGTCCATCACCATTGCAAATAACAAATACCAACATACAATACCAACAGCAAAATGTCTGCATAATGCCTTGCTGTGACTGTGACAGCCAAATCAGACATTTTCTTTCTTTTTAATTTTCTTGCTTTATAGTCCTTCAGGTGTGTGTTCAGACCAAATTGTGTGTATTTATTTATTTAAAGAGTTTCTGTAAAATGCTCAATTTCCCTCTTAGAGACAAATAAAGATCTGTCTGTCTGATAGATCTCAGCATTTTTTAAGGAAAGCTGATTTTTAATTATTCCAATGTTAAAATTCTTGTGGGATTAGTTTGCTACAATGTATTTTTCGTTAATTGATAAAGCTGAAAATTGGCATATTGCAATGAACAAAATCTCCAAGATGGAACTAGCTGAAGCATGTTTACTGCAAGCTTTAAAGAATTTACAGTGTTTAATGCTGTTTATGCCATAATAAATGTACAAGTCTCCTAAATGTTTTCATAAAATACTTATTTTCAATACTAAAATAAAAGTTATCTAAATGAAGTATAAAATATATGTTTGCTTTTGAAAGATCATATAAGGAAATCTTTTGTTGTGATCCTTCAGTCCTTGTTGCAGAAATATCTATTTTTTTGCAAACGGATGATAACTGGCCTGATGGCAGAAACAAAAAAAACTGAGTGAGGGAAGTCTTGTCCAGTTAATCGTTGTTATCCTGTTAATAAATTTATGAACTGAGACACAAGACCCTTTTACCATAGGCAGTTTTCATTAATATTCCAAGTCCTTTCATGCTTCTTAAAACAGACAATAAATGTTAAAGAAAAGGTGTGATGTTTTAAGCAAGTCTTACTGTAGCAATTACAGACATCACCATGAAACTTCTATAATTGTAACTTCTGTTGTCACACATAATATGAAGTCATGAACAAACAAGTCAAAAATTTTGAAATGAAGAACATCACATAAATATAACATGTAAAATAAAAATATTCTTATTATAGATAAATATGTTGGTATTGTAAAACTCAAAAATGGTATTACAATTGTTTAGTATGATAAAGCATCTTCTCTTAACTAGGGATTTTCTATATAAGCTTTGTACTACTAACCATCTACTACAGTACATACAGTACATCTATGTATTTCATATATCCTTTAGGCCCTTGATGAAAAGTGCTTACAACTTTCTAGTCCATACAGTTTTGCAACATTTTATGGTTTGATCATTTAATAGCAGTTATTTTTTTTTATAAGCTGAATAATACTGGAAAATTTCAATTTTTCTATACAGTAAGGTAAACTGAAACTAAATCCAATACTTTATTGTACACTCTTTCAATTCAATTTGCCCTTATTAACAACTTTCAAGGTTCATTTAGACAAAACCAGTTGGTCATTTGTATTTTGCTTTCAGTGTTTAGTTTATCAATAATTTGTACTGTATGCAATCGCATGTTATATAATTGGGTACCCTTATTTTATTGCAGTTTGGTGTTGAATTATGAAGTAGGTATGCAGGCAATGTAGTAAAATCACTAAGGGGTTGGTCTTTAAGGTGCAAGACTTCTGGTTCAGTTGCATTTTTGACTTGTATTATCCTAAAAAGTCACTTGCCCTGCCGCTGGTCCAGCTTACATTGAATGTGTGTAGCAGTAGAGTGTTGTACCATGTTAGCCATAGATTGATACAGGAGAAAGTAGGGTGAAATGACACCTTTTAGTGGCTAACTAAATAGATTACAAATGCAAGCTTTCGAGGCAGCTAAGGCCCCTTCATCAGGCAAGGTGTGTAAAGAGTTGTAATTCTTCCTGAGCATATGTTGCATTGGATTAAAGCTACAGCCAAATGTACAATAATAATAAATAGTTCTAGTTGTGAAGTGTTTCATGTTAACTAAATTTGAAAAAACTGTATCCTGAAAAATGTGAAATGTATTTGTCAGTTTTCCAAATTTTTATAATATTGTTATTTTAAAAAAAACTGATAAATGTAAAATCTTGATCGTATCACATAATTTTCATTTGTGCCATTTCTAAACTTTTCATGATGCCTGGGATAAATGTGTTTGCCAAATATACATTCTTATATTTTCTGACCCACTTAATCAGTTTAAAGTCATAGGAAAGCAGCAGGTGCAAGATTAGATCCAACCCTGGCCTAGGTGTCAATTTGCACACTCAATTAACCTAATACACAGATCTTCAGGATGTGGAAGAAAAACCACACAGATATACAAACTGCACAGGGACTAGCTGGGCCTGTACAATATATAGTCACTGTGCCCTGTGCTGTCAAATACACAGTAATGATAATTATACTTATAAAAAGTATTTTTTGTTTGGCAAATATAGAACACAACAGGACAAAAACATATTCTGCTATGATATTATCAAAATATTGTTTCCTCTTTATCCCAAGTGCATTCAGAACATTGTCAAACACTTTTTTATTTTTTGGTAGTGTTTACTTTGTAGAGCGAAATATGTTTAATAGGGCATCAATTGTATAACATACTGTAGGGTGTACATTAAGATTGGTGCTACAGTATCTGGTAAGTTTTAAGCACAAAAATATGTATAATTATGTTTCTGTTGAATGTATCCTCTTGTCTTTCCCCCCCAAGGTGTTTATTTTGAAAGATATGCTATTGAACATAATACATATCCCTGTGTGTGTTGGTGAATGTGGGTTTGTATATGGGTGGTCCTTATGATAAATGGGAAATCCCTCTAGGTCTATTTCTTGTCTTGTGCCCATTGATGCTGGATTAGACTCTGTCTTACATAAACTTAAATTGGATTAAGCAGGTTTGTGAATGGTGCACTGTGTTAGGTAACATAATAAATATTTTCAATAACTAGGATATTACTGAGATATATGTATCACTGTGATGTCATTTCTTAAAATAGTGAGCTAATCTACAGCTTCTTGATAAGATATCTGTGTTATGCCAAGCAGCTAAATATAAGTGACTGTAGTCACAGTGACACATTTTTGGATGTGAAAATGCTTTCTACTGTACAATTGAAACATTTAATCCTATTTGTGTTTAATTTTATATTAATATACATGTATTTCCAAGATCTAAATAATATGAAATATTGGAATGTAGCAGCTTTTACCCAAAATTACCAAAGTTCTGCAGCTTAAGTATGTTTCATGGAATTCTGGCAAAAAGCCTGACACGTTGAAACAATTCCACAGACAAAGTATCTTCGATTTAAAAACTTCAGCAAAAACTCAAACTAAAACAGTTCACACAAAAATAGAGAAAAGATTGGTACTGCAAGTAGAGAAAAGTTCTTGTTTAAGAAAAATTCTGTTCAATCTTGTTTCATTTCGTTAAGTTTGCTTACAGTTGAACCATTTCTAAACGGTCAGAAAAGTGTATGCTTATCCCATTTTCATACTGTAAATGGGTCTTTCAGTCCCTGCTAGCAATGGGACTTATTCTAAACAATAAGTAAAACTTGCTTAATCAACACACTGTATCTCAGATGTAGCAAGAAAGTTCTATCTCATATTAACTTACAGGGGTAAAAGCCTATACCATTGTCTATGGCAATGAAAGAAAATTATATTCTATTCAAATTAAGCAAACACTAATATGAGTTTAACTTAAAGCATTAACCTTCTAGGTGGCACAGTGGTAGGGCTGCTGCCTCGCAGTAAGGTTACCTGGGTTCGCTTCCCGGGTCCTCCCTGCGTGGAGTTGCATGTTCTCCCCATGTCTGTGTGGGTTTCCTCCGGGTGCTCCGGTTTCCTCTCGCATTCCAAAGACATGCAGGTTAGGTGCATTGGTGATTCTAAATTGTCCCTAGTGTGTGTGTGGGTGTGTGTATCTTGTGGTGGGCAGGCGCCCTGTCTGGGGATTTTTTCCTGCCTTGCACCCTGTGTTGGCTGGGATTGGCTCCAGCAGACTCCCGTGACCCTGTTGGGATATAGCGGGTTGGGAAATGACTGACTGACATTAACCTTTTAAGATTGGCTCTTACAGCGGTGATACTATATCGTTTGTATGAACTAAAATGTAAAAATTGTTCATGGAAAACCATCCATGTAAAGCTCAGTAAATTTTCCTTGATGATTCTAGAAACTGGGATCTGTTTGTTGGATATTTAAATTATTAATGATTCAAATCAAAAAGTATTTCATGCATTTTATATACTGTAATATAAATGTTTGTGGAAGCTGTTTAAAAGATTAAAAGCAGCAGATAATACATAAGAATACATCCAGTATCAAAGTATTATTATTGTTTTGACCAGTTTTGATTGCTTGATTTAAGAAAAGAAAAAAACTTGTATTTTCTAAGTACTGTCCTTAATATGACCCTATTATTTTGCTCTCATTCTAAAAAGGATATAACATCATACACCATTCTGCAAATAGCCAATCATTTTTGAAAGTATTTTACAACTCACATTTAATGTTTACTTATAAACAGATTAGGTTTTCTCAAACTACATGACCCCTGTCAGGTTGCTTTCTGTTAGCAGTTTTTTTCTTTGTCTTTCATTTTTAGAATAGCCCTGTTGGAGTGATTTTACTATTTATAACTGTAAAATTTGGGGATTTCTATAATACATTAAGATAGCTTGAGGTTTATGGAGTGGCATAAAGTAGCAGAGATCAGTTTGTTCTATGAAATAGTAAAGCTAGGGCAGCAATGACCAGTTGTGTTTCTTTCATTTTTTAACTTTCATTACAGCAAAACAAAGCTAATAGTACTTTTTCCTGTAGGTTTTCCTATTTTTTTCCTATTTTAAATTAACTGATCTCCAATGAGTTTTGTAACACAGGAGTTAAAGCATATAAATACCATATAAATATACATGGAGTAGATAAATTACTTTTCATGGCAGTAACGCCCACCTAATGTATAAAGTTACTAAATTTTCTGGAATGTAGAAGCATTTCCTGCATGCTGATTGAGTCAATAGATGTAACATCATTGTTTAGACTACTTGTTTTACTGTTTGGACTGCCATGTACTCAATTATTGGGTTTAACTAAAGCTTCAGCTTATCTTATTTTATATCCTTAATCAACCAGCTTTTTCCTTGAAATGACTTTAAAGCATACACCCTTGTGCATTGTTTGTGTATTCAGGAAGACATTAACAAAGTCTTTGGTTTTTGGACCATTAACAGCTAATGGCTATTAACAAAATGACTAAATGAATGGAATTAATCTTTAAAACAGCAAACTATTTGAAGGACATATTCAGTAATGCTTGCTTGCTTAATACAACATGTGAACATTTGGTTGAATAGTCTTTGTAGGTTTTCTGTACAAAGTTCTTTTTTTGTATGTGGTGATAATCATTCATATCAGTTTTTTAAAGAGAAATGCTCACATCCAAGTTAACAAGTAATTTCTTATCAACATCCTGTTTCTGTCTTTATTTTTTATTAATTTATTAAAAAAAAATCCTGCAAGTAGCTGGGCAGACCTTACTATATTTGTGTGTATTTATGTGAAGAACAGTGTGTTGAGATCATAATGTACACTCCAGTATTTATGCGTTGACAGGTTCTCTCACAATAAAAAAAAAAAAGTTTTATGTGTTGGAAATAGTATTTTGAAATTAGGTCTAAACTTAACTGAGAGCAAGTGTAAAGACAGGAGGTATGTGGTCTTATTTGCTTCTTTCAGTGTATGTTTAGTAGATAATTTAATTTGGATGCAAGAGTAAAGCAATTGATGGAGGGTGCATGCCATTTAGAGAGACCTCGGCAACAGACATTGGCATCAGACTTCCAGGCATATAGGCATATGTTGGAGTACTTCTGTTTTCAATTGCATTATCAGCTGTGTTATTTTTAATTTCAACGCATATCTGAAGAGTCTGTCTCAGTAGAAAGAATATACAGTAATCCCTCGCTATATCACGCTTCGACTTTCGCGGCTTCACTCTATCGCGGATTTTAAATGTAAGCATATCTAAATATATATCCACGGATTTTTCGCTGGTTCGCGGATTTCTGCGGACAATGGGTCTTTTAATTTATGGTACATGCTTCCTCAGTTTGTTTGCCCAGTTGATTTCATAGAAGGGACGCTATTGGCGGATGGTTTAGAAGCTACCCAATCAGAGCATGTATTACATATTAACTAAAACTCCTCAATGATATAAAATATGCTTCCCGCGCGGTGCTTGATTGTTTGCTTTTCTCTCTCTCTCACCCTCTCTGACATTCTCTGCACCTGACGGAGGGGGTGTGAGCAGAGGGGCTGTTTGCACAGAGGCTGTTTGCTTAGAAGATATGGACGCTCCTCTACAAAATGCTGCTTTATCGCGCTGTGCGATACTTAAAAGCACGTATTGATTTTTTGATTGTTTGCTTTTATCTTGCGAAGATATGTTTGCATTTTTTTAATTGTGAGAAAGAACTGTCATCTCTGTCTTGTCATGGAGCACAGTTTAAACTTTTGACTAAAGGATGTTATTTCATGTCTAGAGGGCTCTAATAATGTTAACAGTGTGGGAGAGTTTATAAGGGCTTAAAATATATAAAAATAACCATACAAACCTATGGTTTCTACTTTGCGGATTTTCATCTATCGCGGAGGGTTCTGGAACGCAACCCCCGCGATCGAGGAGGGATTACTGTATATTAACATTTTATGCAAGCATCAATTTTCCAGCCCCTTTGTCTTTAGTGTTGTGCCTCAAGTACATCACCACCTACACCTTTTGAAGGTATAGTCATCAATCATTCATTACAATGATCTTTAATTCAGCCTCTTAGAAATTTAATAAAAGAAACATGGTGTCATGATGTGCCTACAGTGTATGTCTGAATCGATGTCCATGTCTGGTATTCCGCATAATCAGAAGCCTCGCTTTTAATACCTGCATACACAACATCCCATACAATTGTCAGGATTTTTAAAGGATGGGAAATCATGCATATATTTACAGCAACTCTGACCTATGTATACATAGCCTTTTAGAGACACTAGGAAATGAGGACACCCTTTATCAAATAGGCAAATGCAGGTAAGCCAGCTTATTGGTGACTCAAATGCATGATCTATATATATAAAATTCTTTTCTCGTTTGAAACGGAAATTATGTATGACCACGCGAAACGGAAATTACGTATGCCCACAGAACATATTATAATACAGGAACTAATCACTTCGTTTGTGGATGGCATTTTTATATCGTCTTTATGAATTGTTATTATTTGTGTGAGAGATACTTTACTGATATTAAAAAGAAGTAAACACAAACACGGTGATCTATCCCATAGAGGTGCGACCCGCGTCTCCCTCTCCCAGCCCTCCTCTCTGGACTCCAATGCCGAGCCATTTGCTGCCAGGCACATTCTGACAGAGAAGTTTTATTTATTCGTCCACGTGACTGTCGCAGAAACTGCCACATTATAACTTTTTTTTAATTGGCAGTACTTGATAGTAGAAGAGATGAGGAAAACAGCTTTGCGTCTTTGTACTTTTTAACTGCGCCGAGCTGTAAACAATGTGAAGACGACACCGCCATCAGCGGCGAGGGTTCGTGAGAACAAAGTGGACGCTCAGGAGGCGTGGAATGTTGGGCTGCTCTGCTGGGTCGAGAGCTACGCAGTTTCAAGCGACGTCCTCTCTTCTCGCACTGTTTATGACACATCAAGTGCCCTGTGGGTTCTGGGAGAGTGGAAATCATTGCAAATGAGTGTGATCAGCGCCATTGAAGCAAAACTCTCTTTGTAAATTGTGCTTCACGACTACTTACTGTCCCTTAAGGTGAGTTCAGGTCACTAAAGCTCCTCAACATTCAAGGTTGCTTTTGTGATAAATTCTTTTACGAAGATGGAGGGTTTACATCTAAGAAGATGTACCGACCTCGTCATGTTAAGTTTTGGACTTGGGAATTGATTGGACCTTCTGCCCGTTTAGCATGGAAGGGCAGCGTCCACATTTCTCAGAATAATTTTTCTCTTAAATCACATGCACGTAGTGCAAGGTTGTCGGGCAGAAATTTGCAGGATCGCATAGAAAATGTAATTTCTATACCACAGCGGTCGTGTAGCACCTTTCACAAGGGATCTGCTACAGAGAGATGATCCAAATACATTTAAACTGCTGTTAGTGCTAATTACCTGTTGTGTTATAGCGCCTTTAAAATGTACTTTACCCAAAAGTACTCCAGTACTGCTCAATGTATCT
Source organism: Polypterus senegalus (assembly GCF_016835505.1). NCBI lineage: Eukaryota > Metazoa > Chordata > Cladistia > Polypteriformes > Polypteridae > Polypterus > Polypterus senegalus. The sequence continues at coordinate 113,732,594 of NC_053155.1, read as the reverse complement.
TTACCTCTTACATGTTAATGTTTTACTGTTTAGTAATTTATATACTACATTTTATTTTTTTCCCTTGCACTCAGTGAGCGAAGCCACTGGGTAATCAGCTGGTACAGTATAGTATAATAATTTCTCAGTGATATGAATTGTGAATTGTAGTAATTCACATCACTTGAGCCATTAATGTAATGCATGTTAGCATGACAAATATATTAAACCTCGAAAGTGATGAATATGATATGTAGACGCTGTTTTAGATCCCATTTAAGAGGTCCAATGCTGCTCATTTTCACTGAAGACTTTTTTTTTTTTTTTGTAAGTTTATATTGGCTATCTCTTGTCAGTTTTTAGGGAACTGGCTGACAGGTCATCATGGCTTCACTCTGTTATGACCACTGTGAAGAAAGCCATTAACTGACTGAGGAGACACTACGTTCAGTTTTCATATGGTGTGGGTGTACATACATAAAATATTAAATTTTTGCCAACATAAAAAGGCAATTTGCAGTAGTGTCCGGTTCTCCTAATGTAATCTTACCAAGGACTGCATTCTTATTTCAGTAAGGTCATTTAATGAGGAAGAAGCTGCTTTTGTTAACTGTAAACTGTTACAATATATTAACATAAAAGCCATATGTGATGCCAAGATGAGACTGACAAACATCACGTCTTCTTGGCCTCCGTCAACTCCTGATTCATTTATTTTGACACAAACTAGCTTTGGCAGACCTCAGTTTTTCATATGTTCTGTATTCTATTGTATCAGCAATTGTGTCATTGAATGTGCCAGGTAATAGCATCCTTCCGCTCAGACACTGGCACCTTATACCTATCCTGGACCCACAAAACACAGAGGAGAGGTGCTATAATGCCACACATGATCTTTCCTGCTCAGTTGCATAGCACAGCCATATAAGATGCTCTTGAATGCAGGTAGCATAATCTCTACACGTCCGGTGGAAAGACTGTCCTTCCAGCTAATGAATGTCTTCAGCATTGTGCTTGCTAATGTATGAGGGTGAATAATATTGAAATATATTCAGGAAGGCACATCTATTAGGTGATTGCGGATTATAAAGGTAAATTGTGTAAAAATGTGTGTACACCATGTTTAATAATTTTTTTTTTTTTTGCATATGCATTTTCTTGTCTTTTTTGGCGTGTGCATACTGCCATGCATAGTTTTATAAATGATGCCCCAGGAAATTATGGTGTATGTCCTTGTCATACTTTAAAAATCTGACCTCAAATTATATATACACTTTAAGTTTTTAAATAAAGTTGCATGTCTCTTTTTTCTGCTTCTAAGTACCATTATGTCCTTGCTAAATATGCTGTATTTTTAACAAATTATTAATGGTTGTCATGCTTTGCAGCCCCAATCAGATGCAACTAACTTCTCCCCCACACCACATATGAAATATCTTTTGAAATAGTCATTACATTATGGTGACAGGTGAAGGACTGTTAGTTTTGCTTGACAAAGGCCTATAGTGGTGTGAGGGTTATGATATCATATTTAATTATGCTGCACCAAAAACTACGTTTGTGATACTGCTATATCAATGAGACCAAGGACGCACCTGTAAAATTAATTACATTAATCAAACTTAACAATTAAAAAATTTTAAGCACTTGGCTTCATAAGAACCTATTTCTCTAAACTTAATTTGCTTCACAGTATTAATTAGACTTTTGGTTTTAATGGATCCAATAAGTTTGCAGAATGGAGTGATATGTTCTCTGTTACTGTTTCATACCAGTTCCATTTCAAGTAGGGATGTGACAAGAACCGATACTTTGGTACCAAGTCAATACCAAAGTTCTGAAAACGTAATGATACTAGCTTTTTTTACACCCATGACTACATGTACATGAATTACTCCTGAGGGCTTAATAATATATGAGAAAAACATGAGTGAAAGGTACGTCAAAATTTTTAAACAGTATTGATACAACACCGAATCAAAACATGTCGAAAAGTAAACTGCAGAAGTCATATCTCCAAATGATTTATGTTTGAGGCAGAAAATTTCAGTGTGAGATTGCGGGAATTGTGCTACTTATTATTTAAAAAAAAAAAAATAAAAAAAAGTAAAATGCAGGCTTTTGTTATTGACATTTTTACCCCATTAATGAGTCGGTTCAGAAAAGATTTGTGTCCACTTTTAGATCATAGTGATGTGTGTGACCTGTCAGATGTGAGTTTTAATTGATGAACTTATAGTGTCACAAATTTATAAGAGACAAAATGATGGAAGGATGATTCAATTTTTAACACTGTGTCCTACACAGTCCCTAAAAAATGAATGGAGCCATTATGTTAATTCTCTGATTACATCATGGATGTCTACAGATATCTTTTTTAAGCATCCATCCATTTTCTAATCGGTTTATACAATTCAAATTCGCAAAGCTCGCCCGCATTCATTATAATGCATAATGGGAGTGCTAACAACAGTTGTAACAAGTGAAAATCTAGACTCGCTTCAGGCGAAGCAGCTATTTGACTTGTCTGCACTGGCAATGAAATGAGCTGCTCCATTTGTTAATACTACAATAAACTTTTAATATTTCAAAGCAGAAGCACTATGATTATTCCAGTTAGCAGGATGGGCAAAACAGTGTACTTCATTACCACATAACTGCAAACTAATACACTCAATATAACAAGCCAATGTTTATGTATATCCCCTAAAATGTAATGAAGGTAGTGAAAGCACAATTGTCATATATCTGAAAGATACCCTGGCGAATCTAATGCAGGTCCAGTTAATTTTTAACATCTAGATTTGCACAGATGCTAAGCAATAACAAATTCTGATCACTCATATAGGATGTGTTTTACAGGAGTTCTAGAAACAGTGGGTATGTAAAGTTAATAAGTTTGATCACACAATCTAAACTTAGGACAAATGTTAAAGGAGGAACAGATTTGGAAAATGAAAGCCCCATGGTTTTGTAACATTTGAAAATCTGCATGATAATGGGGGGGGGGAAACTGACAATGCAGTATTTTGTTTTTTCCTACAATATATATTGCGATATCAAACAAAATCCATGAATTTTCAAAAGATAACCTGAATAGCTTTCTGAAATATTTGGAGTGATCTTGGAAGGTGAGTGCATCTTCTGTATAGAGAATAAAAGAATTAAAATAATGAAAAATAACTCTTAAAACCTTTTGAGTATGTGAACCTCCTGTCTTTAATGCTACATAACCTGTATATTTAGTGGAGTCAGAAAAAATAGGAAATTCTTCATGAAGCTTCATTTGCCCATCACTACCCATCTGTCAATGAAACAGGATGTTATCAAGAAGGAATAAAGAAGATTATGGGAGGCTATATATCTGTACTTATGGTTGAAACACAGCATTTTAACTGAGGAGTTAAGGAAGCTTAATTTTGATATAGCAAATTGAGTAATAGAATATACCATTTCACATTTTTTTTTCAAAATTATACTTTTTTTTTGGTAAACAGCAAAACAGTAAACATATATAAAAACAAAATTATTAAAATACAATAGCAGCTATACACCAGTCCCCTGAGAGGTTTTAAAAAGTACAACTTATCCATCATTACTATGTAATGCGCCTTCTTAATGCACTTCAGCCTTCCTCCTAAAGGTGACATGCCAAATCAGAAAACAATTCTTCAGTGAGTGGCAAAATGTAGACAGACAGGTACAACATTAAACAGAAAATCTCCAGGCTGTCCTCGGACTGTATGAATACCTGAAAACATCCAAGCTGTAAGGGCATCAGTTTTGCAGTCTCGGCATGCAAACATGCTTCTGCCTTAGGCATTTACAATATGTCTTTGAGTGAGTGTGTTGTAGTTTGGTGCATCATTGCAGAATTTGCCGTTGTAGGCCCTTACTTTTTGAGGAGGAGGGAGCAACAGTCAATGTCAGAACATTGCTTTGAAATGCTAGAGAACTTTTTGTGGCCCCAACTGGATGAAATGGATGTGGTAGATGCCTGGTTTCAACGGGATGGAGCAACAGCTCATACGGCGCGGAGATCCATGCAAGTTTTGCGGAATATATTTCAGGGGAAGCTGATCTCCCTGCGTGGTGATGTTGTGTGGCCTTCACGTTCACCTGATCTCGCTCCGTGCAATTTCTTCTTGTGGATCTGTCTCAGGTCAAAGTTATACACACACCGACCACAAAACCTTGAAGCCCATAGGATGCTATTTGCCATGAAATCACTGCTATTTCCCTTCAAATGGCCAAACGAATCATGCAAGCATTCAGAAATCGTCTCGATGAGTGTTATCGCTAATGATGGCCACCACCTTTTAGACATAATTTCTAAAATACAGGAAAAAAAGCTATTTTGTATACTCTTTCTTATGTCATAATGAAGTTTTATTTTATTTTGTAGCGTTTATGTAGATAAACTTTGAAATGTGGTACTTCTTTTTGGCTCACTCTGTATAACATCTGGTTAATTTCTTAACTACTTTGCTTAGAAGTTTCTAGCCAAGAATACCAGTCTGTCTGTCATTGCCGGCTTAAGACAAGAACAATGACAAGTGATAATGTTGCCACTTGCACTGAAAATCATCTCGGGTGGGGAGCTTGTAGCCAGAATACGCATATACTTGCGGGCAAGCATGGCAAGTCATGGAAAGTTCACTTTGTGTGATGATTTCCTCCATGAAAGTGGATCTTATTTTTTGTCTGTGGAAGGTGTTAGCAGGTAGTTTGTTTGATTCAGCTTCCCTAAGGGTTAGGCGGGCATCACCCTTTGCTGAAGCTTCGCTTTGTTTAAAGAAACTTCCCAAGGACCTCTTGGATTTCTTTGTTTGGGACACGTTAGCAACTTTTTCTGCAGCTTGAGATCTCTTGGCATTCAATCATTTATGATTTATTATTTACTCTTACCTTGAGTTTGATCTTGCTGTCTGCACTGATGAAGTCCATTTTGAACCAGACATCCAAACAAGTTGCCATATCTAGCAGCTTTTCTCAATGGCTTCATCATTATATTTCTCTTTAAGGTAGCTCAACACCTTTCTCCAACTTCTTGGTCAAGTCTGTGTCTCCCTCTTGCATTAGTAACATTTAAAGTGTTAAAGAAGTGAAGAATTGGCTTCACATAGGTGACACTAACATAGTCATCTCCTGAAAGTGTATCTGTGAGGTCCAGCAGTGGACCAGGTGACTTGTCGATAGCCTCTAAGACATCTGTATCTTGCCAGGTTGGAATTAGATGTCGCACCTTCTTGTCTGCAGACAGGACCCGAGTGAAGCTTTTTGCTGTTCTAGTATCCTGCTGATCATCATCTGTCTGGAACCCCATCTTGTTTGGCATTATAATAATAGGGAATGTAATGGTATATTTAGTGCAATCTGTGCTTTTTCCAAAGAACCTCCGTCCTTCCAGCTGTGAGAGAAGTGACCCACCAGCTTCTTGCAGACCTCTGTTATATGGTTGATGTGTTCAATGTTTTTATGTATTTTTTAAAGGGGGAAATAAACAAATTGCACATTAAATAGTGTAAAAATTTATATCTAAATTTAAAAAACAATAAACTGCTTATACATAAAAATAACTATCTACAACTGAATAAACAACAGGTTATTTAAAGATGAAATGTATAGTTTCTGCCTGCTTAATTTACACATTTTAAAAATCTATGAAAACCCAATCACTCTCAAAGAATATTACTGTCTTATGAGTTTTACATTATTAGTGTGCCCTCCGGTTTCAATTTAATATGTCTTTAACAATTGTTTATGAAACTAACATTTTAAAATTCAATTAAAGATTAAAAAAAATTCACATGCATTTCACTGCATGTTCCACCTGTAAGTCTGTAAGTCTGACTAGCTCCAGATTGTGCTAACTAAAATGGAGAACTAACAAAAAAGGGAGTTATATTAAAACAGTCTAGCTTTTAAACAATAAGCTATAAGACAGAGTCATTGTGAAAAAGTATTATTTATTTATTTTACAATATGGCTAAGTATATGTGCAATTAGCAGTAGTACCAAGAATAATACTGTACATATATACTGTACTGTATACCTTCAACACTGGATCCGGGGGAGCAGCCATGGGATGCATGCTATGTCCCTGGGAACACGTCTGGGCCACTTTCACGGAACACCAGAGCTCATCTTGGTTGGGCTCCGTGGCCTCCGCCAGGGGAAGCTGCATAAAGCTGCACGGCTTAACAAGCCCATCTGGGTGGGAACGCAACCACACCCGGAGGTGCCACCAGAAGTAGGTCAACGAGCACCTGCAGCTCTTCCAGGTGGGCTATAAGAGCTGCTGCCCTGAGAGGAGTGGAGGAGAAGAGTGTGGTGATTTGGGTGCTTTATTTGTGTTGTGCCTGTGGGGTTCACAGGGAAGATGTGCCCCACAGGTGAAGAAAATAAAAGTTGTATAAACTTTATAACAATACTGGTGTGAATCTGATACAACAATTTTATTATGTTTAGTAAAACAGCTTAGTAAATAGACTGTAGAAAACTTACCAACTGTGAGATGCAGTCTGTGAACAAAGCACTGCAGCCTGGCCCACTTGTTAAGGGATGCAACTTTCACCATATTCACCACATTGCTGCAGAATATTTCACTTTTGATGACTCTGATTGAACGTGTTCCTTGCATTTCTCATTGTGTGATATTACATGCAGTTAATATTTTTTTTTCTTCTGTTCAGTGCTCATTTTAGGTCCAGTGTCCATACACGTAACATGACAGGCAAGAAATTTTTTTCATTTACAGCATTTTTATTGGAGTCGCAAAGTATGCAGCGTTTCAGAGATAAATGAAAATACCATACATGTGATGCTTACTGTTCAATATAATCATCATAGGTTTAACGTTTGTCACTAGTATGCGAAATTTAAAATGCCGTATCTTTGCAGTTGCTGAATAGCATCTTACTGTGCTTTTCCAGATAACAGTAAATTAGATTTGTATAGCAAAACATTACAGTCGTTAACTAGAAAATGATGTCATTGTGCTGCAGCGACATTAGATTTTCTTCTGTCAGGAAGCACATTCCTGTGCTTTTCAACTGTCTGTAGAATGTGTTGTTTCTGCTCCTCATCAGTTCTTGCAGAGTTGTAATCCTGAATAAGTGGAAATCCTCTTTCGGCAAAGTCATTTACAACTTGCAGTTCACTGACGCAATGTACAGCTGCTTGATATTCTGGGTGATTGTTCCATTCATCTGGACTAATTGAAAGATAGTTTGTAGTATCAAACTTTTAAATCAGTTACTTTGCAGACTGTGTAAAAAAATTGTGTCTCAATTGGATGGCACCAACCAGCCACACTGTACTCAAGCTACGTATCAATGGTGCAGGCAAACTTGGCACCATGTAATTACTGAAAAGTAAACAAAATTTCAAACGCAAGCAAATTACCAAGCAGACATAGAAAATGTTGACCACAATTATAATTGTGCAGTAAGTTTAAATAATAAGTATAGAGGAGGTAAAATAAGAACAAATTACTATAAAATAATGTAAATGCTAGTAGTTAAGAAACAACTTGTGAAAAATTCACAAATTAAAAACTTACCCAATCACATTCAACAAGCAAACTACTGTAAAGACACTAAATTGCTGTTATTGTTGCAAAGAGTAAACAACAAAATGGCAGGCAGTAGTGATAAAGAAGTAAATTTGAAATGATATTTTAAAAAAATAAGAAGTATCATAATTTACCTGCAGTTAGTACAGTAGTAGAACCAAAATTTGAAATTGAAATAGCACAGAAGGCTGGCGAACAGTTGCTAGTTCAAGATGAATGTGACACTTCTAGATTCTTTTTTTAAATCCATCAAATTTTATGGAATCCGAAAGCAAGGACTTTGCAACTGAAAAAATGATTGAGACCTTAAAAATTTTTAAAGTAATTTTTAAGTGCCACCCTTAATAGGCAGGGTTAGGAATTCAGACCTACCCGTAACTGTGTAATGTTATGTGCGTTTGCATTGTTAGCTGTGGACGGCTCAGAGTTCCCATCCTGCTTTCGAAACCGTCTTACTTTCCATTGCAGTGATATTTACTTGATCTGCCAAAGCTTTTCTTCATTTTCCTCATTTATAAAATGCTGTGTAAGCTTCAAAATATTAAGTTATTATACATTTTAGAATAAGTTTCTTCCTGCTGTCTTCTGTTTAAATGAACTGTTAATGTGTTATATTTCATTACAGCTCGTGGGCATTGAACTTAAGCAATAACAAAAGACAGGAAAAAGGTTGTAGCATACCTTGTGTGACTTTGTAAAAAATAATAAATAACATTGCACATTTTGCGATGTGACTATTGCGCATTCACACATGGCAATGCTTAGGTGATATATTGTGCAACCCTAATCTGTTATATATTACTCTTTAGTAAGTTATTTTTTACAAGCTAATGATGCAGATGTAAAGCTAATAAATACTACAATAGCAAATAAACAGAGGGACTCTCTGACAAACCATATTTTAAATGAATGTTGTTACAAAAACAACTTTAAAGAGTTTGTTTAAATAGAATATCCTGAATTATCATGAAATGCGCTAGTTGAGCAGTACAGATATAATAATAGTTGGTGTTTTATTTTAATTTTTTTTCAGTTACTGTAGAGAAAATGTCAAAAAATATATTTGTAATGTGCACAAGGTTAGATAAATTAGGTTGTTCATGATGATATCATTCTCAAACCCTATGTTGAAATCCACCTTCATTTTTACACTTGGGATATGCCCATGGGTCTACCACACGTTAAAACTTTAAGCCCTGTCCTGCATTGTTTTTTTTTTTATATATATTTAGAAATGTCTAATCATATTTTAATATTTTATATTCTGTTGTAGAAAATGCTCAATATTGTCCACTTGAATAATGAAGTTACTTTCAATAAAAAGCTTTTTAAGGAATTTTTGTTTTTGCTATGTTATGAATAGGTGTTGAGTATCATGAAATTTAACTGCTGTTGGTATTGAATGCAAAAAATTCTGGTATTATAACATCCCTCCTACTAATTCTTTTTCACCTTTATTTCTGTCGCTGTCTCTTCTGCTGTAATATGTCATATTACACAACTTTTTAGTGATTTTCAAGCATAAATTTTATATGACAGATTGAAACAAAACTGGACAGAAGTTGTGGCTGGATTTGCCTTACCTTAAAAAAAAAAAAAACAACTATCACACAGGCTTTGGTTCTGTCAGGCAGCATGTTATTGGCTGTCAGAAAAGGAGGTGAGCTTACAATACTTCACAATTGTGTAATCTGACATACCTTGCAATTACTAGTCATGCAAAATGACAAATTCAGTATACAATATTAGCAACTGCAGTCATCAAGTTTGATATCCTCTCCAGCTATAAACCTTGTAATGTGATACTGACTTTAGTTGAATGGTTGGTGCCACTCTTTAGTCATGCTTAAAACGTGGTATAGCTTAAAGCTACCATCTTGAATGTGCTGGATAAACATCCAAAATTACATTGAGAGAGAAGAAATTGGTTTCATTTTTTTCTACAAGATTGTATTTTGTCATGATCATAGTGGTTGTTTAGTGATATTGTAAATGATAGGCTTATAAATTGGAGGCTTGGAAAATAATTGCTGCAGCTGTAGCCACAATAAACCTGCATCAGATTAACAGTTTCTTTGTTGAAACTAAATAGAGCAGTTATGGCAGGAAATACATTTTACATTTTCAACATGTTTTCAAAAAAATAAAATTTAAGTTGTATTTAATGTTTAAAGAAATAATATTGTGAAATCACAAAGATAATTTATCTTGACTTGGTACATTGAATAATTAGAATGTTTATATTAATTGTAGTCTTTTGCTTTTCATCTGCAGACTTGATCCAGTGTACAAATGAAATGAATGTAAACATCCCACAACTGGCTGACACACTTTTTGAAAGAACTACAAATAGCAGCTGGGTAGTGGTGTTCAAAGCTCTGATCACAACACACCATCTGATGGTTTATGGTAATGAGGTAATATTCTAAATTAATCCTTTTTCTTTCTTCTGGCCAAAAAACTTAATTTTGAATTAGAACAGACCTCTCTGGCTATCAGTATATTATTTTGTTAAATATCAGTTTTGATACAAACACTTGTATTGGCAATTGTAAGACAGTAATCATACACATTCAAAATATTCACTGATAGCAAACTTTTAATATAAACATGTATGTAAAATAAGGAATTCCAAAGGCCAGTTCATAATGGCCTTAAAACATTTGCGAATTGCTGAACTGTTCGTGTATCTTGAGAGGTAATCATAGATTCACGAAAAGAAAAAAATGGTTATTTAAACAATTAGAAAGGAACAGTGTTTAAAAAATAAAAAATATTATATTTATCTGAAGAAATGTCTAATATTTTGCATTTTAGAATTTTTAAGCAGTCTTCGATTAACTTTAAAATTTCTGTATCGAACCTTTACAGATACAAGCTTATTTTTTCTACTTGATTTGTATAGTATTCAGTGATGTTGTTTTTTCTTTATTTTTAATTCAACAATTTTAAAAGATTGTTAACATGTATATCTAATTGCTAGATTATTTCTCATCCTGGCAAATTGTTCCCACATTTTCATGCTTCCTATATCTATTACTAGGCAAACTCAACAAAGTCACATTAAGGAGCAGCGCTGCTAAACAAGATACAGTATCATCTACACGTCACACAAACCTTTATAGGAAAAAGAAAATAATGATGTACACTACTGGTCAAAGGTTTTAGAATACCTCAGTTTTTCCAGTTCTGGTTTTCACCGAAATGGTGAAAAGGTAAGCAGTAAAATGTCAGAGGTTTAAATTTAAAGTTTAGGTTAGCAAAAACTGTTAAAGGAAATTTCAGAATATTACAAATGGGCCGCCTTCAGGGAACAATTAATAAGTTACAACCTATAGATTTTCTGCAGCAATTAAAGTAAATTAAGCATTGCAAGGTAAAGAAAGCAGTTGCACAGGTGTCCCAACTTCTGTTGATTACTTAAAAACCCTCTGTTTGTGTTAAAGCAGACATGGAACGAGCTGTGTTACTACATTTTCAACACCGTAGAAAGTTATAGATTCCAGTAATAATGACAAAAATGGCAATTAACAAATGAAATGAGACACAGCACTATTACCTTTAAGAGTGTAGGCCTTTCATGTAGAGAAATTGCAAAAAAAAAAAAAAAAAATATCAAAGTGTCAGTGAGTACTGTGTCCTACACAAGCCAAAGGCAATTGAAACGGGACGAAACCTCTGATAGGAACAGATCTGGCAGACCCAAAGTCACAACCCTATCAGAAGACAAGTTTCTGAGGATTACCAGCTTGCGTGATCTGCATCTCCCAGCACAATAGCTTCAAGAACAGCTTTGAGCACTGCTTAATGGTAGTTGAAAAAAACAAGTCTCAGTTTCTACTGTCAAGAGGAGCTTTGTGTTTCAAATTTGACAGGGTGAGTGGCAATAAGAAAGACATTCCTTAAAGGACAAATTAGGGCCTTGAAATACCAGCTGTGGACTGCTGTAGACTGGAAGAAAGTCTTATTGATCGATGAATCAAAATGTAAACTGTTCGGTTAATCACGTAGGGTGTTTGTGCCCTATCAAGTTGTTAAAAGGATGGTTCCTTAGTGTGTGAAACCAGCTGTCACATGGAGGAGGAAGTGTGATGGTCTTTGCTGGAGGCAAAGTTGGTGACTTTCACAGAGTAACTGGCATTCTAAATCAAAAAGGTTAGCACAGTTTGGCAACTTTGATGAACATTTTAGTAAAATTGAGTACACCTTATGATTCCTTGACTTACTGTATTTTTTTTATTTGCCTTTGTTTATTTGTTCTATGCCAGTGTAATAGTGTGCAAGTAGTACTTCAGAGGGTGTCGTAACACAGTCTTTTCGAATTCTGCTTTAAGACAGAGAGAGGGTTTTTAACTAATCAAAATAAGTTGGGACATCTGTGCAAATTGTTTGCTCCAACTTGCAAGGCATAATTTAATTGCTGCAGCACATCTGTAGGTTGTAACCTATAAGTTTTTCCCTAAAGAAGGCCCATTTGTAATATCCTGAAATTTACTTTTTTACTTTTGCTAATTGAAATTTTAAATTTAAAACTCTGGTAGTTTACTGCTTACATTTTCACCATTTTAGGTCATTAATTGCATTTCAACTGAAAACTGGAAAAACCTGAAGTTTTCTAAAACTTTTGACTGGTAGTATATAAATAATTGGTCTCCTGTTAGATATATAAATGTTGTTTTTCATAACCTAAGCTTCAATATGGTAACTTTAGGTTCATATCTGTCAGCTACAGTAGATGATTAACTTGTCTGACATACTGACACATCCAAGTGGTGCCTCAGAACTGCTAATCCAGGGAGCAGAATTCAAACTCTGCTTCTATTCTGAGTTGCAACATGGCCCTACATATCTACACCAAAATATTACCAGAATTCAGGCATTGTCTGAAATTTATATTCAAATTGCACAAATTACTTTTGAGTTTTATTTGGGATGGAACTTGAATATTCTGAAATGAAAAGGCAGAAACCTTCCTCACTTTAACGCCAAAGCACCTCTAGACTTTATTATTGGCTGTTAATTTACATATCCAAATGTCAAATGTATTTCAATATGTATTACAGTTTAAATATTCAAAATTGATTTGAAAATCTCTCCACTTAATTTAAGTTGGCATCTAATTTGGCTGTTTTTACACATCACTCTGTTATTTGGATTAAAAAATCTTTTGTCTTTGATGAAAAAGGTTATGATGGTGAGTAATGTCTCAGTGAGAGAGACATTTTATTCGCGACTTCACTTGGTGGTTGATGGGTGGCCATGAGGTGAAACCCCTCTGGTTATGGGTGACTTCAGGGCGACCACTGGCACTGACAGAGCTGGCTATCAGGACTGTGTCGGTCCCCATGGGTCTGATGACCATGATAAAAGTGGCTCCATGTTCCTTTATTTTGCAAAAGGTTCGGGGGCTGCACATCGCTGCATATTGGTTTCAGCACCGGGAGCCACATAGATGGACTAATGTACTCCAATACTGGTGGTGCAGTGAAGGAGATCGATCACATGCTCATGGGCAGACGCAGGAGGCTCTTACAAAACTGCAAGGTCTATAGAAGTGCCCAGTTTGTGAATTCTGACTGCAGACTTGCTGTTACTACTTGGAAGATCCAGCTTAGGTCCAGTAGGCTAACACCTACTAGGAAAATAAGGCTGGAACTGGCCATACTCCAAGATCGGGTCGTTTCTAACGAGTTTGCATGCAGTTTGTGTGAAGAACTTACAGACTTGGGTGCGACTGCTGATCCTAATGTGATGTGGGAGACTTTCCGTGAGAAGATTCCGAAGGTTGCTGAGGGTTGTGTTGGTCTTACCAGTGTTCCCAGAAGGAGGTGTTTCATTTCGCATGGCACCCTAGATATCATTGCGAGGAGTCTCAGTGCATGGCTTGATGAGGACTCCGGTTTGTACCAGGAACTGAGAAGGATGGCTGCAAGGACTTTGAAGGCAGATAAGGAGGCATCTGTTAGAGGAATCTATGAACAAGTGACATACCATCTATGACCTAGTGACCCACATCATCCTTACAGAGGAATCTAAGCATTACGCACATCTGAATCTGTTCCTTGGAGAGTCGCAGTCAGGGCAGCTGATGGAATGGTCCTTATAAATGACACTGTAGTTGTAACCTGCTCGGCTAGCTACTTCAAGTAGCTGTTTAATGCTGATCCTCTGGCTAGGATGTTGGATATCTCTGGGTCCACTGTTCTTGAGGCCGCTTCTCCTATTAGCTTGTGAACCACCCAGTCTCACTAAGATTGCACAGGTGGTGAGCCACCTGAGGGTAGAGTAGGCTGCAGGGATCTGTGGTATCCGGGGTGACCTTCTCCAAGCTGGCAGTAAGGCTGTCCTCCTGCTATTACAAGCAATCTTTGCTTCCATTTGGGAGATGGGTGTCATCCCAATTGACTGGAAAATGAGACGTGTCGTCCCTATTTGTAAAGGGAAGGGTTGCCTGGATTGTGGCATCTACAGGGGGATAACACTGCTCTCATTGCTGGGCAAGGTCCTTGCTAAGGTCATCCTCAGTAGGATCCTTGATCACTTACTTGCCTACCAGCGACCGGAGCAGTCTGGTTTTACGTCTATGAAGTCTACTGTTGACTGCATACTGGCACTGAGGGTTCTCATGGAGTACAAACACGAATATCAGCAAAGTTTCTTTGCAGCTTTTCTTGATTTTTGTATGTTCAACTCAGTTGTTCGCATTGCCCTGTGGGACATCCTGAGACTTCGTGGGAACCCCTTAAAGTTGCTGGATATCCTGGCTGGCTTGTACACTGGTAGTGGAGACAGAACCTCTGCATTTTCCTAGTTGATTGTGGGGTTCATCAGGGGTGTATTTTTTTTGCTTCTACTCTGTTAAGTGTGTGCATGCACTGGGTGTTGGGCAGGGTTGTGGGGTTCAGTGGCTGTAGGGCATCTTTTGTTGAAGATTGATTCACTGATCTTCACTTTGCCGACGATGCTGTGATCTTTGCAGAGTCAATGGAGACTCTGATCTGGGCTCTCAAGAGACTGAATGAGGAGTCTGAGTGTCTGGGCTTGCAAGTGTCCTGGATAAAAAATATATATATATATCCAGGCCTTAATGACCACTTGGGCACAGCCATAAGAAGTGTGTCAGTCTGCAGAATGAATGTTGACTTTGTCAAAAGGTTTACTTACCTCGGCAACAACATTCATGTCTCTGGTGACTCTTCCTATGAAATCAGTAGACGAATTGGAGGATCATGGGGACAGGATACAGTGGGTACGGAAAGTATTCAGACCCCCTTCAATATCTCACTCTTTGTTATATTGCAGCCATTTGCTAAAATCATTTAAATTATTTTTTTTCCTCATTAATGTACACACAGCACCCCATATTGACAGACAAAAAATAATTTTTGAAATTTTGCAGATTTATTAAAAAAGAAAAACTGAAATATCACATGGTCCTAAGTATTCAGACCCTTTGCTGTGACACTCATATATTTATATTTGTGTGGAGTTTACATGTTCATCCTTGAGATCACATTCATTTGAGTCCAACTGTGTTTGATTATACTGATTGGACTTGATTAGGAAAGCCACACACCTGTCTATATGACCTTACAGCTCACAATGCATGTCAGAGCAAATGAGAATCATGAGGTCAAAGGAACTGCCTGAAGAGCTCAGAGACAGAATTGTGGCAAGGCATAGATCTGGCCAAGGTTACAAAAAAATTTCTGCTGCACTTAAGGTTCCCAAGAGCACAGTGGCCTCCATAATCCTTAAATGGAAGACGTTTGGGACGACCAGAACCCTTCCTAGAGCTGGCCATCCGGCCAAGCTGAGCTCCCAGGGGAGAAGAGCCTTGGTGAGAGAGGTAAAGAAGAACCCAAAGATCACTTTGGCTGAGCTCCAGAGATGCAGTCAGGAGATGGGAGAAAGTTGTAGAAAGTCAACCATCACTGCAGCCCTCCACCAGTCAGGGCTTTATGGCAGAGTGGCCTGTCGGAAGCCTCTCCTCAGTGCAAGACACATGACAGCCCGCATGGAGTTTGCTAAAAGACACCTGAAGATTCTCTGGTCTGATGAGACCAAGATAGAACTTTTTGGCCTTAATTCTAAGCGGTATGTGTGGAGACAACCAGGCACTGCTCATCACTTGTCCAATACAGTCCCCACAGTGAAGCATGGCGGTGGCAGCATCATGCTGTGGGGGTGTTTTTCAGCTGCAGGGACAGGACGACTGGTTGCAATCGAGGGAAAGATGAATGCGGGATATCCTGTACAAAAACCTTCTCCAGAGTGCTAAGGACCTCAGACTGGGCTGAAGGTTTACCTTCCAACAAGACAATGACCCTAAGCACACAGCTAAAATATCGAAGGAGTGGCTTCACAACTACTCTGTGACTGTTCTTGAATGGCCCAGCCAGAGCCCTGACTTAAACCCAATTGAGCATCTCTGGAGAGACCTAAAAATGGCTGTCCACCGTTTACCATCCAACCTGACAGAACTGGAGAGGATCTGCAAGGAGGAATGGCAGAGGATCCCCAAATCCAGGTGTGAAAAATGGGTGCTTCTACTAAATACTGGGCAAAGGGTCTGAATACTAAGGACCATGTGATATTTCAGTTTTTCTTTTTTAATAAATCTGCAACAATTTCAAAAAATCTTTTTTTAGTCTGTCAATATGGGGTACTGTGTGTACATTAATGAGGAAAAAAATTAATTTAAATGATTTTAGCAAATGGCTGCAATATAACAAAGAGTGAAAAATTGAAGGGGGTCTGAATACTTTCCGTACCCACTGTATGTGGAGGTCATGAGGTCGCTGGAAAGGAGTGTGTGGCGCTTCCAATATTTACGAAGGTCCAAGTCTATAGAGTCCTGATGCTTCCTGTCCTGCTATATGACTGTGTTACATGGACACTATCTAGTGACCTGAGATGAAGACTGGACTCCTTTGATAATGTGTGTCTTTGCAGAATCCTTCGGTACCGCTGCTTTGACTTTGTTTCGCATAATCGGTTGCTCATGGAGTCCTGAATGAGGCACATTACCTGCATTGTGAGGGAGTGTCAGTTATGGGAACATGGCCATGTGGTGCGATTTCCCCGAGCGTGATCTGGCTCACATGATCCTTACTGTTTATGACCCAAGTGGCTGGACCAAGCCAATTGGATGCCCATACAACACCTGGCTGCAGCAGATAGATGGTTATTTCTGGAGGGTGGGACTGGACTGTGTATCTGTCTAGGGAGTTTGCCAAATCAGAATCCCGAGCTGTCATGTGGTGGGTGCAGCAATGCATTGTACCAGTGGATGCTCCCCAACCTGACCTAACCTGAAGTACTTCAGGCATAGTTTATTAAAACTGTTTTTCTTTTTTTGCGTTATTATTGTATTTTATATTGCAACATGTGAGCATCATATTTTATTTGCCAAAAGAAGTACGATAAGTAAATGGTTTCCACAATATATAGTGTCCTTCAGTTCTCGCATGTAAAAAGTTGGCACAATTAAGGCAGCAACAGAAAAGGTGCATGTTAGAGGAATACTGCCCCCAAAAATTACATTTTGTTGTATGCTACCTATCCCATATACTGTAGTCTGTAGTGATGACTGACAGAAATTCTTAGTCTCAAGAAAAAGGTTTGATATAATACAGTAATACCTGATGATGAGCAGTGCTATACTGCTATACAATATCAAGCAATGTGAAAAGTGTCCACAGAAAAAAGAATTCTCCCATTAATCATGTCGTATGATCCACATGTTCATCATCCAGTCATATGATAAAAACATGCAAAATACCTGCATGTTTTGCTAAAATATTATTAATAGTTCTGGAAAAATCAGTGTACAGCATAAGTAGGAAAGGCACTCCCATAAAATCTTGCTTTTGAAATGAATACAAGACTCTTGACTAGTGAATGAGGGGAAGAGGGCAGATCTTTCTTTTTCTTCCTTTGTTTAGCAAATACATGCGTCTTGAGCATACCATTTAATAATGAACATGTGGATCTTGTGAAATGAGTGATGTGGATTTTTTTTTTTTAACATAGTATGCTTCTGCACAGTACTAGTCACCATTGAATTCTATTACTGTATATCATATACCTTTTCCTTTTATTGTTCAGCATGAAAAACTTAATGGATAAATATATTTTCTTGGCCATTACTAAAAAGTATTTGGCATAAGTAACATATAAAAAATGTAATTTTTGAGTGGAGCCTTTCTTTAAAGAGACAAAACAGGAATTTTACGGAAAGCAGGTTAAGGTATTGCATACATTGTACATAAATAAAATGAAAAATACAAATTAAAAGTTAGCCAATTGTGAATATTACAAAAATACTAAAACCCAAGCAAGAACATAGAGTTTTCAGTCTCTTAGTAACTGTGGTATTAATATTTGCCCTTTCTAAATATACATATTCATCAAACCTTTTGCCTACTAGAATATTAACAGAGATGGGAAAGGTTGAGTTTGGTAGCAGCCAGCCACACATGAAATAAATGTTAACAGGAAATAAATATTTGTAGCTGCCTTTCAGTTTAAGTCCTAAGTTCCAACTCTTGCTTTGGTGCTCTCTGGGTTTTGTATGTCTTCTTCAGGTCATGAGGGGATTCCTCTGGGTACACCTGTTTTTTTTTCTACACCCCAAAAGATTTACATATTAGGTTAAATGATAACTCTAAATTATTTATCTTAGGAGTGAATATGGGTGTAAGTGAGTTTTGCTCTTGACCAGAATTGTTTCCTTCCTAATGCCTGATGCTACTAGGCCTTTGGACATAGTACTTGATATAGGAGTAACTGGTTTTGGTAATGAACTTAATTTTAATTTTTGGGCCACAGCAGAAATGCATATGTTTTAGGTATGGAATAAATTTTGTTATATTATTTGGTTTGCAGCGATTTATCCAGTATCTGGCATCAAGAAATACATTGTTCAACTTGAGCAATTTTTTGGACAAGAGTGGTCTTCAAGGTAAGCCAACACAGTCAAGATGTTTAACTTGTTTTATAGTGATAAAAATGGAAAATAATTTTAAAAGATGCATTTCTTTGAAAATAACAAGTGTCCTGAAGAGAATGACATATGAAACATTTTACTGTTATTGATTTATTAATATGCAGTACTGTTTTAAAAAAAAAAAAAAAAAAAGTCTAAATCTGTCTGTGTGAATTTGTCGTATTCAATATTCTTCTGGATTGTTATTTGGTTACATTAGATTTTTTTTTTTTGGGGCCTAAACATGTTTCCAGTTCTAGTATGAATTGGCCTTCAACTTAAAATGCCAGCAAGATGACGCTAGTGGAGAAAGTGTCACATCTGGATATGTTAAAAACACGACTTTCCTTTTCATCTGTGGTCATAAAGGGCAGAAAAGAGTTCACAATTTGCTTCATTTATAAGAAAAAGAGAAACTTGAGAAAATTGTGCATGTTGGTACACAGAAAGCTGCAAAGATGGTGTCTCAGGCTCATATTAAGACATTTATGTGGATTAAAGATCTAATGAGAAAACAAATTGGTCACAAAATAACATAGATCCTCCTCCTGTTTTTTCAAATCTTTTTAATCCTGAATGGTCATGGAGAACTGGAGTATTTCTTGACAGCAATGAATGCAGAGCTAATAACAATCTTAGATGTGACACCATTTCATCAAAAGATGCATGCGTTCAAACAGAGCTAATTTGGAGTTGCCATGTCCTCTAACATGCATTAGTCTGGGATGTGGACAAAACTGGAGTGCCCAGAAAAAAACACTTGCAGACAATATGAGAACACGCAAAACCTGCATAAGTGACCAGGCCAAGGATTCAAAGCTTGCTGCCTGTAGCAATAAATGGCAATACTCTCCTCTTCACAATAGTCTAGATTACATATTAGATTTTGGTTGGATTTCTGTGAAGACTATTAAGTACAGTATACCTTTTATTTTGATAAACACATTTTTATGATATATGCCTTAAGCATCTTATGTTTATGATTTCAGTTTTTTTGTGTTGGAGTTTCTGGAGCCTAATCCCTGCCAAGGACAAGGAACGATTGCACTTCACCTTTTTAGTTTTAGCATTGTTGCATATTTTTCATCCAAACTTCATATGAAAGGAAAGCTACGTAAACAATAACTCCAAAGTTAGTGACCTACACTTACTTGTACTGTATCTCACAAAAGTGAGTACATTTTTGTAAATATTTTATTATATCTTTTCATGGGACAACACTGAAGATATGACACTACGATACAATGTAAAGTAGTCAGTGTACAGCTTGTATAACAGTGTAAATTTTCTGTCCCCTCAAAATAACTCGGCACACAGCCATTAATGTCTAAACCGCTGGCAACAAAAGTGAGTACACCCCCAAGTGTAAAATGTCCAAATTGTGCCCAGTGTCAATATTTCGTATGGCCATTATTTTCCAGCACTGCCATTCATTGTTCCCTCAATGAACTGTACAGTGCTGTACACTGTTAGAAAACATGTTAAGGTAAATTATATGTCTATATGCTTATTTTCTGGTTGTATTCTAAATTATTTAATGACAAACTGAAATTAGAATGACTTTCTTTCTTCTCTTTTTTCAAGCATATGACATGTCAACATTTATAAGACGATACAGCAGATATCTGAATGAAAAGGCAGTTTCCTACAGACAAGTTGCTTTTGACTTCACAAAAGTTAAAAGAGGGTAAGGTCTAATTTCTCAGTAGGGAAATATCAATTGAAGGCTTTGCAGGTACTGTACAAATGCAATCATTTCATGTCTGAGTATTTGTCATTTTTGTGGATCTCTTTTATATCAATTTATCCACAAATGCCACAGATGACAGTTGAGTACCTACTGGTTTTAAATCTGGTTAATATTTGTTATGAAATTTTTTATTTAAATATTAACTTTTAAGGTATTTTTAAATGGAAAGAAAGAAATAAGGGAAGTATTATGGAGTGGGTGGCATTTTATGTCAAATAATCTGACGCTGTTGTACAGTGTATGTACTTTACTAAAAGAAACATCAGTCAGTTTGAAAGTCTGTGGGAGTTTAAAAGAATGTCAGGAGAAAAGATGAAATACGTTATGGTCTTGAAAATGTCATTATAAAAAGCATTAATGCTTTGTGGTGCATAGAGTGTCATAGTCAAAATAACCTAAAGCCCCTTAAGACTTACCTGAAAACCTTTGCAATTGTTAAGATCTGATTTTAATGACTGTAACATCTGTACCTCTATTTTAAGCAAAAAAGATTGTTGGCCCTTTTTAATATATTAACACAAAGTGTGTAACTTTATCCTGTCTTTTTTTTCTTCTTTCTTAAAATGGATAGAAGAGTTGGAATATCCTACCATTTTGAATTTTGTTTATGGCAAATTTGACATTTAGCATCTAAATGATTTACATTTTATTCAGAATCAGTGATTTTTGTCTTAAAGCCCCCTGATACCAAACAGAGCTGCTTAGAAAATTTCCATAAAATTGCCAAAGGTTAAAGTTAATAAAAGAATAATTTTTAGCTTGATTTTTCTCTCATCCAGCTGCAGTTTTATACTTATCAATCATTTTTTTTACATAAAACAATGACTAGAAAATGTAGAACTTGTCAAGCACATACAAAGTATGTTTGTATTTTATTAGTACAGAGATATACATTTAATGCTCACTCATATTTTCTGGGAGAAAAGTGATGTGCTTTGTCATTCGTAATTTTGAAAAATATGACACTAGGTGGTGGTGTTATCCCTAAAAGCAAAGCCAAGTATTTAGCAGTGGAAATTTGAAGTTAGCAAGCTTGAGATTTTAATATATTGCTGTTCATAAATATAACCATAAAATGTATTTGCCAGTTTTAGTGAACTTGAATTCCTATGTATATATGTCTACCATTTGCAAAGTTTTCGTATGTGTTATTACTTCAAACAGTATTTACAACCCTAAATCAGAAAAAGTTGGGACAGTATGGAAAATAAATATTAGAAAATGCAGTGATTCTCAAATTCTCTTTGATTGTATTTCATTGCAGACAGTATGATCCCAAGATAACTTTCAACTTTCTTTGAAATGTGTTGCGGTCTGAAATGTATGAATGAATGTATATTAACAAATATAATGATAATCACTAGACACAACATGAAATATCTTGGGTTCATACTGTCTACTACGAATTAAAAGTTAAATTAAATTTAAGAATCACTTTTTTTCTCTCTCTCCATACTGTCCCTACTTTTTCTGATTTGGGGTTTAAGTAACATATAATTTAGGCTGATTTTTAGGACATTTTATCAGAAGATGAAATGCTGTTTAATTTTGCACTGCCAACAAACATGCAACATCTAAGTACTATGGCTCTTTAATGGCTGTATAATGTCGCAATTTTAAATATTTTTTTTCTATTGTAATATATGTTTGAGGCACTGCATCTCTTCCTTTTTATCCACTTATAACTTTTGATAGTAGTCATTTTTGAATTGCTTTAAGTAAATTAAAGTTGTGTAAAATTACTTTGGTATACACCAGAATTTAACAACATGTTTTCAATTTTTCAGAGCTGATGGTGTAATGAGAACTATGAACACAGAAAAGCTTCTTAAAACTATACCAATAATTCAAAATCAAATGGATGCTCTTCTTGATTTTAATGTAAGTGCTTTAGTCTGTATACTGTGTTTGTTGATAATTGGTTATAATTGGTTACTCACTTATTAGATATTGTTCCATCTCTTTAATTTTTAGCCAATGGTTAAAGAGAAAAGCAACAATTAAAGGTGATGGATCTTAAAATGCAAGTCAATTTAAAATTAAGGTAAAATATGTATGTTCCATTAGCAGCAGTAATTGGTTATTAATTGAAGAGACTGGAATAAAAACGGCAGCCACTGTGGCCCCTCAATATATCAGAAACCCTGCTGTAGCATAGCAGTGTACATTTTACTAAAAGAATTATGGTAAAGGTGATTATGGTGATGGAAGTGAGGACAGTTGCCTGTCTGTTTTATGTTAAAAAAATAAAAAGAAACAATGTAGGAGGCATGAATATTAGCTCATTGTGAATTTTCTCCATATGCCCATGTACTGCAAAATTAATGAAATACTACAGTTAGTACATACAAGAAATCTTCATGTTAAAATCTTAATGCACTTTGTTACCCAGAAATTGAAAACTTTTTTCTTCTTCTTTTTTTTTTTTTTTTTTAAACAGGTTAATGCCAATGAGCTGACAAATGGTGTGATCAATGCTGCCTTCATGCTGCTTTTCAAAGATGCCATTAGACTGTTTGCAGCTTACAATGAGGGAATCATTAACCTTCTTGGTAAGTGAGCGTAGACATATTTACAGATATGCCAGATATTTACCGATTTTTAAACATATATATACAATATATATATTAATATTAATATATATTAATAATATATATATATATATATATATATATATATATATATATATATATATATATATATATATATATATATATATATATATATATATATATATATATATATATATATATATATGGTCACAGGGGTCTGCTGGAGCCAATCCTAGCCAACACATATATCATCTAAATTTTCTGTAACTTGCCATTTTTAACATTTAATGCTACATGTTTATTTGTGTTTTAGGCATTGACAGTTACATTCAACTAATCAAAATATGAATTATATCTAACTGATCATATGTTAGCCAGAGTTTTTGACTTATATAGCACTTGCAGTTGAAGATATCTGTAATTATTTTAAATTTTATTCTAACATCAGGGATTTTTTAATAGTTTCATAGATCCTATTTATTGAAAAGATAAATATTCAACTAACTAAACTTGATGTGACATGGTGGCACAGTGGTTAGTGCACCTACCCAACATCCACAGTAGTCAGGGTTCAAATACCATGCCCAGATACTGTCTTCGTGAAGACTGAGTAGTCTTCCAGTGTATAGTATATGTGGGGGCTTTTCCTCCAGCTACCCAAGGATGCTAGTGTTGGGTTTTGTAGTTTTGAATTGACCTGATTGGCCTGAGGGAGCATAGATGTGCATGTGTGCTCACTATTCTGGTGACACATCCAGGATTGGTTCATGCCTTTCACCTGATGCTGGTGGAATAGACCCCAGCCCTGAATTTTACTAAACAGGTACAAGTGAACAATTAATTAATAATACTAGCCAGCCCACGGAATACCATATGCTGCATAATTAGGCCGTTTTTTTAATGATTTTTAAGCTCAGGGAGAAAATTAACATTTGAAAAATCGGTAATGTAATAAATCAGCAAAAAAAGCAACATTGTAACAATGCACAGAACGAACCAACACACAATCGTCCGTGACTGAAAACTGGCGGACCGCCATCGCTCATGTGCCCACCTCCAACTCGTCACTTGAGTCGTTGTCGTCTTTGCACAGTCCAGATGCACCTGTGACTCACGTAGACTTTCCGTGTTCCTGCAGGAGCATCTAAGAAGACGCATGTTTGTCGTGAATGCGAATTGCTGTATGTAGCGTGTAAAACAGTTTGCTATGGTGCTCGCAGTCGGGCGTCGTCACGGAAAACTCGGTTTTTAAAGACTGCTTACTTTATTGTGTTTTAACCTCAGTTGTAAAGGATTGTTTTAAGGATCCCATGGGATACCCCTCGCAAACCGTTTTACACACTGCATATGGCAATTCACCTCCGGCGTGGCTCCTTCATGTGTGCGCCATAGGTGTCTTACTTGTCGGCGGCTTAGTGAATCCACTCCACTTCCGGCGTGCTTTCCATGGGTGTCTTGCCTTAGTGAATTATATATATATATATATATATATATATATATATATATATATATATATATATATATATATATAATTTTCCATAGTAAGTAAGCTAGCAAATGATCAGATTTTAAAATTCAGGGAAAATTCTTTGAATTCTGTATTTGCCTGTTCAACCTGGAACATACCTATATGGCCCTAATCTATTCCTCAGAGTGACTTTTCTGCATGTATTTCTATATCGAGACAATGTGTTACTCTTTATACATTGATAATAAAATACACAATTGCAAGGAGAAATTACTTAAAATATTTTACAGTTACTAATTATGAGTTTGTAGAAATTGCAGCTTACTCCAATAATTTATATATCAGAAAAGAGCACTGCTGAAAATTATGAGACCACTAGCAATAACGCAGAATAATTATAGCTCAAGCAATACATTTTCTTGCAGTGATGTAGTAACATAGTACGTTGTACACTACAACGTTGTATCCTTCCAATTTACAATAGGTCTGCTAAACACTTATAAATGTTAATTTACAGGTTCGCAGAGGATATCCCTGATATCATCCAGTCCTCCAGAGAATGTTCAGCATGCAAATACAGCAGCATAGAAAGGGAAATGTTTGAATGGTACTGAATATCAAAACTACCAGTCAGCAACATACTGTATTTATTAAGATGTTATTCCTAAAACATCTGTCCAATTTCAGACTATTATTTATCTCTATCAATGGTTACTGTGCTGTACTCTCAATCACAGACATCAAGAGCTCTGCTTTTACTTCTCTGTACTTCGTCTGTTAGTTTGTGGAATCACAGAAAGTGGACTATTGTTGATTTTCGTTAACATAAGGTGTTTTAAAATCTTTGACTGAGCATGCTAAATCCCATCACAATAATACTAGCTTTACAAATGAATTTGAGACTAGCAGATATATTTGATTCTTGTGTGGCGACTATAGCATGGAACAAGTTGTCATATGTCTTAATGAGTGACACTTTACACAATGTCATGACGTTCTTTAGCTTGAAAACAATACAATCCTCCTTCTCTGAGGTAGTATTGTGCACATCAACAAACAATGGACCCTACCACAATAATGAATAGTATGGTATGCTGGTAACTGTTTGTTACTAGTTTCTTCTTCTTCTTTCGGCTGCTCCCATTATCCCATATCTTTCTGTCCTCTGCTTCTTGTTCTGTTACACCCATCACCTGCATGTCCTCTCTCACCATATCCGTAAACCTTCTCTTAGGCCTTCCTCTTTTTCTCTTCCCTGGCAGCTCTATTCTTACCATCCTTCTCCCAATATACTCAGCATCTCTCCTCTGCACATGTCCAAACCAATGCAATCTCGCCTCTCTGACTTTGTCTCCCAACTGTCTAACTTGAACCGACCCTCTAATGTACTGATTTCTAATCCTATCCATCCTTGTCACATCCAGTGCAAATCTTATCTTTAACTCTGCTACCTCCAGCTCTGTCTCCTGCTTTCTGGTCAGTGCCACCGTCTCCAACCCATATAACATAGTTGGTCTCACTACCGTCCTGTAGACCTTCCCTTTCTCTCTTGCTGATACCCATCTGTTACAAATTACTTCTGACACTCTTCTGCACCCATTCCACCTTGCCTGCACTCTCTTTTTCACCTCTCTTCCACAATCCCCATTACTCTGTACTGTTGATCCTAAGTATTTAATCTCCTTCACCTTCGCCAACTCTACTCCCTGCATCCTCACCATTCCACTGACCTCCCTCTCATTTACACACATGTATTCTGTCTTGTTCCTACTGACCTTCATTCCTCTCCTCTCTAGAGCATATCTCCACCTCTCCAGGGTCTCCTCAACCTGCTCCCTACTATAGCTACAGATCACAATGTCGCCAGCAAACACATTGTCCACGGGGACTCCTGTCTAATCTCATCTGTCAACCTATCCATCACCACTGCAAATAAGAAAAGGCTAATTTTTGTTACTGAGAGCAGGGGGGAAAGACTGGAGAAGAAAGAAAAGATATGTATTGGGAGATTATACCATAAATCTTGGAAGTAAAATTATGCCACATGCAGAATATCTTATGAACAACTGTTTATGCTCCTAGATTTTCTGTCAAATGTTTTGAGAACTAGGGAATACAACTAATACAAGAGCTATTGAAA
Organism: Polypterus senegalus; assembly: GCF_016835505.1. Lineage (NCBI taxonomy): Eukaryota > Metazoa > Chordata > Cladistia > Polypteriformes > Polypteridae > Polypterus > Polypterus senegalus. The sequence goes on along the minus strand of NC_053155.1, from coordinate 113,706,139 downwards.
AAGAAGAAACCTGCATTTAAATTCATATCGGGTGTTTTGGGACACAATACGTGTTAACGTGCAAAAAAGAAACTTGAACTTGTCCGTAGTGTCTTTCAGAAGGCCACGGAAAGTGCTGTTTTTTAATGATAAGAAAAAAGACTGCAAAATTAAGAATATCTCCTTTCAGGCAAGGTATACTTGTAAATGTAAACTAATGTGCATTTAACTTACTTTATTATATTAAAAATACATAAAAATTAACTTTTAAAATGCATATTTAAATAGGTTAACATCTCCCTAACCCAGACTAAAGTACTGTACATAGGTTAAAAGACTACAGAGACGGAAAGTGTAGTCACTGTTAAAGTAAGAAAATAGCAAATAGGTTAGAATACAGCATCATAACTAGAACTTGATGGGTCCTAGTGCAAAAAATTAACAGGCTTCATTCATGTGATATTAAATTAAACCCAATCAAAAAATGACTGTCATCAAAGATATACTTAAAAGAGTAATAGTCATAATTGTTTACATTAATGATAATATCATTATCATTTTCACTTCAATGTCAAGAAGGCAAGCAAGTTAATAATAAAGCCTTACTAAACAACAACCATGCATTTACTGTGGGCCCCCTAGCCCCATGGGCCCCAGCGCCACTTCCTCCCCCATACTGCCAATAATTATGCCACTGGGCTAGTACCAAGACATCTTTCAGAAATCATACTTCAGCTGCTGCCAGAGATGATGAAAGGTCACATTTTCTTAAAGTACAGTTAAAGTACAGTAGTTTATAATAATATTCTGGACAGCTCTGCAAACTTTAACGTGCATTAAAACATGCAATGAAAATTTAAATTCCACAGGCTTTATTCCAAAAGCTTTCTATTGTGAACGCTGGCCCGGACACAGACAGACGGACATCTTTGTTTCACCCAACACACCGTTTATTTACAATATATACAAGCAACAGTCACGTGCACAAAACCCCAGTGCCTCTTGCACGGATTCCCCACAGTCCAGGCCTTACAGTCTCTGTGCCTTTTCCTTGACCGCCTCCCGTCCTCTCTCCAGCTCTGTCCACTTCCACCCGACATCCACCGCTGACTGGAGGGAGGCGGCCCCTTTTATAGGAACCCGGATGGGCTCCAGCTGCTTCCCGGCAATCTCCCGCGGACACACCCCCGTGTGACGGAAGTGCCGGCTGCGTACCCGGAAGCCGTCTGGGTGTCCCCTGTCGTCTTCCCCCCCGGCACTTCCTGATGTGGCAGAAGTGCCGGGCTCCCGGGATAATCAGGAACTGGGGCGCCGCCTGGCGGTGGTCACGGGTCCCTACAGGGTTGGGCTTCTAAGCCCTTTACCCGAGGCCCCCAATATAACCAGGACGGACGCCCCCTCTGGTCCTCCTGAGCGTCGAGCCCGGCCGGGGACCACATATATAAATGGCATATATTTATTCACAAATTAGGGATTTTTGTGTTAATTCAAAGAATGAACGGGTGTACCAACTAAAACATTTTTTCCTGAATAGTTATTAGAATAACACTGGTGAGTAATGCTTAGTCTGAACAATAGTTTTCTTTTTTTTTATATGATGGCATTGTAAAATAAAAAAAGGTTACCCAGCATATTTTTTAGCATAACTATACTTTTTTTTTATCTGTTTTTTAAATTCATGGCAGGTACAGTGATGTATAGAGATCTAACAAGAGTGTGGGTTGGCTAGGGTGGTGTGATCAACCTCTTATGGAGACAATATGATTTTTCGCATACTAATTATTAAGCATTCTTTTTAATGAAGATGAGTGACGAATTTACAGCAACAATAAAATGAAAATATAGCAACCTACCACCACTACAGTACTTCATCATTAAGATGGCTGGCCTTAGTTACACATGTTTTTCAATGATAGACAAGAATGCAACTTTGTATAGCAACTGTGACACTAATGGTACACTCCACTTCAGAAAACCCTTAGTAATTTGTTATGTTTAAGTATCTGCTGTATATAGTAAACTAGACCCTTCATACTCAATAACTCCAAAAAAAAAAAATGAAAATTGGTCTTGGCAAGACTGTGAGCATAAGCACAGTCAGATGAATAGCAACAACATTCATTTATATAGCACATTTTCATACAAAGAATGTGCTTTACAAGATGCTAAAGAGAAAGTGACAAGAAATGGGAAAAAAAAATTAGATTAGGTAAGAATTTTAATGATTAACACTAGAATCCCTGAGGCTTACAAAAACTCAATGAAGAATAACTTAAGAATGTTTATGTTGGGTAGAATTCCCAGTGAGGGCTGGGCAGTCTTTTGGCTTTGAATCCCCAGCAGGTTTTGTTTTTACTCCTGGTTAACTGTAGTATTTTTATCCATTTTAGAGACTTGCATTATGATATTGTACCCTTCTTCTAACTATACATCTACTATATGTTTTATAAGATTGTATAGATTTATTTTTTTCTTTGTTACATAACACTAGAATCCCTGAAGCCTACATTAGAAAACTAATCCTGGCCCACCTTAAATTCCTTCGCACCTCTACATCAGCGCCTTTTGTTTTGTGAATGTGTTGATCAGCACAAGCAGCAAGCAGCCTGCTATCCCATCCCCCAACACCGATGCAGCTCAAGTCGCAGAAGAGATTCTCAGACCTAAAGTCTGTTCATCTCAGCGTGAGATGCCTGGCGTTGTAGAGGGTAAATAATATATCATAATTTGGAATACATACATTTAATGTGTCTTCCGTGTCTGCAACAATCTGTATAAATGTAGGCTGAAATGCGAGGCAGGAATTGTTGAACACATAACTAAAAAGAATGTTTTTCATATTTTAGGAATAAATGCCAACATGTAGATATGAAGTGCATAATGTGTAAAGACTGAAGTCCAAATATCAAATAAACACTTTCACATAGGGTACAAGTGTAACAAAACAAGTACACTTTTTTATTCAAGAATATAACCATAGAAAAAGAAATCGGGTTAGGGAACGACGCTGACATGACCGCTTGGGTGGTGCAATGGTAAGAACTGCTGACTTGTAATCAAGAGGTTCCCAAAAAGTTATCGCTAGCTAAGCAGAGGCAAGGTACACTCCAAAACACAGAGGTAGACCGACTCCCCACTCCTGACGTCATGCTTCCCCCTCCCCTCGGGATGCAGCCTTTGTATCGGATTCGATTGAATATATCACTTCTGCATGTGAACTGCAATTCTTAGCATGATGAGAGAAGTCGCAAAATCAACCGGAATGTTCAAGGAGATTCTAGAAAAAAACCTGATTTAAATCCGTTAAGTAGTTCTCACATTTGTTAGCTAAGCCCATGTAAAATACAATCCAAGGCTGACCCATGAGTGATGAGGGCCACACCCTCCTCCCCCCAGCCTTCAGCGTCTTTCTCAGATTAGTGCAAATAAATCGGTACTGCAAGCAAACTACGTTACTTAGCGCGATTTGAAGCAAATTCTAGAAAAAAAACCTGATCTAAATCTATTAAGTAGTTCTCTCGTGAAAAACAGACAGACAGACATTGGATTTTGTACAGTATATACAGAGATATGGCAACATTTTTTACAGAGGTAATAAAAAAATATCTTAAGAGCACAACTACTTGTTAATGAATGGTTGGTACATATTTAGCCTTTTGTGGAGATGATCTTTTTATGCCTATAATGGAGAAACCGTTTCATATTGTGGTATACTATAGATAATATTTTTCTACAGTGTAACATAGAACTTTGGCAGAAAGCATAATTCCAGCTTTTGCTTTTTGTGGAACAATCTGTGGGTACAAAAATGTATTACATAAAGGAAAGGACAATTTAAAAAAAAAAGTAGGCATTCACTAACAACAAAAATTTAGCAAATTAATGATGTTCCCACAAAAACCAATACAGATTAGGATAAACTTGCAGTAAAATAGAGCAACTTAATATTGATAAAGATTCTGACATGGTAAGCCGGTTATACTGTAGATGCGATATGGCCAATTAACAATAAAGGAAAGGAAAACAAAACTTCCATTCTGCAGCATTATAAAAATAAGTCCCTGGCTTATCCATGGTCACTTATAATAGAAGGTTATGGATGAATTCAGCCAGAGTAACAATTATTGATATGGGGGTGAAGCCAAACCTCACTTCATTTTCAAGTAATTACTTTTTTACACTTGAAGTAAGGAGCACCAAATTCTTGTTTGAAAGTATATGCACCTCAGTTTTAAGAAATGTTCAGAAATGTCTTGGCTACAGCTTATAGCTTGACTTTAATAGAACACCAACAGATTTGTGGCCAGAATTATGAAGGGTAATTTGCAGCTTAACCCCATCATTGGGGCACTTTTCCATCCATTAACAAACTATGTAGCTCTAAAATACAATCAAAAGTCTAAACTTAAATGCTTTAGGTCTTGTTTCAGAGTTGGAATTTTAGGGAATGCTATTTTTATATTTATGCTATTATTCTGTTATTGTGACCAATTCTCCTTTACATTGAAAAGCACTATGTTAGCTAAATATATTACTGACTTTTATCTCACTTTGATTTATAACAGAAAAATACTTTGATATGAAGAAAAACCAGTGTAAAGAGGGGCTTGATATTTATAAAAAATTCCTCACAAGAATGACCAGGATCTCTGAATTCCTCAAAGTTGCAGAAGTAAGGATGGATATTCTGTACATTGAATTTCTTCAGTTATGTATTTGTTTCTTCAATTATTTATTGATTTGTTTAATGATTGGTATTAGTCAAGGTTACAATAATACTGCTTTCCATACATCGATGTGAACACAGAGTACGGTTTAGAAAAAAGCCTTCTGAATCCTGAGACATCAAGAATATTAACAAACGCTGGACTTGCTAACATTAGGACAGTAGTACTAGGGTGTTGTACAGTACTGTGTTAGCCATTATGAATGTAGTGAGAAGTCAAACAAAATTGACACTTTTTATTGGCTAACTAAAAAGGTTACAATATGCAAGCTTTCGAGGCAACTCAGGCCCCTTCTTCAGGCAAGATTTAACTAACTTTAGGACAGAAATAATGCATTTTTGACAAATTCCTAAAATTATCTTTTCCTCCTGTAGAATTTTTTTTTCTTTAAATTTAGGCAAAATACACTCAATAGCTCAGTGGAAACCGTGATATTGTAAAATAAGGTTTTTCCAACTGAGTAATATAAGGCAGACAGGTGTATTGTAAGGCCTCACAATTGTTTTTTCATGATTGCGTTGACCCATCTGGTGTTACTCGAGTAATGCTGTTAAGTAATTTTGGAGAAATAGTAAATCGTAAAACTATTTGAAAATACAAAGATTTTCTTCCCAGTATGATCTGTGCTTAGGGCACTTCCAAAACTTTAAACCTTGAGAACAGGGCATTTTGATAATATCAGTCATAGTTTGAGTCTTGCCCAGGGTACATTTTGCAGAAGCTTAGCCATTTAGGTAAGAGAAATGTTTAATATTCAGCTGAATTTGACCTCACATTGTAGTATTCAGCTGAATTAGACCTCACATTGTACAAACTGATAGCCTGGCAATACCTGGAATCTTATGAATTCCATTCATTATTTAACTTTCTTCTTGGCACGTTTCTTTCAAAACTTTGCTTTAAATCATGTAGATGTATTACTTTTTGAGATAAATTGGCAGAGTAGGGTATTGAAATGTTGCATATATACTGTATATATAATAATTTAGGCAGCTTCTTTGAAGGATGAATTTCTTCAATGTTCTGTACCTGTATTATGTTTTTATTTTGCAGCAAGTGGGAATTGATCGAGGAGATATTCCTGACCTTTCTCAGGTCTGTACCAAGGTGTTTTCTTTTTTTATTTTCTGTGTGTGTGTCCAATTCTTGGTGTAGCTTTCCAGTTCTGTTCACTGTTTGTGCCCATTTACTTTATTTTTCTAGAATTATAATTATTTTGCAATGCATGCTTCTGTTCAAGTACACTTGCGGAAAAATATAGCTTTGGTAATAGTTTGCATTTTACAGCAATCAAAACTATAAAATACATATGTATTATGATTTGTACAGTGCAGTGCATTTCTATACTTTACAGAAGTACATAATCACAAAGTTAAATTCAGAAAAAAATAATATATTCAAGATTGGGTTAATATTGAGGATAATATTTGTAAGTTGGAAGAAAATTAAATGATATCCATCTGGAGCAGAGCTTTTTTATGGGGCAAAGCTCTGTATGAATGGGTCATCCACATATAACAAGGTATGTTTTATACTCTTGTAGTTAAATTGACAGATTCTTTAATAGTTTGTTTTTATTTTGTATATGATTATTAATTCTAAGTTTGTCTAATGATGCCTTAGGGCAGTATTGTTATGACATATCATTTAAGGCATAATGGTCTAGGCATGAGCTTGCTTTGTTTAATTGTCTATTACTTCATTACCTTAAACTCTGTCAAGTCACAGTTTTAATGTAGTTCCCTTTAACTGTTTATTGTATGTGCAAATAGTATTGCAGTTGAATGAGTTGTATAGCGATGTGAGCTTCTGTACTTATTGTATGTATTCCTTGCAATTACCACCTTTATCTTCTGTATTTTCCTTATCTTTCCATTTTCAGTTTACAGTTTGTGTAAGTATTGGCATCTCACTCCTTTATCTTTCTTTTTTGCAAATGCTTAGCTTTTAGTATATATGTTTTTTAAAATAACATACCTTTTCACTTATATGATATTAGTGAAACACGTTATAAAATTTTAATGTCCTTACAGGCACCTAGCAGCCTTCTTGAAGCTTTAGAACAACACTTGGCTTCATTAGAAGGCAAAAAAGTCAAAGATTCAACAGCTGCAAGCAGGCAAGTTTTGTTGTCTGACTTTAATGTTTTGAAATATTTTAAAACATTGCATATAAAAACCAACTAACTTGTTTTAAGTCAGAGCTATGTACCTAATTTTGTATGGTGAAACGTAGTAAATGTGATGATCTTTAACTAGCATGTTCTTGACAATACTAATGAAACGAAGGCACTGCTTTTTTCAATTTCAACATGATGATTTGCTAGTTATTACTACCGGTACAAATGTGTATAAATATGCACTACATTTTCTGTGAAGATAGATAAAGACATTTAAAATTGTATTTTGTTTTAAGAAACATTTAAAATGAGAATGTTGTAGTTTTCTTTTTCAGTTAAATTATCGTACTAGTTACATTTATTTGCTACAATAAAAGGAATATGCTGATTGGATTGTAGTCATTGAAATGTGTTCAGCACTTGAAATATGCTCATTGTTTACATTTAGATAATATAGAAATTTCATACAAATTCTAATGTTTCAGTTATTGTAGTTTTTATAGTCATTTTATGGTGACTTCTGGTCCAAAGTTTTCAACACTTGGCCTTAGGTTTAAGGCTTTCTTACTATAACCCCTGTATTAAAACATGCATCTACACCCCTCAATTTTAAAAAAAAGCCAAAAACAAACCTTTGAATAAATATATATTTTTGGTCCACTGCTTCTTACAAGTTTTTTTTTTTTTTTATATCAAATTCTTATTGGAATATGTAATTAAAAGCATTGGCTGCTGATGCTCCCACAGATTGATTTAAAATTCGTTTTTGAAATTTTGGAGAATTCCCCCTTTAAATGATATCTACTCACACTGGTATATTTTGTACACCAATCTCAGTTATATTTGTCCAACATCCTTTTACTTGACCCTACCAGCTGCATCTCCCATCTATCCTCAGCTTGATTCACTATAAGTACTGTGTCGCAATGGTTTCCCTCCAGTGTGCCCCAGCCATTTTTATGAGTGGATTCACAGACACAAGTTTCATATGTTGCATTTGGTACACTGCCTGGGTACTTACAAATGAATGTCAACAATGAGATATTCTTCTTGCAATGATTTTGTCTGCAAAGAACATTCAATGACTGAAGTGAAATGTGATAGATACGTGATGCAAATCCTGTAGTGGATGAAAGTGTGACTGGTGACAAATGAGCACTGGAGAAGTGGATCAGGTTTATTTTCAGATGGTCGTAGATTGTGTCATACTATTCAGTAATATGTTATTAAATTACATTAAAAATGTACAATTTAAAATTATTCCAATATTTTATATTACAACCTCGCAGCATACATATAAATAGCCATTTTAACACTGGTTCATGAAGTATACCGTGGAAGTACTTACAAGAAATGATGTGAGTAGTTAAGGGTTAAATATGAACCACACAGAGGGGCACTGGAGCTCTCCCTCAATCCACTTCTGGCTGTTCTAGCATAATGGTAGTGCATTTCCGACAATGTTTTATTGTTCAGATTTTTTTCATAGATTGCCTTGTCAATCTGCAGTTCTTTCCAAAAACGTTGTTTAGAAACCTCATTAGTTCAACCAAGTTTGAATTGGCTGTTTCATTTTGTTTAATTAATTATGCCTTTTAAGTAGTCTATTAATCACTTTTTCACTCTACTTGTGAGTGACTTTGGTAGCAGTAGCTGTAGCCTAGCCCCTTTGGCTTTTTAATTTTTCTGAGATTCTCTCTTTTTCATTTTAAATCGTTGGTATAACTTTAGCAAGTTTTCTTGAAATTAGTCTTTGCTCATTTTTTTCTCCCATTTATTTATTAAGTATTTTTTTAGCCATCTGTCAATTTTGCCTAGATTATTTTCAGTGATGCGTGTCTATCATAGTCTTTAACTAAACAACAAAAATATCCTTTGTAAATGAAGAGATTTCTAATATTTAATAAACAGCTACTTCAAAGTATCAGGAGACATTCTTTTAAGTACACAGTGTTTATTTCATCTGTAAATGGTATAGTGTAATGCTAAACTCCAGTGCAAAATGGTTGTCAACATACAGAGATACTAAGTAGCCATAATTGTTAGTCAAAACAAATGAAGCAAATATAAATACAACTTCAGTAAACAGTTCTGAGTCAATATATAGAAAACATTGCATTTATTTCAGCGCAGGATTTACTTAGCCTTCCCTTTTAACAAAGTTTAGATGAGTTTGTGAGGTAAGGCTGTCAAGTAAAAATGACATCAAAAACAAAGGCACATTATTTCTGTATCTGTGGCAATGTCCTGAGCACTCTTGCTGCACCTAGTGACAAACTGGTACATTCCATATAACTTAAGCAAATGGTGCATATACGGTTTGAAATTGTTTCTTACTAGTAATGATCTGCTTTATTGTAAACTTACACCATAACTTCTCTTAAAAATCCCATTCTCATTTTACAAACTTGCAGTTTTTTTTGTGTTGATACTTTCCAAGTTCAGAACATTCTATCTATAACATTTTGCATTTCAAGTTTATTGTCACATGTACAGTTTACATTTCATGGAGCATATGTGTTTGACCCCACTGGCAAGAAAAACATACATCATGCTGCTCAGATGAGAACTCTGACAATGTAGGCTTGTGTTGTCTTTTTCAGCAATGGATTCAAGGAGCCATACAAGATTCATGAAAAACCTTCTGGAACTTCTTTTTTTTTTTTACTTTTAGGGCTAGCACTCTATCAAATGCTGTTTCATCTCTTGCTAATACTGGCATATCTTTCACCAAAGTGGATGAAAGGGAAAAGCAAGCTGCACTGGAAGAAGAGCAAGCTCGTCTTAAAGCATTGAAGGTATTTTTGTCTTTTATTGTCCATACTTTAGCTGTAAAATTTTAAAGCTACTACATAAGCTAAACCTTTAGGTTAGGGGTCTCTGATGAAGTTCACGATGGTTGGTTTCAGCCCAATAGCGAATGTTTTGTTTATTTACACAACTATTCAAATGGAAATGTGGCTCGTCGTTGCACATGACAATAGAATCAAGATGAATGGTTTGCAGAATTTTTGCACACAACTCTCTACGGTTCTCCCACTCTCTCAGTGAGTTCCTGCACTACCATGATTTTGTATGGATGGAAATTAAGGTCCTCATGCAAAATTCTCCTTAAAGATGTTTTGGAAATGCCTAAGTCAGAAGCATGTTTGCGTGACAAACGACTAGGAGACTATAAAATTGATGCCCTTACAGCTTGGATGTTTTCAGGCGTTTGTACAGTCCGATGACGGCCTGGAGATTTTCTTGTTCAATGTTGTACCTGTCTGTCTAAATTTAGCCACCCACTGAAGAATTGTTTTCTGATTCGGGACGTCACCGTTGGAAGGATTGCTGAAGTGTGTTCAGAAAGCAAGTTGCGTAGTGATGATGAATTCTTTGTTTTTGAAGAAAGCTTTGATAGCGAAAGCACGTTGCGCACTGGTCCAAGGCATGTTGCTGAATGAAAACTACAAGGGATTGCCTATCTAAGGACCCCCACCCCAACCCACTTGGCTGCCTCTACCTCGTGCAATGACCTTGATAAATGTGGTACTTCATTTTTGTTCACCCTGTATTTGTGAGAATTAAAATATGAGCATCGACTCTGAGTTTGGAAATACTTAAATGCACTAATTAGTAAATTTGAAAAAGTAAAATTAGTTTTGCAAGATATTTAGTAAGAACTTTAAGTGCTGTGTAACAAGTTGTTGTATCTGTGAGTTGATTTTCCAGTAAAATTCTATTTAGAACTTAATTTGCGTGATGAACAAAAACATTGGTTTTATTTCTGATATATGTATCATTTAACATAACTGTTGAGTTTTATACAGTCTGCAAATGCTAATCTTTTGCTATATCATTCTTTAGCTAGGCTTCTTAATGAAAACTACACAGGTTGAAAAAGAAATGTACTGTAATTCTTTAGTGAAGGGTGCTCACACTTTATATACCAAGGTAAAATTTACCATGAAATGTCTGCAATATTTTCTGTGGTTAATTGAAATGTACTTTTTGCCTTGGAATATTAGAAGGTGGTACGTGTTGGCATCCACAAAGCCTGACCAGCAGTCATAAAATTTTTTTTTTTTTGTTTTTGTTTTTTTGCGGTTGGTATTGTTCAGATTTGCTGTCCTCTTAAGAAACTGAGGGTGAGAGCTTTTTATCACAGATAATCACTGCTGATGATACCTGAAACTATCACCTTAAACTGAAGACCAAAATGCTGTAAAATGTAAAGTTCTTTAAGATTACTCCATCACCTGGAAGAGTCATGGTTACTGTTGTTTGATATACAGGAGAGTTGACATTGGTATAAATTATGCTGCATGTTTAAATATTTATCATAAATATGCACATTTAGTCTCTTCAATTAAAAGTTGCCAAAGTGTTTAAGGAAACATGTTGATGGAGTACTTCTTTAAAATAGCATTGCATGGTCACACTCGTTTGAAAGCACACCAATAAATAACATATCTCAGTAGACTGCTTTTACCCATCCACCTTATGTTCCAGATCTTGCTTTTTAAGATTTGCACCTCTTTGGAGCCTTCAAAATTCTTTCTGTGAGGAAAGGTTTACGAGTGATAATGAGGTTATTGAAGAAATGGTTTCTATGTAGTTATATAATTCATGCTGGTCCAAGAATGTGATTCTTGATGCTGTTTCTTGCTAGTGCAGGAAGTTGACGAACAATATACTGCCTGGCCAAAAAAAAAAGTCACACACTCTTAATATTTTGTTGGACCACCTTTAGCTTTAATTATGGTATTGTTTTGATAAGCTTATGCAATGTCACAGCCTTTATTTCCATCCAGAGCTGCATTAATTTTTCGCCAAGATCTTGTATTGATGGTAGGAGAGTCGGGCCACTCCATAATTCTTCTCCAGCATATCCCAAAGATTCCCAATGGGGTTAAGGTCTAGACTCTGTGGTGGACAATCAATGTGTGAAAATGATGTTTCATGTTCCCACGAACTCTTTCACAATTTCAGCAAAGTGAATCCTGGCATTGTCATCATGGAATATGCCTGTGCCATCAGGGAAGAAAAAAAAATCCATTGATGGAAGAACCTGATCATTCAGTATTTTCAGTTAGTCAGCTGTACTCATTTTTTAAGCATGTAACATTGATGAACCTAGACCTGAACACCTGAAGCAACCCAAGATCATAACAGTGCCCCCACAGGGTTGGATAGTAAGCACAGGTCTTCTCAACTTAATGCACCAGTCACTCTGGAACAAGGTAAATCTGGTCTCATCAGACAACATGACATTTTTCCGTTGCTCCAGAGTCCAATCCTTATGCTCCTATTAAATTGAAGCCTTTCTCCCCGATTAGCTTCACTAATAAGTGCTTTTCTTAAAGCTACACAGCTGTTTAGTCCCAATACCTTGAGTTCTCTTCACATTGTGTATGTGGAAATGCTCTTACTTTCCCTATTAAACATAGCCGTGAGTTCTACTGTTGATTTTTTTTTTTTTAAAGATTTGATTTCATCATGATCATTCAAGATATTTTTCCGACCACATGTCTTCCTTGAACATCATGGTTCACCACTGCTTGATACAGGCCAATAATTTGACCCTTCTGAAACAGTGTAACATCTTTTCTGCAACCACAGGATATGTCTTCCAACATAATTATTTAAGAAATAAGATGCTACTCACTGCATTACAGGGTGGGCCATTTATATGGATACACCTTAATAAAATGGGAATGGTTGGTGATATTAACTTCCTGTTTGTGGCACATTAGTATATGTGAGGGGGGAAACTTTTCAAGATGGGTGGTGACCATGGTGGACATTTGAAGTCGGCCATTTTGGATCCAACTTTTGTTTTTCAATAGGAAGAGGGTCATGTGACACATCAAACTTATTGGGAATTTCACAAGAAAAACAATGGTGTGCTTGGTTTTAACGTAACTTTATTCTTTCATGAGTTATTTACAAGTTTCTCTTTGTTTACAGCCATTGACATGTCGCAGAGGTTAACACGTGAGGAGCGGATAGAAATTGTGTTGATGTCTGGTGAACGCAGTAACCGGGTCATTGCAGCAGATTTCAATGCAAGACACCCTACGAGACCACCCATCTCCCATGCTACAGTTAGCAAACTGCTTGCTAAGTTTCGTGAAACTGGTTCAGTGTTGGATTTGCCAAAATGTGGACGCATGAAAACTGTCACTAATGAAGAAACATCAGTGGCTGTCCTAGCTTCATTCAGCAAGAGCCCACAGCGTAGCACTCGCCGCATGTCACTGGAGAGTGGCATTAGTCGAACATCCCTTCGGCGGATATTAGCTACTCACAAATGGCACCCTTACAAACGCCAACTACTGCAACATCTCAATGAGGATGACCCAGATTGGCGCACTGAATTTGCAGAATGGGCAAAACAAAAATTGGAACAGGACCCTCAGTTTACGCAGAAGATTTTGTTCAGTGATGAGGCAAACTTTTATGTGAATGGTGAAGTTAACAAACAAAACCACCGCTATTGGTCTGACACTAACCCACATTGGATAGATCCCTCCAAGACTGTTGGAACAAAAAATTGATGGTATGGTGTGGTATATGGGGTACAAAGATAGTGGGGCCATTCTTCATCAATGGAAACCTCAAGGCCACTGGATATGCGAAATTGCTACATGATGATGTGTTTCCCTCTTTATGCACTGAAGCTGGCACGTTCCCTGAGTTTTTCCAGCAAGATGGTGCACCACCACATTATGGGTGTCAGGTCCGAGCATTCCTAGATGAACAGTTTCCTGGAAAGTGGATTGGTCGTCATGGGCCAGTTGAATGGCCCCAAGGTCTCCGATCTGACCCCTTAGACTTTTATCTTTGGGGTCATCTGAAGGCAATTGTCTATGCTGTGAAGATACGAGATGTGCAGCACCTGAAACTACGGATACTGGAAGCCTGTGCTAGCATTTCTCCCGTGTGTTGCTATCAGTGTGTGAAGAGTGGGAGAAGAGGGTTGCATTGACAATCCAACACAATGGGCAGCACATTGAACACATTTTATAAGTGGTCAGAAACTTGTAAATAACTCATGAAAGAATAAAGTTACGTTAAAACCAAGCACACCATTGTTTTTCTTGTGAAATTCCCAATAAGTTTGATGTGTCACATGACCCTCTTCCTATTGAAAAAACAAAAGTTGGATCCAAAATGGCCGACTTCAAATGGCCACCATGGTCACCACCCATCTTGAAAAGTTTCCCCCCTCACATATACTAATGTGCCACAAAAAGGAAGTTAATATCACCAACCATTCCCATTTTATTAAGGTGTATCCATATAAATGGCTCACCCTGTAGTTTGGGTTGCCAGCTGAAACATATTAATCACTGCAGTACATATCCAGTGGAAGGCTATTAGCTGTTTGCTTAGTCAAATCCAAGTGATTACTTTTTTTAGGACAGGCAGTGTATCTAGTGAAATGAGGACATAAGAAAAAGCACCTAGTTATCCTATGAGTGTATTCAAGCAATTCTAGAATAAATTACTAGAACTAAAAAAGTAACACCAAACTTTCTTGGCAATCCTTGTATTAACTATTGATTTGCATTTACATTGTGGCTTCTGCACTTCTGTTCATGGAGTCTTCTGAAGATAGTAGTCTCTGACACGTACACATCTATCTCCTGAAGACTGTTTCTGATCTATCGTATGGGCATTTGGGGCTTTTTCTTTACCAAAGTGAGGATTCTTCTGTTATAAGCAGTGGAGGTCTTCTTGGCAAACCAGTCCCTTTGTAATTACTGGGCTCACCAGTTCATTGTTTCTTTTCAGTATTCTGAAAAGTTGATTTAGGTAATCCAAAGGTTTTACCAATAGCTCTAATGGTTTAGTTCTTGTTTTCAGCCTCATAATGGCTTATTTGACTTTCATTGGCACTGCTCTTGTCTTTATGTTGAATAATGACATCTGCAGATTCCAAAGGTAATGTGAATTTCCCTTTGGGATTAATAACCTATCAATCTAATCTAATCTAATCACAAACACCTGTGACACCAATTATCCTAAACATTATGGTGCCCTGAAATGAGAGGACCATGTAGAAAAAGTGTTTCAATTTCTACATGGTGTGACAAAAAGTATGGAAATACCATGGCTCGTGTGTATGTGGCAAAAATCTTATCTTTTTTAAAAAAAATAAATATCCCAAAGCAAACATGAACTCTATATACTAAACAGCATTTATTATGAAATCTACAAATTTCATGAAGTGACGAATAGCTGTGATTGATCATTTTGCTGCTCTCTTCCTTTATAATTAGAAGCAATCTTTTGCCTTACAACAAAGTGAAATTTCATTAGTGCTCCCTACCAACAAGGAAAACATGCTAAATCTTTAATGATTACTTTTTTATCGTGTATATACTTGCATAAAAAATTGATCATAAAATAAGACCCTGACTTATATGCCCTTTCAAAAATGCAACCCTTACATTTTTCTTTTTTTTACATCTTCTTGCCTCCTTCAATCTCTCAGATGCATCGAATTTTGTTGCAGCAGCACAGTTACAAATTTCTTTCGCTACTTCAACAATGTTTAATGTAAAGCCAGCTTCATATTTTCTTCTGATTGAATGTTCCATTGTAGCTAAGGGATGCTCTTATGATAAAGGTGTATGAGGGTGTGAGATACAAAAAACACAAATTATTGCAAATGTTGCTTCGGAATAGTTCAGGTATTACTATGTGGTCACATAGGCACAATATGTAGGAAATAAAAAGGCAGTGTGTTCCGTGGTTACTCTCTCAGGTTGGTGATAGTATATCATAATTTCTTGGACCAAATCACGTTTTCCAATAAATTCGAAACACTCACAGTACCAGGCGATATCGAAGCAGAAGAAAAACAACTATCTGAGCCCATTGTAGGGTGTGCAATGGAACTGTGCCCACTCATCCGTCGACAGACGCAGAAATGGATTTCGGACGATTGTCTCGACCTCATCGACCAGTGAAAACGAATGAAACACGTCTATTTCGAGCAGTACCAGCGATTAAACAAAGAAGTTCGACAGAAAATGAAATCAGAACGGGAAGCGCACTGGAATAACGTTGTGGCCGACATGGAAGAAGCAACGTTGAGACACGAGTACCGGACGCTGTACCATACAATTCGACGGTTAGGCGGTAAAACTACATCAACGAATGACAATATTAAAAAGTCGGATGGAACTTTTGTGAACTCTCCTCATGAGCGCCTGCAGCGGTGGAGAGAATTCTTTCACAAGTTGTACAACCATGATCCGCAATCCGCACAAGGTCCAGTGCCTGAACCACCGATTATCGAGCAACCGATGAATCAGTTTCCCGATACCGAACCAACAATCAACGAGGTGAAGACGGCAATAAAATCTATGAGAAATGGTAAAGCACCGGGAGGAGATCAAGTAACCGCCGAGATGATCGTTGGAGCCGGAGGAGACGTCTTATTACAACAGCTCGTAACACATATATGGCATTCGGACCGTGTTCCATCGGCGTGGAAGAAAGCAATCGTCGTGCCTATTTTGAAGAAAGGTGACAGTCGGGAATGCAAGAATTATCACGGTATTAGCCTCCTCTCGATCGTCAGCAAAGGTTTTATGAAAATCGAGGTTACAGAAACATCGAGAGCAAATGAGTCGGGAAGAAC
This sequence comes from Polypterus senegalus, assembly GCF_016835505.1. Lineage (NCBI taxonomy): Eukaryota > Metazoa > Chordata > Cladistia > Polypteriformes > Polypteridae > Polypterus > Polypterus senegalus. The sequence continues at coordinate 113,689,674 of NC_053155.1, read as the reverse complement.
AAGCTGGATTTAGACCACATCGAGGATGCATCGACCAGATATTCGCTCTCTGTCAGATAACTGAAGAAAGAATTCGATGCGGTAAACAAACTGTCATCGTCTTCATCGATTTCAAATCTGCTTTTAATTGCATCGATTGGACCAGTTTGTGTAGAGCCCTTGAGATCGAACATGTGCCGCTGAAAATCATTCATCTTCTTCAAGCATTATACGACAGCTCAACCAGCAGTGTCCGTATCCGGAATGATATCTCTGAGGAGTTCCCGATTCGAACTGGATTCCGGCAAGGAGACGTTGCCTCGCCGCTTCTTTTCAACATTGTGATCGACGCGATTATGCGAAAAGCATTCGATGGGCGACACGGAGTTCAATATGACGACACAAACTTCTTAACCGATCTGATGTTCGCCGATGACAGTGCTGTTTTCGCCGACACGGATACTGAAGCAACGGACACTTTGTATGACATTTCCCACATTGCACAGTCATACGGATTGAGAATCAACGTGGATAAGACCAAAGTACTTACAACAGACGGATCGGAAGCTAGAGTTTACCTTGACGGAACTCTAATTGAGCAGGTACCACAGTTCAAGTACTTGGGATCACTGGTCACGGAAAAGAAAGCAGCATCGGCAGCCGAAGTTCACAGCCGGATCGGCCAGGCAACAGCAGCATTCGCTTCACTCAAGTGGTGCATATGGAAGCGGGCGAATATTACGATCAAAACCAAAATACGCCTATATAGGACGCTGATTCTTCTTTATGGATCGGAAACATGGACATTGCTCAAGCCGGACCTCAACAAGCTCGAGGCCTTCCAAATGCGATGCTTGAGACAGATTCTCCGTGTCTCACTCCGCGACCACCTCTGAAACGAGACAATCAGAGAATGTTGCAATCAACAGGCACCGATCGCGGAGGAAATTCAAAAACGTTGATTAAGATGGTTTGGCCACGTCTGTAGGATGGATGAAAATCGACTACCGCACAAACTCCTATGAAGAAAACGCCCTCCTGATTGGAGGATACAACAACAAGCACCGAAGATGACATGGTTGAAACTCGTAGAGAACGACCTAAAGAACCAGCGACTGACAACAATCGAAGCAACCGATCGACTACAATGGAAGAGTGTGGTGAATAGAGCACGGAATGCAGCGGCACCAACAGCAGCGTATTGGCTAAGGGGTCGTCCCCCTTTCCAAGCACCAGCTATGGAATAAAGAAGAAAAAGAATCCCTTGGACCAATAGTGTGAGTTTTCTGCATTCGACTTATATGGCCAACATTATAAAATACCAGAAATTATACAGTAAAATCAAGTCCTGACTTATCTGCGGGAGAACTTATCCGTGTACCTGAAATTCACAAAATCCAGTATTTATAATTCAGTTTCCAATGAAAAACTCCACACAGACAAGTGAAGAACATGCAGACTGCAATATGTGGATGTAGATTTCAAACCTAGGAGGTTGAAGTTTAAGGCAACAGTGCCAACCACTATGTCACTGTCACATTCCTTTAGTGTTATTAACATTTCAAATATGTAGGTGGTGTGGACAAGATACATTTATCACAAAAACTTTATGCTTCCTCCCTAAAATTTACCATATCAAAATGTTACGCATGAAGTAATGCAAATGGATATGTTTTTTGTTTACAGGAAACAGCACCCTGTCCAAGGTCTGTTCCTGACATTCTTTTAAAAATCCTGTCTGCATTGTTGTGCTACCTAGTGGAGTAATTTTAATTTATATCAGGCTTTATATAAGTGTACCATGGTCTTAAATTTTGTCCATTTGTTATCTTACAGTAGAATGTAGGGGTAAAACAAGATTGACAAAGTTTATCATCTACAGGTGCCGGTCATAAAATTAGAATATCATGACAAAGTTGATTTATTTCAGTAATTCCATTCAAAAAGTGAAATTTGTATATTTAGATTCATTCATTACACACAGACTGATGTATTTCAAATGTTTATTTCTTTTAATTTTGATGATTATAACTGACAACTAATGAAAGTCCCAAATTCATTATCTCGGAAAATTAGAATATCAATTAAGACCAATGCAAAAAAAGGATTTTTAGCAATGTTGGCCAACTGCAAGGTATGAATATGAAAAGTATGTGCATGTACAGCACTCAATATTTAGTTGGGGCTCCTTTGGCCTGGATTCCTGCAGCAATGCTGCGTGGCATGGAGTCGATCAGTCTGTGGCACTGCTAAGGTGTTATGAGAGCCCATGTTGCTCTGATAGTGGCCTTCAGCTCTTCTGAATTGTTGGGTCTGGCGTATTGCATCTTCCTCTTCACAATACCCCATAGATTTTCTATGGGGTTAAGGTCAGGCGAGTTTGCTGGCCAATCAAGAACAGGGATACCATGGTCCTTAAACCAGGTACTGGTAGTTTTGGCACTTTGTGCAGGTGCCAGGTCCTGTTGGAAAATGAAATCTGCATCTCCATAAAGTTCGTCAGCAGCAGGAAGCATGAAGTGCTCTAAAACTTCCTGGTAGATGGCTGCGTTGACCTTGGACCTCAGAAAACACAATGGACCAACACCAGCAGATGACATGGCACCCCAAACCATCACTGACTGTGGAAACTTTACACTGGACCTCAAGCAACATGGATTCTGTGCCTCTCCTCTCTTCCTCCAGACTCTGGGACCTTGATTTCCAAAGGAAATGCAAAATTTACTTTCATCAGAGAACATAACTTTGGACCACTCAGCAGCAGTTTTGTCTTTAGCCCAGGCGAGACGCTTCTGACGCTGTCTCTTGTTCAAGAGTGGCTTGACACAAGGAATGCGACAGCTGAAACCCATGTCTTGCATACGTCTGTGCGTGGTGGTTCTTGAAGCACTGACTCCAGCTGCAGTCCACTCTTTGTGAATCTCCCCCACAGTTTTGAATGGGTTTTGTTTCACAATCCTCTCCAGGGTGCGGTCATCCCTATTGCTTGTACACTTTTTTCTACGACATCTTGTCCTTCCTTCGCCTCTCTATTAATGTGCTTGGACACAGAACTCTGTGAACAGCCAGCCTCTTTAGCAGTGACCTTTTGTGTCTTGCCTTCCTTGTACAATGTGTCAATGGTTATCTTTTGGACAACTGTCAAGTCAGCAGTCTTTCCCATGATTGTGTAGCCTACAGAACTAGACTGAGAGACCATTTTAAAGGCTTTTGCAGGTGTTTTGAGTTAATTAGCTGATTAGAGTGTGGCACCAGGTGTCTTCAATATTGAACCTTTTCACAATATTCTAATTTTCTGAGATACTGAATTTGGGACTTTCATTAGTTGTCAGTTATAATCATCAAAATTAAAAGAAATAAACATTTGAAATACATCAGTCTGTGTGTAATGAATGAATCTAATATACAAGTTTCACTTTTTGAATGGAATTACTGAAATAAATCAACTTTGTCATGATATTCAAATTTTATGACCGGCACTTGTATATAATGGTGGGTTTCTTGAACTTTCCCCTCATTAAAACTGCACTGATTGAACTAATGAGCTGTCTGCTTCAATTATTTTTGTCAATAACCTAATTTTATTTCTCAATTTCATCCATTTCTGACAAATTTTGACATAGAAGAAATTATATAATGCTTTGAGTAAAAAAATAAACAAGGATTTCATGGTAAAAATATAACATTACATCAAAGTTTAATTTAATTTTCATCATGCCCAGGCTGCTAGAGCTTAAACGTTCGCATTGTCATTTCAGAACATTGACAATGTTCGATACCATTGCACACAGTTTTATGGTTGTAGAGACTGAGAGGTTCTTCTGGATGGCAAATAATTAGCTGCTCTATCCATGTTCCACTGAAAGTGTTTACATGGAGTTGTGGGGAGATGGTGTGTGGGTGTTTTAGCTTGGGATACAGGAGTTAGTTAAGCTGTCTCACAGATTGCTGCAACTTGGCACATTTAGCGTTATTTGTTTATGGTATTATGATGATTCAAAGGTGATTTAATCCAGGTTAAGTTAAAATTGCTACAAATCATGATGCCATGATATCACAAAACTCTAAAATTAGATCTGTGTCGTAAAATTAATTTGAATAAATGTCTATCAACGGAAAACTAGAAATTTGGAATTACTTTTATTCACTCAAATACAGTATCCTCAGTTGTTCTCTCTCTACCATCTTCTGAAAAAGAAAAGAAAAAGGCAACTCGTCATGTGTTATAGAAAAGAAATCTCATTTTGTTGTTTCATCGTAGCTTGGCTACTTCACATATTTTGCCTTTTCTTGTTATACGTGCAAATGAAATGCCGCAAAAAGGGCATATTGGTATTATGAACTTGCAATGTACAATGTGCTTGCAGAAGGACAATGATATTGACGAAAAAAAAATACATAAGGCATTTCATTTGATACATATGTAGCATAATCAATTTATTTCATTATTTATTATCTCGTGTACATAGTACAATTACATTTCTTTAACCCCGCAAGCAGTGCTTTCCCATGGAGGTCAGTGCACTTGTATATTAGTATATGATATTGAAGGGGGGGGGGGATCCCTATGAAGAATCGAGCACAGCTAGTAATGGCCTACTTCAAGGACTGCCTGCAAGACCAGACAGGTACCACTACACCTCCTCTGCTCTCCTTGTCTTCCACCTAAGTGTCACTGCATAGTTTATGTAAACTTTAACACCACAAAAATAGGAAGATAAGTGGGTTAGGAAAACTGATGGTGAATGAAAAGTATTGTAACTTTGCTGACAAGCTCCATTTGATCAACCACCATAGGAGCTGACATTCAAATGAGCGACTTCGGGAAATACTTTAAAATGGACATACCACCCAAAGCCTCAAAAGAATTTCAACCATAAAGCCTTATTATCCGATAGATAAAGGAAGGAAAGTAATTTCTTTCACTAAAACTTGACATATAACTTCTGAAATGTGATAGAATTTGTGTTTGTGTCAAATTTAAACGTTCCTTTACTCAAAAAATGGTGCCAAAATAACAAAAATAAAAAATAAGGAGAATACTGTGATTTTGCTTTTTTTTTTCTTTCTTTCAAATTTTATTATAAACTGCAGTATATTTCAAGTTCATGCAATACCAGGTTAGTTTTTTCATCTCTGAAGTGTTTCCAGACATGACAATATTACCTGTGAAAACATTCATGTTAATAACACAAAGAGAAAAATAGTTACAGCATTTTGTACCATGGGTACCCCTCCTACCTTCAGAACCTCTCCAGCCAGGGGGTGCCCAAAAGATAAATTTGAATAATATAACATTTATGAAGTAATATAAGTAATATAAAATGTTTATATAAAATATAATTTCTCACATACACGCATACACATATTTATTATATATATATATTTACACACACACACACACAAAAATCACACATTTTCGTTTATTTTTCTCCCCTTTGGCACTGTCCTTTTTTTTTTTTTAATATGGATATGTTATATATCATTGGAAACTATAAAGTAGCCATTAAATGGTATAGATTTTGCGATGGCGCATCTCACAGAGCCTGGGCACCCTTCCTGTAACGGCAGATTGTTGGTGCCAGGCTAGCATACCCACCTGTTCTTTTTATGGTTACTATCGCATGAATGCTTCATTGCATGGTGATGTGTTTGGGCTTGTTTTATTCAGCAGAAGCTACTGCAATTTTTGATATATATCTTGCCTGTATTCACTGTTGCTTTGTGAAGTTATATGCATTTATTCAAAAAGAGTATGTCCATTGTTCTAACAGGGCCTTGTTTGGTGTCTATGGAAATGTCACAGTCTCAGCTATCCAGTGATGTGAGGTTTGTGATGGTATGACCTACTCAGCAAGAGCCACTACCACCCAGAATCGGCAGGTGGTTCAATCTAGTCATGGTGGCGGTATCGATGCATTATGTCAGATTTTTCAAGGCTGCTTCATTGCACGCACATGTGTGAGGGATCATTTGGAGTGTAAGTGCTGGTATGTGTTTTTGCTGTTGCTTTGTGGAGTTATATGCAAAGAACATGCAAAAAAAGACAATTTTGGCATGTGGATGCTGTTTGCTCAGTCAGAGCTAGGGTTCAAGGCATCACTTGAAAACTATTTGTCAAGACCTTTTGATTGATTTATATAATTGGGTATTCCATGTACAGAAAAATTAATAGGCTGGTTTCAGTTTTTTGTGTGACACAGCACATTTATGATTTCATGCCAGATTAAAAGTCACCTGTACATACTAGAACAGTGTGATCACAGATTACCTGTTGTGGCTTTCATTTGAGGTATTGTTTGTGTCAGTATGTGGCGTAGTTTGTCTGTATGGTGCATCAAAAGATGTTTCAAAACATGTTTGAAACCTTGTCGACCCGGTACCAGGCCGCTTAGTGTTTCACCTACCTAAAAGAGCAAGAAATCATGGACACTCTGTGTCTGCGAGCACCATAGCAGCACATACCTGTGCTCTTTTTATTCAAATTTTGTGTATGACACACTGATCAGACTGCCTTCCCTTAGCTACAGTGCACTACTGCTAAACAAGCAAAAGTGTGGAATCTCATGCGCCCTCTGCTGCAAATATTTGTGCCTGAGGCGTGCGAGAAAAAAAAAAAAAAGTGAAAGCTTCAGTTTTGCACTTTGAAAAAATTTCTGCAAATGTTTAAACCCAATCAAAAATGTTTATTTACATCAACGATGTGTGTAGCCAATCAACACTGGATGATATTATCGACAGTCAGCTCAGCCCTACAGGGTGCTGCTATACATAACACATAAATGCATGAAATATAAACAAACATTTTTCATCCTGGTAATACGAGTCACAAGTTCATATAACCTGTCCATCTTTGGGGCTTTCTGAGGAAAACTGTAGTTCTCAGCGGGGGAGCCCACAAAGACATTTGTCAAATGTGGACTCCACGTGGAAAAAAAACTGGGGAAGTGATTTGAGCCCAGGATGCCGAATCTATGATATGCTGTACAGTAATTACAAATATATAATGGCTGAAAAAAATGAAACTTAATAAAAACAAATATACATAGATCCAGCACGTAAAATATACAAAACAGTAGTTTATGCATTCAGTTGAAAACATAAGTACACCTTCAGCTCTATTAATTTATGTATTGAAATATAACTACTCGTCATTTAACTTCAGGTGATAAACAACACATAAATGGTTTTATTTTGCAATATTTACTCCATAAAACATTAGCTACTATTTCATTAACACACAAGTCAATCTTACTAACAGATCAAATGTTAGAGTGCAATATTTTTATCTTAAAATTTATTTAGACTATTAATTGAACATTCCAAATTATAGTGCAATTTATTAATTATTCAAAATTGAATGTTTTTGCATTTAACCAGGAACAGCGGCTAAAGGAACTCTCTAAGAAGCCTACACCTTCCTCTGCAACTACAGCGGCCTCTCCTGTTTCCACCACTGGGGGAGCTATTAATACTGTTCCAGCTATTGACCTTTTTTCAACCCCTAGCTCCACAAACAGGTTCTAATTTAATGTATACTATTAGTATTTGTAATAATAATAATACAGCCTTCATTTTTATTAGGCTCATCTAGAAGCTATATTTTAAAGCTATACTAAATGCTTACTTTATTAATTTAGACAACTAGTTTGTTATTTTGTTTAATCAAATATAAATAAAATAAGTCTCTTACACATTTTCATGAGTAGTACGTCAGTGAGTCTTGGCTGTTTTGAAAGCCTGCACATTTATATAGTAACTGCATATTGAATAAATTTTCATTTAATTTTCTCATTACTTAAAAATTCAGTTAATCCAAAAAAAGAAAATGTTTAAAGTTTTTGTTCATGTCTCCTTTTTAGCACATCAAAGCTGCCAAATGACTTGCTTGATTTGCAGCCAACATTTCAGACATCAATCCAACCCATCTCAACTACGCTCCCAGTAGTTAGTACATGGGGCGGTAAGTAATACTGTTTTATATTTTTGATTATTAGACTTTATGCTTCATAAAGGATTTTGAAATGGCATTCTCTATGAGTAAAATCTAACAAAACAAATATGTATTAATGATTTACTTTAGTATTTGACTGGCATTTGAAATGGTAGTGGGTTTTGTATTGAGTTTTTTTTTTTTAAATTATGATCAATGGCTATTTCAAATTTTTTTTTATGTTAGGTGTGTATTGGGGCAGTTTCTATGTAGTTGAAGGTTGTATGATATTGCTATTGCTGTGCTGTTTCATTTTCAGAATTTTAGATCATTAGAACAATTGTGATCAGAACAGGCCATTCAGCCTAAAACACTTGCCAGTGCTATTCACCTAGATTATCTTAAATAACACTGTTGAGATTTGGTGGTCCATGAAGTCCTATTCTGTATCACACTATAAAGCTGTTTGATGTGCCTATGAATTTTTGTGTGAATTGTCTGTTAAGTTTCCAGCTGTGTTACTGTTGTCTTGTTAAACAATTTAATGTTAACAGCTGAGATATGCTGTATTAATCTTTTCATAATTTTTAAAACTTCAATTTGTAACCTCTTAATCTCTGTTTGCTTATCCTGAGAAGATTCATCTACTTTAGTTTTTCCTTATAGATCATACCTCTTAGTCCCAGAATCAGCTTAGTCTCTCTCTCCCAGCTTTCAATTAAATTGCTACATCTTTTTTTGTAATATGGAGGCCTAAACCATACAAAGCCCTCTAGTTGAGGCCTCACTATTACATTACAGTATATGCCTTGAGCATAGCTGTGCTTGACTTATATATAGCATAACATCCTATTAATCTGTTTGGCCACTTCTGCAACACTGGGTTGATAAAGTTAATGATGAGTCCACTACGACTTCTCGGTTTCTTATAAGCTGTATTTTCAAGGTACAAGCCCCACATTATGTATTCAAATCTAACAATTCTACTTCCACACAAATCTGCCCAATCCTGTACGCTGTCCAGGTCCCACTTTAACAATTTAACTGATTCTGTCTTATCTGGCCTTCCACTTGGTCTGATTTTAGCTACAAATGGATCATCTGATTAACTGAACTATTGTTTATATTCCTATTTAGATCTTTCATTTATATTAAAAAGCACAGCAGTCCCAGCACTGATCTGTGATGGATACCAATTTTAACATCACATAAATCTGAATTTTTTTCACAAACTAACCCTTTACCTCCTGTGTTGATCAAATTTTGTACCCACCAATACACCAAGTCTTGAATTCCCACTTGTTGTAGCTTGATCACTAACCTTGTGGCATTTTATCAAGATAGAGTAAATAATGTCATATGCACATTTTATCTTATGCTTTTGTTGCTTCCTCTTATAATCCCAGCATATTGTTAAAACACAGGTTCTGTATTGTTGGACTTTCTGTTACCTCACTAGGCTACTTTGTTCTGCATCTGCCTCCAGATCTTTAAGGTCTTTAGGACAATCACTTTTGACTGTTCCCATTCTCATGTGCAATCAAAGAAAAAGCATGCTTTTTCACTAGCTGCCCCGTGTCTATCTCTGTTTATTGGGACTGATTCTTCTGTTAGTGCCTTTAAGGCCCAGATTTAGCCTACCTGCTCAAAATGTGTCCAACTACATGTATAATTAGATTTAACTGTTTTAGTTTTTTAATATGCATTCTGTCTAAATTAATTTCACTTCTGAAATATAGGATATAAGGTTTCAAAATAGGAAAATGTAACTTTTTTGTGGCAAATGTTCTTTTTACTATATTCTTAATAAATAATATTTTATTAAAAGGCAGCAGGTAGGCAGCATGGTGCAGTGTTAAAGACTTTTGATTTCAAACCATGAAATTGTGGGTTCCAATATAGCCAGTGGCACTCTGTGAGCATTAGTAACTCACTTCACTTGCCAGTGGTTCATTTGGAAAAACAAAATGAATGTAACCAATTGTACCTCAAATGCTGTAAGTCACCATGGATAAAGGTGTCAGCCTGTTATCAACTAATGATAATAGTAATATTTCTAAGAATATTTTACCTTGTCTCTGCTGTAGGCTTAAGTGGCATCAGAGGTACAGAAACAAAATGAATGAACACAAATGGGATATCATGACCTGTTAAAATGCTTATTTATTCATTTTAAATTATGTGTTGTCCAGTTGTATGATCAGGTTGTATAATTTATATTTTTAAATTTATGTAAAGTTTTGGCTGATTTTTTAGTGTTTAGATCACAATACAAATATGGTATATATGAATTACTACATTTTTTTAATGTAATCACGAGTGATTCGGACAGGATTAAAATGACAGAGATGCTCAAGTAATAATTACTTTACCCATCTCCTGGTGTAAAACTAATCGTGTGTGAACAGAGCTTTTGTCCCTTACATTTAAAATATAGGGAAGGTTTAATAGATTTCCAATGCATGTTTGTTCCCTGTTTGTGTGATCCATGTCTTTTCTCTTACTTTCATCCTTCTCTTGCTTGTTATGTCAGCTGGCATGTAGAGTAGCAACAAAGCTCCTCCTCTCATGTCTGTCTTGTGCTAGCTTCCCTATGGTTTCCCAGCTGTGACTTAGGGGCCTTAGCTCAGTACTGCGCCATGTGCTTCTGGGTTTTCCTTACTTGCATTTTCCTTCAGGGTGCAGCGAAGTGCAGTCTTGGTGTTAGTACTCTCAATTCTGATGACTTGTTCAGTACAACTTCATCTCCTCTTTATCAGAATGGTACTATGTTGTTGGCTATGGGCAAGCATCTCATTGTTTGGAATAGCTTTTGGCAAGAAAATGTGCCTCTAAAACGCTTGGCGTGAATGTAGACGGTTTGTTAATGTTACTTGCTGCTGTTCTCCAATATTCTGATGCATACAGCACCTTCCTTTTGGTTTTTACCTCTGCCAGTAATATATGTACCTTGCAATAACTCTGGAAGGCCACTACACAAAGTTGTGGTGGTTTCCTTTATTGCTGTTTCCATAACAAGAGGGCTTTTTACAGGATAGAGTTATTATTAGCCTTGTGCCCTACCCAAAAACTAGAAGGACCAGGGATTGCTCTTTGTTTGGTCTCTGTACTTCACCTATTCTGTCTTAGGTGACCCTGCTGGAAACTAAGTTCCTGCCGGCATTGCTGTAGGGGTCCTTGAGACATGCAAGCTACAGGCCTACAAGAAGGTAACAATCCACCCTGGTAGTTTTCCTTTAATAAACCTGTTTTATCTTGTTTTATTGATAGATTAGATAGATACTTTATTAATCCCAATGGGAAGTTCACATACTCCAGCAGCAGCATACTGATAAAAAAACAATATTAAATTAAAGAGTGACCAGGGAAAGGCAACTGGCCGCAGAAGGGAGTCGCAAGGCTTGGTGTTACAGTCCTTGGTGTGGGCGTCCTGGAGACCAAGGAGTCCAAGTCTCAGGCCTGGGATGAGTGACAGACCGAAGCCAGGATCGGGAGGTCTCCAGACTTGTGTGTTTGTGATAGAAAAGGGCAGCTGCAGAGAGAGAGCGTCTCGCCTGTTGAAGGGCCCGTATGGGAGAAGCAGGTGAGACGCTAACTGAAAAGTAGCACCAAGCTTGGTATTGTCGTTTGTTTTAAAAACTGTTTCCTGTTGAACGTGTTTTAATGGATTATTTATTTAATGAAGAATTTGAAAGCACTGCAGTATTTATTTGAACACTGTTTTTGATTGTCTTTTTAATAAAAGCATTTTGCACATTTTTACCATCCCCTTGCTCAATTGTTTATTGCCTCAACTGTCTAGCTCATTGTTGACAATACTGACTTTGAGTCGCACCATTTAGCAAAGTCCTTGATTACGTTCCTATACTCCTCCTCCTGCCCACTCCTGATGCAGCCCACGATAGCAGTGTCGTCAGCGAACTTTTGCACGTGGCTGGACTCCGTGTTGTATTGGAAGTCAGATGTATATAGGCTGAACAGAACCAGAGAAAGTACAGCCCCCTGCGGCGCTCCTGTGTTGCTGACTACAATGTCAGACCTGCAGTTCCCGAGACACATACTGAGGTCTGTCTGTAAGGTGGTCCACGATCCATGCTACCAGGTATGAATCTACTGACATCTCTGTCAGCTTGTCCCAAAAGAACAGAGGTTGGATGGTGTTGAAGGCGCTAGAGAAGTCCAGAAACATAATTCTTACAACACCAATGCCTCTGTCCAAGTGGAAGAGGGATCGATGTAGCATATAGATGATAGCATCCTCCGCTCCCACCTTCTCCTGGTATGTGAACTGCAGAGGGTTGAGGGCGTGGCGGATCTGTGGCCTCAGGTGGTGAAGCAGCAGCCACTCCATGGTCTTCATCACATGTGACGTCAAGGCAACAGGCCGGAAGTCATTCAGCTCACTAGGACGTGATACCTTTAGGACTGGGGTTATGCAAGATGTCTTCCAAAGCCTGGGGACTCTTGCTGTGATAACTTAGCTTGGTTTCATTAATTTCTTTGCATTATTCTGTTTTTTTTTGGAAATCCATTCCAAGTTGTATCTGAGCATTTCTTTCTCTACTTAAAGTATATCAATCCATACATCCATATCCTTTCCCGCTTATCCAAGGTGATAGAGTTACAGGTAAGGTGGAACCTATCCCAGCAAGCATAGGGTGCAAGTCAGGAGCATCACATGGACAGGCCTCCAGTCCATAACAAGGTGCAAATACACACGCACACACATTGACTATTGTCAATTTACAAAATGTCAGTTCATCTAACCTGCATTTGGACTGTGGAAAGAAACGTATGCAGACACGGAGAGAAAATAAAAACCCTACACAAGGAGCACATGGGACACAAACCCCAGTCTTCTTGTTGTGAGGCAGTTTTCATCTTGATTGGTATATTGAACTATTGCTTACTCCTTGGAATACAGTTTAGCCAATCTATATTAGTTTTTATTTCTATATTATTTCCAGTCTGTCTTGAAATTTCAGTTTAGTTTTGTTTTCCTTCATCATATATTTTTACTTTTAGTTTAGTTTTTATTTCACAAAAACATTTTAAACATTTTTTTATGTATCTTGGTTTCAATTTTAGTAATTATGGTATGGTTAAAGAGATATTTTTGAGTTTAGTTTTGTGCTGCAGATAGAACTGTACACTTAATGGGTTTGGATATAATATTAGTTTAATGTTGGTAGAAGCTTACAGGTGTATCCTGTTAAAAAACAAGCAAAAACAGATACTGAATATAATTTTACCGTATTTACTATTTTTTGTTACTAATAACTACAGCACACAACAAATCATGCTCCAAGATAATGTCCTTACAATTGACACCTTCAGAGTTTTATTCAAAAAATGTCCCACACAGGGCATTGATGTTTTCTACCAGCCTGGTTAATCCTAAGGTTAATAGACAGAAAATTTCCACCTACAGGTCTGAAAGTTATCAAAAATCAGGAAATAGATTGCACTGTGTTCTGACAGATAAGATCATGAAAATAATTGGGGAGCTTAGGGAGTAGGGGGCCCTTGGGCTTGAGTCAGTGTTCAGGTCCCTGTGAGGGGTACACAGAAAAACAATATATAATTTGAAGGCATATGAGCGGAGAGCAAGAACAGGCAATAGGAGTATGAGCATCAATAAAACGACAGAAACAGTATCTGAGATTATGTTCAATGTGAAATGTATTTACATTCATACAAAAATTTTCTAAACCTGTTTATCAAGAGCAGGATCACAGGAAAGCTAAAACCTATCTCAGCCAGCATCAAGCACTAGGCATGAAGAGTCTCTGGACAAAGTTGCTAGCACCGCTGTACTAATATATATATACTAGCAAAATACCCGTGCTTCTCAGTGGAGAAGTAGTGTGTCTGAGACATCACACACTGCATGCACGGTTTACCTTTCCCAGTCCTGCAAAGTCAGTTCACGAGAACTGCTCGGGGTACATGGATCAAAGCTTCTCAGCTGTACTTGCGCTATCTCATGCCATCTTGCGATGTGCATGGCTTTATTTAATGTTAGCTCAGATACCCGCGGTTCGTAGCGGAGAAGTAGTGTGTCTGAGACATCACACACTGCATGCACAGGTATACTTTTCCCAGTGCTGCAAAGTCAGTTCACGTGAGCCGCTCGGAGTACATGCTTCGAAGCTTCTCAGCTGTGCTTGTGCTATCTCGTCTGATCTCGCGATGTTCACAGCTTTATTTAATGTTAGCTCAGACCCATCACTTAAAAGTTTCTGTCGCACTTTTGCTGAGTTTGTGCCAAACACTATTCTATCTCTGACCATCTCATCTTAGTTTTCATAAGCACAGTCCTTCACCAGCAATTTTAACTCTGTTACAAAGTGATGAAAACTCTCGTTTATACTCTGAGTCCTGTCATTAAACTTGTATCTCGCGAATATCGTATTAGTCTTAGGCATGACAAACGCCAGCGGCAGCCTGTCTATGAACTTAATTTAAACTTAAGGTTTACACCGTGCTTTGTTTCCGCAGTAGCTGCACTTATGAATGGATTTGCTTGCGAATATTTAGCGGCAGCCTCATCTTCGTTTGCATAAGCACAGTCCCTCACCCGCGAATATTTTGCGGCAGAGTGTTTCTATTGGTTTGCTGCTGACGGACGGCCTTATATGGGCAGGCACTCAATTTTGTGGGAGGCGTGACGATGAGGGACGCAACTCCGCCTCACACGGCGACTGAGCTGTAGGCTATGGCCGGTATATATGTACATAAGTAAGTTCCAGTTATGACCGTTACACGTAGAATTTCGAAATGAAGCCTGCCTAACTTTTGTAAGTAAGCTGTAAGGAATGAGCCTACCAAATTTCAGCTTTCTACCTACACGGGAAGTTGGAGAATTAGTGATGAGTGAGTCAGTCAGTCAGTCAGTGAGGGCTTTGCCTTTTATTAGTATAGATATACACACACACACAGTGATCCCTCGCTATATTGCGCTTCAACTTTCGCGGCTTCACTCTATCGCGGATTTTAAATGTAAGCTTATCTAAATATATATCATGGATTTTTTGCTGGTTCGCGGATTTCTGTGGACAGTGGGTCTTTTAATTTATGGTACATGCTTCCTCAGTTGCTTTGCCCAGTTGATTTCATACAAGGGATGCTATTCCAAGATGGCTGAGAAGCTACCCAAGCAGAGCACGTATTACATATTAAATAAAACTCCTCAATGATATACAGTGGTGTGAAAAACTATTTGCCCCCTTCCTGATTTCTTATTCTTTTGCATGTTTGTCACACAAAATGTTTCTGATCATCAAACACATTTAACCATTAGTCAAATATAACACAAGTAAACACAAAATGCAGTTTTTAAATGATGGTTTTTATTATTTAGGGAGAAAAAAATCCAAACCTACATGGCCCTGTGTGAAAAAGTAATTGCCCCCTGAACCTAATAACTGGTTGGGCCACCCTTAGCAGCAATAACTGCAATCAAGCGTTTGCGATAACTTGCAATGAGTCTTTTACAGCGCTCTGGAGGAATTTTGGCCCACTCATCTTTGCAGAATTGTTGTAATTCAGCTTGATTTGAGGGTTTTCTAGCATGAACCGCCTTTTTAAGGTCATGCCATAGCATCTCAATTGGATTCAGGTCAGGACTTTGACTAGGCCACTCCAAAGTCTTCATTTTGTTTTTCTTCAGCCATTCAGAGGTGGATTTACTGGTGTGTTTTGGGTCATTGTCCTGTTGCAGCACCCAAGATCGCTTCAGCTTGAGTTGACGAACAGATGGCCGGACATTCTCCTTCAGGATTTTTTGGTACACAGTAGAATTCATGGTTCCATCTATCACAGCAAGCCTTCCAGGTCCTGAAGCAGCAAAACAGCCCCAGACCATCACACTACCACCACCATATTTTACTGTTGGTATGATGTTCTTTTCTGAAATGCTGTGTTCCTTTTACGCCAGATGTAATGGGACATTTGCCTTCCAAAAAGTTCAACTTTTGTCTCATGAGTCCACAAGGTAGTTTCCCAAAAGTCTTGGCAATCATTGAGATGTTTCTTAGCAAAATTGAGACGAGCCCTAATGTTCTTTTTGCTTAACAGTGGTTTTGCCTTGAAATCTGCCATGCAGGCCGTTTTTGCCCAGTCTCTTTCTTATGGTGGAGTCGTGAACACTGACCTTAATTGAGGCAAGTGAGGCCTGCAGTTCTTTAGACGTTGTCCTGGGGTCTTTGTGACCTCTCGGATGAGTCGCCTCTGCGCTCTTGGGGTAATTTTGGTCGGCCGGCCACTCCTGGGAAGGTTCACCACTGTTCCATGTTTTTGCCATTTGTGGATAATGGCTCTCACTGTGGTTCGCTGGAGTCCCAAAGCTTTAGAAATGGCTTTATAACCTTTACCAGACTGATAGATCTCAATTACTTCTGTTCTCATTTGTGCCTGAATTTCTTTGGATCTTGGCATGATGTCTAGCTTTTGAGGTGCTTTTGGTGTACTTCTCTGTATCAGGCAGCTCCTATTTAAGTGATTTCTTGATTGAAACAGGTGTGGCAGTAATCAGGCCTGGGGGTGGCTACGGAAATTGAACTCAGGTGTGATATACCACAGTTAGGTTATTTGTTAACAAGGGGCAATTACTTTTTCACACAGGGCCATGTAGGTTTGGATTTTTTCTCCCTAAATAATAAAACCATCATTTAAAAACTGCATTTTGTGTTTACTTGTGTTATATTTGACTAATGGTTAAATGTGTTTGATGATCAGAAACATGTTGTGTGACAAACATGCAAAAGAATAAGAAATCAGGAAGGGGGCAAATAGTTTTAACACCACTGTATATGTGTGTGTATGTATGTATGTATGTATGTATATATGTGTGTATATATATATATATATATATATATATATATATATATACACACACACACACAGTTTTTTTAATTTAAAAGGGTTTTAGTGGGCGACAGAATCAAGTAATAGACATGGACATGAATATTGTAAACACAAGCTGTTTTAATTTCTGAAAAAAAAATGCATTTAAACTGCATTTCAGTTCAAAACAGAAACAAAAATATCATCCATGGCTAAAATTGGGCAGACATAAAAATAAAGTGGTATTTTAAGTACTTTAAGTACATTTTCAGAATGGTATTGTCTTTAAATAATAATATTAAAAATTTAAACATAAAGTGCAGTTTTTCTTCTTAAAAAAATAAGGCAGGAACATAAAAGGTAATTTGACCAGCTTCACCTTTAAACTCTGAGTAACCGTTGCCAAAATTATTTTGTACATTAGGCTAAAACAGTGTGATCATTGAACATTTTGTAATTAGATGTAATTAGAAATACTAACGGTCACGGAAGTTCAATGATCCCCAGTAAGAGCCACAAAGTCTGCTTTCTGTAATGCATCTAATTTTGCTTGCTTTTCAGTGTCATAAAGCTGTTAAATTTTACTTGAAATAGTCTTTCGGCACGTGCTCGCTGCAACACATTTTGCATTTAGATGGTACCGTAAGGTTGAAGTGCTTCGGTGGTATGCAAACTCCTTTTTGCACAGTTTCTGTCGGGTTGTCATTTGAAATGAAATTTGCCTCCGATCAGTCTTAGCAACGCGCTTTCTTCTAACTATTGCATTTTGGTAGGTCTGATGTGTGCATCAAAGTGTGATTAAATGCATTATTTTTATTATTTATAATTTATTTTTTTTAACACGTTATTTTTTCAAATTAATTAATCGCGTTATAAGCGTTAAATTCCCACCACTAATATATATATATATATATATATATATATATATATATATATATATATATATATATATATATATATACCAATGTAATAGTTTTGTCACTGTTATGAGTGTTGTTGTCAGCAAGACATTGATTATCATTATTTCTTTCAATCAAGTTCGTATTTGAAGGATGAGTTGTGTTCAAGTTATATTCCATGTTTGTCAACCGTTGTAAATTCATCGTAGTTCTCACTACCCAAATCGGTACTTGTGAATCTAATATGTTTAACAGGCATTCCCGGCATGAAGTTGTGGATTTGCCCGCGAATATTTAGCAGTAGCATGTGTATGAACTTAATTTAACCTTTCCCAGTCCTGCAAAGTCAGTTCACGTTAGCCGCTCGGAGTACATGCATTGAAGCTTCTCAGCTGTGCTTGTGATACCTCGGGCGATCTCTCAATGTCAACGGTGTTATTTAATGTTAGCTCAGACCTGGCATACCAGCAATTTATACTCTGTTACAAAGTGATCAAAAGTCTCGTTTAAACCCTGCGTCTTCTCATTAAACTTGTATCTCGCGAATATCGTATGTGTAGTGGGCATGACAAACGCCAGCGACAGCCTGTCTATGAACTTAAACTTTAGGTTAACACCGTACTTTGTTTGCGAAGTAGCTGCACTCATGAATATGCTTGTATGTGTCACTTGCTTCATATTCTTTTGCTGCCTTCTCAATTGTGTAATGCATTTTTTTGTTCAGCGCTCTTTGGAGCTCTTCCTTCTTCTCTACGTACTTGCGTCCCGCATCATCACACCTCCCACGTAACTCCGCCTCACACGGCGACCGAGCCGCCGGCTATGGCCATATATATGGTCGAAAGTAGGTTCCAGTTATGACCGTTACGCGTAGAATTTCGAAATGAAACCTGCTTAACTTTTGTAAGTAACCTGTAAGGAATGAGCCTGCCAAATTTCAGCCTTCCACCCACATGGGAAGTTGGAGAATTAGTGACGTTGGAAAGTTCATTATGGCGGTATTTCGCGACAGTGGCACTCATCACCTAAGTTCGTGTAGGTAAATAAGTACAGCAACATCATTTCAAATTCGTAATTCAGACCCATTGATTACATAGAAGCCGCATCATGAGGAACTGCCCTCACGGGTAAAGGCCACTCACAAGTAAAAATATCTGAATCACAAGCTGATGTTAATTATATTTTGTCCTGCGTATTAAATAATTCCAAATAGTCTGTCCGCTTCCTTTCATAGCTGCTGCTTCCAGGCATGTACGTATTAAAGCATTTAACCAATCACATTTCAGCCATCATTTGTTGTTAGGCAGAAGGCCTTCCATGGCAGGATTCTGGCTTCAAACAATCAATATTATTTGCCAGACCCACAGACCATATGAGGAACTCTACGAGGCCACAAGACCAGCGAAAACTCCTGGCAGGATGGTTTGCCAGACACAGACCATATTTCAAGACCACGAAAACCTAATGTTTGTTACGCTCGAGCCCCAGAAGTTTCGGGAATACAAAAAAAATTTCCAGTTTAACACAAGAGCCACGGAGCGGTTTTTGATCTGTCTCGGCTAAAAACAGAACTGACTGTAATGTATGCCATGGATGATTTTGCAGGAAAATCTCCCACTGATCTCCTTGACTTCCTTCATCAGAAAAATCTGAATGAGACATGGGGCAGCTGTTCACATTGGTATATTTAGCGGTGACCATTCCCGTGTACACTGTTTCTGTCGAGCGGACATTTTGAGCCTTAAAGTGAATTAAAACTTATGCCAGAAATACGACAGGGCAGGTTCGACTTAGCATTAGCTTTGATGGCGATAGAAAGGGACTTTTTGATGGAACTGAAGCGTACGGATAATCCGTACGACAGAGTAATTGAACTGTGTTTGAGGAAAGAGAGGAGGATGGATTTTGTTTACAAATAATCCGAATTTTTGGTGAGTAAAATGTTGCGATTTTCCTAAATAATATTGCAAGTTTATGAGTTATTATTGATGTTTTTTATGTGTGTCGTGGCTGTGGCTGCAGTAGAAATGAACTTGTTCATCCCTTGTTTGTCTATTCAATAGTGGCATTTATTGTGGCTACAGGAGTTATCTATCTGCAATGCAGCAGCTCTTTATACTGTATTTCTGCATATTAAGATGGTTTTTATAACCATACATTAGTTTTTGAGGGGTGGGTTGATTCAGACAGAGCACTACTGAAGGCCTAGGTGTGAGATGCCCGGTCCGCCAATGGACCACATGATGCGTAAATTTGATGAACATTACAACCCGAAAATAAACAAGGTAGAGAGGTTCACATTATACTTCTCCCAGTGCGTCTCTCTAAATCCTCAGTTCGAGAACATTATCATAAGGCTTAACAATATTATTGTTACGCCTTCTACGTGCACCAAACTGTCCTTATTATGAAGTCTTCCTTGCTTTACCGCTGGCTGCTTCTTTCCATTCACCTTCCTAGCTCTTTATTTAAACACTTTTCCTTCTCACTTTTCCGCTCCTTCGATGTCTTCTCCCTTTTCGTTCAAAATACGCGCCTCCTTGCCTTTTTTTAGTCAGCTCCCCTTACGTCACACCATGGTACGTTTAGCACAAGTTAACACCGGGAATGCCTGTTAATCATCTTATATTCACGAGTAGCAATTTGCGTGGTGAACACTTCGATGAATGAAATCTGTTATCTTTACAACGGTTGACAAACGTAGAATGTAACTTCATACACGTCCTCCAAATACGAACCTGATTGAAAGAAATAATGATAGTCAAATCCTTGATGACAGCAACACTCATAACAGTCACAAAACAATTACATTGACAATCAGGTTATGTTATTTTTAAAATGTTTTCTTTTCTTTTTCATAACTTCTTTAACACACTACTTCTCCGCTGCGAAGCGCGGGTATTTTGCTAGTATATATATATACTAGACATTAAGCCCGTTACAATAACGGGTGCTAGAACAGTAGTGCATAAACATTAGTAGGAACAGTCTATATTAAATGGCAAGGGACCTTGTATTTTTGAAACGGATTGTGCAAAAAATTAACATACACATTAGTTTAGAAGAAAGAAGTTTTTAAAACATTAGGCTTAAGAGTAAATACTCACGTTTGAGAAATTCTTTACATTCTGTATATGTAAAGAAATGCTGGTTACCAATTAACATTTCCCTTATTGCAACTTGTAATGCTGCCACTTATGTTTGGTTATAGAAGTCCATCTGTGTTCATCGTGTTTATTTTATAAAAAAAAAAAAAAAATTGCAAATGATATGTGCAAAAAAAGATTTTGCAGTCTTGTAGAAACAGAAACTGACTGACAATGCCTGAAGCAAAGTTCTTGTGGTGTTTTTTCTCATAAAACAGCATACTATTTTTGGATACTGCACTATTGAATATTCTGTCTAGAAGTTGCCAATTCTTTGCGATATTTTATGTGACTTAATTAAATTTTATCCCTTGCTTGAAATTTGGTAATACAGAATACCTGCAAAAGATGTATGTCTTTCCACTTGTGCTACTGGAAACAACTTCCAAAATACTTGTGCTATTCTGCATGCCATGCAGCTTTCTATTTACTCATTTTTCTGTGTCCCACATTTCTACCTCTGACAGTAAAGATTTTTTCAGTTTTGTTCTCCTTTCAACATACAAAGATCCACTGAGAATACTATCAGTTTTGGCAAGCTTTCTTTTGTTTCTGACGCTGTCTAGTCTGGAGAGCCAGACATGTGTCTCCTTTTCATGACTTTAATTAACGTCAGGCATGGAGCAGCAGGAGAAAGAACCGAAGCCATTAGTTCTGGAAATTTTAGTAGCTACCTTGTGGAGAAAAAACAGAATAAGGTTTCCATCTTTCTAATTTAATTTACTTAGTTTGGAGACCTTATTAGACTTTAAAGATGCATTATAATCTAAAACTGTCATTGTCATTGTTTGCTGGAATATTTTGCTTCTGTTGTTTTTCAGTAGATTGGTTCTTAGCTCAGCGAATTTCCTCAAATGGCTGGGCAATGTTTGGTATGTACTGGAGTGATATAAATATGTGAACATTTAGCTATGAATTATTGTGTACCTATTCTCTTTCTCTACTCCACAAAAATGCCAAATTCCTATCTCTTACTTATATACATATGAATATGACAATAACCCATTTACTACTTCACATTATGACATTACATATATTGCCAGTATATGATGTGACCTTCTGTGCCCCTAAACACGATCAGAAAATGAATGGATATGTGTATTATAAAGGAGTGTCCATTTGACAATTGGTTTACCAGAGCATGAACCAGGGCAGTCTCAATTCCTTCAGAAGATATCCAGATGATAATTTAGACACATTTCACAGCAGGATAGATCCTATACATGACACAGTGGCAATGCAATGACCACTAGGTGACAGAACAATCTGAACAGGTACTGGGTACTCAAGAATGGAAGTAGACCTGGGCATCAGTAAAAATAGTGTGCTCAGTGGTGTAGGTTCAAGAAAGCTACAGAAAAGGGAATATTTTAAGATCTCTGTGGCAGCTGAGCCCTTCCTTAGATAGATTAAAGCTGTTGAGTGCTGTCAGCAGGTTAGAACACCTTCACACTGATGGACACAGCACATAGTAATATGCATTGAGAAGTGAGACAATACTGACAATTTAAAGATGGAGACTTTGAGAAGGCCGTTTGTTAGCCTCCAGCCTTCTGTGTAGCAGGAAAATGTCTGTAACTGAAGGGGCTGAGATCATGTTGCGTCTTTTATGCAGTCAGCTAGCAAGGGTGCTTCCTTGGCGACCTGGATCCACTACACAGAGTTCTATCCTAATGTCACTGGCACAAAAGGAGACTTGCCCTAAATCCAAGAGTGATTCTAAGGCTTGACAAAAAGTGAACTTGGGAGAGAGCAAAGTTCCTTTATGAACACTGTCAAAATAAAGACAGTGATAAAGTCCTTTTATGACACCCTTCACGCTTTATATCTTTAAGTAGAAGAACCAGCATAGGTTATTTTGGAGCCTGTGTGTAGGCATTGTGTGTGCTCATTCATAATCATGTGCACACTGATGACATATTTAACAATTTACTTATTTTTAATGGCATGTTGCTACTTGGGAGTTGGGTTTGAGGTTGGATTGAGTTGCGTACCAGTTTTTCATACAGCATGTTATGACTGAAGATGTGCCTTATGATTAAATGGATTTTTTTCCAGACACAGAAGTGGAGGAACCTGCCTAGCAGCAACTAATACAAATAAACTGGCAGCAGATCTATTGGCATCAGTCTTGAGTGGACTTTTGTCAAGGAATGAAATTAGATTAACACCCATACAATAAATTAAAACTGTTTACTCAGGGTTTCAGACTGCGACAAAGTGGTCTCAAATGTGACCAAAAATAAGCTTTGTTGATTATCATTTTTGCTTAGATCGCCAATGGCGAATGAATTCATTGAAACTTTAAACTAATTATATTGTAACAGATGCAAAAGGCTTTTTTATTATTAAGCGGATGTGCTGTTAACATATGCATTGGTACAGGGTTCCTCCTTGGAGATCCATGGGCCACTTTCAACCAAAGGCTGATTTATACTTGACTTGGAGGAGATATTTCTAACTACATGGCACGGCTGATGCAGAGGCCATGAATTCCAAATGGTAAATTTTATGATAACTGGTTACGCTTGTGCCAGAATGATGAACAAAGGGCTGAATATTACGCAATAGGTGGACATGCAGAACATGTGAAATTCATCTGCCCATCATGCAAGTCCTGTGCTATGAAGATATCTGTGCCCAGTGGAATTCAGTTGTTCCTTCTGACTTGGCACATGTGTACTAAGTTGTGATTTGTCATGGATCTCCTTGTGTTCAAGCATCTTTGTGTGCAGTTTCTCTTTTGTTTAACACCTGCTTCATGTACAATGCCAGCCTGTCCATCAGTAAGCATGTATGCGCAGCCGCCTGCCTGCCTGGTGTTTCCTCACACACCGCAATGTCATGAAGTCTATGTTTTAAGGGTGCAGGTGTATTGCATGTTGTATTAGTTTTACTAGGGTGCTATGTGATTGACAACGGATGGTAAGCTTTGTACAGATAAATGCCACTTTATTAGTTGTGTTGGTGTTCACACTATATACTCTCTTACCAATAAATTCTTCAACAGGAGCTTATCAACATAGAGACCTTGAAAATAACATTTAGTAAAAAAATAATAGCAATAATTATAATTAATAATTCATTAGGTGACACCCAAGAACTTTGTACAAAGATATTTAAAAAACAAATCGTTAAAAGAAATGTAATGAGGTTTTATCTTCATCAAAAGTGACATAGTAAATTATTCATAGAGATTTGCGTTTTTTCATTTGTATGTAATATCATCATACTGGTTAGCATATCTGATTTCCTATTTATGGTCATGTTGTTCATCCACCCAACATTTTTCTGTTGTGTTGATCACAATTCTTTGGCTAATTCTTTCTTGTTTTCTTTCCTAAACTGTGTAGATCCTTTCACTTCTTCTGAGGCTGTTGATGACTCAGTTCCAAATCTAAACCCTTTCCTTTCAAAACCTGTTGTTGATGCTGTCCATCTACCTGTTGTCTCGTCTGATGCAACTAGTTTTTCTTCTAGAACACCCAGTCATGAAGTGTTTGGTGGTAAAATATCTTTTCTCATTTTTAAATGTTTGTAAATTAAATGTAATGTGCTTTGAGATAGCAAGTCTTTGCTTTAACCAGTCAGATATCTGCATGTTGTGTAGTCTGTAATCATGTTATTTGTTCTTTTTTCTGTTTAATGTTCTGCTTCAATGGCGATGCATCCTTACTTTTCACTGGAGTTGAGTTTGAGAAAATGTGAAAATGCAGATTTTTGGTAATGGGGTAATTGAGAAATTAAAATTCAAGAGGGTAAATATGTTGTTTATAAATTAAACAATGATTAAGGGAGCATTTGTAGCTTATAGAAGCAATAATTCACTTTGCCTGATCAAATTAACATTAAAGTGACTCTAAATTGGCCTGGTGTGAGCAAGTGTCAGCTACAATGAATGAACTTGTCTCTTGTATTATACCTAAAGTTATCATTTAAGACTAACACCCCTTTGTATTCTTCAGTTAAATAAGCAGGTCAGGAAAATAAAAATATTAATAAGAATCATTCAAATTTTATACCTGTCAATAGAAGTATTAACTCAAAAATCTTGGGATCTATCAAATAATTTACAAATATTGGGATTTATTCCACTAAATATTCCAACAGTGATGTAAAAGACCTAAATCCATAGTTGTAGACATTAGTAGGTGAGCACTGGGAAGAATATATACACTGTCCAGAGAATATCAGCTCAGTGTCCATTCTATTCCAGGTACTTAAAGTTAGATAGTCTCTCTGATACTAAAGATGGTCAAATAAAATTTTAATTGCATCATGGTAAAATAAACTGATAAGCTGTTTAGTCCAAAATGGACATAAATACAATTTTCTTAAGGTCTTTTAACTTTCTTGTGACTTTGGGTATTTCCTTGCAAGACCGGAACAGTTTGAGCATAATAAATCTCTACAGTTTATTGAAGTCATTTCTCACTAGTCATTATTCTTCTCTTTACTTCTTTGACACACTCCCATATGGATTTGGAGTCCTGTAACACTTCTTGTTACCAACTCTAATCAAAAATTCCTACTCATGTCCCACTCTGTTGTTTAAATCAGGTATACCATGGTTTAGTTTTTTTTGGTGCCATTCTTTTATGGCTGTTAATATTGTTATTTTCTTGTTTGAATCATTATTACATCAGGCTCATAGAAGGTTTTTGTTTTATTTTGATACACAACCAATAAACAACTGAAAGCTGTGGAAATGAATAGAAGAGGAAAGCAATTATACTAGCATGTATAAGACTGGATTGGATTAACTAATATCTGCAGATTATCAATGTAAATAAATTACATCAACCTGCAGCTAAACCATGTTTAAACTAATTAGTTACATGAGAAAGGTACAGTTTATACAACAAAAGGAAAAAGAATCAGAAAATAAAAAAGAAAGCTGGAACAAAAAAGGCAAAACCTAACAAAACAAAATTCCAACACCCAGGTAAGAACACTACATTTTTAACTACATGACATAGTAAATTGCTTTTAAAATGCACCTATTTAATGTAGACTTTTGGCACATTCATTGCATTCTATTATTGCTGTAATTCTTGAATATGAATCATTGTTACAAAAATAAATAGTAAACAAAAAATGTGATAACTTACGCTTGGATAAAACAACTTAAAAACAAGTGAATTGCTCAGACTTTCATATCAATGAACTTTGTCACCAATTGCACCTGAATATTGCCACATGCATTCATTTTCTAACTTGTTTTTTAAGGTGAGTAAGGTAGCAATAAGTACTTCGGGGCAAATTATTTAACAATGTTTAGTGTTGTTTAATTTTAATGTACATCAGTTTATTGCATTGTCTTTCCAAAAATAATTCAGATAGAACTAAGTATTGTATTGGCTTGTCCTCTGGCTGTTTAAATCTTTCTGTTTACACTCCATATTTTATTTATGATTGATGTAAAATGTTAATGCAAGAATCATTATGAATACCTGGAAGTATGACCTTGTGCCTACAGTTTGTAGCATTTTACACTGGTTACCAGTTAGATTTATATTAGATTTTAGAATCATCTTCCAAATATATAAAGCAGACAGTGGAATCCCAGAGTTACCTCAATACACAAACTTATGGAAGACCACAATTATAAGGTAATGTCATAAATGACCTGCCAGAATTTGTTTGCTTGGGAATAAATTTCGAATACATGTTAGTTTTTTTTTTTTTTGAGTCATAGACAAAAGCAAAACATATCACATTGAGTACATTGACATATACTTTGATGTATATTGCCTCAATAAAAATTAATGCTAATGCCACTGGTATCCATATTTTCTAAGACGTTGGATTTTAAATTGGTTAATAGGCAGGAGACTAGATAAGAGGAGAAATCTGCACATGAGGTCACTCACTGGATAAGTTAAGAGATTGTTTCTGAAAGATTTGGTCTGACTTTAAAATATATTTAAACTTTAAAGACGTAAATGTGCTTGTGACTATGACCTACAGCATGCTTGCAAATACAGGTTTACTGTATGTTGACAAAATATTCTCAACCAGGTAATACATGGTAGTTATTGAAAGTGTATTATATTTTAGGTTTTATTAAAAAATATATATATTGAGTATAAGCTTCATTATTGTGTTTAATTCTCATTACTGTGCTACAAAAATTGCATTTTTGCACTATAAAATGTGTGAAGATAATGGACCAAGTACATCTTTGGAATAAAGAGCAAGTCCTTCCCTGAGAGACTAATAAAATTTAATGTGCACCGAGCTCTGGCGTAGCAATGGATTATGCAGAATTTTCAAAGCACAAGGGCCTGTGAGCTTGGGGGGGCCCACTTGGGGCCATATAGATTTAAAAAAAGTTTTTAATAACTTAAATCACTTGTACGGTTCATTGCGTTAATAAGTCACAGTTTCAGTGGCATGATTGTACCATCACCAGGCAAGAGCAATCCAATCCATAATGATATTACTTATTCGACAGACCTACAGTTGACACAAATTTAGACTTTGGGAGTTCGGAGGCTCAGAGCGTAATCGGAGGCACAACTTGGCCTTACAGAGAAGTGTACATTCCCAAATTTGGAGACCTTTAGCATGCCATAGCAGACATGAACGAAAGAAGTATTGAAGGACGTCCCACAAATCATATATACATTATTATTGTAAATATTTCATACTTTTGTAATTTGATGTCAATTTTTTTCATAGTTCAAACTTGTAAACGGTAAATAATAGTGATTCTGTTGTTATGTTATTGCCCCTGTTAATTGGCAAACACCAAATATTTGAACAATTTGACGCTTTTTATACTCTCGCCATACAACGCCATGTCTGCCAGTAGCAGTGGATCCAGCAAAGAGTGGTAATGCTAAACGTAAGGCACACCTGTAACAGGAATTGAAAAATGCTAAACTTACCAAGATTTCTACCTTTCTCAAAACTGAGCAAGGGCCAGCGGTAGTAACTATGAATGCTGATGCTGGTGAATTGTTGCAACAGCCGCAAGCAGGTTATGCAGTGAGTGAAATGGTTTCAACTACCGAGTCTAGAAGTAGTGATATAACGGCTTCAGATCAGGTGCTATCTGCTGAAACTGTTAAAAATGGAGAAACTACTGAAGACAAACAAGCAATATATATGACAATGCAATTTCCTACCCACGAGGCAAATTTGTTGAACCATTGACACCTGATTTTATAATGTCCATTTTCTCAGAACTTATGTAAAACAGGGCAGTTATGTAGTAGTATCCTGTCAGCCGGTGTTGTCATTTTAATTTGTTACAAATTGATATATAGCACAGAACAGTTTCTACTTTCTAGCTTATGTTACATTTTAATCATCTTCCTTTACAAAGTTGCCTTGGAAAAGTAAGCTGGTAATCTTTCATATATTTATGTACTACTACTACCCACACCACCTACATTCCATTCTCACAATTTATTTTATTTTTGCTAACTTACAGTGGCTGTAATAAAGCGATTTTAAAAAAAGTTATTACAAATTCAATTTAGAGTGCCGGTTTGTTTGTTTGTCACCAATGTGTGATCTGATAGTTACGCGGTCACAGATGCCACTGCCCAGCTGGCCCCTAGATCAAGCAGTTTTGATTGACATGAGGGTCCCACCTCAGGGCGCTGCACAAGTTAGCTATGCCACTGGCCCAGAAAAAGCCACTGTATGTTCATTGTTTTAAAATACTCACACACATTAATCGCCTAATTAAATAGTGAACTCAAAGTACTCAAGGATCCGAATAGAAATTAAGGGTAAGGGCCTTCATCTCACAAAGCATTTCTAAACACAAAGGTGCATGGGATTCTCAGATAAACTCATTTAGTCATAAAGTCATTTAGTTGAAGCAAACATGGGGGCAACATTTAAATAATACATGCATACATACATACATACACATACATACATACATATATAATGTACATACATATATTCTCAAATCTGTCGTGTGGTGGGTGCGGCAACTCACTGTATCAGTGCATGCTCCAAACCTCTACTTAATCCAATTGACAGGGTTAGAGAGCTTTTAAAAAATGTCTGAATGAAATACTGAAGAAGCAATACCATTAGCTAACCAAAAGTGCTTAATATACTTTTTATTTAATTTGTAAAATGTGTTATATTCACATGTAAATCATGCTTCTAATTACTTAGTCTGCGGTGGGTTGGCGCCCTGCCCAGGATTGGTTCCTGCCTTGTGTCCTGTGTTGGCTGGGATTGGCTCCAGCAGACCCCCGTGACCTAGTGTTCGGATTCAGCGGGTTTGAAAAAGGATGGATGGATAATTACTTAGTAATATTTCTATATATTTAACACTAGAATCCCTGAAGCCTATGAAAATATTTGTATTGCCAGGCCACCATAAATTCCCTCACACCTCTTCGTCAGCACCTGTGTTTTGTAAATTTGTTAATCAGCACAAGTAGCAAGCTGCCTGCTATTCCATCCCCCACCGAGGCAGCTGAAGTTAGGAGCAAAATTCTCACAGCTGAAGTCTCTCATAACTAAAACGGAAATGTTTTTCATGTTATTGTAATAATTGACAAAATGTTGATGTAAAGTGTATAATGTGTGAAGACTGAAGTCTAAATATCAAATAAACACTTTCACAAAAAGTATAACAAAATAAGTGTTCTTTTATTCAAGAGTATAGCCAAAGAAAAATAAATTGTTCAATTTACGTGTTACTGTCAATGTGTAAAAACTGAAACCCAAATATCAGTCGATTGATATGAAGTAGACAGAGGTGCAGAGGTAAGGACTGCTGTCTCATAATCAAGAGGTTGCAGGTTTGATCCTGGATCCTCCTTGCATTTACCATTTTGAGTAGTGAGCTATTATTATTACCATTGTATAATAAAAACATACATTTGATTTGCGTCTATAATAGCTGGTGTAAATTTATGCTACTTGTATAAGTTAGCACTGAAGGAATAAAAGCAGACACACAAATGTAGCTCAATTATTTTTGATGTATTGTTGAGCAAACAGACATCGCAGCATCTGTGGTGGATGTTACTATTCCTCTCACATGGACATCATTCAAATTCAGTTTTATTAAAGAATCCAAGAATAAAAGTGAATTAAAAAAAAAAAAAATCATTCAAATGACATGCTGACGTGAATGTCCATGTGCGAGGAAAAGTAACAACTTTGACGAGTACCATAAATTTACATGGAATGTTACAGACTCACATCAAATGTATATGTTTTTATTATATGATAATAATAGCAGCTCACTACTTAAAGCGCTAAATGCAGAGACAACGCAGGATTCTAACTTATGACCTTACTGTTTGCTAAACGGTAACTTATCCACTGTGACAGAGCATCATTACCACTTGTGACAACTGGTTGAAAATTAAACCTGCAAACACACACGTATACAAACATCTTTTACTTTGCAGCGACAGATAGTTGGGCTTCAACAACATGTCAATTGAGCAATTTCTTTTTCTTCGGTTTTATTCTTGAGTAAAAACAGAAATGTGTTGTTATACCTTTTGTGAAAGTGACTCTTGGATCTTTGGGCTTTAGTCTTCACACATCCTACACTTGATCAAAATTATGTCATTATTACTATAACATATGAAAACATTTCCAGTTTTAGCCACGTTTTCAGCATTTAATGCCTTGCATTTCCTCTTACATTCTATATTTACACAGATCATTGTAGACACAGAACACACATGAAATCTATTTATTTTAAATCACAGTATTTCATTACCTATATAATTCCTTACAAATGCACTTCAGCACATACTTTAACTGTGAAGATTGCAGCAGGGCGATAGCTTCATCTGACTGAATGGAGGGTGGGAGGTGTACCAGGTTGCGTTATACTAATCTTCTAATTTGCAAAACAATTCTTGGTGTATGTCAGGAAAATTTGAAGGAGGTCAGGGAGAATAAAAAAATCGTAAGATTCAGGAATTCTAGTGTTAAATGAATTTGTATATGTATATTTCTACATGTTGTATCAATCTGATTTTTCTCTTACTGTTTGTAAGTCTGTGCAGGAACTTCAAATGTGTCTTCTGAAAATAGTGTGGTAAAAATGTTACTATCTAACAAACACTTTGAGTGTATGAAATGTGATTCTTGACAAAAGTGTGGCCAATAGTCAAATTTTAAAATCAAACAATGAATGATGAGTAACTCTAAAACTAAATAATGGTGAGAGAGAAATAATTTATTACTGACTCTCTTGTGGTAAAACTGAAGCCTTATATCTGGAGTGAGAAATGGATCCAATGCTCTTAGACTGTTTTAGCACTGACAGTTATTAGGTTTGTATTTATTGTAGTAACTGTATGATAACAGATAGATGGCATACAGCCACAGAAATTTAAATACAGAGGCAAACTAATTTATTTTAACAGGAAAAAGTATATTAGTTAGAATAGTTATTTTGTTAGTATATAAATCTTGAGACTGTAGTGACCTCATGATGACAAACATTTACATCACGGAAATGCTTAAGAAAAAGGAAAAATCACAAGTAAAAAATGCCTGAATGTAAATATTTTTGATTCTTTAGATCAGTTCAATCCATTTATTGATTCAAGCTCATCTGTTGCAACAAATTATGAACACACAGTTCGGATAGAGCTGTTTACCTCAGGTACTTGAAACTGAAGCATTATACCTATGTTTTCTGAATCTAGAAAACATAGGCATATGATAGTTACTCAGTTTACATTTGTGGATAATGTAACATATTCATGAATAACTTCTTAAGTTATTCTCTGTGCTCTGTTCTTAATGTACTCTAAGCAGTCGCCTGTAAATTGCATTATTTTTCATCATAACTTATTTATCTTTTTAGTTTTAGTATGTGCTGTTCATACTATTCATTTCTGTGCTGTATTGTATCTTCTTTGTGTTTTTTCCTAAAACATTCTTATTCTTGCTACATCTTTTCCCTTGGCAAATACCTGTCAGACTCCTTCTGTGGCCCAACTACTTATCCTAATGCTTCCCTCTTCCAAACTGAACCCTCTGCCGTAGCTGGTCTATTTGGAGGTAGGTATTTTCTTATCTTAAGTTTAGTTCTTGAAATAAGTTTCAGGACAAATCTGCAATAACATAACAAACTTTAGTTATACTTTTTCTTTTCTTAATCATGCTAAGAGCAGAAAAGAATGACTACCTTATTTGTGTATTGCCACACAGATCATTGTAATGTTTTTAAAAAATACAAAAAAAAAAAACAATGGCGAATTTTACCAGTTTACTTAAAAACAATACTGAGCAATAGAAATAAGGTAATACCCAACAATTTCTTTACCTTTTTAATACTGTAGCAACTATTAGTGAACATGCAGATGTGTGACTGATCTGCAGCAGGGGTGTATTCCATTTAATTATCTTAAAATCTGAATTAATAGCTCCTCATGATACGTCTATAAGCTTTTTACATAGCAATATTTTACCAGTAGTTATTGCTGCGAGTCAACTGTTTTCTAAATCAATAAAGAAAAAAATATTGAATTTAATTGTAAGGCATAACTTAAAATCACTTTTATGTGATGAAAGTAAAGGTCATGAAAGAAACTAGAGTCTATGCTACCAAAATTAGAAAAGTGGACATTTGCAAAGGGTTTTTTGTGGACATTTGGGCAGTTTATGATTTTAGTCATGAGACACCAATGCCTATGAGCCAAAAATTATGTAACTACTTTTACAAGGGCATTATTATCTCATTTTTAAATTCTAACTACAGTATATGATTCTTGGCTGTGTGACTTGCTAGTTGATTGGAGCCTGGTGACATTTATGACAACATTTTCCCAAATCCATTTATTTCTGTTAAAGAGAAAGGTGTTATATAAATAAAATGTTTAATTATTATTATTATGTTTCCAGTCTACACTTGACATGGATGTCATTTAAGTAAAAACTCAAAAAGTGGACAAAATGAACACACCAAAAATAATCATTATGTTTTAAATAAAGGCTGTGTGAGTGCTCAAAAATTCACAGCACAAAATGAATTTTATCTACAAAAAATAAGCAACTTACAATCAGATTTCC
This sequence comes from Polypterus senegalus, assembly GCF_016835505.1. Classification (NCBI taxonomy): domain Eukaryota; kingdom Metazoa; phylum Chordata; class Cladistia; order Polypteriformes; family Polypteridae; genus Polypterus; species Polypterus senegalus. The sequence goes on along the minus strand of NC_053155.1, from coordinate 113,656,843 downwards.
AGCTAGTAAAATGTAATTCAGTTGGACTAATACATTTTAATAATGCATCAGCAAAAGGAAAAAAGTGAAATTTTAGTCCGTACGAAATACAATAAAAACCTTTTAAGGTTTTAAGTACTGTTGAAAAATTTTATTTTTGCCTTTTTTATTGCTTCATATTTCAATGATGTTAACTTACTATGGATGCCAGATTGCCATTTTTAATTATTAAATTAATAAATTGAATTTGTGGACACCCACTTTTTATAATGCCAAAGCTCATTGTTTGTCTGCGTGATTACAGTCTGTGATCCTGGTGCACTGTGCAGATGAGTTAAAGTGATGTCTTCTCTTGGTGTTCAATTTTATTTCCTTTTTCCTATGTATTGTAGCTTCTATACATAACTGAAGTGATGTACCTCTGAAACTTTTTTCTTTTTTATACGATTTTAATGAGAAGTTATTTAGTCTCAAAATCACAACATCTCGAATGAATAAGAATATATAAAAATTATAAAGCAAACATAACATTCATGTGTTATGTCATACAGTATCTTACAAAAGTGAGTAGACCCCTCAACTTTTTGTAAATATTTTAATATATCTTGGGACAAAACTGAAGGTATGACACTTTGATACAATGTAAAGTAGTCAGTGTACAGCTTGTATAACAGTGTAAATTTGCTGTCTTCTCAAAATAACCCAACACACAGCCATTTATTTCTAAACTGCTGGCAACAAAAGTAAGTACACCCCTAAGTGAAAAATGTCCAAATTGTGCCCAAAGTGTCAATATTTTGTATGGCCACCATTATTTTCCAGCACTGCCTTAGCTCTCTTGTGAAGCTCTAGTGAATTTGATGCCCAGGTTGCCACTGGAATCCTCTTCCACTCCTCCCTGATGACATCACAGAGCTGGTGGATGTTCGAGACCTTGCGCTCCTCCACCTTCCATTTGAGGATGCCCCGCAGATGCTCAATAGGGTTTAGGTCTGGAAACATGCTTGGCAAGTCCAGCACCTTTACCCTCAGTTTCTTTAGCAAGGCTGTGGTCATCTTGAAGGTGTGTTTGGGGTCGTTATCATGTTAGAATACTGCCCTGTGGCCCAGTTTCTGAAGGGAGGGGATCATGCTCTGCTTCAGTATGTCACAGTACATGTTGGCATTCATGGTTCCCTCAATGAACTGTAGCTCCACAGTGCCAGCAGCACTCATGCAGTCCCAAACCATGACACCCCCACCACCATGCTTAACTGTAGGCAAGACACACTTGTCTTTGTACTCCTCACCTTGTTGCCGCCACACATGCTTGACACCATCTGAACCAAATAAGTGTATCTTGGTCTCATCAGTCTACAGGACTTGGTTCCAGTAATCCCTTTACCTGATTTCTCATGGGTAAGTGTTCTCGTCAAGTTCCTTATCGGGTTGGTCTACTGTTGCACTTCAAGATGAACACACACATTCATAGCTATACCCGCACACTCAGACCCTAACCACAACAGTGCCCGATGAATGACACACACACACCCACACACACACACACACTGATTAACCTTTAGCACTTTAAACCACACAAGTGCTTTAGGTATAACACAGACTGTCACTCAGCAATTCAAGAGACTTACTTATTATCGGCACGAACAACATACGATGTTTTAACAATATCTCAGACCCAAATATTACTTTTGGATCCGAAGGGGTACATTTAAACATATGAAGACTTAACACTGTTGACTATAGGCCATTTATCAGCCAAGAATACCTTCTTTTCGTATTGTTCCTGTACTATTGAGTGAACCTCTCACTCTCAGCCTAATAAACCTCGCAGCACAGAGGTAATGGCAAATCTCCGGCTGCACTAGGTGCTTAAAGAAATCTAACTTGCTACTTCAATCACTCTATAGACATTAAGACAAAGCATAGAAAGTTAAAAGCAGCATGGTATTTATTACAAGAATAATAATAATACCACAGGAACAAAGAATAATAGAAAATAGGTACTGATAGGAAAGTCTGAATATATATAGTCTTTAGAAAAAGCTTACGAAAAAAAAGTAGAGATGACAAGGATGAATGTTGCAGGCGGCTTGTGATCTAGCAGTCGATGTTCATGATGCTTTTCTGACGACCAATGATGTCTTCGTCCATTCTTCTGTTTCTCTTCTTCTTCTTCTGACGTTTCTTTCAAAATGAGGTATATTTATTCTAAAGTTTCATGCTGTGGTTTTACAACACATGATAGTTGCATGCACCTGATTGGCTGGCTGTCAATATGATGGGTGAATTTTGCTCAAACTCTTTAGTCTACCTTTTCTCAGATAATGAAGTTTTTTGATATTACCTCATGTCCTCCTTTGCCAGGCTATAAACCAAATTATTGTGTCAGATGTCCATCCATAAAGTAATTAATAACCTGAGCTATCGGCAAGTCTTCCTTTCCCAGGTTTTAATGCCAGTTTAGCACTATGCTGTGAACAACTGTTATAAAAGTGAGGTGTAAGGGAAGAGGATATGCCTTTTTATTACAATGGCCACCGTGCTGCTGCTGGATTTCAGGGTGTTGGCAATCTTCTTATAGCCTAGGCCATCTTTACATAGAGCAACAATTCTTTTTTCTCAGATCCTCCAAGAATTCTTTGCCATGAGGTGCCATATTGAGCTTCCAGTGACCAGTATGAGAGAGTGTGAGAGCAATAACACCAAAGTTAACACACCTGCTCCCCATTCATACCTGAGACCTTGTAACACTAACGTGTCACATGACATCGGGGAGGGAAAATGGCTAATTGGGTACAATATGGACATTTTTCACTTAGGGGTGTACTCACTTTTGTTGCCAGCGGTTTAGACATTAATGGCTGTGTGATGAGTTATTTTGAGGGGACAACAAATTTACACTGTTATGCAAGCTGTACACTGACTACTTTACATTGTATCAAAGTGTCATATCTGCAGTGTTGTTCCATGGAAAGATATAACAAAATATTTACAAAAATGTGAGGGGAGTACTCACTTTTGTGCGATACTGTATTTTGTTGCAGTGGATAGAATATCAAATTTTAAAGAAAAGGTTGCCAGTTTAGTGCTCACCTACAAATCACTGCATGTTCTTGAACAAGTCAGTTAAGCTGCCTATTGCTTCAGTTTTAAAAACTGTGTATAAACAATTGTAATGTGTCCTGAGCCTGCACATTGTCTTGGGTAAAGACATCGAATATATATTAAGTGATGCTGTTTAATTACATCATGATACTTGTAAGATGCATATGCATGTTTAAAGATGCTGATACATACTTACTAAAAGGGTTAATTGTTCCTTTAGCTAGATATACAGTATGCATAAGAAATGTTTTTCTGGAAAATAACTATTACTCTGAGATTATTAGCACCTGAAGGTTTGATCATGGTCATTTTTAAGTGATCCATGCAGTGATTATTCGTGGCTGAGAATGAAACATCAAAGTGCATAGAGGAAAAAAATAAAATCAACTGTGAGCTTTACATTGTTTTAGACCGTTTATCTCAATGTTCTTGCTGTTCTTCATATGTATCTTAATAATCAAAATGGGGTGTATAGTGTTTAATTTTAGTATAAATCTTTACTTTTTAAGGGTTTACTCCAGCTTCACAACCGCAGACATCAGCAAGCCTTAATGTTGATTTTGATTCAGTGTTTGGCAATACATCTTCATCGGTTAACAACATAGACTCAGCTGGTAAGTCCTTCTGTTTATACTACAGGTGTTGAGTGTTTGAATACCACCTAAATATAGTGTACTTTTACACTATTCTTTTTTTTGTGTTAATTAACTTTGAATCCTGAAAAATTAAGATCTACGTAGATTGTGATGTTCAGTTCAGCAGACCAGTTCTCAATATATGTAAAATTACACAGAATTATTTTGGAAAAATATGACCTAGATATAGTACCCAGCATTGAAGAAAATCTGACAACCATTTTAAACCTTTTGCCCATTTGACATACAAACTGCCAATTAAGCGAAACATTTCAACTCATACAACACCATGAACTAGTTTAAGCAGGTAAAGTAATGGATGTGTGCAGTTTTTTTTTTTTTTTTTTTTTTAATCATTGTTCATTATTTATCTCAAATAAAAAGTAACTATTTAAAAAAATGTTTTTCAGGTGCATGCTTGCATTTGCTGCCTTCTTTGCTTTTGCATGTGCCCTTGTTTGTAGGTGTTTATGGAGATTATTTGTCTCCAACATTACTTGAAGTGTATAGATATTAGTACCATTGACAAACAGGGACCTTTTGGATTCTTTTTTTTTATTATTAATATTATTATTAAATTTATTAAAAGCATATAAAATTCCATACAATCAAGTCACACTTAACAAAACAAAATTCAATTCAACCCCCTCCCATGAGAAAGAGAGGAAGACCAACAACCACAGTAAAACTTTTGAGAGTAGTAAAAAGAGAAAGGAGTCTTTTAGGAACCTTTGGATTCTATCTGGAAAACAGATAAAGTTGTGATTATGGACAGTCCTTGCCTCAGAGTTGTTTTTATTTTACTAATTTAACTAAACTGGTTGCTGGTGTATGCTTAAATTGCAGTTGATATCTATAAATTTTTACAGTACATGTTAAAATTAATATTATGGTGTTTATTGTTCCACACGGAAACCCCCCAGAAGATTAAACCCTCCAAGATTAAACAGTCAGCCACATTATTATTATTATTATTATTATTATTATTATTATTATTATTATTATTCCAACCTAAAGCCTCTTTAGATGATTGGCAAGAATCATACATCTACAACAACAACAACATTTATTTATATAGCACATTTTCATACAAACAGTAGCTTGTGCTTTACATATTAAAGAATAGAAAAATGAAAGACACAATTATAAAACAAAATAAATCAACATTAACATCAAATAAGAGTAAGGTTCAATGGCCAGGGGGGACAGAAAAAACAAAAAAACTCCAGACGGCTGGAGAAAAAATAAAATCTGTAGGGATTCCAGACCATGGAATCCAACCATCTAGGAACCAAAGTTAGGCATGCAACTGTCTATTAAAAGTTTAGGTTAGAAGCTTTAGAAAATAAAAGTTGTAGAACCACTTACTTTTTGTCCTTAGTGGGAAAATTGGAATTCTGAATGTATCGAGTCAGTTAATGCATATGTGCTACCTGGAAAGAGCAACCCTGTTGTTTGGATTACCAGAACTTGCTTGCTAAAAGATTCTTTTAAACTAGTGCATTAAGAGGTTTGTTTTTGTTATTGAACCAGTAATCAGTTATTTGTTTTATATGTCATTCCATGTATTTGTTATGTATCATGTGACTTCCTTTAATTACACAGTAAAGATACAGAAAAAGAGCAAAACATAGCTGCAGCAATTACATATACCTGTAACACTAACACTGTTTATATTCCTCATTCAACCCACTTACACATCTTACTTCATGCACCTTCTACAAAAGTTATGTTTTTTTATCTGTTTCAAATATGCAACCAAGTTTTATGATCTAATCTGCCAAACTTGTCTCTTGTTTGTAGCTTCCTTAGTATTTCATTTACCCCCATAAAAGCAAGTAAAAAACATTGAATGTTCTTCAGCAATAAAAAATGTTATTACATGTAAGAGAAATATATAAATTCCAAAACGTTGACATAAATATAATAAGAAAGATGTCTAGTGTCCACTTTTGTACTGATGCAGATTTGATGTAACCTTTTGTTGAAATCAGAACAATAGAAGCGTGATTCTTTGCACACTTAAAATATGTGTATTGTTGCTTGCATATGTGATGATAGACCGTGGCTTATCAGCATAATCAACGTGCTCCTTGTGATATTGTAGGCTACCGCAGTGCAAGGCTTAGTGACTTCCACATTCCCCTGACACATGACAGTTGCTGCATTCTGAGCAGTGTTTAAAGGCTAATGTTTTTCTTGCCATTCTGATTGATTGCCTTTTTACGTTTGGCCTTTTTTGCCACGTACCTGCTTGCACTAAGGTGAATTTTAAGGCAACCAAATTAACTGGGCACGTCACAGCAGTGCATCAGTTTTATTCTCCATGTCAACATCTGTTGACCAATACATATTGTCATCACTATTACTTGATTCAAGTAATGGTTCTGTTTCAAATTGTTGTAAAACAAACTTTACAGCTTCTCATTTACACCTTTGTGTTTCGGTTGAAAGCTTCTCACCACAGATGAATACTGATGAGTTACCTTAGAGTGGCAAAACATATAGAAATATTAATGATGTTTTGCAGTACAATTTTATTTCATCCATGACAGCAGAAAACTGTGCCAAGAGTTATACAAACTTAACACTCTAAAGCAGAATATTAAATGTCACCCCAAGTCTGACTTGGGAATAATTATTGTAACAAAAAGAGAGGACAATGATAAAGAGTTGAAATGCCAAGCCAGCCATCCCATGTAATTGATTGCAGCTAAATTCAGAACTGAGTCGTCTCTGCAAAGGCAAGTTCAAAAGAGAACTGTCCCAAGATGGCCAGTTTTGGGCCTTTCTGACAGGAAGAGGTGAGTCCAGGCGGATGGACACCCTAAGTGATTTCAGAGGTGTTCTAGCCGTCAGTCAACCAGTCTGCAGGGGGAGGAAAACAGAAAGGCATTAGGACACCGTGCCTATTCCTGGAGCAGCAATAGAGTTGCAGTCGGTAGAGCCCTTCAGCTGTCCCTTATGGGCACACACCTGACACGTCAGGTTAACATCAAGGATGTTTAGTGAATTGTACATTTAAATCAAATAGCGTTATAGTGTTTGAAAAAGCCATGTAAAAAATGCTGCATATGATTTGCAAGTGGAATAAATAACACCACTTTTTATTTTTTCATTTAGATGATTTGCCTTTTACAGTCCACAATAATAATGTTATTTAAGACATGATATCTAAAGTAATCTTTAAGTGATTGCTCAATAGAAAATCAAATTACACATCATATCCCATACCAATTTATGTTGAATCTCTCCTTTACAGAAATAAATTTATTTCAGGTGCTAATGTTCACAAAAAACAGCCCTATGCATGCTGTTTAATTTTGTTAATTCTGTTATTCATGTGCATGCTCCAGAGAAGGCATACTGTATTAATAGGAGCAGTGTAATTTGATTGTGCTGTGATATGCTCATATAAGCTCATTCAAGTTGACACATGACAGTTCATAGAACAATATTCTGTTGTAAGTGCTTTTTTAAATGTATAATTTAGCAATTGTTTTAAATGTGACACACTACTGGTTCTATAAGCAGTGCACAAAAACCAGCAAATCCTTCCATCCATGCTCCAGTGTTTGCCTACAGAATTGCAACATGAGGATTATCACAATAGACTATTATGTCACAAAAGTCATATTAACATGAACATGTTGTTTCTCAGGCAAATGGAACTTTGCTGCCAGTAGAAACCATATTGAGCGTTACCTTTAAATAGTCAGTAATATTATTTAAAAGAATTCTCTAACAGTAATCGGGTACCAAAGTAACTTTTCAATTGTAACATTAAATATGTTATTCTTTATACTCTAATAAAACGTCTAATAAAATGTCATTGAAACTAAAACCAGGATACTTTTTCAGGCACCACTCTGTATATGTATGTTATTCTTGTTGGATGGTGTCATTAGTTCCGTATAACATAACCTTTCAGAATGAAGATAATCTTTGGAAAAATTATAAAGGGATAAATCAGAGTTAAATTATATTGTAAAAACATATTTAAGTTATTCACAAAAAAGGAACTATCTGTAATCATATATACTATCATGTAGTGCTGCCAGATCGAACCTCACTTTTTGAGTAGAACTTAAATGTATTTAGAAGAAACCATATTCAAAGGTAACAACTGGCATACAAATATTAAAGAATGTTTTGTTTTTTCTCTCACTCTAATTTTAACATTTTCTTAATCCATGTATGCTATACAACAATGCACATTTTATATAAACTGAGCATTTCATTGTACATTTATGTTTGTGTGTGTGTTTTTTGTTATTTAAATACCTCATTTGGAAGGCATTGAGTATAAACAGTTAATATAACTATATATGTTTATCCATTGCCAAAGATAGTTGTTTTTTTTTTGTGTTTTTGTTTTTCTTTCTTTTCTTCAAAAGAATGGAAAATAACTTCTGTACCTTTCCCGTAGTATGTTATTTAGAGTAAAGATGAATATAATAATGATACAAATTATTGGTAACTTTACATTTATGAACTTGTAAGTTTTCAGGCTATTTTCTTTTTTTGTATAATATTTTTCCTCCAACTTGTAAAAGAAAAATGTATTACTAAATGTATTCCTGTAGGTGCAAAATAAATACCTATGTGACATATTGGTGCTACAAAAAAGTGTGGCAGGGGGTTGTAAATGGGGGGAATTGTACATAGAATTGTAACTATTTTTAAGTATTCCATCTGTATCTATTATATCTTCAGTAGCTGATTTATCACTTGTACAGACAAACATACTATAACCTTGCCACACTTTGACACCATGATAAACACATTTTGAAAAGTTGTCAAGTCATTCCTTTAATTTAACAGAAATTCAAATTTGCGCAAAAATACATTGTTCCACATTGATCCCTACAGGGTTCAAAAATATTCCAGTGTTATGCAAAAACAGATGCCTAAAATACATTTTTTGTTGGTATCTACCTTCTGCCACACTCATCGGTTTTGCACCATATGTTGTTAAATGTATACTGTATGGTTTAGAAAGCTGTGGCTGAATTTTATATCTTTACCACATAACGATTAGAGCAGTACATGTAAAAATGCACAGAAATGAATGTGTTTATCAACACAGCATGTTTACTGGCATAATAATTTTCTCCACATTTCATCTTCAACACAAATGATTATATGTCCTGTTTTCCATTTTTAAGATTTCATGTTAGATTATACTATAATTCTGCTTTTTTCCTTTTCACTTTGAATTCTTCATGCATTTTATGCTGTTAGATAACACAGAAATACGTGCATCTTAAATATTTAATGCATATAGATGCTACTGTATATACCTGTAAATAGTGATTTTTTTTCCCCCCAGGAACCTTTCCTAATCTTTCTTCTTTTTCCCCTTGCTTGAAACAAATTCTTTGGGCTTTGGCTTTGCATGGCATGCATGACTGGGTGAGTTGAGATTCCAGATATTTTTATATTGTCAGTGGCAGATTATAAAATAAACATTAAGCTTATTTGTATTCCTACATAACATATTTTTTCTTTTTTTTTCCTTTTATTCTTCCCTCTCCATGCCTTTTTATTATTTTCTTTTTCCTTTTCCCTTATTTTGCCCCTTTCTTTAAGATAACATTTTAGGTGGAATTTTGAAACCAACAGTGGCCTCTCAAAACCAGACTCTGCCAATGTCCAAGCAACAGCCTAGCAAACTGGTGTCAGATGATCTGGACTCCTCACTAGCAAACCTCGTAGGAAGTATGTATGGCATTATTCAATACACTTTTTGAATAAATATATTTTATTTATTTGTGGTAATGCTATTATATTTTATTCATATTGCTTGTAACTAAAAAATCATCCTGTGACTACAACTATAACAAAATATGTAAATAAAAAATGTGTTTATTACGAATGCTTTTCAGCCATTAAAATGCTAAAGATCATTATTTTTGCTGTGTTCCAATTTTTGATTTTTGTATTTTTAATGATTCCAGAGTTAGCAAAATTAAACACCCACATTTTTTTGTCGTTACTCATTTGTTACAGTACCATCTTGGCGTAGACGTTAAATAAATCACCCCGCCCTGCTTGTAAGCAAATTAAATGGGTGTAATGTCAGTCATTGGACAGATTCTCATGTACAATTACATCCACTTATACAGTCATTTGAAATAATAAAATAATACAGCCCTTGAAATTATTTTTCTTTTTCAATATTTGTGTACATATCAAGATTTGATATTCATGTAAACAGTATCTTTAAAGAACAGTGATGTAAATGAGTAATAAAAGTTTTACATTGCAATAACTTAATAAAAAAATGAACAAATGTGCCATTTCCATCTCTGTAAAAAGTAAATGCACCCTTGTCTCTAATAGCTGTTATTGTCCCATTTGGCAGAAACAACCTTGGGTTGGTGTTTGCTATACTGTCTAGCAGTCTTGAACTGGGAGAATTGTTTTTTCCCCACTTTTCCATGTTTAATGGGTGCCTTGTGTGCATAGACTGTTTCACATACCCCCAAAACATATCAATGGTATTTGGATTTGGTTATTAACTTGACCAGTCCAGAACCCTTAATTTCTTTCTTTTATGCTGTTCCTTGTTGGATTTACCAGTATGTTTAGGGTCATTGTTATGTTGTAAAGTCCATTTTTTATTGTGCTTCAATATTCTGACAAATAGTTTCACATTATCATCATACAACCTCTGGTACAATGATGAATTCATAGTGGAGTCCGTGTTCATGACCTCAAGCGCTAATGCAGCAAAGCAGCCCCAAACATTTCCAACGCCATGATTTGCAGTTGGTATCAAGTTATTCTGGTTAAACGCTGCCTTTGGTTCTCACTACACATGTCTTCCGGTACTGTTGGCAAATAACTCTGTCTTTGCCTTATCTATACAGAGCACATTGTTCCAGAAATCCTGGTCTTTGTCTAGGTTTTCATAGGCAAAATTTTAATCTGGCCCTAATGTTCTTTCTGGACAACAGAGTTTCCTCCCACTAAGCTAATTTGTGTAACATTTTTGTAATAGCAGACTCGTGTACTTTGATATCAGCAGTGATAATAGCTACCTGTATGCACCATGATATATTCTGGTGTTCTTAGAGACGTCTTTCAGAATCTTGCGTTCTGCTCTTAAACTCAATTTACAGGGTGGCCTCGCCACTAGAAGTTGGAAGCTGTTTGAAACCTTCTTCACTTATAGATGATCTTCCAGACAGTGAGATATTTGATTTCTTATTTTTGAGAGATCTTTTTAAATCCCTTCCCAGACTTGTAGGCATCTGTAACCTTCTTTTGATCTTGGTATGATGATAACACACACTTCACCAACAATGGGCAAACCAAACTAAATGGTTTAAATAGGTCAGATTCCACCAAGAATGCAATGATTCTATCTAATGATGTTCTAATGTTTTGTTCCTTATGTGCGTCACTTTATTCTGATTTTAGGTATTTGAGGTAGTGATAAATGTAGCTTTTCCAAATGCCAAATTTGCATTTGTGTTTACTGAAGTTCTAATCAATGGACAACAAAATATAATTGTGTCATGATGTTTGCTACATTACATCAACTTTATAGATACTGTTTAAATAAAGATGAAATCTTGATATGGCCACGTATGTTTAAAGGAAAAAAGATATTTCATGAGGTGCACTTACTTTTTCACATGACTGCACACATGTAACAGGCATGATCGTAGTATACATCTGAGAAATCCAGAGGCCATGTCACCAAAACTGAAATCAATAGGAAATATAACCCAGAGCTTTGAGTTTTGTCTAGTGTAAAAATTATATTTGGTTGTGCTTTAGAGAACTCATTGGAACGTGTAGTGCCTTGGGGTTGACATCCATTATGTACATTATGTATTTAAGCAGTGATTCAACTCATTTTGCACTGTCCCTTTTTCTTTCAAGCATTTGCCAACACCATAACTGAAACATTTTTTTTGTTTCATGTAGAGTATATTGTTTATTCATTATACTGTAGTATAAAAAATGCAAATTTACCATTACCTAATAATTTTATAATGTAGACTAAATTATAAGGAAAAGATGTTTGTGAGGAATATTCTAATGTAATTAATTTTCTTGGCTACTTTATACACCTCAGAAAACTGTTCATCATTTTCTGCATTTTCTTTCAGATCTGGGAATTGGGAATGGCACAACAAAAAAGTGAGAAACAGTCATTTTTTATTTACATGTCTTAAGGTCTAATAATTAATTTTTTTTTAGCATAAATGAAATGGCTTACGTTCACTTTGAAAGCATTTTAATGTCCTTGTTCACTGTAAGTCGCTGTTCACTTTATTTACTAGTTTAGAAATAATCTGAAACTTTTTATAGTTCTATTTTGACCCATTTGTGGCATTATGTCCCAGATTTTGCCACATACTATAAATATATTGCATTTTTCTCCTGAGCTAGTTGTTTCTGCTGATGTGGTATGGAAGATTATCTGTGCGAAAATTAAGTGAAGTCCAGTGTGTTAACTATGTTGAAATGCATTACATATGCAAGTGGGACATTTGATTTTGGCACAGTTTTGTGAAATTGTGCAATACACACACAGTTGATGCTAAGCAAAATTTCTTCTAGTTACGGCATGCGATCTATGAACATGAATTAGAATTAAAATGCAATATGTTTTTTTATTGCATTTTAAATTGAAAGTGAAAAGAAATTGATTGTTTGGTTGATATATTTTTTAATTATGACAAGATAAAACCTAGTGCTGGGCGGTATGACCAAAATTCTATATCATGGTATTTTTCAATATTACACCGGTTTCACGGTATTCAACGGTATTTTTTTCCCATGCACGAGTGGATGTTAACCACATTTTCCACTGCAATTACTGCAGTAGACTGGCTAAGAATAACCTGTTTCACTGTCATGAAATTTGTACATTGTACAAAAAAACATTTTAATATGCACACAAGTATTAATACAGGTTTGCATGGCCCCATAAAGTGATAGTGTTCAAGGGGGTGGCACTAATGAAGAGAAGGAATCACATTGCAAGACAGTTGCAGTGAAAATATAGTACCTTTTTATTGAACAAATTTTGCAAACAACTGAAACTATAATTTTGACATATATTTTCAACCATCCAAAGAGGCATTTAGACTTTGTAGTACTTGTCAAAAATTGTATTGCACTGAACATGTCTTAGAAAAGGAATAAGTAGTAAAAAATTTTTGTAAACCAACTACACTTTCTGTTAATATTAACAATCTTTGTCCACTGACACGTTAAAGTGACTTTTTAAACAACTTTACCATCATTAAACTGCATAATATTTAAACAAGTAATAACAATAAAATAAATAATAGTGCAACTTCCAGTAATAATACTATTACTGCAAGGCTTCAAGACCAGGTACATTACACATTATTCACCAAATAAAAATAAAATAAAACAAGTGCAACTTGGTGATGACATTTTTACCAACTGAACCATAATATTGCAAATTGCATTAATATGGACCTTGCTTCAAGCTAAGCTATATACATAAATAATAAAACTGCAACTTGCATTTATGGTATTTTTTTTTATTTGTGGTATAGTGGGTCTGCGGCTTCACAAAAAATATGGACAGTTTTTAAATCCAGTTAGCCGTGTCCATATTCCGGCAGCACGATTGCACGACCGCGGGAAGTTGATGAGGTAATTGGGATGAGATGCACGTGTGGGTGCGATCATACTCAATTGCTTCATCGGCTTCCTGCGGCATGTGATTAAGGCGCTGCGCCCACAGAGACATATATTTATGGGCTGACAAGATAGTGGAAAGGAAAAAAGAAAAGATAGAACCGAAGGAGTTTAATGAAGGGAAAAGCCTGTCATGGGAGATGATCGAGACACCAGGAAGGAGAATGCAGCACGAGCTGGGGCTCTGTGAGGGAGCGCAGGCTGAGGCGGTCCAGAGGCTGGTTCGCCCCACTGACTAAGTGTGTAGAGTGGGGCGAGCGGGATGTAAGACCTCCCAATGGATCAATGTGCTGACCTTGGACGGTCTGACTGCGCAGTGTGGCGGCAGCCAAGACAGAGGATGGCAGAAAGAAGTTTGTGCTGCAGAGGCTGGGCTGGCAACAACAGTGATGAGTGAGTTGGGGAGACAGAAGGTGATGGGCTGCGATCGGGTGAGGAGAGAGACTGCATTTTAACCTCTATTTTAACGGATTTATTTATTATAGATTTTATCCCCACGTTTCACTGGTTTTATAGTTTTGCCATTTATTTGGGTACTGTATTTTTTTTTGAACACTGCACAATGGACACTTTTGGTTTTACTTTTGACTGTTTTTAATAAAAGCACTTGAGCACTTTCTACCATCCCATTGGCTTCAATGAGATTTGTCAGCTCATCTAGTTATAACTATCAACTGTGTTGGTTCAACAGACTCCCATGTGGGAAGAGGGAGTCTCCAGGGGACCAGCATCGTCACACTATTACACAGTACCCAGGTACATTACACAGTATTGGGGGAAAAAATAAAAAAATAAAACAAGTGCTACTTGGCTTGCAGTATTATCCAGTACTATAGAAACAGTATTCACACATTTGAAAATAATAATGGTCCATGTCCAACCTTTTAAAACCAAAGTAACTCTAGACAACAGACATGACTCCTTTTTTTGACTCTTATTGCTAACTTTTTTTATCATTTTACTTCAAAAATGTTTAAATTGGGAAAGTCAGTTTTGAACACTGAGAATGATTATTCACTGTATTTTTTCTAGAAACTTCTAATACCCACACCCAGACGTTTTGAGTGTTGGAAGTTACTGGGATGGGGGAGAAATATTATGGTGGCGAAATGAGGGGGTGCGAAGCAGGCTGGGGTGAAATTTCCATGAACTGTTAACACTTTGGGTTGCATCTCATTTTGGCACAAATAATCTTCTATAATGTGGGCTATTGCATGTTTAATCATATGCATTATTTAAAATTAAATTAAGAAGCTTACTTTATATTCATTTTTATAATACCTGTGTAAGGGAGAAATAGTTAAAGAACAGAAAATCTTTAGTATTTTGAACAGAACATAATAAGCAAGTTTTACAACTCAGTAACAGATTTTCAGCATAAACAATGATTTATAGTGCAAAAGACAAGGAGAAAATCACTTTTGATTCTTTTCTAGTGACATACATTGGAGTCAGCCTGGTGAGAAAAAGTTAACAGGGGGGACTAACTGGCAACCAAAGATTGCACCCACCACAACCTGGAACCCTGCCACCATGGTAAGTGAGTTTGGCAAACCATCTGAGGGCAAGGTCTGTAGCATAATGGACCAACATTATCGCTATATATTTATTTATTTAGCACATTTTGTGTCAAAAAATCCCCCTTGTAATCCCAAGTACTGTTTTCCATTGTACATGTTTTCAGACTTGCTTATTGGCTTATTTAAAATCTTTTCATAAATGTAAACCAAAATGTATTTTCTTCATAGAATATTTTGTCTGGTTGAGTTCTTGGTAAACTCTACAGGAATAAGTGATGAAACAAACAT
This sequence comes from Polypterus senegalus, assembly GCF_016835505.1. Classification (NCBI taxonomy): domain Eukaryota; kingdom Metazoa; phylum Chordata; class Cladistia; order Polypteriformes; family Polypteridae; genus Polypterus; species Polypterus senegalus. The sequence goes on along the minus strand of NC_053155.1, from coordinate 113,641,620 downwards.
GTAAATTATCTAATTTGTAAAGCAACTCTTTATGAAAATAGTGTTAGGGATTAACTAAAACTCATGATCTTATTTTTTTTTTTTTAATATATGGCATTATTGATTTTTTTTTTTATTAATAAACAGTGTACTAAGGGGAGATACTACATAATAGACACTTGGTTCAGACATTTTTGTTTGTGTGATTACATGATGATTGCATGTATTTTTCATTTTTAAAAAGTGTTAAAATTTAAGAAACATGTTACATTGACTTTCATATATAAATTCTGCTGTCATCAAGCAGAAATATGTTGATGCATGTAACATTTTGAGAGTATTTGCTGCAAGATTGAATTTTTCTTTTTAAGGTGTCATTGCTATAGCTATGCTTAATGAATCAAGCATTATTTTTACTTTATGATCATGTATATCATGGTACATCCAAATTTAATTTTATTTTTGATTACAGCTATAAATATTTTACTGTTACTGCCTAGAGGGGACTGGGTGGTCTCTTGGTCTGGAACCCCTACAGATTTTATTTTTTTTCTCCAGCTTTTGGAGTTTTTTGTTTTTCTGTCCACCCTGGCCATCGGACCTTACTTATTCTATGTTAATTAATGTTGACTTATGTTTATTTTTTATTGTGTCTTCTATTTTTCTATTCTTCATTTTGTAAAACACTTTGAGCTACATTTTTTTTGTATGAAAATGTGCTATATAAATAAATGTTGATTGATTGATTATGTCTATAAATGTAATTTTCTAACTTCATGTTTATTGCATTGTGAATTATTTTCCCTGTTATTAAAAACCAGAATGGCATGCATTTCCCACAATACGTAAGTGACAAGTCGCCCATTTTCTGCTATAAACTGGCATGCTTTTACTACTGTTTATTAATTTTAAATTTGGAGTAAGCCTGTCCTAAATGTCACATTTTATCCTTTGTCTTTTGGAGTGCTGAAATTTAGTTTTCCTGCGTAACAAGCACTTATGCCAGTCTGGAAGTCTGTCTTCTAAACACAAAAGCATGCTAATTTTTTTCTAATAAAACACTTATATCTTATTGACACACAGATGAATGCTTGTGTATTATATCTGCCACTTATATTAATACACTGCGTGAGAACAGAATGCAAAGGAAATCTTAAAAGTAACAGCATGAACACTCACATGCTTTAGCCCATCAAGTGTTCTTATTGGGGATACACCATTACAAAAGGTTCAAAATTAAAATCAAGTCCCATTTAACTTGAAAATATGGTTATTTGCTAAATAGTCAATTCAGGAGAAGTCTTCCAATAATTGTATAGTCTCAGTGTTTTGATGTATCCCCTTAGGTATGGGCCTTATGTTTCTTGAGAAGACTGGTGTGTTTCTCTTTCTTTTAATTGTAGCTATTAGCTGTACTTTGTGATTTTAGGGTTTATGGATTTATTTGTAAGATGCATTCTATATTTAAGAAATATCTAAGGAAGGCATTTACAGGCAGTGTCTTAACAATTTTCTTTCTTTCAAGGGATGTTTTTTATTTCCACAGAAGAGACTAGAATGAATCAAGCCAACTTTTAGAGTAGGCTGAAATTGTCTACCCTGGCAAATATTAAAATTAATTTAACTTGTGAGTCTAAGTAAATTGTAATAATTACCTTAGTTTGTTTCAATTTTTGGAAATGTAATGTTTTATAATAAGGGCAGTCTCTGAGGTTAGTATGGCTGCCTTTGAGTTCCATGGATCTTTGATCCTTGGCCCGATCACTTTCTTTAAATGTATAATGTATCCTATCACCTTGAATTTACCTAGCGTTTCCTCCCAGCTACTCGAAATAAGCCGTGTATTTGTGAAAATAACTGTACCCTGTCACTGACTGCTACCTCATCCAGGAATGGTTTCTGCTTTGTGGATTCTTCTGCCAGTGTGCTATGGTTATCCGTGAGTTTGTAGTGAATTGAAAGGGAATGAAATGCTTGAATATATGTTGAACAGTGTGGGCCATTTATGAAGCACATTTATGAAGTCAAAAATTTAGACTTTTGTAGTAGTCTAGTTATAAAGTAAGTAGCTACTTAGTTAACTACTGAAATTCTGTATTTTCTGTATTGTAATTATTTTGTCAAGGAGGTTGTGAGGTTCCCTTCTGCCTAAAATATAATCCTCTCTCTGTGGAGCAAGGTTCTTTTATGGATGGACCCCAGTGCCACATACTGGTTAATATACATAACTGTTGCTCTGTCCTGTTTTTCTAGAATACAGCTGTAGTGTCACTGCCTTCAGCTCGCACCTGGCAGTGTGTCTCCCAGGACTAATGGCTTCCTCCTCTGTGGCAAGGTAGCACTTGACCTCACGGCAGTGGTATACCTGCCTTCTAGGACTATGAACTCACACTGCAATCAAGTGACCCTATACCTCATAGGAGTCATCATACCCACAAACCTGATAGCAAGAGCTATAAGCAAGACAGCATAATTTACTTATCCATTAACATTATTTACTTTTATCCATTATTTTCTTTTGTTTACTTATCCATTAACAGAATCATATATCATGCCAAAGTAAAAGCTAGTTAGAGACACATTACATAATATAACCTAAATTCCAGCGGCACGTAACTTTTAGCAGTATCGGTTCATTATAACATGTAATTTCAGTCTCTTTTGTCTTTCTCACGTGGCTAGAGTTGCAGTAAAGCAGTTACATCTTGCAGTTTTCTGTCCTTCCTTGCTGTCAGGGATCTGTGTCGCAAACACTTTCTTACCCCCTGCAGATTTCATTGCTCTTGTGATTTTTTTTGAAAGAAGCTTGTAGTTAAGAGTTCAGACAGTTGTACTTGTGACCAAGTCTTGGCTCAGGCATACTTAAAGTGTCTTCGCTAGTAATACCTGTTTGATAAACATAATTAAGCATATTACAAACTTACCAATAATAAAAAGACACTGCATTAAAATTCTAACATAAAATATACCATCATCAACACAATAATCATACTTTAAAAAGTAAATGGCTTTATCATGACTAAAGTGTAGTGACTCCAAAAAATATTTATTCTCTTGGAGGTTTTCACATTTTATTAGTATACAAAATTCAATCATAGAGTATTGAACAATAGAAAGAGAATCTCTAGCAGATCTCTGTGATGTTATCTAAATTAATTACAGATATCCTTTCATCCGTCCATTTTTCAACCTGCTTATCCTGGGTGGGATCACGGAGCAGCTTGAGCTTATCCCAGCAATTATTGGGTACAAGGCAGGACTGGGCTGTGTATTTTGTGTTTTACAGACTGGCACAGTCATTGATCACAATTACCAATGACAGCAATTCCAGTCTTGAGTCTGGCCAGAACTTTGTCATCTTTGCACATGTAGACACTTTAGTATTTCTCCTTAATTGTTTTGCTTAATGTGCTCAAACTGTGGTGAATAGCTTATTGCTTTTTTTTTTAAATTTTACTTCTATTTCCTAAGTTGTTTAAACCAGATCTGACCTTGGTCACTCCAAGATATTGTTATTTTTTTAAGTAGGTTCTGTGTAGCTTTAGCTTTATGCTTGAGGTAGTTGTTCTTCAAAAAATCTTCTCTCAAGACGCACATTAGTTGAAGACTACATTGGTTTTCCCCCAGGATTTGCCTTTATTTTGCTGTATTCATTTTATCCTGTACCCTCAAAAGCATCTCGAAGCTTGCTATAAAAAAGCAGCCCTGCACTATGGTGTCAGCATCACTTGCTATGTATGTTGTAACTCCTTCCAAGTTTTCCTAGGTCTTCACTCCTTCACTAGCCTCCGCTTTGCACAGTAATTCAGTTTTTTGTTCGTGGCCTGCACTAGGCAGATTCAGAGCTGTGCCAAACTATTTCCATTCATTAATGACTGATTTAACTGAATTCCAATGGATATTCAGAGACTTGGATAATTTCTTGTATTCATCCCCTGATGGACTGTGTAAGTAAGGCCGTAGTACTGACATGCCAGAAATTGGACCTTCCAGGTAAAGGTGCATTTATAATCAATTGAAACACTTTCACTACAGACAGGAGATCTCCATTTAACTAAATATATGACTTCTAAAACCAGGTGGCTGCACCAGTAATGATTTTGGTAAGTTATATCAAGATGTTCAAATTCTTGATCTTTTTGTAGCCTTCATTAGTTCTCTGGTTAAAATCGTTTCCATTTTCTCCATTTCTTTATTTCTCCACATCATTTTTTTGGGCTGTATAGTAGGACTGCCAGATCAAATGTCACTTTTCGAATAGAATTTAAATTTATTTAAAATGGGTCTCATTTAAAGGCAAAAACTGACATTTGATTGTGAAAGAGTGGTTTGTTTTACCCACATAATTTTGGGACTTAGTTACTCTAAATGCATTATGCAAGGCTGAGGTATTTCACTGATTAGTTTTTGCATTTCAGATCCATTGTCAGCCTTTTTGAAATCTTGAATGGCTAATTTATCTTCATTAGTAAAACTTACAGCCAAACTATTTCAGAATTTATTTTTCTGCCTCTGTGCCCTGTCCTTTGATCTACAGGTGTACTCGGAGCAGTTTTTCTATTTTCTCTCTCTCATGCGATGTTCCACAAATTAGCCTCTGTCTTACGTGGCTGGCTGCTGGTTTGACACAGAATACCTTAAAAATTAGATGTAATTAAAAATATTCTGACCAATTTTTAAAAAATATTGCTGTATCCGTAACGGAGGAACAAAAAGTAAACAGATTATGCAGACTTTGACTTGATACTGGTCAGCCCAGTAATCCACTTAAATCCTTACGAGCCACATGTGATGCCACCACCCTTTACTATTTTATTATTATTTTAACTCCCCCATTGTGCTTGTGCAAAACTTGAAGTGCTTATGCAACTGTTACTTGGTCCCCATTTGTAGTAGTCAGCTAGTGTACTGTGCTGCAAGTGTATTGTGACATGTCCTGCTGCTGCAACAGCAGCTGTGAGGAATAGCAAGCAGTGCTGGGGTTGAGACAGAAGAAAAAAAACACTTTTTCTGAGGGTACACAACAGTTGAGTGACAGAAGTGCGTAATAGTGCTCTCATGCCCAACAGGCTAAGCATTCTAAGGCTTTGTCACCTAGTCATCAGTACTAGACTGACAAAAGGTGCAGTGCTGATGCTTCTCTTTTGAGGGATGCAGCTTCTTGGGATTTTGATGGCCCTTATCTTTACATAACAGTTGCCCAAGTACCGCTTTTTTAGATTTTTAAAATTAATTTTGGAAATTGTTCTTGGTATGGCTCCCGCTGCCGTGATAATAAAGTATTAAAAAAGCATGCACAAACGTGCATGTTACACTTATAATTGTTAACCTGTGTCCAAAGATATTAAAATATTTACTTCTGTTTAATTTACATATTCAAACCTTGTGTTTGTCTAATTTGACAGTCTTACTATACAGTAATAATTACTGAAACTTGAGTATTGTCTCCCAATCAAATTAATGAATCCAGGCAATTGTAAAAATCAATGAATAATATATTTAAAAATATTTTAAGAAACTAATTTGGTTGTATTAAACAGTACAATAAAACAGGTAAGATTCAACATTTTGCAGCCATTGTTGAGGTTATGTGATGGAATAATAAACAGGTACCAAAGCCATCAATCCACATATACTTTCCTAAGTTGCTTAAACCAGATCCAAACCAAAGTTGCTTTACACATCAGCATCAGACAATCGACAAGAACCAGACACTAGATATGGTGATGGTCTATATCCAACCATCAATTTTACAAAAGCACAAGGAAGAAAGTAACCCCTCCACGTGTAGCTTAATACACGTTTCTTTGGCATGTGTAAATAAAGCAAGAATTTTCAGAGAAACATTCTTGCTCTCATGGGAGCAGTGTTAAAGAAATGCTACTTTTTTCCTGTAAAGGAAACAATAAACAAAAAAAAAAATGATACTGGTCGTTTTACAGATGGAAAAGATGATGAGTAGTACCCTCTACTCCCATAAATACAGGCAGACAATTGGAAGCAGTGCCCGAGTATTTTAATGCATGTGGCCTTTTGAAAGATTTTTTGCATGTTATCTGTGTGTATGTGTAACTAAATGTAATATCTTACCAATTTCAAGATGGGTACATTAAAAAACGCAGGGATTCCTAAATTGTGCCATTGTGGATGACTATTGTTGCACCGTTCCCAGACATTTTGGTTACTAGACTACAAATTTTATTGAGCATCCTGCCACTTTTGTTTTAGTAATCAGTGTTTCAACAAACTATCACCCAACATGATTTTGTGACATTTTTATGTAGAATTTTTTATTTCCAGGATCAGGTAGTAAATGTTTAAGGGGGGGAGGATTCCACGGGAAAGGCATTGTTGTGGATCTCAGATTTAGCCTGTGTCATATGAATGATTAAAGCCTTGAATGAAATAGGCTAGGTTCTGTGAAAAAAAAATCTGTCTTGAACACCACTTTAAATATCGGGGAGGATCCCATATTTCAAAAGGGAAACAAATATTATTGCTAATACTGTGCATTATTTTGATTTTTATGCACTTTGAGATGTGCCTGCGTCAGATGTGAGCAAAATGTTTACTTTCTTATTTCAAAAGTGGGGGGAAAAAAGTACTGCTACTACCTCAGATTCTGTTCAGTTACAGCATTTTTGTTGGGTTTTTTTTATACATTTTTTGAACTGCCCGTCAGATGTGACCATATTTAAAAAGGAAGCAGTAAATAAATATTACTTGTTTTTAAATATATTTATTTGTGCTGATTTTAAAATTTGTCATTGTCAGCGTCCAGTAAGCAGCAGGTAATGTGTGGCCCAGCTAAATTTCTTGGTGTGAAAGACTGGGCCAAATGAATTTGTAATTGAATAGCCCTGCCATAAATTTTATAATTATAAAAGTTATAAATTAGGAAAGAATTTCGACATGCACACAGAACTCCTTTTGGGATATTTATTAATTAAATTTACATTATAATCATTTTTTGTTGTCACCTTAGAGATCAAAGAACAAGTGTTCAGGTTGACATCAGTAAAGTAGCTCACATATTGACATATGTCAATATGTGTGTGTGTACATATCCTGCACAGAACTAGTATCCCATCCATGCTGGCTCCTGCTTTGGTATCTGATGTTTGTTACCCAAAATCTGCAATAATCGGGATCAGTAGATTTGTGGTTATCAATGTCAATTAAATTTTGAAATTGAAATTTCATCCATCCTTACCTCTTTTGCTATTATAAGTAACAAGAACTGGTCTTTATTACTATAAGATTTAATCACCTTGAGGCAATGGAGTACTATTTAAAATTAAATGCAGCCTACCTAGATTTATCCTAAATGAAAAAAGACTGAATTTTTCAAAATTCATTGTTTAGGCAAAGTTTCGTATAAAAATAAATTCCAAAAGTTAACAGCTAAAAAATTGTACAGTTACACTCTGTGAACTAATTTTAGAATGATATTGATTAGTTCTATGCAGGCATGTGGCTGGTAGTATTTCTGTCTCTATATTTTCCTATGAAAATCCAAGCTGGTTGATAATGCTGTTTTGAACCAATTTTTTGCATATCTGAGTTTATCTCAAATTTAAACCGCATTATACACATGGCTTCTTGTTGAGCCTTGAACTTTTAAACAGCTGGACATTTTCCATAATCCTGAGCAACACTGGCTGTGCTGAATAACATCTGACTAAATAGGGGAAATATCACATTATATAACTGATCTGTATGGTCAGTTTCTTGTTCTAATATTTACTCTGCTTATGCTTCTAGATTGTCCTTTATCATGTGTACTGAAAAGTACTGAACCATCTTCCAGTGACTCTGGACTTACATATAGGAATCAGCTTCTCTTTTGCAAATTTTACTTTAAAAGCATGCTGTCATTGTACCTGTACAGGATTCATGTTGAATTACTCCTTTTGACCCTTTAAAACTGACAACAGCAATAAATGGTGCTTGTTGCATTTTATTATTTACATCCTGTTTTGCCTTTTAGCTTGGCAAGAGCTGGCAATAACTGCAGTTTTTTAAAAGTAATTGTGAAAAGCACCAAATATAAATATCTTGAATTTTCTGTTCAACACTTTTCAGTATTAATTAAAAGTTGTCCATTTGTGTCCACCAATCATGTTTACCTCCTGTTCCATTGTCAGTTGATACAGTAAACTTCAGCATTTTCCACGTTGAGTTCAAAATATCTATATTAAGGTTGTACAGATTGAATAACAACAGACCAAACCTATTTAGTTTAGTGAAACAAGATATTTGGAATTGGGATGAGGATGAACCCTTACTAGATATGTACTGTGCATCTAAGTCAAATATGTCCATGGATTTAAAAAAAAAAAAAGTGAAATCATTCCATGAAGTCTAACAGTGTTTGAGTACTCTATTAAATTGCATTGAAGCTGAATACCCATTTTTTCCTTTACTGATTTGTAATAGTGTTTTTCCTGCATTTAAGGTGCAGCATTTTTTTGTTGTATGTCGTCTAGTTTCACTTGGTCCTCAACTGATTTTTCATGGTACTATTACTATTACTCTGTGTGTGTGTTTTATTATATTTTGTTTCACTGGTAATTAACTGTTTTATAAAAATGTTTTGTCAGTGTTCACTTCAAACTACTGTACAAAAACAAATCTAAGCAAACATTTTGAAAGAAATGTTTACCCTAACCTAGAAAATAAAGTATTCTTCTACACAGTACTGTGTGTTTGGTTTGAAAAATAGTTTTTTCCTGATATTTTATTGAAACGCATAGTGATATTATAATATTAATATTCACAATAGCAAATAAGGAATATATTTATTTACAATATATATTATTAATATTTTAAAAACAGCTTTTTAACCATTTAACAACAGAGCAGCCAGTACTACCATTGAAGTCTGTCTTTATTTTATATTGTACCTTCAACGATAAGCATTACTAACAGGTGCTTTACATTGTAAACAGTTTCATTGGAATGGCTTCACAGAAGGACAGTCTGTACTTGATTGTTTGTAATATCAGTTCAGTCTTTCTTACTTGCATTATGGTACAATCAATGCAGTAAAAATACTGTATATAGGCCTATCAGCAGTTAGTACAGGCAGCGGCTGTCAGAGCATTATTGTTGAAAGAGTGTGCAAATGATTACAATTTAGTGGACCGGAGACTAAATAGAACAATATCCTGTAAAATGATCACAGCATGAAAATATTTTTGAGACTAAATGTGTTTGTCTATTTTACATTTTAAATTACATTCTCACTTAGAGAAGAACCTTTTAAAAATATATTAAGACCTAATTAAAAAAAGCTAACCTAAACTTTAAATTTAAATCTGTGGTAATTTACTGCTTACCTTTTCACCATTTTAGGACATTCATTGTATTTCAACTGATCAAATTTGAAGAAAAACTGGAAAAACCTGAGCTGTTCTAAAACCTTTGACCAGTAGTGTAAAAGATGTCATCACCAAACCAGTTAAAATTAATAAAGTAAAACTAAATGGAGATCTTTTGGGGGAAAAAAGACTACTTAGTTGATTACTGTTGCAAGAACTTTTTAAATATAATTGGCTGTTCATAAATTGTTTAAGGGTAGGTTGGTGATAGAGTGACACCAGAGGAAAATGATCTAAAAGTATGATATAAAAGCTAAAATGTACATATTAAAATGCTGCAATGTCTTAAACTAGAAATTACTGACATGTAAGATGAATGCAGCAGTTGTTTCTTTATGAGGTCTATATTAATGAGTACAGCTTTGTGTTTGGTTTTCATTCTTTTTGATAAAACTTGAAGGGTTTCCATGTTTTTTATATACTTATTTGAAATAATCTGTACAGATAAGGCTTTCTCACAGCATTATGTGTAATTCTCAATTCTAAAACCATTAACTCTGATAATTTTGTCACTTTAGGCGCCTTCTGTTATGGCCTTCCCTGCAACAACACCAACTGGAATGATGGGATATGTAATGGTAAGTGAATTTACTATGTTATCGTAGTACAGAGCTACAAGTTTTCACTTTGAAAAATTAAACTTGCATCAGACAGTCTATGCTTCTCAATTTTAGCTGGTGAGTTTGCAGGCTTAAAAATACACTAAACTTAGTTTTATAATACCTAAATTTAGAATTTTTATAATTTGAATATTGATGAATCTCTGAATTGCACTTAAAAATGGAATAGTGGATGTTAGTCTCTTTTTCATACTGAGGCCCTGTTCAAATATCAGCTAGGACTGTATTGGTCAAAGTGGCAGTGACACCATGCAACACCAAAAAACATAAGTTAAAAATGTACAAATGGCATAACATTCAGGTGCATTCAGCAAAAACTGATATGAAATTTAAAAAAATTATAATTCCAGTCTAAAGATACATGGAAGCAAACACATCTCTTCAGGTCCGAACAAACCGTAACCCCAATGTAGTCTTTTATACTTTATACCTCTATGTAGTGCTTTCAGTACTATATACTTTACTGTTTGCAGCACATATAGCCACAGTACTGTTCTTGTTGGACGGCCAGTATACTAACTTAAGCTTTCTTTCTAAACCCATGATATATTTAAATCACATATGAGACTGCACCTATTGCGTGTAATTAATTAGTTCAACCATTGCTTATCTGTTATGTCTTTTCAATAATGATCTGCAGATAATATTAGTCCATTTAATTCAGTCTTGTATATGCTTAGATAACAGCCTTCCTCTTCCATTTGTTTCTGGCTGTGCTGGCCCTTCGTAGTGTCTAGCTCACATGCATTGGGCATCAGAGCAGCTATTGGACCAGTAAAAGAGGAAAATATACAGAATGACCAAGTTGGTGTAACCATTGCCAAAGCAAAATTTGACACAGTATACTCCTTTATAGTTGAAATCACACAGAATGTTTTTCCGTTTTAAGATAAGAAGAGTTTGCAGATTCACTGATGCTTTTTAATGGGAGTCTTTGAAGTCTCTGAACTTTGTACAGTGCAAATGAAAAGTGAACTATATTGACAAATGTCTTTAAAGTGTGCCAGTTATCAACAAAATTAGTCCAAGTTGTTTTATGTGGACAAACGGACAAACAGACAGACAGACAGACATGGCTATTACAATACATGGTTCAGCACTGTATGTAAGCACACATAATAAACGAAAAAAAGAATAACACCTGTAGATCTTGTTCCTTTCGTAGTAGTTGTAGCAGTAGTAATATTACTCATTAGTCTTACTTTTTTTTAGAGACGCTACAGAATGCATTGCAAAATTTTATAAGGACACCACAAAACCAACAGTGAAATGGCCACTTATAGTTAAATCTCATACATGTGTGTTAGTAGGGGAAAAAAAGTGAAAACACCATTCATATACTGATGTCAAAAATTGAAGTCAGTTTGTTGAATTTCTTATTGCCTGAGTACCATGCTGTATTAATCCAAAGAATACATGTTACCAGTTTGCAGGTTTATTAAGGTGATATGGCTATTTTTAATTATTTTCTAGAAAACAAATAGTAAAAGATTTAGTCATCTAATTTTATTCTGTGATTCAGTACTCCTGATTATCCAAACTTTCTATATTTGAAACGTAGAAGGCTCTGTAATACCTTAGCCTAAAGGCCTTTGAATTCATTGCTAACCAGGACTTGCTGTAAGGAAATGGAGAACACTTCAGCAATAAAACTCCAAACAGTACTACAGTATAAGGAAAGAGTGCACATTCACAGACCATATTTGCTAAATATTAAGCAGTTGAAACACATTTTAAACTTGAATAGAGACTTACTTAGGTGTATTTTATTTATACAAGATGTGATGTTAACTTACACATGTTAACATACAAGTCAATATGTGTAGCCGTTATACATACATAGTTATGTTTTGTTCCTTCATATTGTGACTTAGCCACCTCAAGTTGGAGCCATGCCAATGATGACGCAACCCACTATGATGTACACCCAGCCTGTCATGAGGCCTCCTAATCCTTTTGGACCCGTGCCTGGTGCACAGGTATGTGATGTTCCTTTGGAGTATTTTTTTACTAACAGTTTTTACTAGATTTACAGTACATTTGATTTTGTAAATTATAATGTGTAGTTTTTCTGTGTTACCATAAATAGTGTAATCGTTATTTAGGAGATACCTCATTTTTTGCATAAGACTGCAGGTCATAAATGAAAATTAAAAGATCTGTGCATAATGCAAATATTTTCAAAAATGTAAAGTATTAGTTTTATACTATATTACATACTTGCCCACCCACGGTGTAGCATACTTCGCATAATTATTTATTGAGGTGTGAACACTTCCTATAAGACACAGTTGTCTAAATGGGAAGGGTTTGAGGATACAACTGTCAGTGAATGAAAAGATGGAACTCCGGAGAGAGCAACATACAATTGTCCGTGACTGAAAACAGGTTTTGCTAGATACAGGCATATCTTTTTGAAAGTTTGGCCCTGTGCCTTATTAATTGACATTGCAAATGCCAATCTAACAGGAAATTGTCTGCGTGTAAAAGTAAAAGGCAAATTTGAATCTGTGCAAATCCATTCAACACAAACATTTATCTGCAGTGACGCTGATGTGACGTCACCTTCCCACTATCCTCTTACTGAAAAACATTTACAAACGCATTTCACACTGGAATTTCAATGCAACATTTGCTCAAAAATCTTCACGCTCCAGAAATATCTCAAAGCACATTTAAACACACACTCCACTGAACAAGCGCATTCCACACAGGTCTTTCAATGCACTATTTATTCGAAAACGTTCCGAATGCAGAGATATCGCAACACACATTTAAAATCACACTCCACTGAACGAATTATGCAATGTGAACATTGCCAGCAATGCTTCAAAACAACTTGTGCTCTCAAGAAGCACTTACAAACTCATTCCAATTCCTTTCAGTGTCAAATCGCAAACCCCATGCACAGTCATCGCATTCAGTTTTACGCTGCTTTTCAAGAAGATACCGCCATTCCTGTCCAAAAACATAACATTGGCCTACCTACCGCAGTATGTACTTCTTGCAATGCTCTTCATTGGCCATCAGAGGAGTTGGCGGGCCTGGCCCTGTCGTGCATATCCTATGGTCTTACAGTTGCGGGCGGGGCTCTCTGTCTTGCATGCGTCTTGCGTGTCCTTAGTGAATGGCGGGCGGGGCTCTGTCGTGCGTATCCCATGACGTGGGAGGAGGGTTAGAGTTGGCAGGCGGGGCTCTGTCGAGAGTATCCCATGGTCTTAGAGTTGGCGGGCGGGGCTATGTGAGTTGGTGGGCCTGGCCCTGTGAGTTGGTGGGCCTGGCCCTGTGAGTTGGTGGGCCTGGCCTGGCCCTGTCGTGCGTATCCCATAGTATCCCATGGTCTTACAGTTGGCGGGTGTGGCTCTCTGTCTTGCGTGCGTCTTGCGTGCCCTTAGTGAATTGTATATATATATAGATTCTTAAACTCTAATGGACTTTATCTTTCATATACTTTTACATTAAACATACCCATACTGCTCATATCATTAAAATCTCCAGTACTCAAATAAAAACTATATCTTTTAAAATTATATTGACTCAAATTTATTTTCCAGAGTTTCTATGGAATGGCTACAGGACAACAGCATTTCTCAAATGAAATCTAAATTTGATCCATATGTACTATGTGCCCTTCTACTTTAGTAGCTTGATCTTTGATCTTAGCAAATATTTTACAGTATGGAAACTAGATCATTTATAAACTCTTCCAACACACACAAAGTTACTATTGCACTGTAAATAAAGTATTTTGTGTCCGCTTGCCAACATAATTACTAAAATAGAAAGTGGATTGAGTGAACTTAAGAAAATGAAAAGAAGAATGAAAGTTAGCTCGCTTAGTGCCTAATCTTTACTAATCTGGAAGTGTGTAGATGAAATACTGATTTAGAATTGGGGTCTAATGCTATGGGTTTTTTGTTATTGTATGTAGTTATGTTGTGTGTAGTCAAGAAGTAATGCACGTTAAAGCACATAATCAAGAACTCGCTTATGAATCAGATGACACAAAATATTAGTAAAATCCATGCATCAAATCTTGTAAACCTTTATAGTTGGACACAAGGCATGCTAAACTTAAACACACCTTTACTCGCTTATCAGTTTAGACAGTTAAGTGATGACACATGGGGAATGTTACCTCCAGTGTGGACTGAACTGGAGTTTGTGCCCTTAAAGGTAGTAAAGCTACCTGCTGTATTAACTTGCGGCCCAAATTAGTTAAAACAATACTATATATTAAAACGGGCAACTACAATATACTGTACTTGCGTACAATACACGCCCATTCCTATTCCATTCTGGTATCCGAACAATGCAGTTTCCTAACTGACATTGTCTTCCTATTTCCTCTTGCCCTAAAATGCCTATTTTCAGCAGAGCCCAAAGTGTTCTGTGAGAGAGGACACTTGTCATTAGTAACCTTACCCACTAAATACCGTATTAAGTGAATGGGATATGTCAGGCATGCTACAAAGTATTTAAATAAAATGAACAAATGTTAAAAAGAAGTGCCAAAAATTGCAAGTCTGTCTTTAAAATATATAATGCTGTCAGACTTCAGAAATACCATTACAGATGAAAATATTCTTAGGAGCATGACATTACCTGTATCCAAAATGCCCAAGCCAGATCACTGTGGACTGTGCATAATTTCTGAAGAAATCATTGCCATAAATAATTCCAAGTCACCAATGTACAGTAATCTTTTGGAAACAGATATTCAGCAATCATAGTGTGGCTCCAAAACATTAAGTCAACAGTATATCTGGTCTTATTTTAAAACAGATTTTAGTTTCTGAATTTATTGTGGATATAAAGCCAATGTTAAACATCTGAAAATCTGCTTATATAATAAAAATGGTATTTTGTATTCAAGAACTTTGTCATGTCAGAAACATTCTTTTTAAAAAAATAAATTTAAAAAATGCATGACCCAAACCAGTAACAGGATGGTAATTTAAGTGGGCAGCTAGTGACCAACAACATTAATGTAAAGCTTGTAAGGTTTTTGATAGAAGAACAATGTAAAGTTGTGCTGTTCCAACCAGAAGAAGCAGAAAGTGGCATGGGCTGGTGATGAAGGCAGTTGCCACCTGAAGACCACTTTTACTCCACAAAGTCAATGGCAAGTAGCACCCCAGCTATACAAAGATATAGGTGGATATCATAGTGCCCTAGCCATGGTTATGTTTGGTGACTAACATTGCCACTTTGTAGCAGTGGGGCACATTGTTTTTTTTTTTGTTTGTTTTTTTTTTTTACTTTACTTTTTTGGACTCCGGTGGGATTAAGGTTATCTTCAGTGTTACTTATCGACTAACATATTTCTATGTACTGTATATTATTGTTAAATATATATTATTATTTAATGCAAAACTGTAAAATGTTGTCCGTGTCTTGATGCTTAACTGCCTGCTTTGCATGCTAAATGTCACAATCTTAACCGTGTAGAATCTTCATGCCAACAACCTGTCTTTTTCTAGTGATCTTTATTAAACAGTTTGATTGTCTGAGTTCATCATCTTGGCTAGTAACTTTCCCTAAAAAGTTCTACTTTTTATTCTTGGCTGTTTTCCTTTCCTTTTATTGTTTCTCACTCTCTCTGAACTAGCTCTCTGCAGCTTCTAGTCCTTCCAGTCAGAGTCCTCTCCGAGCTCCAGGAAAGGATCCCTTTGCAGAGCTTTCTCTCAAGGATTTCTTATAGAACATCTTTAGGTACAACATGTTCTGTGTATGTGTTGTTTGATGTTGTGTGGTGAAGATGTTTATGGTCAAATGAATAAAAACAGACAGACTAGAGCTTGCTTGGTTTTTTTGTTAATTTGATGCAGCAGTCCCCAGGTGCTGCTGACACTGCCTCACTTTTGCTTGGTGTTTCTTTTCTGTGTAAAGAAATAGCAGTTTAATGAGCCATATTGCACAGAGAAGTAGATTAATTTACTTTCTTGGTGTATAGGTGCAGAATGTATTTGAGTAATTCATTCAAACATAAATTCTAACATGGATTTGATGCAATATTAAAGCTTTTCCTATTTCTAAGGTGCAGAAAATAGATGTTAATTCTGTGTGTACTTCATGCACACATTTAGTAATCAAAACACTTTTTTGGTCATTATTCCCTTTCACGCATTTTATTACTGGACTACTGTAATCGTGACAAAACCTGTGAAAAATGTGTGTGAGTCAGGACATAATGCTATTGAGCAATTTCTTAAGGTTTCTAAAACCAGGAATTATATTCACACATTTATAACTTTTCACAAGCTAAATAGTACAAGTTGAATGCATGAATTTCTTATGCGTTCCTTGTTTGTCTTGGACTTCCTTGAACGACTTTGTCCTTTTCTGTTACAACATATAATTTGGAAATTTTTTATCTTATTAGTCCTACATCTACTCATGAATTTATTGAACGAGCTAAATACAAATTTAGGGTAACTGACTGTCCGAGTGTATCCTGTCAACATGTCATGCCAGTCTTACGTAAGGTACTCACACATTCACATTCATATTGTGCACTTTACAGTCACTAATTAAGTAACAGGCACGTCTTTGAGAGAGGTTAATATAAGGCAATTAAATTTTGGGGTGATTATTTACATCTGTTGAAAGTACATAGAGATGTCAAAATATTGTTGGTCAGCTATCACTGTCCAACAGGCTTCTTATGGTATACTTTTAAATAAATTATATGCAATTATTTAAAATAATTAAGACATGTAATGTATTTAATTTAACACTTTCTCAGTGCCATAGATATGATAAACATAGCTGGTTTCTTGTTCTGTTCATCTTCCCTGTTCTATTTGTCCTCTTCTCTAATGTTTAATTGCAGATAGAATGGAACAGGAGAAATTCAGCCGTACCATGTAAATGATAATGAAATGGCGGAGAGCATGTAGAACTTTCCTGAGTTTGATAAATGCCCCTCTATTTTTGATTAACATAGCAAGACTGTTTTGCATTGTTCTAATTTGGCTAATATCCCATTATGATAGTCAAATAGAATTTGAGAAAGTCACGAAAACAAAGCTAAACAGGATTTTAAAAGTTTAAAATAATGTAAACCTCTTAAAGAGTACAAAAAAAAAAAAAAACAAAAACTACTGGCTAAACATTAATTCAGGTGATTCCTTTTTTATAGAGTGAGTTGGTGAGGAAAAATATGTCTCCATAGAGCTTGCATCTGCTTAATTCAGCATATATTTGCATTATGTGTGTCATTTTAAACAAATGTCAGTTGCTGCATCATGACTTTAACTGTAAAAAAGGAGCCAACACCTGCCTTCCTGTTAAGGCTGCAAATGCAATACCAACAACATTTATTTCTGTAGCACATTTTCTAACAGTTGATGTAGCTCAAAATGCTTTACTAGATGTCAAAGAAATAGTTGCAAAGAAAGAAAAACAAAACATTAAAATTAGGTAAAAATAAGGAATAAGTAACATACAAAAATAATGCATACTTACATTTGATGGATGGATAATTAATAGAGTAGTAGAGCATATATAGAATCCTTTTTTAGATCTGTAAAGAAGAGTTTGATAAGGTCAGATGGGTGGGCTGGACAGAAAAAATAAAAAATGAACTGATTTAAGGAGGTGCAGTATCCAAATAAAATACTCTTTCATTTACAGCATCAAGATGCATCAGAATAATCTGTGTGATTTTTAACCATTATATTGTGATATTATATACTTGTATAGTCTTGTGGTCATTGTGAACATCACTACTAGACAAAGACAGGAATCAAACTGCACCTCCTAAATTTAGTTAATTTTCATCCTAAAAGTAAAGTGTATAGAAATACTTTTTTGAGTATTATTAAAAATAACTCTATTCTGGCCCCACTTACCTTTTACACATTTATAAATGTAGGGTCTTAATAAGCAGCTTGCCATACTTTTGGTCTTGATGGTATTATTTGTTATTGTCTTTTTTTTTATACCCATCTTAATTTGATACAGTCATGTATCTGGCAGTCACATGGACTCGGGTGAGAAATTGCTGGGCTTTGGGGGAAATGTCAAACATTAAAATGACTATATGTGTAAGTTATGATCTTACGGCCACACACGTTTTGCGCGGAACTATATATGTGTTTTTTTTTTTTTGTTTTGTTTTTTTTAATTCTTTTTTTAGATGTAATTATCCAGATGAGTGAATTTCAAGTATTGTTTGAATGTTGGTGAGCTCCTGCTCTATTTCTTTCAATTGTATATTTTTCCAGTGAATTATGATTTAATGAAAACTATTCATCAATCAATTTTGTAACTTGCTTGTTCAGTTTAGGGTCATGGGGAGCTATGGTCTATGCAGGAATCATTCAACAGAAGATCCATCCTTATAGACAGTAAACCGGTCCATAACTTAAGTAACCCATACTTTTAAAAGAAGGTGTTGATCAAAGTATTAACACTTGCAGTAAAACAGGACACTCACATGTAAGAATTGGTTTCTAGCACCTAGAACTTATGGATATAGATAGACCTTTTAGTAACCTGAGTAAAGAAATGTTCAAATAAACAAGGATTGCAAAAATTAAATTTAATGGGTAAAGAATATCAACAAGGAGTTACTAGTTGACTACTCGGGTAGCCCTGTGCTGTTACCTTTGTGTGTTTTGGTGTGAACAGTACGCCTGTAATGCAGTATCCTGATACTGAATTTGCCATGTTGACATAATGGCTAATAAGGATTCTGGCTTTGATTTAGATTTAGAGTTTACATGCCCTCCCATATTTGTACTGGGTTTTTCTACAGATACTCTGGGTTTTCTTCCATATCCCAAAGGCAAGCTTGATTAGTGAGTCTAAACTGTCCTTGTATGTGTCTGTGTATAAATGTGTTTGTTCCCAAATGGACAGGCACCTTGTCTAGTGGCTGATTCCTGTTTTGTACCCATTGTTGGCACTGTGGGCTCTTTTATTCTGTTATTATTCTATGCCCCAGAAACCTACATTTCTTTTATCCCCAATGTGTCCCCATGCCATCTAATTTTTAAGATAATGCATAATACGTTTACTTGATTTTTATTTTTTTCTTTTTGCAGCTAGAGCATGCAAATTTCTCTTTTGGGATTTTTAAAGATCTGTCTATCTATCTGAGCCTACACCATATTCAGTTCATTTGATTTTTTATATTGCATGCTTCCCTAAATTTTATATAGCTCTTTTCACAGTTGCTTCTACATGTATTTGTAACTTTATCTCTATCTGTCGTTAGTTAATCTTTATCTATCTGTCAATTGATACCTGTCTCTTTCTTTTTTTATATTTCTACATAATCTTTTAAATAAAATGCTTAAAACACTTCTAGCATGGTGGATTAATTAGTATTTTCTCCCTAATTTTGCTCTGCCTTTATCTTTTTAGATGCAGTTTATGTAGTCTGAAGAAATCAATCCATTCTGAAAGAGTGATACTGCACAACAGTGAAGTCACCTTTGCCGTTTGTACTCTTCAGTGAGAATTCCAGTTTTAAGTATGGACACACTAAGGATAACAGGAGTGATAGCGGGGGTGAGGGTGGGGGTGGGGAGGCGGGAATAGTGGCCTGGATATAAACCTTGTCATTTTTTTATTGTGTCTAAAACAGTAGCTATAAGCTACTGTTACTGCCCGTACCTGGCAACACTTGTACTCTGCGACTTCTGTAAAGATAGAAATGAGTGCCGAAAAAAGGACTTAGGTATTTGCTGTCATTTATAAGAAACTTCTTGGGTGTAACGTTAAGCTGTTCTTTTCTTTGCAAGGGGAATCATTTTAACTCTTGATCTACCCATAAAAATGCAGAACTTAAACTGTCACAAATGAGATGCTCATTACATTTACCATTATGATTTCTTTTTTATTTGATTTAAACAAAAATCTTTTTTTTTTTTAACTGTATTAAGTTTGCATTAGACATTCCTTGTGTATTATTGTTTGTATTTATTTATGATTATCTGATACAATGTTTAAAATAAAATCATCTTCAGAAAACTTCCTCATGAGTGATTCCAGATTATGCTTGTAAGTGACTGATTGTATCTTTGGGAGCGATTGAGTCTTAAAAGGACTGAACACCTCTAAACAAACTCTTTGAGCACTAAATATCTTTGAAAGCAGTTTGAATGACGTCTATTACAACTCTTTGTAGCTCAGAATCTCACAGCCCAGCCTATGTAATGGGATATAAGGAAAACCTATATGATTTATTAATCCACATAGTCAATTCTGTGCCTAGGATTTTGCAAGGGATCATCTAACTGACTAGCAAAGCACTACATTTGTAATTCAGCAGTATTGCATTGGGAAGGATCTGTATTGCTTTATGCTTGGCATGTCATTATTTTACATTGACGATTTTACGGCTGCCTTTCCAAACTGAATGTAAGAGTTGCCTTCATGTTACAACTATCCTTCAGTTTACTTGCACTTCAGCAGTCAGAACATTATGAAATATTAGACATTGACATATTTTCTATAGTTGGCATCTTTAAATAATGAAATTAAAATCATAAGGGAAAATACATTTTCTTTGTAAATTTTTTTAGTAACAGGGTACAGGTAAATAGAAGGCTCAGCGCTGTTGATCGGTGCTTTGTGTATATATATCAAAACCTTGTCAATCTGAGGGACGTGAAGGATAGTCTGAAAAATGAAGGCAGTTCTCTTCATTAATTTACCATATTTGCTGCATTGTCCTTGCAGATTCTATTTTTGTTTATTAAAAACAAAACTGTATGTAAGCGGAAATGGGTTGATTTTCAAATAAAGTGCTGCTTCCACAAACACATGTTGGGCTTTTTTTTTTTGCCATATTTAATTTAACATTAGGGCAGCACTGTAGTGCAGTGGTTAGCCTCATAGATCTTTCACGTTATCTGTTTGGCAGTTCTACGTTAGCCCTCTGTGACTGTGAATGAATGCCTGAGTGCCCACTGAGGATTGTGTCCTGTCCTGCTGTGCATCTGATGCTCCTGTGACAGGCTCCTACTGCTGTTTAATCCTGAACTGTATTAAGCAGGTTTGAAAATGTTACGTTATGTAATTGCATCAGCTGCAGTGTAAATAGAACTTTATTTGTCCCCAGGGGGAAATATGGCTTTTTACAAAAGCTCTTTAAATAAAGGGGTAGATGGATAGACAGGCATACAGACTATATGGTGTAAACACACACCAGAATGACTAAAAAGAAAGAAAACTTCTGACTTGGTTGCCCCAGTGAAGCTTGCGTATTGCAGTTGGTAAAGGAGACCCAGTAGCATTTCTTGTGTTAGTTCAGTGTTAGTGTGTCATCGAGAGGATGTACAGCATTGTTCATAATGGCACTCAGTTTTGTTTTAACTCTCTTCTTTGCTATGACCTCCAAAGGGGCCCAGAGTGGGTGCCATAACTGAGCTTGCTCATTGTGTTAGCTTGTTTATTCAGTGGGCCTCTCTTGAAGTGATGGTACCAGCCCAGCACACCACAGCGTAGAAAATTACACTGACTGGCGCAGAATTATAAAAGATTTGAAGGATGCCACTGAGCCCATTAAAGGAACACAGTCTCCTAATGAAAAAGAGCCTGCTGTGACCTTTCTTATATAGTTACTCTATGTTGTGAGACAAGTCCAGCCTATCATTGATATGGACCCTAAAAGTGTGCTTGTAACAATGCATCCTCCAACACCCACTCCTTGAATAGTGACCAGATATAGAAGTGCTTTGATGTGATGAAAGTCAGTAACCATTTCCTTGGTTTAAATTGCAGACAATTCTTTCAGCACCAAGAAACCTTACACCTATACTCTGTCTCATCCCCTTTATCAATAAACTTCGTAAGTGCAGAATCAACTGAGAATTTATGCAAGTGGCATGACCTGGTGTTATATTTATAGTCTGAGGTGTACAGAGTGAGGAGTAAAGCAGACCTAATTGTTCTTTGTGGTGCTCAGTGCTGCTCACATCCATATCAGAAACAGAGTCCTTGAGTCACACAAAACTACAGTCTCCCCAACAGATAGTCTATTATCCAGGACACCAGAGGCTCATCCACCTGCATATCTCTGAGTTTACCCATTACAGAGTTGGCTCGATGGTATTAAAGGCCCTGGAGAAATCAAAAGAATATAATCCTCTCAGTGCTGCCAGCTTTATCCAGGTGAGAATAAGCCTTGTGGAACAGATAGACAATTGCATCCTCCATTCCATTCTTTGTCCAAAATGCAAACTGCAGTGGGTCCAGGTGGTCTACCACAAGAGGGGTAGAAATTGTAGAGATTTTTTTTTTTTTTTTTTTAACCTTTGCTTCTGCTGCTCTATTGAGAATTAAAGGCAAGTTCTGTGAATTGGTAAGATGTATCATGCTAAACTTGTTGGTAAATACAAAATTTAACACAAGACAAAGTTTCAAGCCTTAAATTAATACATCTGTGAAAGTAGTGCCACTCTAAATTTTGAAAACTGTTTCCTGTGTTTCGCTTCGCATGTTTTTGTATTTCAGAGTTTTGTCTTGTGTTGATAGTACTGTACAACATGGTCTGGTCTTGATCCACAGCTAGTATGATACTAAGAGGAGAGACAATCCTAAGGTCTAAGTGCTGTTGTTGTGAACAGTGGGTGAAATACCAAGTTTAACTAATTTGGTGCTAGTCTTGTTGTTTTGTGTTTCTCCTCGGTTTGCTCAGTTGACCATCTGATTGCCCATTAACGGCAGCACACTAGCAGTTAGTATCTTGTCCTCTCTCACTTAAAGACTTGTAGCTGCACATTCCTCTCAATATAAAGGGGCAGAGCACAGGGAGAATGTGCAATCTCTTGTAAAGTTAAAAATAATCCCAATCATTAAGCTACATAAGATTGCACATTTGTGTTGCTGCAGGTATTAGAAGAAGGTCATTTGTGTCAAGTGACTGACAAGGCCATGAAATCTATGGGAAGTAGAAAGAAAGTAATGACTACGAAAGGTCAAAGTTAGCGGAATTGTATGTGAAGCATAATTGTGTCGCTGCAACTCATGGGTGGCTCTACCACCAGGGTGACCTGGGTTGTGTGCCTGGAATATGTGAGCAAAAAAGTAACACAGGTGTTGTACTAAATTCACTTCCCCATCTTGCATACATGCATGTCACCTAAGCCATGACGAGGTGTGATCAAAAAATACAGTGAATGCTACTGCTGAGCACCATCCAGTTGAAAGGCAGTGATCTTCAATACGGGAAGCAGCGCATCAGGCCTTAGTAGCAGTATGTGCCAAGTTTCAGCTTATTCAGTGTGGTCAGTTGGTTGTGAGCTATGAATGAGAGAAGGCGCGTTTTATAGTGTGTTGTAAATCATGGATCACGAACAACAAATTAACATGGATCACGAACAACAAATTAACATGAAATTTTGTTTCAAATTGCAAAAAACTGCTAAAGAAATGCACAAAATGTTAATTACTTTATGGTGATGCTGCAGTGACCATGAAGATGGTTTACGAGTGGTTGTGAATCGGTTGAAGACGTTCAAAACATCAACATCAAAAAACCAAGAGAATGTTGAAAGAGTAAGCAAAATGATTTGATCAAACAGGCAATTGACTATTGGGGAAATTTCTGAGGATCTGAACATCTCTTATGGCTCCATTCAAAACATTTCAACAACAGATTTGGACATAAGGAGAGCAAGTGTGAAATTTGTTCCACGTATTTTGAAGGTCGAAAAAAAGCAACAGCATTTGTCAACTTCATTGAAGTTGCACGATTGTGCTGCTTCAGATTCCAGCTTTTTAATAAATGTCATCACGGGAGAAGAAACTTGGGTCTATGCTTATGATCCTGAGACTAAGGTTCAGAGTTCTCAATGGAAATCGCCCAGTTCTTATTGTGCAAAAAAGTGCATCAATCAAGATCTGACATACTGTTGGAATTTTGCAAGTGGAGTTTGTACCCAGGAACACTACGGTGAACTCTTAATTTTATAAGAGCTTATCAGAGCGTTTAAGAAACGATGAACCTAGAAAATGAGTTGAGGAATGGGCACGCAGTTTGATCCTCCATCATGACAATGATCAGTGTCATACATCGCTTCAGGTATGGCAATTTCTGTCAGATAAAAATATTAGTGTGTCTTCATCTATCTAATTCACTGGATCTGGCACCATGCGACTTCTGGCTATTCCCCAAAGTCAAAATGACCTTCAATGGTAAACTTTTTGAAGTGATTCAGGACATCATGACAACAACAACAGTGCAACTGAAGGCAATCATAAAAGAGGACTTCAGAACTGCTTCAGAAAGTGGCAAGAATGATGGGATAAGTGTGTTCGAAGTGAGCAGGGAGTACTTTGAGGAGAATTAATGGGATTGTGTCTTTTACTGTAATCATTTTTCTTTTTCACTGTATTTTTTGATCACACCTCATATTTCATAAGAAAGATATGCAAGTGCTATTGATTATTTCTGATATACAATTATGAGAGCCTATAGCAATCATAAGATCATAATTATTTATATTTTGCATGTTACTGCATTTAGCGTTAGGCAATATTCTTTAATGTTGGTCTCTCCCCTTGCCAAAGTAATCAGCACCAAACCCAACCAACTAACCTGTAAATTTTTTTTATTTTTTTTTATTTTATTAATTTTATTGTAATCATTCCATACAAATAGATCAATTTTTGCCAAAAATAGGATTGAAAACAAATCAACCCCCACCCCCGAGAAAGAGAGCATGGCCAACGGAGTAAAACGTAAAGCTTGTAAACATACCTAAATTTATGAGTTTAATAGGGCAATGGAGATGAAAGGAGAAGAAAAAGAAATTCGGAGATAATTGCTTCCTCGATGCTTTAAGAGCTTATTCTAAAATATTATTGATTAGATCCTGCCAGGTTTTGAAAAAGTTCTGTACAGATCCTCTAACCTAATATTTGATTTTTTTTCCAGTTTCAAATAGTATAACACATCGGTTTCCCACTGACTTAAAAGGGGAGAGTTAGGATTCTTCCTGTTTAGCAATATAAGTCGGCATGCCAAAAGTGTAATGAATGCAATCACAGCTTGTTTGTCCTTCTCCACCTTAAGCCCACCTGGAAGAATCTGTTAATGGATTAGGAGGGATTGTGGCACCAAGGCTGTCTGAAAGGTAATTAAAAATTTTTTTCCAGAATGATGTTAATTTGGTGCAGGCCCAAAACATGTGATCCAGTGAGGCTGGAACTTGACTGCAGCATTCGCAGGTTAGATCTTGCCCTGGAAACATTTTGGAGAGTTTTAGGTGAGACAGATGTGCTCAATATATAATTTTGAGTTGAATAATTGTATGCTTTGCGCATATGGAGCTCGAGTGAATTCTCTGCATTGCTACCTTCCACTCCTTTTCTGATAACATGTTGAGTGAGAGATGCTTTTCCATTGTCCTCTTGGATCTTTGAAAGGAAGGGACTGTAAAATAATTTTATATATTGCAGAAATGGTGTCTAAGTCCTCGAAATTGAGCAATATTTTTTCCAGCATAGAGTAAGGTGCGAGATGAGGGAAATCGAGCAGGTTCTGTTTGACAAAGTTTCTAATTTGAAGATAGTGAAAGAAATGTGTAGCTGAAAAGTTAAATTTGGAATGTAATTGTTCAAAAGATGTAAAGATGTTGTCTATATAAAGATCTCTAAGCAAGTTAATCCCAGATCTTTTCCAGATATTGAAAACTGCACCTGTAAATTAAGCCCTTTAAATTTCACTCCTACCTAAATGTGACCGCTGGCCCAAATCTCCGAAGGAGACAACCTCCAGCTAATTTTTATTTTAATATGTGATGTTCATAGCAGGGTTTCCACTATCATGGAAATCCTGGAAAAGTTATTGGAAAGTGAAATTTATTTTTTCCAGGCCTAGAATAGCTTTGAAAAATTTATCAATATGACCATCAAGTTTTTTGGAAAAGTCATAATTTTTTTTTTATTATACAGGAAATAAGGTCGATGTTATGTAATTTTGTAAATTAGCAAAATCTTGAGAAGAGGATTGTGTTTATTAATTATATGAGATCTTGTGACAATTCTGCAGTGAGCCAGCCTGTAACACATATGCCAAAATGCTGGGTAAATGTGTGTTTGGTAATCTCTGGTTAACAAATGAAAAACACAGACTATGGCTTCATAACGATGAAGACACGGCACATGCAAAATGTAAATTATGTGGGAAAATATTTGCGGTAAAGAATATGGGTGTAGCTGCGCTAGCAAGTCACGCAAACGGTAAAAGACATCGACAATGAGAAGGCAACGACACCTTGTTCAGCTCCTCTTTAGCTAGCACAGCAAAGGTTAGTACAACTCTTATATGCAACAAGCTAGTCAGGCAAACAGAAATCAAACACTGATGTCTTGTCTACTGAAGATTTATGGGTGATGAAAGGAATTGATTTGCACTATTCTTACAAATCATTAACCAATATGGGACAGCTGTTTCAAATATTCACCGATGGTGAAATCCCAGTTAAATTTTCATGTAGTGAAACAAAATGTGCATATTTTATTACATTTGGCATTGTCAGAGAAGTGCTTTACAAACTGAGTAATCTCATATTTGACGAGACTCAAAGAACTAGATCAAGATTTGGAATGGTGGGGAAGTGAAAATTAGGTATGTAGGATTGGAGTTTATTGGGGCGTGCAACTGTTTGAGAGATTATGAAGAAATAAAAATTGTACAATACCAAAACACAGGTTGGGCTAGATAATAATGTCTAATTATCCATGGACGTGCCCACCAGTAACTGGATAGTGTTTGACTTGTTACAGCCGGAACTTTTGCCTGTTGTGAACAAGACATTGATCAACTTCGTTTCCAACAATGCATTTATCGCTAAACATAGATTGAGCGGGTGGAAATTGGACCATACCGTTTCCAGCCTCTACGAGTGTAGCTTAGCCAATATTGAAAGTACTTTGTCACTTTGATCTGTAAAGTTTATTTCATTGTACCTGATTTTACTCATATGAACAGAAACCAGACATATTTAGGTAAGACAGCTGACAGGAAAAAGACGTGTCTCTCACATAACACAAGGCAGGGAGATGAGTCAAGTGTGGCATAACACTGATGTGTCCTATTTGGCCTGGGTTCACAGCTATTTCAAGGGTCTCCAAGCAAGCGCCCTCTGCAGTCAGCAAACCAACTGTATCTACGTTTGGAGATTGCATGCTTAATGAGAAGATATAAAAATCGAACAACTGCATGGAATTCCAGAACTCGCCCTATGGACGGATGGATGGAAGACGTCGTTCCTGCCCATGCCTACAGTAGGGCACAATGCTTTCCCACGCCCTCTGTCAGACTGGACAAGCACCGATCTCAAGAAACCTCATCTGCATCATGCTTTGGTCAAGGATAGCTCGCTCTCCTTTGACTATTGTTTATTGTGAGTGTTAAGCTAATATTAAACTGAAGCTAAAATATAATCTTCCTTTAGTGTTGCTGATTCTTTTTTCCTTTTAGAATCACTGCCATACCACTAGGGAATGAAACAATACTTTATATATTTTTATATACTGTATATATTAGTGGTATACTAAAGGCTGCAATCTCTGACAAACCTCTTCCCAGGGAGCATGTGCCCTCTGCTGGATACAAGTGGCTATTCAAAGACCATCCTGGATGTGGAGAGAACTTTCTTAAAAGCACAGGTTGTGACCTATTTATGCTGAAAGTCTGTCAGCATTAATAATTTGGAGCTCCTATATACTGAATAATATTGCTGTTCACTAAGCACAATAATAATACTTGAATTTTAATTCTAATATTGATTTTAAGCAGTATTTACTTTTTAGTAACAGAACAGAAAATGTCAGTAAATATATGTATTACTTGCACTTGAAGAGATACCTCGGGTAGGCCAGAAATATCATAGTATTCTTTGTAAGCCCAATGCTGATCTGGCACAAGTAAAATTCAGGCCCTAGATTTAATTTTACAGAAAATTAAAACATAAATTAAGCAATACCATCAAATTATTTTTTACATATGTATTTATATATGAAGACATTCATTGTTAAATACATTTATATGAAAAAGTAACTGGAGTCAATTGTTTGTGAGATACTTTTGTTTATCCTGTTGGCTCATGGAACGTTTTGTTATGCAAAAAATCACTTCAACACTGAAGCTCCTCCAGGTCCCTTTTCAGGAAACCAGTGAGCAGAGAGGATACCACCGTGGTGGACGTTGGATTTGTGGCAGAGAACAATTTAAGGCCAACAAGTATTTATCAGAGAGACAGTCGCTAATAATAAAAATGGAATGTAAACATTTTGCGATTGCTCTGTTGGCCACACTTCTTAAGAAGCCACCTGCTTGTCAGGAATACGTCTGACTATTCAGTTTGCAAACTTGCCACCGTGCGCTTACGCTGGCAGCACTGTACAAAAAGCAAGGTAAAGTTTCATAACCTTGGTATATTAGTGTCGACGTGTGCCAGTGTCTTGCTGAGTGGTGTTCGTTATTGTTGTTGCTTGTTCTTGTGTGCCGTCACGAGAAATAAAGCAAACGAACAATCATCAGCTCACACGGCACTGTCTGCGTTGGATTTTTGAGCCAGTAAACGAATAACTGTATTGGAACACCCGATCCACTAACCTGATTTGGCCCCCAATTACTTGTTTCTTTACCCAAAGACACAGAAAATATTGAAAGGAAGACATTTTGATGACATTCAGGACATAATACGATGACAGCGCTGATGGTCATTCCAGAAAAAGAGTTCCAAAATTGCTTTGAAGGTTGGACTGGGCACTGCAGTTGGTGCATTGATTCCCAAGGGGAGTACTTCGAAGGTGAGTGGAGTGATATTCTGCAGTGAGGTATGTAGCACTTTTTGTAATATGAGTTCACAAACTTAATTGTCGGACCTTTATGCAATGTCATTAACTAAGACCAATTGTATCAAATAAGGAGTAGTGGGCTCAGAACATGAAGAGTGTCCTGTTCACTCTTTGTCGCAGTGAATCAAGAGAATGAGTCCATTGTGCTGATGTGCTGAAGATCAAGGAATTTTGTGATTTTTTGTCATGTGCTCGGAAGACTTCCGAGTCAGAAAGGTTTCCTGCTATGTTGAATTGAACTATGGGTTCCAAAGCGAAGGACACAAGGTTGAGGGGATATTCTTGGACAGACCCAAGTGGAGAAAGGGAGGTTCTCTGCGAATAAGGAGATAGTAGGAGTGTGACGAGATCTCGTGGTACGAGATCTCGCGAGATCAGATTTGTCTGGCGAGATGCGTCTGGTCTCGCGAGAACGTGACGATATCCTTGCGTTATTGGCATGATGGAGCGTGAGGAAGAAGTAAGGATAGAAGATGCGCCCGCGACATTTAAATCATTCGTGTGGCAACATTTTGGATTCCTTGTGGAAATAAGAAATGGCGAAAAAATGACAGACAAGACAAAGACAATTTGCAAACACTGTAAGAAATTAATACCGTACACCTCTGCTAACACAACCACTATGCAAAAGCATTTAGAAAACAACCACAGCTCGTTACTAAAAGCTGCGCCTGTGAAGAAAATGGAAAGCAATTCAGTTCGCATAAAAGGGCAAACAACCATAACAAATGCCTTTGCAGCTAAACTTCCACCATCCAATGCAAGAGCCACGGCAATAACAAGAGACATCGGCGTTTTCATTGCAGCCGATATGAGACCATTTTCTGTGGTGGAAAATCTGGGATTTCGGCGACTCATCCACACACTGGAACCAAAGTATGCCATCCCGTCACGTGCACATTTTACTCGCACGGTGGTCCCGACCCTGTACAAAGAGTGCAAGGTAAACGTTGTACAGGCTCTGAAAGAGGCAGAAACCATCGCCATAACTACTGACGGTTGGACTTCTAGGTGTACACAGAGCTATATCACAATTACAGCCCACATTATCAACAGTAATTGGGAAATGGTACATTTTGTACTGCAGACGCGCCCACTTTTTGAATCACACACAGGGGCAAACGTCGCTGAAGTTTTACAAGAAGCTGTCACACAGTGGGGTCTTAAAAAGCCAAACCATTGCATCGCTATTGTAACAGACAATGCGCGTAATATGGATGTGGCTGTGTGCGAGGCAGGATTTGAGCCGCACATCAAATGCTTCGCGCACACAATAAATCTCGCTACACAGGCTGGCCTCGGTGTTGCGCGTGTCGCTCGTTTGCTCGGGCGGGTGAGACGTGTAACTGCTTTTTTTCACCGGAGTTCGACAGCTGCCGCGGTACTGACGTCTAAGCAGAAGCTGCTACAACTGCCACCGCACAAATTAATAATGGACGTCACCACGCGATGGAATTCATCATTGGATATGCTGGTTCGTTACCTGGAGCAGCAGACTGCTATAGCAGCAACGCTCACCAGTCCAGAAATAAGACAAAATGCCCGAAACATTGACACACTGGATACCTGCGACATTGTCAATGCCGAATTTCTTGTGAAGCTGCTGAATCCTTTAAAGACAGCTACCTCTGTCTTGTGTGAAGAGAAGAGGCCCACAGTGTCACTCATCGTGCCACTGAAGAACATGATAGAACAAAACATGGCACCAAATGACAGTGATTCCCCCACTGTGGCCGACACAAAGAGAGCAATTCTCAGCAATATTTCAGGCAGATACAGTGGGGATGTATACAACTACCTGCTGGAGAGCACTGCGCTGGACCCAAGATTCCAGTCTCTACCGCAGCTAGACTGCAATCAGCGTGAGGCAGTCTTTCAGAGGATACAGAAAAGGGTGGAACAGTTGCAGCAAAACCAGGTATCATTGACTTGATTTTTTTTTCCCTAGAAGATTTATGTTTCCAGTACTAAATTTTAATTGATTTAATAGGTTCATGCTGTATTTGTGTGTGTGTGTGTGTGTGTGTTGTAAACATGAGAGCATCAGAGTGAGTGTATTTGTGTTAAAAGAGAGGGGGACTGCTTTGCTGCTTGCTAATGTTAAAGCCAGTGTTTCTGCTGCTTGAAGCCCACAGATGAGAAGAGTATGGAGCGCAAGGAAGAGGCATCAGTTCATTGTTCCACACATGGGGCGAGGGGCTCTTGAAGCTGAAGGCAGAGCTGAGTCAGAAGAGGAACCTGCTTCCAAGAAGACAGCACTTGAGGATCTGCTAGGGGACTCTTTCTCGAAGACAGAACAGCCCAGCAAAGGAATTGAGAGGGAAACTGAACTTTACAGAAGAGAGGCATCTATCCCACTTAGTTGCTGCCCTCTGACATGGTGGAGAGAAAACAGCTCCAAATATCCTTTGCTGTCTCCACTTGTCAAAGAATATCTTTCCATTCCTGCGACCTCTGTTCCAAGTGAGCGTGTTTTTCAACTGCAGGAGACATAGTCACTGCCCAGAGGTCACAATTGCTGCCAGAAAATGTAGACATGCTTATATTCTTAAAAAAGAACATGACCATATCTTAGGCTGTTCTGTATAGGTCATTACCTCATTACCTAGGTCTTAGCTCTTTTCCATGCTTAAGAAAATTTTGTTCATTGTTTTGCACTCTGAGTTTTAAGACAGCACTACTTTGATAGTTACACTAATTATGGTTAATTGCACGTAAAAGGATATTTGTGTTGTTTATTAATTATTTTTGTTTATACTATTTAATTTTATTGTGCAATTAATTGCCTATCAGTTTGTGGCAAAATGTTTTGCAGTGTTTACATTTTATTACTGCATATCATTCATCAAAATAGAAGTTTTATTTCAAAAAGTTGATTTCAAAATGGACATGCATTTTTTGCATTTTGTGTTTTTCAGTTAAATAAAAGGCTATTTTTGCTATATATTTAAACATTAAAGATTTCTTTAAAAAAAGTCTCTAAAAGTCTCGTCTCGTTCTCGTGAACCCAGTCTTGTGTCTCGTCTCGTCTCGTGGGAAAAGCGTCTCGTCACACCCCTAGGAGATAGTAATGGAGAATCTGAAGGAGCAGTCGGTGGTTGCACAGAGAATCATCACTGAGCACATCAGGGCTGTTGGGTGGGGAGTATGTAATGTTCAGATTACAAAAGAGCTTCTTATGTCAGCGACGGGAGGTAGGTAGACGTGCCACGTGTACCATGATGAGTAGAAAAGACAGATAATTAACTTGGAGGAAGAGTCTTGTGGATGAGCTTCACAAATTGAAAACACCTGAGCATGTAGCAGACGATTATGGTGTCAAAGCTGAAACTGAAAAACAAATGGACTTAAACTGCAAAATCAAACCGCCTCCATCACACTACAGAAGAAAAGCAGGCAACAAGCAACTTGTGGAGAAACTGAATGAAACAGAACACACCTATCCGTATTAATATTTCACTTACTACATTCAGTATCTCAGGATGTCATTCACACAGAAGACAGTTTATGTTTATGAAGAGAAGCAGCTCATGAATGAGAAGAGTCATATAACAGTCGACGCACCTGTTTTGGCTAACTGCTGAGAAATGTTACTAGGAAAGAACATATTGTTGAGATTAAAGAACAATGCCTTGCAAAAGTGTACTTCCAATAAAAGTTTTACTTTGCAAAATCTTTGGCAACTATACACTATTTTATTTATATTTGTTTTCTTTTTAAAGTTTAATAAATGATACATTTGACCTTACACTGTTCCAAAGTCGTAGTTCACAGTTGCCCAAAGCATTTGCAAATCATTAATCCCTTAGTGGAAGATTTGCAAAGCAGGAGCCTACAGATATTATTAATTAACTAACACTGTTTTAAATCCCATAAACCTGTCACATCTGTTATGGTTATAGCAGTTGTAAGGGCAAATGTATTCACAAAAATGCAACAATTAAGTCATACAGTATTTGGTTTTTTCAAAAATATATTTGCACTGTATTAGTAAAGCTGAAATTATTTAAAAAAAACTTTGTGAAAATGTGAATAATGTCAGTAGCCATGTATCATAACATCTGCTTATTAATATAAATCATAGTAACTCAGAACCCAAAAATAAAATAATGTTGTTTGTATTTTAATGATATACTTCATTGTGCAATAATAGAATCCGTTAGCAGTCCAAAGCAGTTTTTATCATCTGTGAAGTGATCGGCCAATCAGGATTCTCTTTCTGGGTGCCCATTTGAAGAGTATCCAATCCTGGTTGGTTGGGATGAGCGTGATGAATTGGGGCAGGTCGACCCATCACACCAAGCAGTTTCAGCTCCAGAGATCCTACCTGTAAATACACACAGGTTTAAATAGCAGAATAATCACAAAAAGATTTTATATGTAATGAAAACTATTTGCTCATTCTAACCACGTTTTCTGTAGACCAAGTATGAAACCCACAACTTGTTTTTGTAAAATATGTCTACCTTTCATTTTAAAAATGCACTTGATTGGATCAGAATCGTGAATTTCTGAATGCTATCCCCACATGATTTTGGTTTTCCTTATCAATGATCCTATCAAATAATGTTATGGCATCATATGCAAATTCAATGAGTGCTTACCAGTACCTTCAACATGTCACCAGTGACTTTTTCACTGGGGTCCAGTGTGACTGTACAGGCTTCCCTTGTCGACCTGATGAGCATACACTGATCAGTCACAACATTAAAAACACTGACAGGTGAACTGAATAACATTGACTATCTCGTTACAATGGCCCCCTCAAGTGGTGATATATACTGTAGTAGGCAGCAAGTGAACAGTACGTTCTTGAAGATGAGTGTTGCAAGCAGGAAAAATGGGCAAGTGTAAACATGTGAACAACTTTGACAAAGGCCAAATTGTGTAGACAACTGGGACCAAGCATCTCCAAAAAAGCAGGTCTTGTGAGGTGTATGCAGTGGTAAGTACCTTCCAAAGAAGGTACAACCAGTGTGGCAGACGCCTCTATGCTGGAAGGACTTGGGGAGGGAGCGTACCCATAGCATCACCTCCCCAGGAGCATTGGATGGCAGCACCACTTGGTTGCAGCTGTGCTTTGGACTCCTGCAGGGATCCATGGGAGTTTCAGTTTGGTGCAGACCTTTTGGGTTCTGTGGGCGCCACCACGGGGTGCTGCAGCTACTGCTGAGCCCTTCTAGGTGTGGCGGAAGAGCTGCCCATAAGTGCTGCCGGAACATGGTCAACGAGCACCTGGAACACTGCCAGGTACCTTTATAAAAGGAGCCAGCAGCCACTACTCCAGGAGCCAGAGTTCGGAGGAGGGAGACAAAGCTTGCCAGGAGATGTGGAAGTGAAGAAGAGAGAGAAAGAGAAGAAGAAGCAGGAAAGGCTTTTGTCTTGCACTGTGCTTATTGTGACTGTGCTGTGAGGTAGGAAACAAGATAAAGCATTTCCCACATAGAAAAATAAACGTGTGTTGTGTCCTGGACTTGTGTCTCTGACTGTCTGTGTCAGGTTGGAGTGGGTTTATGCCCCCTGGTGGTCCACACCAGTGAACCTCTAACAGGGTCACATATTAACAAATGAAGCAGATAATTTCATCAATGATGTAGACAGGCAAAACAGCCACTTCGTTTGAAACCTGTCTCGATTTTTAATTGATACGACTGTTGTTATCACTGCCACTCTGCCCATACAGTATGTGTATTTATAGGTGTGCACGGTGGTTTCACCCGAAACCCTGCTCTGTATCCACCAGTTACAAAATGGTGAGATGCGCGGAAAAATTTGTAGATGTGCTCATTACAATCAAAGAACAAACATGAAGCTTCTGTTCCTTTATCGGGACTGTGTAGGACACTGTATTAAAAGCAATTTATTTTTATTTATTTTATTTACCTTTATTTAACCAGGCAAAACAGATTAAGAACATGTTTCTTATTTACAACTGTGGCCTGGAAAGGGCAAAGCCTTAAGAGGGAAATTTAAGAAAAAAAAATAAAACATATTAAGAAAGATACACATATACAATATAAACGAAATTACGAAAGAGAAAAAAAAAAACAAAATTAACTCCCCTGTTGTTTCATCTGCTATAACAAATGTGTGACACTACAAGCCAAACTGTTACAATTCACATTTGAGTCTGAGTGCATCTGATTGTGCTCTCAAAGCTGCACAAATCTGTTTCTTAAGTAACTCATAAAGAGATAAAACAGGCAATAACAATACAGTTCAAGCAAAAGAAAATTAAGAGGTGACATGATTGAAGTGTTTCAAATTATGAAGGGAATTAGTATAGTGGATCGAGACTTTAAAATGAGTTCACCAAGAACACAGGAACATAGTTGTAAACTTGTTAAGGGTAAAAATTGCACAAACATTAGGAAGTTTTGCTTTACACAAAGAACGATGGACACTTGGAATAAGCTACTAAGTAGTGTGGTAGACAGTAAGACGTTAGGGACTTTCAAAACTCGACTTGATGTTTTTTTGGAAGAAATAAGTGGATAGGACTGGCGAGTTTTGTTGGGCTGAATGGCCTGTTCTCGTCTAGAGTGTTCTAATTATCTAATTAACAAAATCCTGTGTGTGTCTATGTGTTGGCTTTTTTCAATTAATCACATTTTCCCGAATTGCACACTGAAATTCTCAAACACACAGCATTGCCAGATATGACTTCCACTGTTTTTCTTTTCGACATGTGTTGATGCGGTGCTGTATCATCATCACCACTGTTCAGCCTTTATCATAATGTAGTTTGTACTCGCATTTTTCTCGCATATTATTATGCCATCTGAAGATATTCATATATTTGCAGTCACGCAAGAGTCAATACCAACCTTACTATCAATGTGACATCCGTACTAGTAGCAGACCTACATTAGTATTAGCAGGGTGAACAAGAGCCAGAGGTAACGGCAAGCCGCCACATAAATTACGTTACATACCTTGGCCTGAATCTCACGATGTTAATTCAACTATCTACAAATGAGTCATTGTATTCAACATTCTGGGGTCATATCTGCCCACAATGCCTGATTTATTAATTTGTCT
This sequence comes from Polypterus senegalus, assembly GCF_016835505.1. NCBI lineage: Eukaryota > Metazoa > Chordata > Cladistia > Polypteriformes > Polypteridae > Polypterus > Polypterus senegalus. The sequence continues at coordinate 113,605,769 of NC_053155.1, read as the reverse complement.
TCATAGTCCCCCTGTAGAGTCCAAACCTTCAGTAGCCCATCCCTGTTGTCACATTTGACATTTCACATTTGTCAATTGTCAGATTTGACATTTTCACTCAGATATTACATTTGACATTTATTACAATAATTTGTCTCAGCTGGACATGATACAGCACTAGATAAACTGTTCAACTCCAGGAAACCACCAAAATTAATATGCTTGCTAAAAAATATACCTGAAAATCCTGGGCTCCCAGCAGTACACCACGCAGGTGATTTGATGAGCTTGACCCATAACGGTGGCCTGTTGAGTCACTGCAGCTGGACGATGTGCCTGTGTCCACTGTGAAGCTGTGTGCTGAATGGCCAGTTCTTCCCTTTACTGACAAGACATCTTTCTGATTAAAAGGGGAGTTTCCTGCTTGAAAGTAATAGGTTAAAGACAGTAAATGTGATAGTGTCTAACCCATCAACTATCTTGTACTTACATACTGTCCTACATACGGAATAACTCGAGACGCTTACCATCCCAACATCAATTTGCTTACATCAAAGAAATGATTTCTTATTTTACCAAACTCTGGAGAATAATGTAGCATTTGGGATGCCCTGCATGTTACCCCATATATTTTTGAGTGCTTTGTTTCACTTAATCTAGTTCAGTTTTTTGTTAGCCCAGGTATTATGTTTATCAGTTGACCAAGTTCTCCATTTTCTTTTTCCACGATCAGTATTATCTAGTATGTAAGGCAGAAATGAAGCTTGGACTGGGCAGATGCCCTGACAGACAAGCTCAGTTTAGAGTTGCCTTTGGTTTTAGATAGAAGGGGTAAGAGAGAGAGCCAATCAGAAACAGGGTTTGAGGAGGGGCCAGAACAGGCAAAGCCATGGTAGACAATTTAGCCAGGACTTTGGGGGTTATTAGAGAAAAACTGATGTCACAGATAATACAAGTCTTTAAAGGATTATTGCATACAGTACAGACTGATTCTGTCTTTGCAAAAACATCCAATACTTTTCTTTCAGCTTTGAAAAATAAATAAACCACAGGATTTAAACTAATATTTACATGCAGGTCTAAATCCTCCTATTTTGCGTACTGTCCAGTTGCTTGCTCGGAAAGGCCGTCAGAGGTGTCACAGTCTCCAAGGGCATATCCCTACTACACACTGTTGTATGAGCTCTAGAGTGACCCCTATGCCACTTGGAGGACACCCAATACACCCATCTGTGGGCCACCGCTGCATCAATTCTCTTTCTTTTTTGGGGACTAGAACACCAAGGGACAAGATCACCACTACTTGGTGCACCGGTTAGTCCAGTAAGCCCCATATGGGATATCAGGACTAATTTTGAAATAGAAATAAATTTTTGAAAGTCCATTTTAATGGTGTATGCAATAAAAATGAGTTAAAAAATAAACATCTTACCTGTGTAATGAGAAACCTCTTTCAGCTTAAACTTGTCAGTATGCAAAAACTCGTTTTCATCCAGGCCTTCCGATTCGGTGAGGAACACCTGACTGTGCAAATTACAAAAAAAAAAAAAAAACATTTACACAATGTCCTTCTACCAAACTGATCAGCAAGAAAATGTGAGAAATGAAGAAGTCAGAGCTCCACACTGCATGTGCCTGCATGTATAGTTGTGCAGGCAGACACAAGTCGACCATCAGAAGCTGATCATATACAGAACACATCCTATGAAATGCTTGGATTTATTACGGACATGAACACTACATGCAAACATTAAGGTAAAAGAATTTAAGATCTCAGTCTACACTCGCCATTTCTTAGTCACTCTCATCCATTTAATCCATTGTCGGGCAACCTAGGGGTGCAGCGAAAACTTTTGTAAAATATTTAAAACTGTTAGTGTTTTTGAACGTTTGGTTGATTAAAAAGATCATGTTTTAAAAAAAATATTTTATGTTGGAAAAACAGATAACGGAACACTTACGGAAATGAAGTCTAAAAAAAGCGAGAGACTTCAAATGATCGACAAGGAAATGAGCATCTGTCTTTCGACAGATAATTGATCCTCGCATCAATCTCATATGTGCTGATAAACAATCTCAACGTTCACATTAATTAAATTTAAGATTTATCCTTTGATTCCTTTATTAATAAGATGTCTTTGAAACTTTAAAAAATGAACTGTTTTTATTGGCGATTGTCCAATAGATTGTGTTGTCACAACTTTATTTATGGGCAGTCCCTCAGGTGCGCCGCAACTCGAAAAAGGTTGCCTTTCACTGATTTAATCAATGACAGAATTCTATTGCACATGCTTTCATATTCTAAAATCTTTATCGTATTATATACAGTGCTATGAAAAAGTATTTGCCCCTTTCCCAGTTTTCCCTATTTTTGCTTATTGATAAGACCTCATCATTTCTGATCTCTATACCAATTTAGTAAGATACAAAACACAACTTCAGTAAACACAGTACACAGTTTTTAAATGATCATCTGATTTATTGAATGAAAAAAAAAATCACCCATGTGAAAAAGTAATTTGCTTCTGAGGCAATTGAACATTCCCAATAACTGAAAGTCTTTGGAATCACTGTGGAGAAACTTTTGCCCACTCTTCTCTACAAAAGTACTTGGAAAGTTTTTGACTATGTTGAGGTCCTGTTACAACATCTCAATTTGATTTAAGTCAGGACTTTGACTAGGCCAGGGATACTCAGCTCAACTCCACTGCTGGAGGCCCACAGTGGCTGAAGGTTTTTGTTCCAACCAGTTCTGTAATTAGAAGCCAGGCCTAGTAGATAATGAAACTTGCCCTTTAATTAGATGGCTTGTTAATGTTTTCATTCCATCAAGTCAAATCTTTATCACATTGTAGATTTTTCATTTTTTGAGGACATGATCCACATGTTTTGTGGTCTGGTACAGATTTGTACCTCTTGGTCCTCGTCTTCTCACTCATTTATTTCAAAACATACAGGCTTAAATGGCAGCAAGTTAGCTGGGCAGCTGGTGCTTCCTTTGTCATTTGCACCTCATTATTAAGTGATGGCTGGCTGGTTAACAAAACAGGCAACAATTAAAATCACATATAGCTGTTTAAAACTAAAATAAGCACTTTAGTCTTCTGAATTGTAACAAACAAGTTAACTACAACTAAAAAACATTTGGTAACACTTTAGCTTAGGTACTGCAATAATGCAACTATTACTCATTTACTCTTACGTAACAAGACCTTAACAAAGGCTTCTTTTGGTCTTTATAACATCCTGTATATAACACATCAGTAGACAGCTTATACATCTCTTTGCAGTGTTGCACATTGACATGATGTTAAAATTACTTATTAATATGAAGGATTCACAGGTCTTATACTAATAACAGGATAAATTTATCTCAGTTTAGCCAAACTAACACCACTCCAAAGTGAAGTTTTGTTAGAAGGTCACATTGTAGAGATGAAGGAACACTTTACTGATGCTTTGGAAGTGTAATGAAGTGTTTGTAAAGGTCTTGTTACATAAGAGAAAATAAGTGACAGATACATTTTTGTAATACCTAAACTAAAGTGTTACCAAACAGAAACATTTTTGATGTTATTAAACAGGTCGCGCGAATGACATGAGGCATTAGTGTATCATTGTTTAAGTTGTTGCAAACGCCATTTCTGTGTGCCAAGTGATTTGTGTTTGTGTTTGATAGAAAATTGATTGGGCTGTGGTGAAGTATTCTAGTAGATGGCTGCAAAAGTCTAGATGTTTCCCCATCATATTTTCGTACGAATAAATTGTTAGTAATGCAGTTTTTATAAATATATAATTATTTTACTTTATAATTTGCTATATACTTTTTTTAAAATCATTTTTAAATGCAGAAAACAAATTTTTTCTTACAAAAACCTAATGACGGATTTAGATTTTAAAGAACACGAGGCGGCATTTTCATTTTCAGAGACTTATATGAAATTTTTTTTCTTAAAATACTGTTATTTTAAATATATTTTTTTAAATTTTCTTTCCCTTCCCCATTGCATTTTGACAAACAGGAGGGTTGCGAAATCTTCAGTTGTCCCCAGGCGCTGAAAACCCTAGCTATGCCTCTGCTCCTAGTTAGGAAATAGGCAAGCTTAAGTATTTTTTCTTATTTAGTCTTTTGGTTATTTTCTATGTTACTGATTAAGTTCTTGCTTTTTTTTTTTTTTTTTTTTTTTTTTAATTATTTTTTTTTTGTTATGTTTCTTATACATATGTTGGGCCTAAAGGGGGTGGCTCTCTTCTGCATTTTAATTTTAAAATTTTTACAGTGTGTCTTTTTTTTTTTTTTCTGGTTTTTGGCCAATTGCTTTGTTAAAGAGTGAGATTGTAGACTGAATTTGTTGCTCCATAGGCATAAACCCTTTCTTACCTGTTGATTAAAAAATACTTTTGTGAATAAATAACATTTGAATAAAAAGTTATATTGCTTTTGTTACTAAGGACCAGATATTTTTTTTTGTGATATTTACTTTTAATTTTGTCCATTTTGGTGTGTACAGACCATTAAGCCTGCTTCTTGTATTTGGAGTCAAGGTAATTTTGTTACTACGCTTCATCCAGAGTCGTGCACACTAGCTTTTGAAATACGTCCATTTTTGTGTTTTTGTGAGCTTGCAGTCCTAACACTCTTATGGCCACTTTTCTGTAGCAGTTCAAAATCCTCACATGTCTATGCATAATGTGAGTTCTCGACAGTTTTGATGGGAGCGACTCTTGCTATTTGATGCTGTAACGAAAATGAATTGCTAACAGTTGCTCAAGTTAGCTCATCTCATAGGCTTTGCTGCCAGCTAGTGGATAGAAGTAAATAATATATTCTCGATGACTTTTCTCAAAGTTTTGCCTTCTTGTCCTTTATATCAACATTTGCTGATGAATGTCTTGAAAGACTTAATTAGATCTTCAAAAATCTGTTTACCTCTAAAATCTAAATGATCAAAGGTTTTCTTCTTCCATTTTTGTGAACAGTTCCTACTTTATTATATTAGCGGCATATTGGCTACTGGTGAATGACTGACTGATGTTCCTTCACTCTTCTCCCATTCTTCTGAAGGCCTCTAGTCTTCTGCTTGTTTCATGTGCAGTTTTGATGACGCTGTCCCCATGTCAATTGGAAGTGCTTCAAGGAAGTGCTAAATACTTTGATATAGTTTTATGCTGTTTCCTAATCCGTGCATCTTTATTACATTATCTTTTGCTTTCTGACTTATTTTGAACGTTTTTTAATCCATATTTTCATATCTTTTGTTAAGATTAATTTTGTGGCTGATGGTCCCAAAACTTACTGGAGCTTTGATCAAGGAAATGCAATTGTAGTTTCAACAGAGCAGTGTTATATCCTTGTTAAGGAAATTTATCTCAAATGTAAAAACTGGAAACTACCTACCAGAGCAATGCCTCTGAACACTTCTGCAAGGAGCTTGTTTCAGTCTTTGCTTTGAACTGTTGTCTGACATTTAATTTTGACTTTGCAATACAAATGCAGATATGAAAGTCACAATTCTAATTCAGTTACATTTGAAAATGGGTTTAACTGGTTTGAATGCTTCTGCAAGGCACTGTGATTCCTGGCATTGGTCTATTATATAAAACAAATGTTTTCTCATTTTCTAGGAAAATTCCACAAGATTAACAAACACTTAGGTGTTTGTAGGTAGCTAATCATAATACAGCATGAGGTGTATGAGAGTACCCTATTGAGGCCTTAAAGTTGTTGCCTTTTTGAAAAAAAATGCAACGGACAAATAGGCCACTAAGACAGAAACAGTTCTACATCAATCCATCCATTTTCAAACTCAAATAATCTAATGGTAATGTAAGTGAAGGAACAGAGTTACAGCTAACCAGTAGACATAACCAGAGAGTCAAAAGAATATAGTAGTGACAGTAATAAAAGGTTAAGGATGAAGGTAGGTGAAAACCAAAGAACCTGACACTAGGCCTACTTGAAAATATACTAACTACAGTGGAACCTCGGGTCACAAACGTCTCTGAACACATACAAATTGGGTTACGACCAAAAAAGTTCACAAACTTTTGCATCTGTTCACGACCACACACTCGGGTGACAAACAAGCCAGTTTCCCTTTCAGTTCGTACGCGCCGATGATTTCCGCATGTGTTCAGTCTCTCCCTGTACTGGACTCTCCCTCAAAACTGTAACCTCCTCTCAACCCAGCTTCTCCCTGCGGTATAGCGGGTCCACAACTCCCGTCAAAAAGGCCAGATTTAATAAATAATCACTGCACTCGCAGCTTAGCGAGGGGGCGTGGTGGTGTGTGGCCGAAGCGGTTCCTGAGGAGTTCGTGATGTGGGTGTTTCTGACCTAAGTGCACAGGTGAGAAGCGGTCCGCATCCGAAATTGTTCCCAGGAGCTGCTGATTGCCACAACTACCACGTCCTCTTCATAAATAGAAGCGCGAGTCGGCTAAAGGGAAAAAGAAGAGAACAGGAAAGAATGGGAGGTTGCAGGAGAAGGCAGGAAACAGGAGGAGAAAGCCAGTGCAGGGGAGAGAGAGAGCGAGAGAGCGCAGGCTCACGTGCAGCAGAGCAGGGAGCCTGGGTATTTATCTCCATGTTATTCATGTTTTTACATTTAGTTTACTATTACACTGTGCATTCTATGGTATAATTAACTATTTTTGTACTTAAAAATCTTTAAAGAAAATATATTTACATACAGTTCGTACGGTCTGGAACGGATTAATTGTATTTATATACAATCCTATTGGGGAAATTATCTCGGGTCACGACCAAATCAGGTTACGACCAGAGCTTTGGAACGAATTACGGTCGTGACCTGAGGTTCCACTGTAAGAAAGACTGTGATTATTTTTCTGAAAAGGAATATAAGCCAGGGGATCCCGGCATGACAGTCAATCTCATATTTATATTCAGAAGTAACGTGATGGCAAAGATTGCAGTGGTGGTGCCCAACAAGTACATCATGGAAAATAAAGAATGAGGTATTAGCATAAAAATACATAATGCAAATGGCTGTGATGATCTGGTGTCCTGTCTGGGGATTATTCCTGCAGGCTACAGCTCCATTAATACAAATGGAATTTACCAAAACCATCAGCCTCTGCATTAAATGCAAGGCCACAATCAGCATGGCATAAAAAAAAATAATGAAATTTATTATAAGGTGCACCTTAACTGGATTCATCCCAGAATGGGCCAGGCACACTTCACACATGTACCCACACCCTCATTAAGATATGCCAGTTATTATTATCTGCATATGTTTGAGATGTGGAAGGAAACCCCTGCAGACATGGATAGAAGGTTTAGCAGCACTAACCACTACACCTTACGATCCAAGGAATGTTGTTTTTTTCTTTTTGTCAGTATCTTAAGAAATATTAAAAAAAAAAAAAAAACGCTGCTTGTACTTAACTGGTGTAACCAGAGAGAGACACAGACAGAACATGAGATTTAAATCTACTCATGTGGAGCTATGAGGGAGTGTCGCTAACCACAGTGCCTCTTATTGCACAGATTTTCTATTAATATTTGTGAAATATGATTTGCAGTATATACTAAAGCATGATTTTGTAACATAAATGTGTGCTCTTTAGTAAGCACTGAAATTCTATAAATGCGAACAGAACTTAAATTACAACCATTCATAGAGGAATCTATAATTTGTGGATACTGCACCACATCAAATTATAACTGTAGTACTGGCAGTTGAATGCTTCTGTGGCCACATTTTTTCATATGTCTGCATACACATAATCCATTTCAGATAATTAAATCTTTTACAATATTTAAATATACATATTTCTAAGTTACTGTCATACTTCAATTATGTATAGGGTTCATTTCAACATTTTCTAAATCGATCTATACTTTGGCTTTATTGAAATGTACACAATTACAAACTCATTAGTACCGGGAGAGCTGAAGGTCATCCAAGCGATGTTGAAACAGCTGATTTATCTGCTCCACATTTTCTTCCTCATTCATTTGAACACTGGCTTCTAATTCAGCTACCTCCTTTCTATAAATTGCTACCTATAATTGAAACAAAATGTTGCAGTCAGAAGTTTACCAATGCTTACTGATTCACAAGGATTTCACAAGCTTTTTTTAGCTAATACCAAATGATAAAACCCTCAGATGTTTGTTTTCCTGTTACTCTAGCTCTGCATTTTATGATTTTTTTTTTCAATGAATAACTTGACTTTCATACCATCTGTGCATTTTTCATTTTGCATGTTTGATTTCTATTATGATTACATTAGTAGGATCCATCTGTATGCTACAATCAAAATTCATTTCTTGAAACGCTGTGCACTTTTAAATTCTGATAGTTGCAAATGACAGTTTGCAAGCAGAAGGGAAAGATACTGTAAGCATTTTTTCTGAGGGTTTACAAACATTTACAGTTGATATATGGTATGTATTCTTATGTTGAAAAGCTGGATTAAAACATAAATGTAATATGAATTTGAAACAGCAAAGTATTTGATGAAATCCTACAATAAGCAGTTTGAATTAACTGAGGCTTTCCTAAAAGTACTTTTTAAAAATTATTTAAAAATTATACATTTAGTAACGGCTTAGAGGTTTACATTTGATAAGTTGTATTTTGTTTTTTGGCCTTTTTTATCCTTTTAGTAATTTTCCCCAGCTCTCTTTGTTTTCTATTTTTTGTAACACTGCCCAGTTTTCTTCCTAACTATCTTTCTATTATGAAATATCTGATTTAATCCACATGGTGGCCTTAGTTCCTTGCTGAGGCATTAACTTCTTACTTCCCTTTCTAATTTCTCGATTCTAGTTAGACTTTTGGTCTTTTACCCATTGTATTTTGGATCTTTCTTGATTTTCTTTAAAAACCTTTAATTGTTTTTAGTTTAGATTTTTGGTTAGCTGATTTGGTTTAGTCATATTTCAAATTGTATTTATGTTTTGATGCAAATTTATTATTTACCAGTACTTTTGTTATTTTGTATTTTGTTTATTTTAAAGTTCTTTGCAATTCTTTTACATTTTTTTGAGTTACTTGATTTGTTTTGGGACTGATATTTAATGTAATGAGGGGATTAAATTTAAAGTTTTGTTCAACTGGGTCAGGGGTTTTGGTAGTTCCCCTTCTCTTTCTAAGGTTAGCAGTTTAGGTCTTTGTATGGCCTGTGTTGGTCCAAATCGCAACACTACTAGGTATTTCTTGCCAAACATTAGCTGTCAGAAACTCCTTATGTTCTGATTAATGCCCCTCAACTATCAGGTAAACTCACATCTTGCGTGTGTCAATGCCCTTTTCATGGCTCAAAGTACAAAGCCCACACCAGAATCTTACTGATTAATCTAGGCCCTCATGTTGAATTCAGCACTCATTCTTTGACTTCTTTTCTAGCTTTCTGGTCCTACTATTTTTTGCCCTTAACTCCTCTTATCTTGTGCCTGCCTCATGCATATTATCTCACCTCCAATGATAACTGTAACTGTCACTTGAAGCATATTTAAGAAACGAAACCTCTTGTTTCTGTTCTTCCTGTGCATTTTCCTTCTATCCTTGTCTCTCCAATTTTCTTGAATCCTCACTTGCTTTACTCCAAACTGATTTTGCCCTTAAGACCAGCTTCTTTCACACTGGCTCCTTGATTTTTGTTTATAACTGATACAGGATTTGTTTTTGTGGTCTTGTTGTCTCGCCCTCCTTGCACCGTCCTTCACCTGTTAAGACCTCATCTGTTCTTCTCCATCTTATTTAAGACTCAAGACACAAATACTTGGCTGCAAAAGCCTCCCTCTGTTCTCCTGTGAACTACTCGCTGTCCAATAAACAGCTTGTGACATCAGACAAATGATTATGTGTGAACTGGCAGCTGATAGTGTAACATAAAAATGAAATTAAAAGAAGCCTAGATCAAAATCAGCAACATTTTCTCTCAATGATTTTGTGTTGCTAAACAAGTCTTTATAAAGACTTTCCTTAAAAGTTGAATTTTAAAGTTCATATGCACATTTTCCTCTTTTTATAATGCAAATGTGATGACACCAGAAGTTGTAATACACCCACATCATGCACAAAGCAACACAAGGTACCCTTAACACAAATATGGTGGAAACCAACAAAAACTCACAAGATGGGAATGTAATGTCATCTCTAATATTGCAATAAAAAATAGAATTAAGAAAAAAAAAAATGAATAACTCACAGAAAAGCCTGCATAATAACAATGTGTTCCTGATTATATGAAGCCAGGATGTAACACTTAATGTTTCAGCTATACTTGTTTTAACCTAATACTGTTTCTCTGCTCTAGTCCAGAACACTATACAACATGACTTATGTATTGCTATTAACTTATTATACAGTTGTTTGAGCATACCCATAAGTTAACGTTATTTGCTATACTCCTCATTTTGTACATTTTCTCTCTCAACTTTAATAGCCTTGCACCAGAAAGAAACAAGAACATGAATCCCCTTCTTGAACCAGTCTGACTTCTTCCGTGGAAAGGATGCATCATTCTGTTGAATATTTCTTTGGTGTCTAGTTCAAAGTTAGCAACTCTAAACATGTCTCTCTATCCACAGTTTAGTGATCAATGGTAAGGCTACGTGTATTGTGCTTAGACAGAAACTTTTAAAAAGGTAAAGTCCAAAAGATGAAGAGACAAGCCACAAAGGGTTCTTTCAAAGCCGCTGCAAATTCTTTTCAGTTTGGTCTTTGCCCCCATAAAAAAGATCATATTCATTTTTCATGTTTTGTTTGGACTTTTGTACCCATGTATGGTTTTCTAGCAAAAAGAAAAAAATTATGGCATTGGTTTTTGAGATTAATAAGAATTTAAAATCACGAGAAATATTCTGTGCTGTTCCGATTTCACTTTCTTTTAAGAACACTGCCATATTGTGATTCCTATCACTAGGTAACGGCTCCTGGTTGCTGAGGGATGTAACCTCAGTGATCAAGGCACTAATCTCATTGACATGACAGGTTGAAAGGCTGGCATTGACATTCTTTCCTCATTCGAGACTGTAGATAATCAAAAAGTTCTGATAGTGATTTTCTTCTAAAAGTTTTTCCTGATTAATGATCTTTTTGTTCTGAAATATTTGACTACAATTCATGCTATACATATCTTTGATCTACTTGGTTTCGACTTTATCTTTTACTTGTATTACATATCTTCTTTTGGCTGTACTCCTCCTAAACTGGCAGTAATCCACCTCAGGCCATTACTAAATGGCACTGTGAGTGGAAAGCAAAATTACAGAGTAAAAATGGCAATGTTTACATAATCATAAGAATGATGTAACAAATGACACTAAGTGCAAACCAATGTTTCCGAACCACAAACTCATAACGCGTAACACAGTATGTGCATACTTTTTAATATTCTAAGACAAACATAGTATTTCAAATTGACCACAGAATTAGATACAAATCCATCCATCCATTTTCCTAGCCCTCTTCTCTAGGGTAGGGTTGTGGGGCAGCTGGAGCCTATCCACACAATCATCGGACACAAGGCAGGAATCCCCCCAGACAGGGTGCCAGTCCATCACAGTGAGTTGTAAATATTGACAGAAGTCTACAAAGTGTTTAAAAATTGTTTGGACACATTTTTATCTCCAGTAATACACCCAACACAATGCTTTCATTTCATCATTATTAGAAATTGCTCCAAAATATTCCAACAATAAGAGAGAGAAAAGTGAATTTGTATTATAATTTCAAGTCAAACAAAACATTACACAATCCTAATGTAATTGTGCAGTCTCACTATTCTATAAATAAAATCTTACCTCGTTTTTTAGCCATTCATTTTCCCGGATTTCTTGTTGACTTTGCTTGTCAAGCCTGCTAATAGCCTTCTGTGGTGAGAAGGAAGAAGCAAGATGTTTATAGAATTTCTTTAAACTGACTCACTAAAGACAGACAGATAAAAATGCAGTGACTTAAGTTTCATTTATACGGCACACATGCCATGCATTTCATCCTTTAGGGCGTTGTTAAAATAATAAGACTTTGTTTATTCCATTACAGCACAGTAATATTATGAGCTATTTTAAAGTATGGAGGCGATGGCCATAAAGCTGAACAGCCTTCTTGCCATACTTGTAAACAAATGTCACTTAGACTTGCATTTAAAAGTCTATGAAAGTACCTTTGTAGCAAGCTGCTTCTTTTCACTGATGCATTTTTCCGTTTGCTTGTTTATTCCATCAACTTTCACTTCCAGACTGCGCTGCATGTAGTCTATAATTGGAACCGCAATCATTAAACAGTAAGAAAGATAAGTTGTGAAAGTCAAAGACATAACATCATTTTTTATCATCCTTGTTTTACATTTGGACCACTACTCCACTGGCAGTGATTTCAATAAAAAAACAAGAGCTTCACTTAAAAGCAAGTGTTTTGATGAATGATAAATGTGAAAATACAATCTTAACTTTAAAAATACAAAGCTTAACTTTTAACAATACAAGGCCCTTTTCGCACATTTCAACTGGGTTGGCGTTTAATTTCACACCATTTTCTATTAAAATGGCTTGAATTTTTTTACTGACACAATAAAAACAAAGCATGCATGTTTTATATGTAGGACAGGCTGCTCCACTGGTCAGGGTTCAGATCTTTGTTTCATGTATTTTTTGTTCACTTTTGGGTCACTTTACGTTAATGTTTCTTTCATTTCTTATGTGCTTTGTTCTCTATGCCTGTGCTATGTTCCATGTGATTTGTGGGTGGTCCCTTGAGGGGCGGGGTCACCTGCCAATCACTGTGAGGAACTGCCCAATGCCTTATAAATCTGGAGGATCTCCCACACTTCCTGGTGGTTAATTTCAAATGCGTTTGGCAGTGTTTGGTAAGTTCTGTGATTCTTCTGTGTTTATTGTAATTATTAAATTTCTGACCCATTGCTTTGAATTTTGAGCTTTCTTCAGATATATTCTTTTGGGATTTTGCTTAGTTTGATTTGCCTTATTGCTTCACGCAATTCCATTGCCTTTTGTGCTCTGTGGAGCTTGCTTTTGTTTTACAGCATTTTTGCTAAAAAATAAATCTTTTATCTTATAAAGATTCTGCATGGCCCTTTTTGCATCCAGACAGTGTTCCAAAGTGGGCATTTTTAAAACTGCCAGGACTTGCTTACTTTGGGACTCTGGGCGCTCGTAAGAACATGGTCCAAACATGTGCAAGTGAGGAGAATGCATGCAGGATGAACATTTACTAATTGTCAACACATTTTTATGTTCTTCGCTCTGTGTGCTGCCAGTACTAATTTAAACAAAACAACATGAAGAATCTAAAAAAAAGTGATTTTCTATAAATGTTATACACACAGCTGATTAGGTCCATGTGTCGTATGGTCATCTGTGTTTTTCACATAATTTACCTCAATCCACTTATATGTTTTTACACCTTGTCAAGCACCGCATGTACGGTAAGTTTGTTCCTTAATGCTGAGGGTCTTCCCTAGTTGAATATATTCACCTAAAATAAAGTGAAATAACAATTTCTGCGTAGAGTTGAGTGTTTTAGGGGGCAGCATGGTGGTACAGTGGTAGCTCTGCTGCCTTGCAGTAAGAAGACCATGATTCACATTTCAGGTCTTCCCTGCATGGAGTTGGCTTGTTCTCCCTATGTCTGTGTTCATTTCCTCCGGGTGTCCTGGTTTCCTCCCACAGTCCAAAGACATGCAGGTTTGGTGAATTGGCAATGCTAAATTGGCCATAGTGTGTGGCTGATGTGTGTGTGTGTGTGTGTGTGTGTTTGCTGTGCAGTGGCCTGGCGCCCTGTCCAAGTTTGTTCCTGCCTTACACCCTATGTTAGCTGGGATAGGTTCCAGCACCCCCCAGTGACCCTGTTCAGGACAAAGAGGTTTACAAAATGGCTGACTTGAGTGTTTTATATGTGAAGAGTAGAGGTACATTCTGACAAGAAGCAGTAATAACTGCATGCTAACCTACTGTAATATTTCATGGAGCACTAAACTTTATAAAATAGTCATAAGTCAAGATGCAATTCTAACAGTAACACATGAGTTTCCTATTTATACTATTTAAAGGTTTTTCAAAATGTGTAAATGACTACATTAACAGTTTCATATGTCTTCAATCATTTCAAAATTATTTACTTGCAAGCACATTAATTTGGTTCATATTAATCTCAAAACTGTAGGCAACACTGATTACAGATAGGAGCAATAATGTGACATTTTAAGCAATAATAGCAAAAAAAAAAATAAGTCACAAGCAAATTGTACTCATGGTTACTTTAAAAATATGAAATGATTGAAATTTACGAGTCATTCATAGAAAAAAATATATAAAAAGGGTGTTGACTGCTATGTAGAAGAGAAGTAGAATGTCTCTGAATAACTGAGCAAATCCTCAAATACTAGACAAGTTCCCAATCTGCAAAGAAATCTCTGCAATCTCGTGAAGCGTTCAGTGTCTACATTCCAAAAGATATACACATGAAGAGCACAGAATAAAAAAGGTTGTACCATTGCAAAAGAAATAACACAAATTCAAATAGATTGAACACACTTAACTATGAAATTAGTTTAATATTTCTAGGAAATAAGCTTTCTGGTAGAAAAGCCTCTGCTTCTGTCGGTAAGTAATTAAATTACCTTAACAGTAATGGTAAAAAAAAAAAAAAAAGAGAGCACAGTTTGGGGTTTCAATGCTTGCTGGCTGCTTTAGTAGTACAGTGAAGTAAGATTTTGGACAGCATGCAAACTGCTTAAGATGAAGATTACCTTGTGTAGCAGGTGACATAATACAGATGAATAAAAGGGGATAAAAACACACAGTTAAATTGTCTGGAAAGATCACATTTAAAATTTATTACATTCATCTCGTCAGTGCTTACAAATGGTAGTCTGTATGTCAAAATTACCAACTGAAGGGAAAAAAAAAGTAAAAATACTGTACAGATATTTAATTTTGTCTGTATAATTGATGTGATGCTTGTTTTTAACTGACCTTAAGGCCTGTAGTTCTTAACCACTTAACACACAACAGGACACTGCCATATTTCAAAGTTAATTGTGTAGATTGCAATAAACCCACAAGTCAATCTAAAGCAATAATGATATTTTTACATACCCAAGAGTGTCTTCTTTCAAATAAATCAAATAAAGTTTCCACATTGTCTGCTTTTTTTTCTTTATTAAAATATGTGATTTGCATACCTCAAGGCGAGCAGTGTGTCACAGCTGAGTGAATCTGCATTTATCAAATATCTCATTACTGTTGAATAGCTGGGGTTCAGAGCACCCTAAGGATGTATAGTTCTCCATGACTGGTCATTTCTACTACTGTACATGTCATAGCTGTGCGTGAATGACGACAAATATAATGCCTAGATAACAAATCAGCATTATGCTCTGTTATACAACGTTATGCACAAAGCTTGTGTCAGATTCTGTGCAAAGTTGTGACTTTATTCAGAACAACGTGTTTGATGAAGGACTCATTATACGCTTGATTGGGAACTACTGCTTAGTATAACTTTGAAACGTTGCGGAGTGCACTTTTATAGTTCAAGCATGATGGGCTGAATTACCCTATCTACCTATTATGAATAAATCCATAAGTCTTTACTTCCCTCCCTTGCCCCGAAATATGCTGAATTGTATGCCCACGCTAACTAGTTCCTAAAGAGCAAATGAACAGAATAAAAACCAGAAAAGGCAAAAGAGTGAAAAATAAAATCAACAAATGAGGATACACAGGAAAATTAAAACAAGATCCAAAAGCACTGAAACCAATGATCAAAAAAACCTTTTGAAAAAATGTTGCTGTAAAAATACCAAAAGACTGAATCTAATGATTCTCAAAAAAGCTCAGAAAAACGGACAATATTTTTTTTATTTTTAAGTTCCTTTTTTAAGGAAATGTTGACCAGTGTTATTTCACATGCTGTCATTCATACATCATTTACTCAGCAGCATGTATCACCACAGAAAAACCTGGGACAATTACACATGCAACAGGGTAATTGTAAAACTTCAACAGGTAAACGTGATGCCTCATGCCCACAGCCGTGGCATCATATGTTTCCCCAGACATTGATAGTCGTGACAAGAATGAACCAAGATGAGTGAGGTAAGGGAGACAAGCAAGACTTTTTTTTCCAAAAGTATAGTATTGTTTAATAAAATTATGAGAACAGAAGAGTGCAAAACAGTGCATTTAAATAAAAACAATTAGATAACTAATCACATCCATGATTCTTCTTTAAAATTGTGCTATCAAAACACATAATGTCTTAAGGTGCAAATAAATAGTTTAATATCCAACATAAGGTGTTTCCTTTGTCTGGACATCACTCTGGATCCCCTTTAACACTGCCAGTGGTAACAGGAGGCCACTCATGTTTACTGCAGATACACACTGCACCAATCACAGTTGCTGTAGCTCTGGACCTCCCACCTCTCTGTGCATCTACAACTCCCCCAGGATCTTGTCCTCTCTTAGATGCTCACCATGCTTCAAATACTCCTGTGTTTGATTGAGCCAAGTTCCAGTGGCCTGTCTCCATTCTTGTCTGTTCTCATTTATTTGTTCAATACACTTGAACCTGTCCTTGGATCTTCTGCACCAGCTGTCGGCACTGCTCCTTATCAATTTGCTCAACAGCGCTGATGCCACACATTCTCATCTCTCCACCAAGTATCTCCTCAGCTGTCCTCCTCACAAGTGATTGTCCTCTCCTTCTTTTTTCTTTTCATTGATTCTTTTTCTTTCCTTCCTCTGTATTAACTTTCCCCCTTTTCCCTAAACCTTGTAGCCTTGTTACTGCACAAGCTCAATGTTCTGATTTTCCTCTTCCATCTCTCTGAATCATCTATCTCTTTTTTTCTTTCTTTTTCTCTCTCATCTGTCCTACTCTGATTCATTATGTACTGTACTTTGCAGGTGTAGATGCTTGCCTTAAAATGCCACACAGTGTCAATGAGGAATGGCCGAGCTGGTTGTGCTTGCACATAAATGCACAATCAGCCATTGTCTCCATTGAACACCCCGTGGCTGCATGTCTTTCCACTGGCACATACCCACACCCGCAAGTCTGAACTGCACTGTCTGTATGAAAAAAAAAACACAGAACCATGTACACCATTGTGAATTTCCCCTTGGGATTAATAAAGTATCTATCTATCTATCCATTTACCAAACTCACTGTACCACAGCACTCAGTAAGATAAAAGACAAAGAACAATAACAGAAGTACATAGAGAGGCCTAAAATATGTCCAAATAATTGTTCTGATAAAAATGACAAATATATGTGTAAAATGCTGAATAAAAATAAATCATAGATTACATTTTGACAATTCACTGCTAAACAAATAGCAAAGAAACAAACAAACCTGATATTTTGTGAAAGTCTTCTTGCATCTGACTGAGCTCCTGCTCTAGACGTTGGATACGCTTACTGTTTGTTTTGTAGCCAAAATCTCTATATTCCACCAAATATTTTTTCTCTTCTTCCAAAGCACATATATTATGCTCCAAGTCCTTCAAATGTGTTTGCATTTCTGTTAAAGACAAAACATGCTTTTTTGATAACTGGAATGTAGTCATTTTAAAGTAAATTCAATTTGAATTAGGGCAGCAAATGGCTATGGGGGTTGGCACGCTTGTTTCACAAGCAGTCCTAGGACATGAGGGTTTAACTCTAGTGTACTGAAATGTTTAAGTGGAGTTTACAGGCGTTCCCTGTGTCTACAAGGAGTTTTCTTCAAGGTACTTTTGTTTTCTTTACACATTCTAAAAAATGTATGCATTAGATAAACTGGCTTTTCTGAATTGTCTTGATGTAGGTGGGTGTGACTGTGAATGTGCCCTCTATTGGACTGGTATCCCACCCAGGCTAGATTTGTGCTTAGCACCTGATGCTACTAGGATAGGCTGCAGCTCCAATGACCCTGAACATGATTGTGCGGGTTCAATAATTTGTAGATAGATGTTCTTTAATCACACTAACTGATTAAATTTCTTTAGGTCACACATCTGTTTAAAAAAAAAAAAAGTAGAAGAATAACCGCCTGGTGTCCACTCCAAAGTGGCAGAAAGAGAGGCAGAATCTTTAGCTTCCTCTTTTCAGAGAATAATTGTTTGAAACCATCTGTGCTGTATTTAATTCAGCTAAAGTTTGGAATCAATTTAGAGTTCACTGTATTAATGCTTTAGATTAGGGGTCTCTAATTTTGGTCCTGTAGTGAGGGCTACTGTGGGTGCAGGTTTTCATTCTAACCTTTTTCTTAATTAGTGACCAGTTTTTGCTGCTAATTAATTTCTTTGTCTTATATAGCAAGCCAATTAAAATTAAAACTCAGACCCCTTAATTATTTGTTTTTTCCTTAATCAGCAGCCAAACAATAATGAGATACAAAATGAGCCAACACATGACCAGCAAGTATGTGTGAGATTAACTGGCATTTTTGTATTACCTTGGTGTAAGTGTGTGTGACTGTGAATGTGCCCACCATTGTTCTGGTCAGTGGCGTAGCTTGAGTTCGTGCAGCTCAGGGCGGGGCGGTGCTTCAATTTGCCACCCTCCAACATATCTGAATATGTTAAGCTATTTAAATAGAAAATTAAAATGACGTATAGAGAAAAATTAAGATACATTTTGCATAGATTTATTCATATGTAAAGAAACAACAATAATTTTTTATATACAGTACCTTTATAAGCATCAGCTAGACAAGACTATAGTATAGACGCACTGATAAGCCAAGTTCTAATTATTAGTTTAATATAATTACGCTATGAAAACCAGAACCAAAGTAGGGTACAAGTGATAGGTGGGGATGTTTTGTGCGCAGAGCAAGAACGCATTCGTATTAATAACGAAATGAAATTATAAATTGTAAATTAGTTGTTTATCTTCCTAGAAATTATTATCGGTGTAATATTTGTTTATTTTTGTCATTGCCTCATAAATTTCAACTGCTGTGTCTGATGCAGAAGGACAGTCTGAACATTATTTTTCAGGTATTTGTGGTTAAAAATCAGAGAATTTGACTTTTTTCATACCTGAGTGATATTTTTCTGAACCCTGCTGCTTACACACGAATTGCACTGAGCCTCTTGGCCAATAATGCCGCCCCCAAAAATGTGCCGCCCGGAGTGGACTGCCCCCCCCTCCGCCCCTAGCTACGCCACTGGTTCTGGTATCCCCCCACATTGGTTTTGTGCCTAGCACCTGATGCTGTTAGTATAGGCTGCAGTTCCCATGACCCTGAACTGAATTGTGCATGTTCAATAAATAATGGATGTCACACTAACTGATTAATGTCCATTATGCAATATCCAAAATTAAAGAAAGTTGAAGGTCTCAGTAATGCTGATCTGCTCATGTCCACAAAACATTTGGATGGTGTTCTTAGAAAAAAAGAAATTGAAAGGTTTTGGAAATGTCTGCTGTAGCAGAATGAGAGCACCAATAAACTAGAATTTATAACAAGTTTCACTAACAACAAGAATGGGCGTATAATTAAGAAGCTATTGAATTAAAATTGGAGTTTGAGTTCCAGACTTAGCAGATCATTTGTTTGCTCAGTTCATTCTCATTTTTATTTGGGTGCCACTTAAGTAAAAATTAACCAATTCAGAAAACTGAATCTTAATAAGAAAGTCATTTTAAATAAAGGCAAAAAGAGTTAATGAGCAGCAAAAACTGGTCAGCAATTGAAAAAGAGGTTAGAATGAAAACCTGCCTTTATTGAACACACTAACCTTACATTCACTCTATTTGTAAAGGTGTGTCAATGTTTAGATGTCAATGTCGTGTCTGGCGGTGCCTGAAATGCTTCAGCAGCATTGACAGCAAACAAGAACTAAATGAGTGGGTTGATCTCACAGATTGTCTGCCCTATTCCTCTTTACAGAACTGTTTCCACTTAATGTGTAATCTTGCATGAACTACAGTATATTCTCTTCATACCATACAGCATTTCTTGCCAGTGCCATTCCAAAATTTAAACTTTGTTCTGTTACAGCCTGAGCTCTGAAGTATCAGGACCAGTATATGTATATTTTTATCTTTATTAAATTTCTAGCCTCTGCAATGGACTTGCACTCCCTTTTTTGAGCTGAAATAGAATTAAGCAAGTTGAAAATGAGTGGACACGGTTTACTGCCTAGGTCGGGTCCTGTATATTGAATCTTTTTTTAAAACAATGTCATTTACTCCTTTTTTTTTGCTGTCACTAAAATAAAAATCAAAAGCAGCCTAAAGGTAAGTTCACTATACAGTACTGTACTTAAGCAAAGCAATCTTGACCGGTATGGGCAAAAGGTTTTCAGAGTCAATAGCAAAATGTGCCGGCTCTCTGCTGATGAAACATAATCCTCTGTTGCAAAAAACAGACAAACACAGGGAGGACATGCCAAGTCCGTACAGAATGCACCCAAGCCCACTGTATATGAAATGCAATCATTGTAAAAGGCGCACTGTATTTGATATCTCACCTTCAAGTTGCTGCTCATTTCTTTTAGAGATTTCCCATTGTTCCTTTGTGGCATGTTCTACTTGCTCTCTGTTCACTACTTTGCTTTGTTCTAATTCCCTCTCCTTTTCCTTTACTTCCTTCAGCAAAGTTTTAAAGTGGGTCAGTTGTTCTTCCTTCAAGTCATCTTTCTTTAATTAAAGAATACAACAAAAATCTGGTCAGCCACACCATACATGCAACTATGTTCACAACTATTTTTTTTAGCAGACACACACATTTTATTGTCATTGTTAGACTATAAAAATAATCATACTGACATACTCGCTTTCTCAGCTCATGTCTTAGAATGGCAGATAACATGTCATCACCTCAAACTGCTTTTCTTGGTAAGTATCAAGTGTGTCAGCCCAGACTCTCCTGTTACCAACTACAGATGCCAGCTTTTGTTGGGGATATCCCAGGCATTGTCAGGCCAGCTGAGAGATGAAATATAATCCCTCCAGTTTTTCCTGGGTCTGCTGCAGGGTCTCCATCCAGTGGGACATGCCCAAAACAGCTCTAGGAAAGCCGCAAAAGGGGCGTCCTTAGGACATACCCTGACCATCTGAACTTGGTAGTGATTTGGATTTGAAACAAAGGGCAAAGGCCTGATATGACTGGTGAACAAGCAGCTAGAGTGTCCTGGGAATATTTTGCTGAGGCTTCTGTTCATGATGAGTTCAACTCCAACCTCTAAGAGAACTTCTCCCATGTGCAATGCAAAATCTGGGACACTGAGCCTGAATGGACCCTGTTCATGACATGAATTGTGGAAGCAGCTGCTGAAAGCTGTGGTCTTAAGGCTGACAAAGCATCTCATGGCAGCAACCCTAGGAACCAATGGTGGACACCAGAGGTGAGGAAAGCTGTCAGACTAAAGAAGGCAGTCTTCAGGGAAATGCTCTCTGTGTGACCTCCTTACTCAGATGAAAAGTATAGACTGGCTAAAAGGGTTACTGTAAGTGGTTGCAAAGGCAAAAATTCGAGCATGGCAGGACTATCAAATGTCCCCAAAGCTTTTCTGGCAAACTGTCACCTCAAAAGGGGAATGCATGACCTTGCCCAGACTCTGTTAAGAAGAGATGGAGATGTGCTGACTTCTTTTGGAGAAAATGTCAAGTGGTTGAAGGAACAATAAGAAAGTTGTCAACCCAGTGGACATCCCATCCTATAGGAAGGCAGCATTGGTAGATAGCATAACATATATAAATATTCTAGTAGTGATAACCCTAGTCCTGCAATTTAAAAACACAAGTACTAAATGAATCTCTTATGCCTTAAAAAGTAAAAAAAAAAAATAGAATGAACCTTAACAGACAATGGACACCTTTTTTAAATGATTATAATGGAAGAGTCACTACGTTCTGCAATACAAGGTTAAGCTGTAGTGCTTTTTGTTTTTGCTTTTGCTTAAATTTATGAACTACACACTTCTAATGTTCCCAGACAGATTTAAACTATCAATCAAAGGTAAAATGTCTCAAACACATTCCCAATGTTTCTGCAAAGTTCAATTGTTTGGATCCAAAATCAAAGTAAGGTCACCTAGGATTATTTTTTTCTACAGTGAAATTGTACGTTGAAGAGCTTTATTGATTTTTTGCCTATAACGCATACTGTATAATAGGTTTGGATAATTTCCAGTATTTGATGGCTTTCTATCTAGATAATAAGATTCTCATACAGACTCTATCACAAAGAACTACTGAATGATTCTTTCATCCTCTCAGTTTATGAAAGAACTTATTATTATGCAGGGTCACAGAAAGTCAGAGATTATATGAGATTATTGGGTGTAAAGCAGGAGTTTGCACAGAATTGGGTGCCAGCTCATCATAGGGCACATTCATGCACTTAAATCACTCATACCCAGACCAATTTATTAAATCTGCATGTCTTTGAGATGAGAGACGTAACCAGAGAACACCCACATTGACATGGCGAGAACGTGGCAAAATCCTCCAACACAATGACTTGGTTGGATATCACTGCTTACCATGATGTCATTGGGTGCATTTACATGTGATTTACTAACCTGGTTATTCACGGAAACCTAGTGTATAAAATGTCTTTGTAAACCCTTATTCTGGTTAGAGAAACAAGGTTAACACAATTAGATTTCTCTGCGAGTAACCTGCTTATGTAGCTTTGTAAAACCTTAATCGGGTTAAGAGTTATGGATTTTTAGTCTGTGCATAGCTGTTGCACTCTGTTCACCTGCTTTGCATGCGTATTCAGCAGCCACAGGTTAAAGTGTCCACAAGATAAATCACATTATTCCTTCTCCTGGTTGAAATACAGTAATCTGTCTCAATATTTCAGAAATCGTTAAATTTATGTTGATGAGCTCGGCAGCACAACCTCAGAAGCAATGTTGGAGAAAAACATGTTGAAAGGAATGTGTGTTTTGTAGTCTGATTACTTTTTAAAGTAACCCATAACCTATAGTTATTTATTGAAGTAAAAATCCCTGCAATATTATTATCCCAGTTGCACCGAGTGCAATGCAAGAAGCACACATACTGGTATGCCAGTCCTCGGTCACACAGCCAAGCACAATAAAGTGTGCTGCATGTGATTTGGTAATAGAAACCTATAGAAAAAGTATCTGTTTAGTTTTCATCAAGCTATTTGTTATAGATGTTGAAACAGTGTGATCGGGTGGCACAATGCCAGTATTCATACCATGAAACATTGGTGGTCCAGGCTGAGGATGTAAAAACATGATGGATGTTATTTACTTCACAACACATGAAGGACTAAACGCATTTATAAAACACAAGAAAATGATCACAGGCTTCATGCTTGTTTTCAGATTCGTAGTGACTGATGATGATGTTTTTGAACAATTTAATGGTGTCTGAGTATTTTGCCAAAGGAGAACTCCAGGTAAGGTTTTAAAGAAAGCAGGTTTCTGCCTTAACAAGGTTACTCACCTTATCCAGGTTTTGTATGTGCATATAAACGCACACACTGTTTTACACTATTACTGAATGATGTCTGCTTACGTGACCGTTTTATTGTATTCTATTAAGAGCTAACTACTGACACCCACCCTTAGCTTCAGCAGACTTGATGCCAAACTTTTCAAAATGGTACATAAATGACTAAATGCTTATCCTGCTGCAAAAGATGAGTGGACATGGACAACAGCATTTAAGAAATGGTCTAATGGAATACTTAAATTAATCTTAAATTATAGGCCAGATCATATCTAAGCCATTCAACTACATGAAGTAATAACAATCTTCTGCTTACACTCTCCTTGAATTGTTTGTTTTTTTCTAGAAGTTCTTGCACCTGAAGCTGGAACTCTTGTATTTCAGTTTCCTTGATTTGCATTCTAGAGAAAAGATCCAAACATATTATTTACTTACTTTTATGAATAGCTTTAGGGTGATACGATGTTTGTTATATATTATTTTTTGCACAACAAAAATAAATTCTACCTTAACAGAATATCTTACATATTTTTATTTTACAAGCTATTTAACAGCAGTGTTCACCTATGACACAGGACCTACCAATTTACACTCACTCACATTTGTGCACACTTGTGCCATTCATCTGTTAACATCTCCAGAAAGTTTAATGTACTTGGGTGTTGTTATGGAAATGTCCATGTTTAATTTCTTTAAAAAATAACTGAATTATTACTTTATTTGTTGCAATCTTAATGGCATGGTGCTGTGTTTTTGCTTCATATTTTGCACTCAAGAAAGCTTACTTGCTACAATGTGTAACTGTGTATGAGACAACCGATGACCAAACAGGTAATTCCTATTTGTATTTAAGAGCCAGGAGTTGCAGTTTAGACTTTGCCTATACTTTACCTAAAAATAAATGAAAAACTCTCAAATCTAATTAAAAAGAAGGACATTATGTTTAAAAATTTCAGATTTCTGACAAGGTGTTGGAGACTACAATTTCAGGTTTGCCTAATCATTTGTTTAATGTCTTCAAATCATTGTCACCCAAGAAATGGATAACTAGTGATTTGCTTTTTTTATGTGGAAAGGATATGGAAGAAAATATCTGACAAATACAAATCAAACACAAAATAAAACACCTGGCTCAGGTGGGCATTAATAAGTATATCATTTTCATTCTTCACTAAATTATGCACAAATGTTTATTGAAAACTATCCTGTATTACCTACTGTAACATCTGACTTTTCCATTACCATGTGAGATATCGTCCTGTTCCTTTAAAAATCTCCTGTTTGTATCTTCACATTCGCTGACTAGTTGGTACTGTGCACTGCTTTCTAATCCTTACCTAATACAGCAGTTCACAAACTTTTGTATTTGCGCCCCCCCCCATTTTCTACCTGGAATAATTCTGCGCCTCCACCATAATATAAGATAGATGAGAATAACCCATGATACAACTAACAAAGGTATGATACTCGTGCAGAGTCGAGGTATCCTATCATTTTTACTTCCATAAGATTTGCAGTTTTTTTTTTTTTAAAAAGTGTTTTAATCTATACTAATAAAAGGCAAAGCCCTCACTGACTGACTCACTCACTCACTCACTCATCACTAATTCTCCAAGTTCCCGTGTGGGTAGAAGGCTGAAATTTGGCAGGATCATTCCTTACAGCTTACTTACAAAAGTTAAGCAGGTTTCATTTCGAAATTCTACACCTAACGGTCATAATTGAGTCCTACTTACGTACATATATACGTCCATAGCCTGCAGCTCGGTCACCGTGTGAGGCGTTGCGTCCCCCATCACCACGCCTCCCACATAGTTGGCTGCCTGCTTATATTGCGTCCCCCATCCCCACACCTCCCACGTAATTGACTGCCTGCCCTTATAAGGCCGTCCTTCGCTCCTGTCTCTTCATTCCCTTCCTTGGTTCGCCACGGTATTCACGTCTCCCAGCTGATAACTGCAGCCTTTTTATTTAATCCACATCTTCTCCGCTGTTTTATTGCTCGTTTATTACGATGCAAAGTTAGCGATGAAGGCAGTTGTATGCTTACAACACTTGACAGATGCCGAATGTTACTTCAACACAAGTCCTGCAAATACTAACGTAACTGAAACAAACCATGAAACTCAAACTGATTATTACAGCAGCAATCCAAGCTGTGAGAAAACTGTAAAAAGGAGGCGTGTCAGACGTCGTGGTACATTTACTGATGCAGCTAGACAAAAACAACTTTGTGACGCTGCCTCCACATACTCGCAGAAAAATCCACAAGTTAATAGACACGCTGTCGCTAAATACTCGTAGAAAAATCCACAAGTTAATAGACACACTGTCGCTAAATACTCGCAGGCATATCCACAAGTTCATAGAGACACTGTCGCTAAATACTCGCAGGCAATTCCACATCTTAATACTGGGAATGCCTGTTAAACATCTTAGATTCACGAGTAGCGATTTGGGTAGTGAACACTTCGATGAATGAAACCTGTTATCTTTATAACGGTTGACAAACACAGAATGTAACTTGAACACAACACATCGTACAAATACGAACCTGATTGAAAGAAATAATGATAATCAAATCCTTGATGACAGCAACACTCATAACAGTGACAAAACAATTACATTGACTATCATGTTACGTTATTTTTAAAATGTTTCCTTTTCTTTTTCATAACTTCTTTAACACACTACTTCTCCGCTGCGAAGCGCGGGTATTTTGCTAGTAACTGTTAAAATGCCTTGCGTGGTTTTTGGTAGTAATTCTAAACCCAAAAACAAAGAATAAATTATTTATTCTTATTTAATTATCTTTTATGTAAAGAAACAATTAAATAGGTTTTAATTTTTAAAAATCTCGTAAACAAGGACACCGATTAAGTCAATCTGTGCGAGACAAACTTCGTCTGACAAAGATTATACCGCTGTTAGTTGTATCATGAAAATAACCCAATAAGCAGTAAATTATTTAACTCAATTTGGCAATATTGGCTATGCTGCCAATATGGTGTAGTCACGCCGCATTATCACCTGATCTACTGTTACCCAAATGTTTTGCGACAGATACCGATACGTCTTGAACTTTCTAAATAGATAATACGCGACTATAAAAGCAGCAGCAGCGGCGCCACTCATCAGTTAGTCATTAGATCTATGCCTTAGAAATGTTTTATTTTAATTCGTTGTGATTATATGCTTGCAAATTTAAATTTGAAATAAAAATGTAAAAAATTAATTTTGATGTCTTGCTCATTTATTCGATGCACGCCCCACAGTTTGAGAACCGCTGACCTAATACCACAAATACTAGGGGCACTAGGATGCTATCCAACTGTTCGTTTTTAGTCATTAGAGAGCTAGAAAGCTTGAAAATAATATATATACAAATTTTATCAAAAAATATGATGACATGTGTTATATAACTATAAAAAAAAAACTGAAGTGAAGTCTGCTGCTTTCATTTACTGTTGTAGAAAAATAAACCATTACTGGTTCATTGCATAAAGGAGACATTAAATTTCAATATATTGAGTACTGGCTATATTCAAATAGCCATTGGTCAAGCATGCACAGTAACAAGCATACTCTCTACACTGCTACTCCTACTCAAGATTACATTTTTTAGCCATTCCAATTTAATTTACTAGGACAGAAAGATGAATGGCCCAGAAAAGATGTCCGAGTGTCTATAATAGATATACATCTTCTGGCAAACTCAAACTGCATGTCTGCCAAAATATTAGTGAAAACTTGTTTCTCCATATGGGCGGCACGGTGGCGCAGTGGTAGCGCTGCTGCCTCGCAGTTAGGTGACCCGGGTTCACTTCCCGGGTCCTCCCTGCGTGGAGTTTGCATGTTCTCCCCGTGTCTGCGTGGGTTTCCTCCCACAATCCAAAGACATGCAGGTTAGGAGGATTGGCGATTCTAAATTGGCCCTAGTGTGTGCTTGGTGTGTGGGTGTGTTTGTGTGTGTCCTGCGGTGGGTTGGCACCCTGCCCAGGATTGGTTCCTGCCTTGTGCCCTGGGTTAGAAAATGGATAGATGGATGGATGTTTCTCCATATTTTAAACAATAGAAATATGTATTATTGGTTTTTAATATTGTACACTGAAAAGACATAATTTAATCAAGATGATCTAAAAAGCCTCTCCATCAACCTGGCATCATACATTTGTTCTATTTCTAAAATTTAAACATGTCTCTTTTGCTTCCAACCTGCTCTTACGCAGGAGAAAGCAGAAGTAGGTCAAAACATAATACAGTACAGCTCTTAATGGCTTTAGCTTGTTTACCTGTTCTCTTACGAGTGACCGTGTGACCTAGTGGCTAAGTCGTTTAATGTTAAACTAGGACGTTGCCAATTCAGTCAGATTCTATGGGGCCCTGACTGAGAACCGTAAATGACCAGTGATCCAGCCTACATAAAAAAGATGCAAAAGAAAACTGTGCTTTGGCTTTACTTGTATTTTAAATTGCCCTGTGATGGTGTGCAGATTTGTAAATTGATTTTGGTAAAGGTATGGGATAAATATATCTATTTAAGCCTCAATACTACTGCTGTTGATTTTCAAACACTTGGGAGTAATTATGTGGATGTGCTTGAATCATTACAAAAATGTTCCTTTATCACATGATATTTGATCTAATAACACAAAATTAAAACCTTTCCATTACACCAGCCTTGTTCTAAGCAGCACATGCTAAAATGTTATAGTTCATGATTAGCTTATAACTTTTTCTATTCAGCACCTTATAGCAATATCAGACTTCTATGAGTTCCCAAATTGCAGTCAACTGCTTCCATAGACAGACACAAAAATTAATTTATGCCAAGAAGCCAAAGAGTCTTAAGGTAAAAGTTGAGCCACGTGACTTCTCATTATGCGATGGACACAGAATCAAACAAAGTAGTTCCCTCACCTACACATCCTGTATTATTTGCTTAGTTATTGTTCTCCTATTTGTTTCTTTCCAGTGTGCCAATACGAACCACAGACTTTAGCAGAAGGAGGAGGAGAGAAGAAATATCCAGTATATACCAATGTAATGCACTTTTAATTTTAAAGTCTGCTTGCTTTTCACTAAGTTGAGGCTGTAGAGCGTACGTTAGTCTATTACACATCACTTACTGAACAAAAATACAGCTATTGATCATGGCTGTCTACATAAAGCTTCACACAAAACTCTGTTCCCAAAATTGCTTTAATCGCAGTGTCAGGTTTTAAGGTGTGGTTTGTCTCCATTTTTATACTGTACTCACTGAAATGTTAATAAGGCTTCTGCTGAAGATGTCTGATCCTCCAGTCGTCCCTTAATCTTCTTTTTCTTCTTTCCCATGTTCCCCTATGAGAGGGGTGAGTAACTAAAAAAATATAACATCATTGTAAGTAAGCAGTTGAAAGGGCAGTTTTAGAAAGAATGCTTAAAAATTCCAGAATGTGGATTATAACATGGTGGTCCAGTGATTAGCACCGTTTCTCACTGCATGGGCAGACTATTTTTGAACCACAACACTGTCTAAGTGTTTGCACCTTCCCTACATGTGCATGTCCATTTTTCACCAGGATATCTGGTTTGTGTTTTTCCCCCATATTACAAAGATATACTGGGTAGAATCATTTTGAATTCTTAGTTTTCCTAGTATGCATAAGTGTGCACTTCACTCAGGACTGTTTCTGGCTTTTTTTACCAAATGCTTAAACTTAAAATAAACACATCAAAAATAAGTAAATAGATATTCTCACTTTTACAAATAAGGGCACATTGAGAAATGTCTGTATTTTTTTATTTTAACATATGAGGATCATTAACATTCATTTGTATATAAATATATCTGATGGGGGAACTTTTACCAGATATATTCCAGTTACTATATTTGTTGATATATTGAGTGATCAGCCGACTCTCGTTTGCTGGGACAGCTCCATAAATCAACCTCAATCTGGGTGACCTGACTTATTCTTACCGTAGATGTGACTAATTTCTTATTGGCAGTGACACTGTGAAGTAGTTATTAGCACTGCTGCCTTGTGGAGACACGTATCTGTGGTTTGAATTCTGTAACTGGTTGCTATCTATATGGAGTTGGAGTGCCCTTCTGTGCCTGTATGGGACTTCTTCCCACATCCTTAAAGACGTGCTTTTCAAGTTGATTGGAAATTCTAATTTGGCCCTATGTGAGTCAGCTGGATAATGGATTTGATGCTTTATCAATGGTTAGTTTCAGCCTTAGTCCTAATGTTGCTCTGATTGGCTCCAGCTCCCAATGACTACAAACACAACAAAACAGTTTACAGAATATTATGTTAAATTTTGCTTTCGCTTCACTTGCCAAACCCAAACCCCACCCGCCAGCACCGTTGTGAAGTGGGGGCAGTCCAAGAAGATGCAGTTCCTCCGAAACCCCTCTTAAACGATGATACAATGGGAAATAAATAACAGTTTGGTTTTTTTTTACCTCCTCTTTGCTTGATCAGCTGCTGGCTTGCTACTGCTGCCGTGCTGCGTGATTTGCATGTCATGCGGCCCTTCAAACATTTAAAAGCCTGTACAGCACCTTTTGTCTCACTGCCTTGTCTCTCTACTCCCCCAGACATCCTTAAACACTATTTGATCTCTTTTCGCTGTTCCGTTATTTCATCGAGTAATATTTTCCGTTTGTTTCCGCTAATGCAATCTTTACTCTCTTGTTTCTGAGACTTTCGAATTTTCCTACTTCCATTATATCAAACCTGCTCTGCATGTGTACCGCGGGACTTGCTTCCAAAGGTTGTAAGTATGACGTGACTTGACCGTCTCACGGGACGTGAAAGTGTCTCTCTTCAAATTAACTCTCTTCAAAAGATCACATCTTGTCGCAGAAAAAAGTATCGTCCTATCGCAATTTTGTTTTTTTTAACAGAGAGATATTCAAAACATAACTTATGCAGAATTTCCAATAATCACATTATTCATATACCTTCTGGCTAACTATACATCCGTGCAAGTCAATTCACATCAGCTCAAAACAGACACAATGTGAAAAATCAGTTGTCCTGCAATTGTAACATCTATGTCAACACGCACAAGCCAGATGGCTTGCTTTAGCCATGTATGCACCCTGTAAAAAACTACTTGGAAAAAATCGCCAACTAAACAGAAGATGAACAGACTGGCATCTCCAGCTAAGAATAAACAATATCTAATTTTACATTTGGAAAGCTAATCAAATTGTCAAAGTGGTTTCAATGTAAATGTTTACAGTTTGAGTTTAGTTGCTTACAAGGTTGTATGCTTCCTTTTTTTTTTGTTAATTTGATGAGCACAATGCATTGACGACATTATACTATTAAGAAATCCCTTGTCATCTGAGTGTCTGTGCTGTTGTTTCTAGCTGTGTGGAGTTGTATATTTCTATATTTGAGCTGCACCAACATGAGTGAAAGATATGGGTATGCATTCTAATAACAGCATTTCAGCGAAATATTTAAAAATAGTTAATTACATGCCGGTATCAGGGCAAGCCACAAAATCAAGGTGTCATTTTATATTTAAAAATCTGTTAGTTCATAAGTTCATTTAGTTTGGCCGGGCTTAAACATTGATGACAGAAGAAACTGCTGTCATCATTGAACAAATCATAACGAAGAGCTCAAGTGTGACAGTCCCTGAGAGAACAGAAACTATAGGGATTAGTTATGGGCTAGTTACTTCCATGCTCAAATATGATTCAGAAGAAGGAAATTTTTAGGGACTTTCAGTTTACCTTTGAAGTGTGGTACTCCTGGACATTTGTACTCTTAAGTATCTAGAGTTGCAGCACTTGTGTGTAGCCAAGTGATGCTGTGGTAAATTAAGTCATGACACAGAATTAAGTTAATCCACCTGATGATACTGTCATTTTAGTTTGTGATGTTTCATTTTGCCAAAAATGAAGAAAAAAATAAATTTCTCTGTTTGCAAATTTTGATTCACTAATTAAAAAAATAAACAGAACAATGAAAATGCCTAAAATGAAGTCACTTGAAATCAAATATTTTTTAGAGTTGAAGGTAGCACTGGCACTGATATGGCAAATGAGTTAGTGGCTTCTTCCACATAGAAGTGTGTATGTGTGTCATGAAAAGTAGCTGATTTGTACAATGTGCTGTCACATTAATGTGAAGATTCTGTGATCAGAATGATGAATATGATGAGATTCACATATTTAAGATATGAATACCCTAACTCAGGGGATCTCATGTTCGTTCAGTCCTGGGGTACTGATATGGCTGCTGGTTTTCATTCCAACCAGTTTTAAAAAATTAAATAATTCAGTCTTACTTCTAAATGACCTGGTTTTTCATTTAGTCTGATTCTTTTAATTTATATTCAGAAATAAGTGCTAGTATATTTACATGTAAAGAAAATTCAGAAATTTGCATTTTTGCCATATCTATCAATGTTAACTTTCTTGTCCCCCGTTCTTTTCAAGTTTCCCTTTCTTTTGCAGTTGAATCCCTTGTTTGTATCCAACAACTAACGATTAGTGATGAGCAGTACAGACAAAGGTTCAAATCGCACTGAATAATACTAAAGGATCCAATGCTGCTAGGAGAATCTTGAGCTAATATGTAACGTATGTACAGTGCATCTAGAAAGTATTCACAGCGCATCACTTTTTCCACATTTTGTTATGCTACAGCCTTATTCCAAAATGGATTAAATTCACTTTTTTCCTCAGAATTCTACACACAACACCCTATAATGACAATGTGAAAAAAGTTTACTTGAGATTTTTGCAAATTTATTAAAAATAAAAAATTGAGAAAGCACATGTACTTAAGTATTCACAGCCTTCGCCATGAAGCTCAAAATTGATCTCAGGTGCATCCTGTTTCCCCTGATCATCCTTGAGATGTTTCTGCAGCTTAATTGGAGTCCACCTGTGGTAAATTCAGTTGATTGGACATGATTTGGAAAGGCACACACCTGTCTATATAAGGTCCAACAGTTGACAGTTCATGTCAGAGCACAAACCAAGCATAAAGTCAAAGGACTTGTCTGTAGACCTCCTAGACAGGATTGTCTCGAGGTACAAATCTGGGGAAGGTTATAGAAAACTTTCTGCTGCTTTAATGGCCTCAATTAGCACAGCGGCCTCCATTATCCGTAAGTGGAAGAAGTTCGAAACCACCAGGACTCTTCCTAGAGCTGGCCGGCCATCTAAACTGAGCCATCAGGGGAGGTGACCAAGAACCCAATGGTCACTCTGTCAGAGCTCCAGAGGTCCTCTGTGGAGAGAGGAGAACCTTCCAGAAGGACAACCATCTCTGCAGCAATCCACCAATCAGGCCTGTATGGTAGAGTGGCCAGACGGAAGCCACTCCTTAGTAAAAGGCACATGGCAGCCCTCCTGGAGTTTGCCAAAAGGCACCTGAAGGACTCTCAGACCATGAGAAACAAAATTCTTTGGTCTGATGAGACAAAGATTGAACTCTTTGGTGTGGATGCCAGGCATCACGTTTGGAGGAAACCAGGCACTGCTCATCACCAGGCCAATACCATCCCTACAGTGAAGCATGGTGGTGGCAGCATCATGCTGTGGGGATGTCTTTCATCGGCAGGAACTGGGAGACTAGTCAGGATAAAGGGAAAGATGACTGCAGCAATGTACAGAGACATCCTGGATGAAAACCTGCTCCAGAGCGCTCTTGACCTCAGACTGGGGCGACGGTTCATCTTTCAGCAGGACAACGACCCTAAGCACACAGCCAAGATATCAAAGGAGTGGCTTCAGGACAACTCTGTGAATGTCCTTGAGTGGCCCAGACTTAAATCCGATTGAACAGAGATCTTAAAATGGCTGTGAACCGACGCTTCCCATGTAACCTGATGGAGCTTGAGAGGTGCTACAAAGAGGAATGGGTGAAACTGGCCAAGGATAGGTGTGCCAAGCTTGTGACATCATCATCCTTCTATATAAAAGCATTTGGGATTGTCCTTCCGTCCCGTGAGTGCTATGCAGACGCAGATCCATTTTGCAATGCACGATGGGATTTGTAGTTTCGTTTTTCCAGGTAAAAGATGATTTTCTACTCCAGACTGTGCGATATCTTCTTCTTTCTTACTATATAAAAGTGGTCAGGATTGTCATTCCGTCCCATGAGTGGAAAGTGTAGCGGTATTCCGCTTATCACAGACTTACTACTTGCAGCTTGCGGTACGAAGCGACATGATGTGAGCAGAGTTCTGGTGCTCCCATGGTTCCCTTGCTTTTATGCGCGATGCGCTGGAAAAATAGACAAAATTATGTCTCTGGAAATAATTAATGTTAATGGAGTACAAATGCCACACCGCGTAGTAAATATCGGGGGGTTCAAAAGGGCGACCTCAATATAGAAAAAAAGTTTCATCACAAACATAACAGAAACTATGAGTATTAAAGTAATACCGCTCAAATGCAATATAACCAAATTAATGAGTTTGTATAAAATACCAAATTGATCTACATATTGAATTGCCTTAAGAAGTTGTCAACTTAAAAGTCGGTCGCCTTAAAAGGCGGGTCAGCCTAGTATTCAAAAAGACTTGAGGCTGTAATTGCTGCCAAAGGTGCATCGACAAATTATTGAGCAAAGGCTGTGAATACTTATGTATATGTGATTTCTCAGTTTTTTTATTTTTAATAAATTTGCAAAAATCTCGAGTAAACTTTTTTCATGTTGTCATTATGGGGTGTTGTGTGTAGAATTCTGAGGAAAGAAATGGATTTAATCCATTTTGGAATAAGGATGTAACATAACAAAATGTGGAAAAAGTGATGCGCTGTGAATACTTTCCGGATGCACTGCATGTGTCAGAGCTTGGAGAAATTTAGTTTGTAGTTAACAACTAAAAAGAGACATGATGATTCTTCAGCACACACTAAATTTTTAAGTCAAAGCAAGACCTGTCGAAAACCATCTGTATTTTGTATTTAGATGTACTCGATATTGAGTGCATCTTTAAAAAGTCCCATATAACTAGTCACATTTTCATGTATCTGCTTTGAGACCGTCAACCTATGAAAAGTGGTGAGAAAAACTAGCCACCATCGCTCTTCTGGTTCATAACAACGTCTCGCATCCACTACTGATCTGTGAAACCACACCCGCCCTGTTTTCCAAACCCGGCACCGTATGACTACTTTATTTTCCAATCTAAGAGGCTGCCTCTTCATGCAGATAAATAAAGATACTAATTTAGCTGCTGAAGAGAAAACGTTTTATTTGGCTGGCATGGAAAACCTTCACTGATGTCCATAAATAAATAATAAAGTGTGTTAGCGTACACAGAGATTATGTCAAAAACAAATCTTTTTTTTATTTTACTGGCACTCCTCTTACTAGACGTGTCTCAATTTTTGACCACCCTTTGTAAATTGTCCCCGTGAAGTACAGTGATTACCTTATAAACAAACTAAACGATATTAATCATGAGTTATTTATATGTCAACCATCGTAAGAAGTCATGCGTATTAGAAACGAGATACACACTGAAAGTAGACTGAAGTTAAAACTCATACCTTCTGACTTAATCACGTCTGTAAATATTTTGTTTGTTTTCTCAGTTCAGCCACTTAGTTTTCCGAAAGCTCTAGCGTTGCTAATGGAAACAGGACACAGGTGAGTGACGTAAGCACTGTGCGACTAACGCCTATAGTTCTTTAAGAGCGCTGCTTGCTTATGAGAAGCGAAGTCTGTTTCGGCGAGTTTGTTATATATATACTGTATACAATTTGAAAATTAAAAATGAAAATAGGTAATAAACTTTGATTATAAAAGTACTGTACATGTTTGAAGAACTTGCATTTCGCGATATTTATTCACATAAATTAACTGAGCAGGACAATCTCACATATACAGGTGAACGTTTTGTACTGGCAACTTAATATAATCTTCGTGTGTTTGAGTTGATTGAGGGTAGACGAAGGGAGTCTGAGGGTTTATATGGTCAGTATGGTCGCGTGCCCAGATTGAGTTCAAGTTCCTACTTGCTGTTGCCACCCCCTCTAATCGGAGCCACACGATAAATACCAACGAAAGCAGTCCTTAAACTTCATAATCACAGTAAACCGAAAAGAGATTCGATTCAGTTACAGAAACTTCGTGGCAGCCGAACACCAGACAACGTTCGTTTATAATTTACTGTGCGGAAAATAACAGAGAAATATTACAGAAGTAAAACAACACACATTTTTGGAAATGTGATTTTGGTAAAGGTTATGCATATATATATATATATATATATATATATATATATATATATATATATATATATATATATATATGTATATATATATATATATATATGTATATATATATATATATATATATATATATATGTATATATATATATATATATATATATATATATATATATATATATATATGTATATATATGTATGTATATATATATGTATATATGTATATATATATATGTATATATATATATATATATGTATATATGTATATATGTATGTAATGGAATTTGCAATATCAGTCGGTGAAAGGATCAGAAAGATCAGGATGCAGATCCTGGAACTGTAATGCAGCAGTACTAAGACCATTGTGCTATCCGAAGTAAAAAAAATTAAATAAAATAAAGACTTTGTGTGCGTTTTGTTTATACATTAATTAATCTTTGCAAATCAGATGAATACTGTATTACCTATTTCATAAGCTTATGATGCTGTTTATTTATACCCAATATGAACAGTTTAGGGTGAAACTGATGTTGCCATGGCGTTAGTCTTCTTTTTTTAATTGTAGATACAATTGATTTCAGTGTTTTAATAGATTTAAAAATGAATGGACTAGAGAGTGGCAAGAAAATTGAGCTTCAGCTGACAAACAGCAATCCTGACATTATCCTGTAGGATACCTTGATAAACTTGGAAACTCATTTGCCCCTCAATGATGGAAAGCTGTCCAGGCCCTAAGGTAGTAAAGCAACCCCAAACAATGGTGCACCTTGCACTGTACTTCTTCGTTGGGACATTTTTCATATTGGTATGCAGTGCCCTTTTTATACCATACATGCTGCAGCATATTCTTCTCGAACAGTTTAACCTTAGTTTCATCAGTCCTCAAAATATTTCCCCTATGGCGTTGTGAAGTGTTAAGATGGTAATTTGTAAACATCAGGCATGCAGCGAAGTTTTGTTTTGGAGCGCAGTGGCTTCTTTCTTGATGTCCTGCCATGGATGCTATGCCTGATCAATGTGTTTACATATAGTAGAACGAAATGTTAACCTGTTCCAATAATTCCAAGCCTTCAGCTGTTCCTCAAGAATTCTTTCTTTTTTTTTCACCTTGCTGAGCAGTCTGTGTTGTGTTTTTCAAGTTGTCTTTGGTGGGTGCCAACTTGTAGGGAGAGCAGCCAAAGTACTAAATGGTCTTTGTTTATACACAGTTTGTCTAAAGCTGATGTCAAATTATGCAACTTTCTGTTGTGTTATATGTAAGAGTTGCTGATCTCATCTCTGCACCACATCAAATTACTCAATTTAAAATTGCAGCCAGTGTTACATTTACCAAATAAGCACTGATCTTCCAGCACAGTTATCCTCACCCCTTTTTCTGTCAGTGCTCCCTTTTGGTGCCGGTATTATACTTAGGGTTTACAGCTGCAGCGACTCCTGCTCTTTATTTATTTTTTCTATTCTGTTATGTTATGTAACATATGAGACGTCAAACAGAAGGGCTTCTATTCTGTTTGTGAAGTCCACAGTCCAATGCTTCTTGATGGAGCCAGTGCTATATGAATGGTTAATAGCCATGGTGTGTTCATCTGCAGTCTCTGCCTTTTTTCTTTTTCCAGTCTGCTTTAGTATATAATGCAGAAGACATCAGACAGCCGAGCTTCTCTTTTATTTGTGAGGTTCAAAGCGCATGTGTTCCTTATTCCTCGTTGCTATATTCTATACATTGTACTTCTGGCTGAATGCTCATTGGTTCTCAACCAAATTGAAAATCAAACCTGTTTGATTTTATCCTAGCCAGTTGCAGACTTAGTCTCAGTTTTTAGGTATTTCACATTAGGTGATCAGCTTCATTGGAGCATACCATTTATCTATACTAATAAAAGGCAAAGCCCTCACTCACTCTCTCACTCTCTCTCTCTCTCTCTCTCTCACTCACTCACTCACTCACTCACTCACTCACTCACTCACTCACTCACTCTCTCTCTCTCTCTCTCTCTCTCTCTCTCTCTCTCCTCTCTCTCCCTCCAACTTCCCGTGTAGGTAGAAGGCTGAAATTTGGCAGGCTCATTCCTTACAGCTTACTTACAAAATTTGGGCAGGTTTCATTTCGAAATTCTACGTGTAACGGTCATAACTGGACCTACTGTCGCCCATATATACGGCCATAGCCATAGCCTGCAGCTTGGTCGCCGTGTGAGGCGGAGTTGCGTCCCGCATCATCACACCTCCCACGTAATTGAGTGCCTGCCCATATAAGGTACATATTCGCGGGTGAAGGACTGTGCTTAGCATATTCATAAGTGCAGCTACTGCGGAAACCCTCTGACGCTGAACAAGCCTTTGTACACATGTAAATAGGAAAGCAAGGTGTAAAGCTTAAGTTTAAATTACGTTCATAGACGTGCTGCCGCTAAATATTCACAGGCAAATCCACAACTTAATACCGGGAATGCCTGTTAAACATCTTAGATTCACAAGTACCGATTTGGGTAGTAATCACTTCGATGAATGAAACCTGTTCAAAAAACGCATTACACAATTGAGAAGGCAGCAAAAGAATATGAAGCAAGTGACGCATACAAGCATATTCATAAGTGCAGCTACTGTGGAAACAAAGCACGGTGTAAGCCTAAAGTTTAAATTAAGTTCATAGACAGGCTGCCGCTGGCATTTGTCATGCCCACGACGAATACGATATTTGCGAGATACAAGTTTAATGAGAAGACGCAGGGTTTAAACGAGACTTTTGATCACTTTGTAACAGAGTTAAAATTGCTGTAACGGAGTTTAAACTGCTGGTATGCCAGTCTGAGCTAACATTAAATAAAGCCGTGAACATCGCAAGATCGCACGAGATAGCACAAACACAGCTGAGAAGCTTTGAAGCATGTACTCCGAGCGGCTCACGTGAACTGACTTTGCAGGACTGGGAAAGGTTAAATTAAGTTCATAGACACGCTACTGCTAAATATTCCCAGGCAAATACACAATTTAATACCGGGAATGCCTGTTAAACATCTTAGATTCACGAGTAGCGATTTGGGTAGTGAACACTTCGATGAATGAAACCTGTTATCTGTTACAACGGTTGACAAACACAGAATGTAACTTGAACACAACACGTCCTCCAAATACGAACCTGATTGAAAGAAATAATGATAATCAAATCCTTGATGACAGCAACACTCATAACAGTCACAAAACTATGTATATTGACAGTCATGTTACGTTAATTTTAAAATGTTCCCTTTTCTTTTTCATAACTTCTTTAACACACTACTTTTCCGCCACGAATCGCGGTTATTTTGCTAGTTATGTAAATAAAGGTTACAACTAAAAAATCACTGGAAGAGTCAACTGATGTGACGTTAGCTTGACTGTGGTCTGATGAATATCTAAACTTTTTAAAATTACTTTGTAACCTTTTCCAGGTTTTTCAACTATGCTTGATCGTTGACCTTCTGAGTGCTCTTTTATTGCTAGGAATGCTTGATATTGGTAGGTACAGTAGGTCTTATGAATAGCAAACTCAAAATATCTGAGTCTTTTTTATAGGCCAAAGTAGCTCAAAATCATACCTCCAATCTTGCTTCATTGATTGGAATGCAGGTTTGCCATCTCCTGACTCCCAAGTTAGCTTTTCCTGAAGTCATCAGCCTAGGGATTCACATATTTTTCCAATCTACATTATGAATGTTTGAATGACATATTCAGTTTGTACAAAAATAATACAATCATTTGTATACATCAATTATTATTTGATTGTGCTTGTTCACTATTTTCAAAGGATTTGTATACTTTTTCATGCCAAACATAATAATAATAACTGCCATCCCACTTATCTAAATCAGGTCCCTTAAGGTCAGAGTCTATTTCAAAACGTCAAACAGAAGGCAGGAACCAATCTTGGGTAGAGTGCTAATCCACAGCCTGGCCCATTCTTGTACATACTGTACTCACTTGAGCGGAGGCAAATTAGAAATTATATATTTTATTTGTTTCGTTTTTGAACCTTTCATAGCATCAGTTTTAGACCTACTTAACATGCAATACATTCATGGATATTTTACAGTATTATTAAACAATTAATGACATTTGTGAAAAAGCAGCTGCTATTTATTAGAACTTGTTTTTCAATTCACTACCTTTTTAATTAGTCTCTTAACCACGAATGATAAAACTACTGTGTCTTTTATCTACTGCAAGAGTTCAAATTCTGCCCTTGTCACTGTTTGTGCATAATTTACATAAGCTCTCTGTGTTCATATATTTTCACTGGATCTTTTTGTTTCTATCCGTATTTCAGTTATGTTTGTGTTACTTCAATGGAGAATATTAAATTGGCTTTGTATGACTGAGTGTGCATGGGTGCCCTGTGGTGGAGTGTTATCCAGTACTGTTTTGATTTGATCAACTAAGCCCTGAAGTACTGGGACACTGTAATGGAATAAGTGAGTTCAGATAATGGATAGATCAATTAAATTTAAAATATAAGGATTGTTTAACATGGCCATATTCTGTGAGAAATGTATTTTTCACCACTAGGGGGAGACTGTTGCTTTTTTTTTGAACAGATACCAAAGTCTTAATGTTTGGTCTTAGCAAAGCATTCCAGAAAGCAAATTAACAAGACAATATATCATTTTAGTTAGATTATAAGTGAGACAGCAACAAATAATTTAGATAAATCAAAGAAAAAGTACCTATCACTATTTGAAAAAGCCTTTTGGCAGCTGGCAGGGTTTTATAAAATTTTATTTTCCATAATACTTAACTGGGGAGCAAAGTGGTAAATACGAATTTGTGCGGCACATTGGAGCATCCATTACCATGGTTGTATATTTCGGTGTCTCACCCTTGTACTATATGGTTGTATATGAAGCCTGCCTGTTCTTGCTGCGTTTGTGTTGAATGATTGCAATGACTAGGTTTTTCCTTGGTCCTGAGACATAAGGGTGAGTTTAATAATCCAAGACTGGGTCTGTGTATGTCTATTATAAAGAGATGCATTTCAACTCTGATCCAACGAACAAGGTATAAATTGAAATGTAAAGGGATATTTGAATGGTAAAAATGTGGTTTAAGATCACATTCTTGAATTAGTTTATTTTAAAGTAGCTAAGACGTATTGAAATCTAAGTAATCAACATTAACGTTTGCAGTGCCCCTTATAACATATATATCTCTTGTTATATGCCATTTGGTATGTGATTCGTAAAAGCAGTGTTAATGTTTGTGATGCATGATCTATTAGAGTGACAAATACAATGCATTTTATTAATGAAAATGTTTGTGATGTGACATCTTTTA
The DNA here is from genome assembly GCF_016835505.1 of Polypterus senegalus. Taxonomy (NCBI): domain Eukaryota; kingdom Metazoa; phylum Chordata; class Cladistia; order Polypteriformes; family Polypteridae; genus Polypterus; species Polypterus senegalus. The sequence continues at coordinate 113,564,842 of NC_053155.1, read as the reverse complement.
GAATGAGAAAGATCTAGCAACCTGACAGACACACAGATGTTACCCATTTATTAAGGTGGAAATAGAAATAGGTAAACAGCTTTAAGAAACAAAGCAATATCTTTAAATATAGTATTGTATTTATACCTTTATACTATATTGAAGTACAATTTGGAAAAAAGATGAAACTATATATAAAATATAATTGAAATAATTAATCAAATATTTGTTAGTAGTGTAGTATGGTCTGAGTAATAAAATGCAATGAAGCTTTAATCGTATTAATTATTAGGGTGATTTAGTGGCAAAAGCTTTCAACTAAGAGTTCTAGAGTTGTTGGTTTAAATCCCAGCCCGTGTAGTTGATGTGTTTTCTTTTTATCTGTATGGTTTTATCCCAGGTTGTCTGGATTCTACGAATATCACCGTGACGTTTTTGTGTTCGGTTGACTGAAGACCAGTATGTTCTTCAATGAAGTAGCTTCAGGCTGGCTTCAGTTTTGTGCTTAATGTTGCGGAGAGAGATTTTATCCGCCACATCCCCTTGATGGAATAATGAGTTTAGAAAGTTAATGTTTTCATTTTTTTAGTAATCCTTTTAATATTTGTACATAATCTTGTTTTTATTCACATTAGGAAATTTAATTTAGATAAATAACGAATATAACTGCAAAGTGAGAAACTTTACAATTTATTGAAAAACATATACAGTACATTACAATAATACATTTTTAAAAGGTTTAGAAATAACCTGATTTACCGTAATTGGAATTAAATGTGAAATTATTTAGATTTTTATCATAAACAAAATTACTACTGAGATTGTTTTTATTGGCTTGTGTGCCAGCAGGAAATTCTCCATCAAGCTTATATTGTTTAATACCTAATAATTTCATTTTGTATTATACAGTACTTCAAAGTCTTTTACTTGTTTACATATATAAAACCGTTCACTAATCATTTTAATAGAATTAACCCTTTTTTAAACTGTATATTTTAAGTGTCTGTCTGTTTTCTGACCCACTTAGCCAATTCAGGTTTGCAGTGAGCTCTTGCCAGCCCTGGTAGGTAGCACTGGGTGAAAGGTCTGAACCAAATCCATTGCTTGGCATACTCACACACCCTCACTCACTCTTATGTTAATTCTGAATTATCCAGAAACCTGGCATGCATGTCTTTAAGATATGGGAAGAAAACCAGAGCACCTTCACAAATACCTACAATGAAACAAGGAAAATGTGCAGACTTTAAACAGAGTGCTGGGTTCAAACCCGGGACTCTGGAGATGTGAGCCTGTAGGGATAAGCACTTCACACAGTACCTTTTTATTCATATACATGTGAGCAATGGATATTGTTTTAGCTAATGAGACTTCCAGTGATCATTATTATACTTGATATTATGAAGGAACATTCAGGTTTTCTTCAGCATCAAAGAAAAATAATAAATGGTACATAGAAGGATGATGTAAACTACATCTTGATTACATCTTGCCTGAAGAGGGGGCCTGAGTTGCTTCGAAAGCTTGCATATTGTAATCTTTTTAGTTAAGCAACAAAAGGTGTCATTCTAAAATTTTTATTATTATGCTGTATTAAGGAATTGTTCTGTTCTTTATATTGTATTGTATTGACCCCCTACTTTTGACACCCACTGCACGCCCAACCTACCTGGAAAGGGGTCTCTCTTTGAACTGCCTTTCCCGAGGTTTCTTCCATTTTCCTACAAGGTTTTTATTGGGAGTTTTTCCTTGTCTTCTCAGAGAGTCAAGGCTGGGGGGCTGTCAAAAGGCAGGGCCTGTTAAAGCCCATTGCGTCACTTCCTGTGTGATTTTGGGCTATACAAAAATCAACTGTATTGTATTGTATTTTGCTTGACTTTTCACTTCATTCATAATGGCTGACACGGTAGAACACCCTAGTATTATAGAAGGATGACATAGAAAACTGGAAGTCAGTGGAACTTTTAGACCTTTACACATGCAGTATGATGTATCTAAGGATATATTAGCAAGTGCTATTATTAAATATTTTCATACATGGCATTCCGACATAAAAGAAGAAAGAAGTAATAGTAAAACATCTAATTATTATGAAAGCTTTATTTAATTTGTGTGTGTAAGGTTAGCTGCATTCATTTATTTCCATCATTTCAATAAACTTGCATATATTATGTATGATATGATGTATATTATGCTATAAGTTGCATACCAAGTACAGTTTTAATTTATGTATTTTAATTGCATTTTGTCATCTGTTTTGAGGAGACATGCAAGTATAAATTTTATTGCACTGTTTACACATGACAATAAACGTGACTTAACTTGAATTTAAAATACGATAATAGCACTCCTTTATCTGCATTGCTTTTTTCCTTTACTATTTACCTGAATTAAGTTTTGTTTTAAATTCAAATTTAAACTACCACATGTAAAGTTAAAGTAATGCTCAAAGTTATACGATTTTCTAAGCTGGCGTAATCCTATGTACGGTTATACGGGAGCTGGGACCTGTCCCAGTAAGCATAGGAGGCAAGGCAGGGGTAATCATTGGACATGGCACGAGTCCATCACAGGGGAAAATACTCACACATTTGCACACACCATACACAAACTAGGGCATATTTAGTGTCACCAACCTACATGTATTTGGTCGGTGGGAGGAAACTGCCACCTGGAGGAAACCCATGCAGTCACAGGGAAGCCATGCAAATGCCAAGTTCCTGGGATGTGAATCCTGGCCTCCTTACTGTGAGCCAGCAGCACTCCCTCACACAATTATATTTGAAATCATTTCAAATTTAATTTTATATAAAAAAAAAATAAATATCTATAAAGCTTCTGTTGGACCATATCCCTCGTCATTCTCTTTTAGTGCCTTCTTAACAGGATAAAGATTTATTTTTTCTTTATTCTCATCCTCTGAAAGCCTGTCATTATGACTGCCCTTTTATGCATTGAAATAACACTTGCAGTGTTGTCAGTTGTCAGCTATTTCCCTCCCACTCTAACAAAGAAGTGTGTTCTTCTTGCCTGTGACCACACCTGGAATAATGGCAAGCAGTCAAATCTCCTAATTATCCCTTAATGATGAAGCACATGGGAGGGAGGTGCAGTATAAATAAGAGAGAACTTAAAGTAGCAGAGAGCATGGTGAAGGAAGAAACCTGCTGTCCATCAGATTTTCCAGCACAAGTGTGAATCCTAATCTATCTATTGGGACCACATTTTCGTCTTTCAGCATCCCAAGCAAGAAGAAGTGCTATCTGTTTTTTAACATTGCTAATTCTGTCATTTCTTGTTTCTACCAGCGAGTCTTTGCTCCAGCTGTAGTCCCAGCGCAGACCAAGTCAACGTTTGCACTTCATTGTAGGATCACTTCTATAGGCCATTTCTCAGAAAAGCACTTGAGGTCATGGAGTTGTTTTTATTGAGTGCCAGGCTGAAATTCCCTCAAAAAGCTCATGGTCTTGCCCCTCTTCTGAACTCTGAGCAACCCTTAAAGGCCATGTGTCCAGGGTAGCTCCTTCACTGGCTGCTTTTTGTCTTGGGCAGTAGGAGAGTACAATCTGTCCTATCTCTGAGCTATTTTCTGTTGTCTTCCCACCTAAATGGACATTTAACAATGAATTTTACTGTATTTATACTACTACAGCAACATTTATTTCTATACCAAACAACGAAGACAATAAAGAAGCAATTACGTACAAAGAAAAACAAATTGAAATTAGATATAAAAAATAATGAATAAATATTATACAAAGATAAATAATCAGTTACATAGCATAGACATATAACTAAGAAAAATAGAGTCCTTAAATATTATTTTTTTTATGTCTCTAAATAACGATCTGATGGTAATCTTATTTTTTTTTTTTTTAAGGCTTCATCATAGAGGATTCGATGTAGCTTGTCTTGTGGCAGGTTGGGGTATCCACTTTCATTCCAACAGTCAGACATACCAGGTAATGGCACAGTACATTGATCAGGTGGTGGTGGCACAGAATGGCACCAAAGAAGAACCAGAAAAGAAAACCGAGAATAGTAAAAATTAATAAAGATGGAGGTTCCTTGAACAGTATGCTATTTCTATGCATATCAATTTTATTAAAGGTAAATTAAGTTGGAGATGCGAAAAAGCCATATTAAAAAAGTTTTTACAAATGATCCACTACGAAGAAGAAGAATACTACTTGTCTCCTGCCAACACTCCATAGCCTCATTTATCTGGTTAGAGGGTCATAAACTGCATTGCCTGCCCTTTAGTGTTTTGTACACAAATTGCAAGGTTTATGCCATGGTACAGTATTTAATTATCTCTTTCTTTCTTTAATGTTGTTAGATGTTTTACTTCCAGGATGTCACCGCTATTGTGCTGGTTCTCTTTCTTATGGATGATGCATTTGAAAATGTCTCTCTCTCCTTGGCCACACTTTTGTTCTCCTTGCCCCAGTATTCCCTGGCCAGCCAGACACTATCTCGCACCATCCTACCTGAATGCTGACACAGCTTTTCTAATTGTTGAAAGGTAATGCCTTGCATTTGTTTCTGTATTGCTGGTAAAATCCCTTCTGGCCTATACATTTTTCAAGCCTGTAAGTTTTTCTTGTGTATTCTGCACAACATGCTTCATTACAGTGTTCTTTTAAGGTATTTCTATAGTGAACTTGTTCTTTCCTTGTCATTTTAAACTATTTTCCACATTTGACACTAATCTCTTAAGAGATTCGTTTTAAATTTTTGCGGCACACTGCCAGAAACATGTTTTATCTCTCCTGGGAAAATGGTGACCCAGTGAATGATGTGAATTCACATCTTATATAATTAGGCATCAAGGTCTGCTTTGGCAAGCAGTGCACTTTGCTTATGGCTGACCCTGTGACCATTTTATGCTGAGTTAATTGTCATCTCTGAATTGTAATAATTGGTTACTGTGATTAGACTCAGGGTGTCAGGCAGGTAGTAAATAGAGCACAGAATGTAAACACTATGACTCTAAATGAAGGAATGCAGAAACTTTACATTCATGACTATATCCTGGTGTTTTAGCACATGAAGCCATGCTTATCTAACAGGGTGGAACTGCCTATTCATTATCATCTAAACCGGGAGGAATCTTTACACAGCAAATTCACCGTGTTATGAGCTCATTGAAATCAAGAAACTAAACCACACTGCATACATTCAGCAATTAAAAACATATTCTTAACAAGGGCTGTACTCTGAAGTTAGACTCAAGGATATTTGACTAGTCTGAGTGCTTTGCAAGTCGCATTTAGTGAGAAGGTTTGACTGAGTGATTGATTTAATTACCAGCATATGCTTTGGTTGTCTTCCTCTATTCAGTTAATCATTTCCATTTCTTCCCCCATTTCAAATTTCTCAGTGTCTGTGTTTATTGTGTGAAGTGTTTTATAGCACAAGACTGAAAGTTTGCTTTACTTTTAACACACACCTTATTGCACTGTATATGACAAGGAAGGAGCCGTTGCTGCTAGCAATTACAAGTATCACACACATAATGGAGTCTGAAGGAGCACAGTTTTGTGACTTTATTTAGATGAACTTCCTATCAAAAACAGAAGGTAATACATGTTTGGTAACCAAGACCCTATTTATATACGTATGGTTACAGTTTTTTATTTGTATACAAAAATGTGTTTTACATAAGATAATGCTATCAATGGTACTTAATCAAATAATTTTCTGTGGGCTGGAGCTTATCCAGTTGAATCGGGCAGAAGACAGAAAGCAGTTCTGAAGAGGGCACCAGTCCATTGCAGAGCCCACCCACATGTAGTCAGTTTAGGATGGACAGTTAAACTAACCTGTATGTCTTTTGGGGTGTAGAAGGAAAACTGGAGTACCCACTTAGAGATTGGGAGAGTGTACACTCAACACTCAAACAACAATCTGGAATTGGATTTAAAGCTTGGAACTCTAGATCTTTAAGGCAACAGCTCTAACCACATTGGCATGGTCAGTCAATCATTTTCCAACCCGCTATATCCTAGCACAGGGCACAAGGCAGGAACAAACCCTGGGCAGGGTGCCAACCCACCACAGGGCAAACACAATCTAGGGACAATTTAGGATCGCCAATGCACCTAACCGGCATGTCTTTGGACTGTGGGAGGAAACCCATGCAGACACGGGGAGAACATGCAAACTCCATGCAGGGAGGACCTGGGAAGCGAACCTGGGGCTCCTAACTGTGAAAGCAGCAGCACTACCACTGCACCACCGTGCTGCCCTCATTGGCATGGTGCCACATTTAAGTTAATTTAAAATTGGCTAAACTATGCAGAAGGAAATACACAGAGCAAGTACAAGATCAGATATGATTTGTGAACTGTAAATGTGGAAGTGATTTGAAATGAATGAAGAATAGTATATACTGTAATACTAATACTTATAAAATACTTACAGTTTTAACATTCCCTCTTGCACCTCTCTGTCTAGAAACTGTGTGAACAGAAAAATTCCATAGGTAATGTGCTTCAGCCATTCACTTCTCAGCAAGCCTGAACAGTATCAGGACCTGGTAAATTAAATACTGCTGGCACAAAGACAGTAAATACTCTGAAAATGTTGTGTAGCTGTTTTTGTTAAATAAAATCAAAGCCATTGAAGCCATGAAAACAGTATACCTAGCCAATGGGCTATACACTTCCTGACTATGCAGTTCTGGACAGCAGGATATAGTAAACAGAATGAATGTTGTATGTGTGTTTTAAAATGTGTGATTTAAATACTACAGTAAAACATCATTTCAAATTGTTAGCTCCAGTATACTGATTTGGAATCTGGGTCCACTCACTGTGTGGAGTTTGAATATTCTCCCATGTCCAAGTTGTACTCTGCTTTTCCTCCCTCATCCCAAAGATGCACGTGTGACATTAAGTAGCACCTCTAAATTAGCCATGATGTATGAGTAAGTCTGTGTGTGTGTGTGTGTGTGTGTGTGGAGGGTCTTCTCTAGTGAGTCTGCACTCAATTCTTGGTTGGATTCTGCCTTCTGCCCAGTGCTGTTAGCATAGAATCTGACCACCATGAAAAAATGAGGATGAAATTAATACATGGATAATTAGAAATGCATTTTTATTAGATTACAATACCATTGTCTAATAGCTTCAAGAGAAATCTCAAACTAAAAAACTGCATATGCATAGTTGGCACATTCTATACATAACTTAATTCATGACTTCATCCTTCATTGTATAAAAGTGCAGGATTTGGATGATTTTTAACTCAACTGGCACAGTGTGGGTGTGTACATGGGTGTGTTCCACAACAGGGTTGATTTCTGCTGCCAAGACAGGCTTAGTTGCTCTGCTGTTGCTCAGCAAGTGAATACGTGGACTACAGTTTCTGTACTTTATTTTAGGTAGTTATGGTTAAGGGACACACAATCTATTTTAAACATAGTAAGTGATGGTACTAAGTTGTAAATGAGAATGAATTAATTGCTAGAATAGAAAGTACAGTAATAGTATTTAATTATATTTAATGATTGCTCAAAAATCACAGCACAGTTACACATTCAGGAAGCATGCAGCTGATTAATGGAGGGGCATATTCAGCAAGAAATCACCAAACCGGATTGCTTACTCAGAACAGATTGACATCTTTTACCATATTTGGTCAAGTTTTGTATTACAAAAACCTTACATTCAAAGTCTTTTAAATAATGTAGTTTGGGAATATTGCTACATCTCAAATAAAACTGAATTTATATGAAACATGTAAACATTTAAGAAACAAATATATATATATTTTTTTGTTTATTTGCCAGTTACCATAATGTGAAGTGACAATTAGTCACTTGTTTTTTCTAGTGCAACAGCTCTAAAGTTGGTTTAAGTCTAATTTACTAGCACTTTGCAAAGACTTGTGATTATTAGGGAATTAATTCACTCTTCAAACATAACCCTATGAGTTACAAAATCTACAAAAGCTGATTGTTTTTACTTGACTGTATACCTGCTTTTTATGCTTACACCTTGTGAAATTCTTTTTTTGTGTTTTTTAAATTTCTTTTTTTTAAGATACACTTTTCTGCTGGTGATTGTGTTTACTTCTGAGGGTGTTCACACCCTTTACACTTGTCTGTAAGCTATAGGTTAAGAACTCGGACTTGCTTATTCCACCTGTGTACAGTATCTGGGTATTGTCTACATTTCTTGTCTGTTCATCTCTTTTATGAATGTACTTTTCCATTACAGCAGGAATGTCCATCTCAGATGCTGGAGGGCCAACTGTGGCTTCCGTTTTCTTTACAGCCACTTCCTTCATCAGTGGAAAATGGTTTTCACTTAACCTCCTATATAATAAAATGCTAAGATCTACACGTGTGTCTTGTTTCTCCAAACACTCTGATATGTCAGTTTTGCTTTGGTGTAATTGGTCAGTTTGGCTTTGGTGACACAATTGAAAGAGGAAGTGTGAGTGTAAGACATGCGAGGAAGAATAAAGGCAGGCAAGGCATGTAAGATGTGAAGGAGATCAGCCTCGAGATGACAGAGTCTGAAAAGCAGGCTTTACAGGAAAGCGCTCGAGAGAGGGAGCAACAGTCAAGAGAGGGTCAGACACATAATAATACCAAGGAAAGGCGCTAAAGGATATTAACTATTTTTACATTTATTCTGTTGCCTATTAGTGGCTATTTTACCATAATTTCTTTTGTGTTATGTTTAATTGACATGCTCCTTATGATTCAGATCTATTAATTGTTACTTTTTCTCCTAATCATTACCCAAACAATAATAAGATGCAAAGCGAGTCAATAGATCAACTATGAAACCCGGGGCTTTTAAACTCAGTTTCTGGAGAACAATCATTTTTATTCCATCCCGTTTCTTAATTAGAAGCCAATTCTTTTTGTTGATACACTAGTTTTTTTTTTTTATTATTAATTCCTTTTATTTAGGAACAAAGCATTAATATAACAGAACACAACTCAATCAACCAAATAAAAGTAACATAGCAAGTACCATAGTGTGCCTCAAAAGCAATCCATGAAATGCAAAATTCAACACTTGGCACCTTTTTTATTTTTTTTTAATTCTGTGGCTTGTTAGTGCTTTTATTTTGCCACACCAATAGCCAATTGAAATTGTTCCCATTCCAGTGAGGTCTTTGTTTGAGATGGTATTTGGCCAGAAGATCCCCAGTATTTATGGATCAATACAACTCAGTATTTTTCAGAATTTCAATTCTTTTTTCTTTCCTAATTTTTGTTTGAAATATATATTATATGATTTACTCAAACATAAATGTGTCTGTGTTAGCCCATCCTCTGTTGGCTTACTTTTCATCTCATTATTGTTTGATCACTGGTTAATGGGAAAAGACACAATGAATAGCTCTGAGTCTTGAAAGCATGCCGTCAGCACCAGTAATTGTTTACAAATTATATGTACTTTGTGTTTTGGTAACAACAGGCAAAAATGAATACTCGGGGAGGCTAGTCTATCGCAGGGAAGCCTACAGCCACACCATCTTAAATTAGTTCATATTTGAGATTTCATTCAACAAATTAATACATTTTTGGCATCAGGAGGAATATGGTGCCTTGAAAGGAAAGTCACACAAACACAGACAGAGCATACAGACCATTCAGGAATCCTATGACCCCAGGTGGTGAGAGGTGGCATTACTGCCCACTATGTCACAAAACTGCCCCATACAGCAATCCATTGATCTGTATTTTATACCTGCTTTTTTTTTTTAGTATGTGAACATAAGCTGAGAGGTTCAGGGGATGAGCCTGTGGTGTCCAGGATAATGGACTGTCTGACCAGCAGAACACGTTTTGTGAGTCTTAAGAACGGTGTGAGCAACGAATGTGAGCAACACTGGAGCACCACAAGGAATAGTTCTTCACATTTTCTCTTTACTCTGTACACCTTTGACTATAAATATAATGCCAGGCCATGTCACTTTGTAGAAATTCTCAAATAATACTGCACTTATGGGGTATATTGATAAAGAGGGTGAGATACAATATATAGGAGTCAGCTGGAGAACTGTGTTTCTTGGTGCAGAAAGAGTTGTCTGCAACTTAACATCAGCAAAAATAAGGAACTGGTTATGACTTTCACTGCATCAAATAGCCTTTAAGTACTTTGGGGTCCACATCAGTGACAGGATGAACTGGTGGCGTAAAGCAGAGGAGCAATATAAGAAAGGGTAAAGCAGGCTCTTGCTCCTTAGAAGATTGTGTTCCTTTAGTGTAATTAGTGACATCTTCTATAACTCTGTCATGGGCAATGTAATTTTCTATGCTGTGGTGTGCTGGGCTAGTAACATCACTTCAAGAGAGGCCCACCAAACCAATAAGCTATTTAAAAGAGCAGGCTTAGTAGTTACAAGACCTCAGGACCCTCTGGTGGTAGTGGCAAAGGAGAGAATTAAAACAAAACTGCCATTTTGAACATTGCAGCACTTTCTCTGTCTGACACACTAACATTAAGTACTTTCCGCCAACAAATCATTTTTAACAGAAGCGTTTCAAGAAACACTGCAGGGGCTCCTTTATACCAACAGCAATACATGTGCATAGTGGCTTACTGGGACTGCCAAGTCAGAAGGTGTTCTTTTTAATCATTCTGGTGTGTGTCCAGACCATAGAGTGTGTAAACCATAAACCATAAATATTCAATTATTTAACAAGCTTCTGTTAAAAAACAAAGTTCTTCCTAGAGATAGGATACTCTATCTATCTATCTATCTATCTATCTATCTATCTATCTATCTATCTATCTATCTATCTATCTATCTATCTATCTATCTATCTATCTGTCTATCAACAGCTAAATTAGATGGTTCTTGGGCTTTGAGGTAGGCAAATGGACAAACTACCCTATGTGGTAGACTAAGGTTCAAGAAGCGTGCAGAGTGCTTACAGGGTTTTGTTTTGTGTTTTAAGTTTGTTTTCTCGTTTTTTTTTTTTTTGTTACTTTTTTATTGGCAGTTCCTGGGAAGATAAAACAAAGTCAACAAGCATACTAGTGATCCTGAAGCCACAACTACAAGTCTATTTTGATTTTTCCCATACTTTAAATTCATAAGTATTTATTAATACATATGTTCAAGAGTTACACCTTGAAATAAAGGAGTAGTTTGTGACAAACCATATGTGGCATTGCCCTACCTAGCTTCTCTGGTGACAAATCCGTAAAAGAATTTAATGAATTCCTTTCTCTATGAAACCGATCATACAGATTTAACTCACACTGCTCTTTCTCAATGGCTACTGCTTAAATGTTGTTCATTGTGTTCAAATCACTTTTTATGTATGTCTTTAAGCTCTTGCACTCTACTTTCAAAATGAAAAAGAAAAGAAAATACTTGGAAATCACCAGCTTATTTATCATATGGTAGGGCTACTCATAGATTCTTTTCAACAATTGAAGGATGAACCATGAAGGAAGCATTTTTTGGGGCTTATAGACAAATGTCTTGCATACCATTGCAGGAATGGTGACTGTCTTGTCTTTTGAGCTTTAGTTTTCTGAGAGACGGCATAACCCCTTGGATATTTTTGTTTTTTAAATGTATTCTCGACCTCCAGAGGCACTTTCCTTTATATACCTATGGGTGCCTATGTTTGAACAAAATAAAACCCTCTACTTTTTCAACTGAATGGCCACAATACATAACCTCTAGAATACAGTGTTAAGTTATATGCTGTGACACTTGCCTATCAGTTAGTAGGGAGTCTCATTTGATTTAAACTTAGCCACACATTGGTTTATAATCAAAAGTGCCCCTTGGAGTTCCTTCCCAAGAATGCAGTAGGGATCTTCAGTGATCTTGTTAGCACTACTATTGGTGTACTTATAGTAGTGTTTGGTCAGGGTTGTAATGGTGACTAAAGCCACCAAGCACAGATGATGGGCTAAGATGGTGTGTGGGTGGTTTCCACAGCAAATTCATATAGCCACACTTACACTGGGAAAATATGATGTGAATGGAGTATTTCAGAAGCTGCAGCATGAAGAACTGTAAAATCTGCAAATGAGAGCTAGGAAGCCTTCTTTTTTGTACGATGGTATAGGAGAGAGCCTTCAAGTGGTATAGGAGTAAGAGACATAAAGATCAATATGAAGCTAGTAATAATAAAAAAATGAGACACCTTAGCCAATGCTAGTTTAAATAATAAAACATCCAAAGTGTAACAAGCTTAAAAGAGCATAGAAAAGTCAGCCCTAAATTGTTTATACTACTAACATAAAGAGCATTATACAGAGAATTAACCATGAGCTGTCCTGGTTGATGTACCAGTCCAATAAAAATGGATTTGATTAGAATTTGACTTCTTTTTGTGTCATTTGGTTTATCTAACATTTGTTACTTCTTTCCAGCAAAAAAAAGAAATAGACTGTCACCTGCTGACTAATATTTGTGAATTTTCTGAAACAACTGAAAACAGGTTCGCTGCCATCGTGTGCTGTAAGTACATTTACGGGTAAACTATTTCTTATTAAGCTGAAATAATACATTTAGACTGCTTGTTGTATTTTTCAACTGCCTGTGTCTGAAATACACAAGGCCAGACTTTGTCATGCAGTACCCATATTATGTAATATATTTAACATGCATTGTTTCAGCCCCGTTACTGTTATAGGAAGAGCTAAACTCATTATGACCCCAAATAACTTTATAACCCACCTCATTGTCAAGTAAACCACAGATATAATATCTCAGTCCCATCAATACAAGTAACATTCCATTGAGGTTGTTGTATGTTTCATTTGCTGTGCTTCTGTTCACTCTAGAGTTTGTGGAGGATACTTAATACATCTATGAAGACACAAGCTTTGCAATTAGAAATAATAGTAATATAACAATTAGCCTCACAGTTTTAAAATCCTAAGGCTTAAATTTGATGCCCAGGCACTGCCTCTGTGATGTTCTCTTCATTCTCACCATAGTTTTAGGGAGATTTACACAGTGCATATGTATTTTCTTCCCATATTCCAAAGAAATGTAAGTTAGGCTAGTTGGCGATTCTAAATCAGGGTCCTGTAAGTATGCCCTATGATGGACTGGTGCCCCGTTCAGCTTTAATTCCTACCTGCTGCCAGGATAGTTACCAGCCACCCATGACACTTGGTGGATTAGCAGGTTAGAAAATAGATAAATGGATGATCATAGTAATTTAAATTTAAATTTTTAATAAATATAATAACTGGCAATTTCTGCTTTTCACACCGTGTTTTTGTATTTACCAGTATTGGCCCATGAGCCTCTGTTTTGTATATACTTCAGTTACTGTCGAATTTGATTTCATATGTGAACTGCTACAATTCTGTTTATGTTTCACTCTTCCAATGGTACAAATATTTCAATGAAACACTGTAGCAGCAACTATGAGAGTGTGTAGGTCAGTTCCGTAGTCTTCCAATTCCACGTGTCCTTATTTTGCTACAAACTTAAGAATATTGTTTGCACAAAAGAATTAAGTTGGTTTACATGATTTGTCTTGTTTTAGTTGTTTTCTTCTTTTACAGGACAGTTGATGGCCCAGGTAAGCTAACCATTAGGATTCCAAGCCTCTAGTCTCCTGTTCAGACTTGTACCTAGAATATCACCCCAGATGGTACGGCTGCCATTCAACCCCCTCTTTACACCAGTAAAACAATAAAGCAGTGCAAGGATTGTGAGTCACGTATTTAAACAGTAACAGAACTTACCGTATGACTCCTACCTCAATGTCTTGTGCCCAAATAGTGTTTCTAGCTCCTTGACTAAGTTAATACTTGCTGGACGTGCAAGGAAGAATTTCAATTTACGGTTTATGTGTTGCAGTGCTACTACTACTGGTACTACTTTCACAATTCATGCGCTCCACCAGATCGAAACAACAATTTCTTTCACTGATGTAATTTAGACTTTCATTTTATGCAAGCCTAACTTGAGTTCTTTGTGTATGTGATGGGGGATTTCTCCTGTGTCAAAAATATAGAAAAAGAATATCTGAACGTATGCTGCTCTTATTTAATATTGGACATAATTGATATTTTTAAAGGAGACTGTGACAAATTTAGCGGATTTTGGGAGGAATTGGAACTATTAAAATTTCCCCTAGCTATACCATTAACTAACAATGTTAGCCGTTTCTTGAATTTGGTTTCCCATGATGCTTAGAAATTTTCCATCACACTATTATAACAGTATACTGAGCTAAGGTAGTAATTCTCTAAAATGGGATATAAACAGTAGTGTTCAATATGGAACAGATTCTCTATCTGCCCTCGATATCTGCTGTACCAGCCATCTCATAGGTCATTCAACCACACTACTACAAAATCAGATATTGTATTTGCAACTTTTGGTTTTCAGATCCAATGCACACTTTAAAGTATCAAATGTCATTTATATATGCATCTCCGAAAGGAGATGTCAAATCATTAGTGTTAATCTCAGTCTTCAGCCATTGGCACCGCTTAAGACTTCACCACCACATCAGTGCATTAGCTTCCTAAAGTAAGTGAACTTTCCTCAACTTGGGAGGCAGTCAGCAGTATCTTGTACATCATACATTTGCTAAAAAAATGCAATAAAGTATTTCTCATCGTGCATATCAATATTATTCATTATTTTGAGAAATCAAGTGATCTATTCCTCTTTCACATAGGCAGCACCAAGTCATGTCTATCTGATTCATTCAAAAGAATGAAAGAATAAGGATCACACATTGCAGTCACTGGTACTTTATCGAGGACCCAAAGAGAAATATACCATGACTTGTCTTTTATTGATTCACCCGGGTGCTTAACTCTGTAGCTTTGCTGTATATAGAAACACATGCCTAATCTGTGTGTGGCACATAAATGAGTCATGCAGTCAGACATTTGGTACTGAATATACATTACAATATGTCCATATAATGTAACATGTTTTCAGCTGAAATATGAAAAATAAGAAAACTCACAAGCAGGAGCTGACCATTTTGTCCATCCCTATAAGTTCTCTCAGTTGCTCATCCGGATGGTTGGCTCTTAAAAAAAGCAGGGTATCTTCAGCTAGGCGACTGTTGCAGACTGTCATTACTTTCAGTGTAAATAACAGCCCCTTGGTTTTACTTTAAAAGGAATAGCTATTGTGGAACATGCCACTACAAAAGCTTTTTAATAGTCAGCGCGTTTCTGCTCTCAGAGCCACTATAGTGCCACACTATTTGCACACTTGACTAAAATGAGTGCTCATGAATCATTAATATAATCTTCTCTGGTTGTTATTTGAAGTTTTGCCAAAGAGACACACAGCTGGACCACAGAAAAGCATAACATTCCATAATGCTTACAGTAACCCCCATTGGATAGTGTGGCAGATATCGTATGTCTTTAATAGGAGAAAGTACAGTATAAGAAAACTGGGAAATACAGAATCGACTATCCACACAAAGGAAGCAGTTGCTTGTCATGTATTAAGCAGCCAATGTGCTGCAAAGTCAAAAGTGATACGTGTGCAAATATTTTATTTGCTGAAAAGTCACCTGATGTATTGCTTTTTGTAAACATTTAACACCCTACTGGTATGGAATTTATCTCAGAAAAGGGTGGGGCTGTCAAAAAGCACCCTGCTGCTTTATAGACTTCTTTAATGCATTTTAACGATGGGTTCAGGCAGTCAGGGCTAGTTAGGAGAGGGATGGGGGTTTTAAATGGGGGCAGTGCCTTGAATGGCACAAAGGGAAGAAACCTAGCTAATTACTACAGTAAGCTGTGTTATTTAAATTCGGGAAGTGTAATTTAAATACAGAACAGAGAGCAAAGCAGGATCTTTTGGGGCGGGGGGGAGAGACAGGTTCTCCCACTCTGCTCTGCTTTTATTATTTTCTTTCTTGTCCTTCATCATCTTTTTTTTGTTTAGTTTACAGTAGTGCTTAGGACGGAATGAATTGCAATAGGAAAGTTTGGTGAGGGTTAGTGAGAGTTTAGGGTCTTCTGTAAGAGGCTGAGGCAAGCCTTCAATTCCCATAAGTGTCTTTAAAGGTAAGAGTCCTTTTTTTTTTTTTTTTTAAAAGATATCCCCCCATCACCAACAGGTGTTGTATTCCTTTTTAATACCCACAACTTAGACTGTAAAGAAATAATTTAATTTAACTTACACCTAAAAGCTGTTTATGCCTCTGGGTAGGTGGCCCCATCTCCAAAGAAGAATGTGAAAAAGTACCTGAAACAAAACTCTGTCTCAGTCTTATAAATGTAATGTATGCTGTTCATCTGGTTGGATTTGTCCGACAAGATAGCCATGACACATCAAACAATTGCCTTGTGCAATACAAAAGCAGAATGTTAAGGGGCAAAGAATGTGTTGCGAGGAATGACAAGCACTTGTTTAAAAATTCAGTGAAAGTTCAAACCTGCCAGCCACTTTTGTGACAAATAATCAGCCTGAGCAACCACAGAAAGCATAAGGGAGTGAGACAAGTAAATAAGTAGTATATGGTATATTCATGGGCAGTCTTGTGTGGGGATTTCAGTGGCATGGGTGCATGTCTTCAGCATGTTAATTAAAGATATTGATGTAACAATGATCGTGATGATCAGTCAGCTTCTTTACTGGATAGCAATTCTACAACTTTTATACATGAAGTGAAGAGGTTACAGTTGGACAGTTCCTCACAGATTTTGATTATGATAACAAAAATATCATATACCGAAACCTAGAGGCTAAATAAGCTTTTTATTGGGCAAAAAAACTTCCTGAAAAATGAACATATCGTCAGTTGCAACCTTGCAACTTTAAGAATGATTTTTTTGTTTCTCATGGCCTTCTCATGTTGTGCTCAGTGGAATCCTGTATCCCCTTGAGGTTGAAAAACTTGCATAGCAAGAAGGAAGCGTCTCTTGCTGACAACACACGAGCCCATTCTCTTCAGCTTGTAATTGTGATATCTGGGCCAGAGACTGCAAAGAAGTGGGCACATTGGAATGCAGTATGTCTTCAAGGATAAATAAACAAGTATTTTTGTGTCATTTTTATGCTTGTGTCAACTGCTAAATTTGTTTGCCAACTCCCTCTCCATCCATCTCAAAGTTTTTATATAATTCTAGGGTTTGGAGTACCAGAACTAATCACAAATAAGCTCAGTGCTAAGCAATGGGCCATTGTGCTGACCCCATACGTATTTCTTTGGATGTTTTTTGTCTATATAGAGATCAATAAGGCTTGTAACATGTGCCAAAAGCAGTGACATACATAATTCACTTACTTTGTTCTGAAGTATGAACATTTACTGTAGATCTATTAACACAATACACTAACCAAATAAAGCAAAATACATATATTCATAAACTTATTTAAACCAATTCAGGATCATGAGGGGCTGGGGTCATTTCTGTCTGACTTTGGTACAAGGCAGGAAACAGCCTAGACAGAGGCCATTCCATCACAGGGTCATACACACACTTACATACACTCACCTTTACTAGAACCAAGTTAGATCTGCTAGTCAACCTAACCTGCACCTTTTAGAAAATTTGAGTACTAGGGGAAAACCTCACATAGGCGTGGGAATAATGTGCAAATTCCACACACACAAGCAAAATAATTGAGTATGGGTTTTGAACCCAGTATGCTGGATCTGTGAGGCAAATATGTTAATCACTACACTATAGATTGTGAATTTAAGTCTGTCCTTTGGCTGGGCCACTCTAGGACAGAGACTTGTTGCATAGCCACTCAAGCATTGTTTTGGTTGCATGCTTTGTGTCATTGCAGTGCTGAAAGGCGAACCGTCATCCCAGTTGCGTACATTCTGGATTAGGTTTTCTTAAAGGATCTCTCTGTATTTGGCCACATTCGTCTTTCCCTTAATTCTGCCTAATCTCTCTGTTTCTGTAACTGAAGTGCCTACTTAGCATGGGATGACTTGTTAGCCAACACATTTTGAGACTGTGACAGGATTCATATTCAAGTGTGTGGAAGATGTGATCGTCATCAAGAATATCACTATGTGGCAAGCAGAAAAGCTGGCTCACCAGAGAGGTGCACGCACTTCTGAGAACATGAAAATGCGCCTTCAAATCTGGGGACAAAACTGCTCTTAGATCTGCACGAGCCATCCTGAACTTGGCCATGAGAGCAACAAAGTGTACTTAAGGGCAGAAAATCCAGGGTCACTTATCTGATTCAAAAGACTGCAGCTACTTGTGTCAAGGCATGGAAAGCAGTAGGTCCTGACAACATACCAGGATGTGTACTCAGGGAATGTACTGATCAACTGATCAATGCTCTTACATACATTTATAATACCTACCTGAGGCAAGCCATCATACCTCCATGCTTCAATGCCACTACTTTCATTCCACTACCAAATAAGTCACCATTAACTATCA
Source organism: Polypterus senegalus (assembly GCF_016835505.1). Classification (NCBI taxonomy): domain Eukaryota; kingdom Metazoa; phylum Chordata; class Cladistia; order Polypteriformes; family Polypteridae; genus Polypterus; species Polypterus senegalus. The sequence goes on along the minus strand of NC_053155.1, from coordinate 113,546,513 downwards.
GCCTATAGCACTCACCCCCATTGTGATGAAATGCTTTGAAAGACTGGTCAAGGAGAAATGTCCTCTGCTCTGATGAATCCAAGATCAAACTGTTTGGCCATAATGACCAATATTATGTTTATAAGAAAAAGGGTGAGGTTTGCAAGCCAAAGAAAACCACCCTAACTGGCAAGTTTTGGGGTGGGGGTGCTTTACTGCAGGAGAGACTGGTGCATTTCACAAAATAAATGGTGTGGAAGAATAATTATAGGGTAACATAGCTTTCATCTATACAAATAAAAGGCAAAGCCCTCACTGACTGACTGACTCACTCACTCACTCATCACTAATTCTCCAACTTCTCGTGTAAGTGGAAGGCAGAAATTTGGCAGGCTCATTCCTTACAGCTTACTTACAAAAGTTAGGCAGGTTTCATTTCGAAATTCTACGCGTAATGGTCATAACTGGAACCTGTTTTTTCGTCCATATACTGTAATAGACTGCAACTCGATGGCCGTGGGAGGCGGAGATGTGTCTTGCACCTCGCATCATCACGCCTCCCACGTAATTGAGTGCCTGCCCATATAAGGGCGTCCCTCAGCGGCAATCCAATAGAAACACTCTGCCACTAAATATTCAGATGAAGATGAGATGGTCAGGGTGGTGTTTGACACAAACTCAGCGAAACTGTGAGAGAAACTTTTAAGTGCCGGGTCTTAGCTAACATTATATAAAGCCATGGACATCACAAGATCACACGAGATAGCACAGGCACAGCTCAGAAGCTTCGATGCATGTACTCCGAGCGGCTCACGTGAACTGACTATGAACGCAGTAAGCAGAGAACAAGCAAGACCTCTAAAGAGCGCGGAGATGTTTTGATCACGTGAACGTGTCTGCAAAAAGTGGCGTTTTCTGCACTGCAAAAATACTATAAAAGTCGGGCAGCCGGCGTGCGCGCGTAGCTGTGCCGGCCTTTGAGACGCTGACTGCGCTTCTGCCTTAAGTGAAAGTAAACACTTTACATTTTTTTCTTCCTTCCTCTGAACTATAACCCAGACAACTGCAAACACGGGAACCACGGCAAACTAATATTAAGGCGCTTCGCACTTTCTTTTGCACGTATACGATAAAACAAAAAGGCAAGTTAACTTTCTTTACACCTTTTTTCCTTTTATCCCAAACCAAAGCCTTTCTCTCTTAACACTGCAGAGGACACAAAACTAATTTTCTTTCATTGCAGGTAATGCCGGTAAGGCACATTACCAGAGGCAGAAATTTGGACGTTCACATAGAAAATGTAATTTTATATACCACAGCCGTCGTGTAGCGCCTTTCAAAAGGGATCAACTACCAAGAGATGATCCATATACATTTTAGCTGCTGTTAGTACTACTTACCTGTTGTGTTATACTGTCTTTAAAATGTAGTTTACCCGAAACCACTCCAGTAGTGCTCAATGTATCGTTACGTTACGTAAACGTTAATGTTTTACTGTTTAATAACTTATAGACTACATTTTTGACCAAAGCTGTACACACACATATAGACACATACATATATATATACATACATGTATATATATATATACCTGTGTGTGTGTGTATATATATATATATATATATATATATATATATATATATATATATATATATATATACTGTATACTGTATACTGCACGAAGCTCCCGTTCCACCACATCCCAAAGATGCTCTATTGGGTTGAGATCTGGTGACTGTGGGGGCCATTTTAGTACAGTGAACTCATTGTCATGTTCAAGAAACCAGTTTGAAATGATTCGAGCTTTGTGACATGGTGCCTGCTATCCTGCTAGAAGTAGCCATCAGAGGATGGGTACATGGTGGTCATGAAGGGATGGACATGGTCAGAAACAATGCTCAGGTAGCCTGTGGCATTTAAACGATGCCCAATTGACACTAAGGGACCTAAAGTGTGCCAAGAAAACATCCCCCACACCATTACACAACCACCACCAGCCTGCACAGTGGTAACAAGGCATGATGGATCCATGTTCTCATTCTGTTTATGCCAAATTTACACTCTACAATTTTAATGTCTCAACAGCAATCGAGACTCATCAGACCAGGCAACCATTTTCCAGTCTTCAACTGTCCAATTTTGGTGAGCTCGTGCAAATTGTAGCCTCTTTTTCCTATTTGTAGTGGAGATGAGTGGTACCCGGTGGGGTCTTCTGCTGTTGTAGCCCATCCGCCTCAAGGTTGTGCGTGTTGTGGCTTCACAAATGCTTTGATGCATACCTCGGTTGTAACGAGTGGTTATTTCAGTCCAAGTTGCTCTTCTATCAGCTTGAATCAGTCGGCCCATTCTCCTCTGACCTTTAGCATCAACAAGGCATTTTCGCCCACAGGACTGCCGCATACTGGATGTTTTTCCCTTTTCACACCATTCTTTGTAAACCCTAGAAATGGTTGTGCGTGAAAATCCCAGTAATTGAGCAGATTGTGAAATACTCAGACCGGCCTGTCTGACACCAACAACCATGCCACGCTCAAAATTGCTAAAATCACCTTTCTTTCCCATTCTGACATTCAGTTTGGAGTTCAGGAGATTGTCTTGACCAGGACCACACCCCTAAATGCATTGAAGCAACTGCCATGTGATTGGTTGATTAGATAATTGCATTAATGAGAAATTGAACAGGTGTTCCTAATATTCCTTTAGGTGAGTGTATATATATATATATATATATATATATATATATATATATATATATATATACACACACATACATACACACACGCACAAATTATATATTGTGAACGATAGGGGGCGCTCTCGCTCCCTTGAACCCCTGTCCACAACTCCAGACACCAGGTAAAAGTCCAAATGTTGACTTTATTTTTCTCCCACAGTGCACAAAGCACACTCTTCTCCACAATACTCATATAATTACAATAATAACCAATAAACCAATCCTCCAGCTCCCAGACGCGTTGCCACCCTTCCACCCAGCTCAGCTCGCCGTCTGGGAGCTCCCACAGTCCTTTTATATCTCCTGACCCGGAAGTGTTTCTGCCCAACAGTCCACAAGTCCTTATTCCTTCCGGGTCAGGGTAAATAGTCCTTTTCTTCAACCCGGAAGTCCGTCGCTCTTCCTGTGATGAACCTCCAGGTCACAGGGCACGAAGAACCCCTCGGTCCTCCCTACAGCTCCCTCCTGTGGCCCCCACGGCATCCAGCAGGGCTTTGCATAAAAACTCCAATGTCCATGATGCCCTGCTGGTCTTCTGGGGACCTCCACGCTGCAAGGAGGGCTCCACCTGGCGGCTTGGGGGTATTGGCCGGGATAAATGGCCGGCCATCCTTCACAATATATATATGTATGTGTGTGTGTTATATATAATGTAGATAGGTGTGTGTGTATATATACTATATATATATATATATATATATATATATATATATATATATATATATACACACACATACATACATACAGTGGTGTGAAAAACTATTTGCCCCTTCCTGATTTCTTATTCTTTTGCATGTTTGTCACACAAAATGTTTCTGATCATCAAACACATTTAACCATTAGTCAAATATAACACAAGTAAATACAAAATGCAGTTTTTAAATGATGGCTTTTATTATTTAGGGAGAAAAAAAAATCCAAATCTACATGTCCCTGTGTGAAAAAGTAATTGCCCCCTTGTTCAAAAATAACCTAACTGTGGTGTATCACACCTGAGTTCAATTTCCGTAGCCACCCCCAAGCCTGATTACTGCCACACCTGTTTCAATCAAGAAATCACTTAAATAGGAGCTGCCTGACACAGAAAAGTAGACCAAAAGCACCTCAAAAGCTAGACATTATGCCAAGATCCAAAGAAATTCAGGAACAAATGAGAACAGAAGTAATTGAGATCTATCAGTCTGGTAAAGGTTTTAAAGCCATTTCTAAAGCTTTGGGACTCCAGCGAACCACAGTGAGAGCCATTATCCACAAATGGCAAAAACATGGAACAGTGGTGAACCTTCCCAGGAGTGGCCGGCCGACCAAAATTACCCCAAGAGCGCAGAGGCGACTCATCCGAGAGGTCACAAAAGACCCCAGGACAACGTCTAAAGAACTGCAGGCCTCACTTGCCTCAATTAAGGTCAGTGTTCACGACTCCACCATAAGAAAGAGACTGGGCAAAAACGGCCTGCATGGCAGATTTCCAAGACGCAAACCACTGTTAAGCAAAAAGAACATTAGGGCTTGTCTCAATTTTGCTAAGAAACATCTCAATGATTGCCAAGACTTTTGGGAAAATACCTTGTGGACTGATGAGACAAAAGTTGAACTTTTGGAAGGCAAATGTCCCGTTACATCTGGCGTAAAAGGAACACAGCATTTCAGAAAAAGAACATCATACCAAGAGTAAAATATGGTGGTGGTAGTGTGATGGTCTGGGGTTGTTTTGCTGCTTCAGGACCTGGAAGGCTTGCTGTGATAGATGGAACCATGAATTCTACTGTCTACCAAAAAATCCTGAAGGAGAATGTCCAGCCATCTGTTCGTCAACTCAAGCTGAAGTGATCTTGGGTTCTGCAACAGGACAATGACCCAAAACACACCAGCAAATCCACCTCTGAATGGCTGAAGAAAAACAACATGAAGACTTTGGAGTGACCTAGTCAAAGTCCTAACCTGAATCCAATTGAGATGCTATGGCATGACCTTAAAAAGGCGGTTCATGCTAGAAAACCCTCAAATAAAGCTGAATTACAACAATTCTGCAAAGATGAGTGGGCCAAAATTCCTCCAGAGCTGTAAAGACTCATTGCAAGTTATCGCAAACGCTTGATTGCAGTTATTGCTGCTAAGGGTGGCCCAACCAGTTATTAGGTTCAGGGAGCAATTACTTTTTCACACAGTGCCATGTAGGTTTGGATTTTTTTTTCTCCCTAAATAAAAAAAACCATCATTTAAAAACTGTGTTTACTTGTGTTATATTTGACTAATGGTTAAATGTGTTTGATGATCAGAAACATTTTGTGTGACAAACATGCAAAAGAATAAGAAATCAGGAAGGGGGCAAATAGTTTTTCACACCACTGTATATATATATATTGTAACAGAATAAGATGCTTCTCGCACCCTTGCACCCTCAGACACCACGTCAGACACTAGGTAAAAGTCCAATAATTATATTTATTTTATAATAAAGTGCACAAAGCACCCTCTACTCCCAAATACTCCAATAAACAATGAACAATAACAAATCCTCCACTCCCAGACGCTTAGCCACCCTGCCTCCCAACTCAGCTCATCGTCTGGGAGCCCCCACAGTCCTTTTATATTCCCTGACCCGGAGGTGTTCCTTCCCAACAGTCCACAAGTCCTTATTCCTTCCGGGTCAGGGTAAATAATGTTTCTCACCCCGGAAGCCCGTCGCTCTTCCTATGACGAACTTCCGGGTCATAGGGCATGAAGAATTCTTCGGTCCTCCCTGCAGCTCCCTCTCGTGGCCCCCATGGCATCCAGCAGGGCGGTGCACAAAACTACATGGTCCATAATGCCCTGCTGGTCTTCTGGGGACCTCCATGCTGCAAGGAGGGCTCCACCTGGCGGCTTGGGGTATTGGCCGGGGTACATGGCGGCCATATCTTACAATATATATATATATATATATATATATGACAGCAACATTCATAACAGTGACAAAACAATTACATTGACAATCATGTTACGTTATTTTCAAAATGTTTCCTTTTCTTTTTCATTACTTCTTTAATACACTACTTCTCCACTGCGAGGCGCGGGTATTTTGCTAGTTGTAAATAAATAGCATAAAGGTCAGAAACCTTTGGAGGCATATCAGGAAAGGTGAAGTGAACAACAAAATGTACTAAAAGATGACTAAGAGATCAGCTGATGTCCTTTAAAGTACCAGATTTTATAAATATTTATATAGAAACGATTAATACAAAATATAAAGTAAAAATACGTAAAACAAATTAACCTGCACTTTACCTTTGAAAAGAATTGTGGGTGGTGTGAGGGAGACGAGAGAAACGAGAGGAGGAGACTTATTGTGTAGGACGACTTTCACTCTAACAGAATCACTGCTATCTTTTGGCTTACTGGAATCTTTTTCTTTTTTTGCATCTTTAACAAGGAACCTATTCAATGACAGTTGCCTTTGCCTGAAGAGTCACTACACTTGGACATAAACTTAAAAAAATGCTTTACGCACTGTAAGGATTATCTTTTGGGTTGACGCGTGAGTGAAGAGGGCCCCGCCCGGTTCCCCACTCCTGACGTCACACTTCCCCCTCCCCTCGACCTGCAGCCTCTGTCTCAGATTAGCGCAAATATATTGCTCCTGCAAGAGGACTATGAGAGAAGTCACAAAAATAATAAAAAAAAACCTGATCTAAATCCGTTACATAGTTTTCTCATGAAAAGTGGACAGACATACAGAAGACGTTTGATTATATATATATATATATATATATATATATATATATATGTGTGTATATATATGTGTATATACTAGCCGTCTCTCCGCCTGTATAGTAGTGAAACAGAACAAACTTTAAAAACCAATAAACAAAAAGGTACTGTATTGCTAGCTAAGCAGAGGCAAGGTACACTCCAAAACACAGAGGAAGACCGACTTCTCACCCCCCTCGGCTTGCAGCCTCTGTCTCAGATTAGCTCCTGCAAGCGAACTATGATTTTAAGCACGATGAGAGAACTCGCAAAATCAGCCATACTGTTCTAGAAAAAAAAAAAAATCTAAATCCATTAAGTAGTTCTTTCGTTCGCTAGCTAACTGGATGTAAGATATGCCCTGAGGCTGGCACATGAGTGAGGAGGGCCCCGCCCTGAGGCCCACTGCGTCTTTCTCAGATTTGACACTTAGCGCGATGAGTGAGGTCACAAAATCGACCAGAATGTTCAAGCAAATTAAAGAAAAAAAACCTGATCTATATCTGTTAAGTAGCTCTCTCCTGAAAAGCGGACAGACATACATACAGACAGATGTTGGATTTTATATATATATATATATATATATATATATATATATATATATATATATATATATATATATATATATATATAGAAATAGAGATAAGTTGTTTGGGTGTAAACCAACGAACCAACCAGAGTAAATGTTTGCATTGGTTGACAATGTATCTAAATAGTTTATAAAGTGAACCTCTATTCGTTGTTTCTCTGATCATTCTGATCATGCTGTAATGGACTGCTTTTGTAGAATGCTCCCTCCAAGTCATTTTGCTGAGGAGTAATTAAAAGATACAATAAACAGCTTTTCTTCTGCCTGATTACTGATTTGCCCTGTTAGAGGATGTTTCTTTCTTTAATAAGATGTTAAAGTTCTACATTAGTGGCATCACAAGGAAGGAAAATTATGTAGATATACTGCAGCAACATCTCAAAAGCTCAGCTGCAAATGGGTCTTTCAAATGGACAATGACCCCAAGCATACCTCCAGAGTTGTGGCAAAATGGCTTAAGGATAACAAGGTATTATTGTGGCCATCTAAAAGCCCTGACCTTAATCCGATTGAAAATTTGTGGTCAGAACTGAAAAAATGTGTGTTTGAGCAAGGAGGCCTATGAACCTGTCCCAGTTGCACCAGCTCTGTCTGGAGGAATGGGACAAAATTCCAGTAATTTATTGTAAGACGCTTGTGGAAGGCTACCAAGAACATCTGGCTCAAGTTAAACCATTTAAAGTTAATAAAATCTTAAATGATATGCCAAATGTACAGTTTGTTGGTGTAAAATATGTGGAGGGTTTATAAAGTGAGTTTTACAGAACTCACCCTAAGTGCATGTAAACGTCTGATTTCAATTGTATCTCTATCTGTTATTGTATAACGTTCACTTGATTTATGTTTGTGTTTGTACATTGAGCCTGGAGAAACACAATTTTGTTCAGCTCTGGTGCATTCCTTGTTGTATGGTTTGAATGACATTAAAGTGAATTCATCCATCTGTCCAGCATGATGCTGCCACCTCATGCTTCACTGTAGGGATGGTATATGGCAGATGATGAGCAGTGTCTGGTCTTCAGGAAACATGGTCCAAGGAATTCTGGAAAACAGTTACATTTTTGTCTCATCACAATGTTTTTATCGTGCTCTTATATTCCTTTAAATGCTGTTTGGCAAACCGCAAGTAGAAGTTAGCTCTTCTAACCTAAACACCTGATTAATGGATTGCTGCTGAAATGGTCATCCTTCTGAAACATTCTCCCATATCAGCAGAGGATTGGATTCTTGGTCACCTCCCTGACCAATGCCTTTCTGGCCTGGTTACTCAGTTTGGGTGGATGGTCAACTTTAATAACAGTCCTGGTTGTTTTACACTTCTTCCATTTCACAATTATTGAGGACATTATGCCCCAGAAATGGTTTTATACCCTTGCTCTGATCTATGACTCAACACAGATTGATCGGGAGGGTCCATCAAGAGTCATGCACTGTGAATTGTGGGACCTTATAAACACAGGTGTGTGCCATTCTAAACTATGTTCAACTAATTTAGTTTGCCAAAGGTGGACTCCTGTAAAGTTCTACACACATATCAAAGATAATTAAAGCAAACAGGATGCACATTACCAAAGTGCTGTACTGTACCACAGCAAAGAGTTTGAATACTTATATAAATGGCAGATTTCAGTTTTTGATATTTATTAAATTTGCCTTTCTGAGAACATGTTTTCACTTTGTCCTTATGGGTCACTGAGTGTGTAGTTTGACGGGCAAAAATGGCAAATGTATATAGTGACCAGTAGGGGGTATTGCAGCACCCCAAACACAACTTCACAGATACTGGGTGCAAATACAATGTCTATTAATAGTAATTACATTTACAAATTCTTCTTAGTATAACATAATAACAATTTCAATCCCTTCTTCTGTTCCTCCACTCCTTCCAGGCAAGCTTTGTCCTCTTCCACCCAAGTCCAACTGCTTTTATGTTAGACCTGGGAGTACTTCTGGTGCTATGGCATAGCCCATTGTGAGCACTCCTGGGTCAAATGGAAGTTGTACAAAGCAGGGATGGCATATTCCTACAGCACTCCCTACCAGCACACATGGAATCCAACAAGATTGCCCTATGGGACTCCAGTTCCTAGTAAGACTTGCAGGTGTCCACACAGGTAGTATTGCCCAGGGAGGCTGCTACCTAGTATGTCGGGGGAGTAGGTAGCCCTGCCAGGTTTTCTCCATCTGCCGTTTTATCCTACTGGCCTCCTGGCCAGATAAATGATTGGAACCTATCCTGACAGATCATGATATATAAGAGGGACGTTCAAAAAGTTTTTACACTTTTATATTTTCGTTGGAAACGATGAAGGCGGGAGGAGTAGTGATTGGGCATTAAACATTGGTACGACACTGGGAAAATTTCATTGCAAAGGAAGGTGACTATGTAGAAAAGTGATGTCATTTGTTTTTCTTAATAAATAGAATTGAAGTGTGGAATCTATTTGAGCGTCCCTCGTATATACCTGTAGTTATAAAATAAAATCTAACCAAGCAATGTTCTCACCTTTTTAGTCACTATACTGTAATATATATAGACTGTATATATATATAGACTCTTGTAAGTGCAGTTTAGGCAAGAAAAACACTAACTGTACAGAGTCATCTTTTTTCCAAGTATGATTAACCTCTTTCCTCAAGTTTTCAGTGACCCCAGCATTTCACAAATTCTCTCCATTACTTCTACCGGTGAGGTCTCGTCTCTTTTCTCTCATCTCTGAGTGCACTGTAGTTATACCTGGGGCAAGAGTTGGCCTAAGCAGGACTGCAATCACTCAGGCAATATTGTCACCTTGCACCTCCAACTCACCAGGAGCCAATCTAAACCTTTTTATTGTCTTTGTAGTCTTTACAATCTAAGGGCATCTAGAGCACCTGTGGCTTTCGCTTGGCTGCAAGGGAAAACAGCATTATAGAACTGGCTGTTTTCTTAGTTGCTCAGCCAGCATCTTTTATTGAGTACTCACAATATCCTACTATATAGAACAATAACAACATGATATTGTAGCAAGTTAGCACTATAACAGCTCCCCAAATGCCTTGTGAAACAAGAACTGCACACATTACATTCCTGCATCCTGGAACATTTAGAGCACAAACCTCTTAACAAATCAAAAACCATGTGTTGAAGTTCTCATCATATGCCTTGGGCTACAGTGGTGCTTGAAAGTTTGTGAACCCTTGAGAATTTTCTGTATTGCTGCATACATATGATCTAAAACATCAGCAGATTTTCACTCAAGTCCTAAAAGTAGATAAAGAGAAACCAGTTAAACAAATGAGACAAAAATATTATACTTGGTCATTTATTTATTGAGGAAAATGATCGAATATTACATATTTGTGAGTGGCAAAAGTATGTGAACCTTTAGGATTACCAGTGAGCTTGAAGGTGAATTTAGAGTCAAGTGTTTTCAATCAATGGGATGACAATCAGGTGTAAGTGGGCACGCTGTGTTATTTAAAGAACAGGGATCTATCAAAGTCTGCTCTTCACAACACACGTTTGTGGAAGTGTATCATGGCATGAACAAAGGAGATTTCTGAGGACCTCAGAAAAAGAGTTGTTGATGCTCATCAGGCTGGAAAAGGTTACAAAACCATCTCTAAAGAGTTTGGACTCCACCAATCCACAGTCAGACAGATTGTGTACAAATGGAGAAAATTCAAGACCATTGTTACCCTCCCCAGGAGTAGTCGACCAACAAAGATCACTCCAAGAGCAAGGCGTGCAATAGTCGGTGAGGTCACAACCTCAGGGTAACTTCTAAGCAACTGAAGGCCTCTCTCACATTGGCTCATGTTCATGTTCATGAGTCCACCATCAGGAGAACACTGAACAACAATGGTGTGCATGGCAGGGTTGCAAGGAGAAAGCCACTGCTCTCCAAAAAAAAAATTGCTGCTCGTCTGCAGTTTGCTAAAGATCACGTGGAGAAACCAGAAGGCTATTGGAAGAATGTTTTGTGGACGGATGAGACCAAAATAGAACTTTTTGGTTTAAATGAAAAGCGTTATGTTTGGAGAAAGGATAACACTGCATTCCAGCATAAGAACCTTATCCCATCTGTGAAACATGGTGGTGGTAGTATCATGGTTTGGGACTGTTTTGCTGCATCTGGGCCAGGATGGCTTGCCTTCATGGATGGAACAATGAATTCTGAATTATATCAGAGAATTCTAAAGGAAAATGTCAGGACATCTGTCTATGAACTGAATCTCAAGAGAAGGTGGGTCATGCAACAAGACAACGACCTTAACCACACAAGTCGTTCTACCAAAGAATGGTTAACGAAGAATAAAGTTAATGTTTTGGAATGGCCAAGTCAAAGTCCTGACCTTAATCCAATCGAAATGTTGTGGAAGAACCTGAAGCGAGCAGTTAATGTGAGGAAACCCACCAACATCCCAGAGTTGAAACTGTTCTGAGGAATGGGGTAAGATTCCTCCAAGCCAGTGTGCAGGAATGATCAAAAGTTACCGGAAAATTTTAAGTTGCAGTTATTGCTGCAAAGATGGGCCACACCAGATACTGAAAGCAAAGGTTCACATACTTTTGCCACTCACAAATATGTAATATTTGATCATTTTCCTTAATAAATAAATGCTCAAGTATAATATTTTTGTCTCATTTGTTTAACTGGTTTCTCTTTATCTACTTTTAGGACTTGAGTGAAAATCTGATGATGTTTTAGGTCATATTTATGCAGAAATATAGAAAATTCTAAAGAGTTTGCAAACTTTCAAGTATAACTGTATGTCTCCATGGAACAATGTATATGTTATCTAAAATGTAATGTATGCAAAACTTTTAAAAATAAATACTCAGATTCTGCCCTTTACTTTGCCCTATTAATTTGCACATCTTATTATCCAAATAATCCAGGCATTATTCATTGTTTGTAAGTTCACTATGCACTCTTATGAAAAGTTATGCTATATGCATTTATTTGTGTATGGGAATTTTTTGTAATAGTTTACATGATTTACAACAAAAGGAAAGTACGGCAATCTTGACATTGTTTTCTCAAAAAACAAACAAAAAAATAAAATCAAATTAAGTACTTTGATGGTTATTTTGGGGTTAATACAAAGACAGCAATGAGAAATGCCTTGTGGGGCAGTGTAAGGCACTGTGCTCAACTGTGCATTTTTACAACAGAAGGACAACACTGACTCAGCTTTTCTCAGCAATGAATGCCAGTGTGAAAATATAACGATACATCATCAGGGTAGCAAGATTTATTACTTAGATGGAAAAAAAAGTGCAATCTAACTAAAGAACAGAGAGTAAAGACAGTTTGGTTACTTTGAGGGTGTCAGATGTTTGAGAATTGTGTAGAGCCAGAATTTTCAGCCTCTCAGGCCAAGACTTGTTAACACTGTTTTCTTGGTTTTCTGATTTTTTTTCCATTTTCAGTCAGGAAAAGAGACACATTGCACACACTCAATTATGTTTATGCCAGCCAATGATTTTAATGGTGCAGATATCCTCATAAAATCCCCAGAGAACTGAGAAATGTCATAGAACTTTCCGAAGTATTCCCACCAACAGGATAAAAACAGCCCTAAAGACAATTAATTTTATTATGTGAGGTTACTTCAGTAATTACAGTATTGAACAAATTATGTTAAGCAGTCCACAAATAAACTATTTGTAAAATTAATTGTTAGTAAATGCCTAATTCAGGCCTAATGTGTTTTGTACAGTGCAATGCAATACTGTGCAAAAGCCTTAGATTGTTCAGAAATACCCCTTGAGCTAGTTAAAATATCTGAGCAGCAAGTGTTTTTACTGGTGAAAACCCTATATAACATTACGCTTAGTCCAAAATTCACTGATATTTTGTGAGATAGCTAGAACAACACTGTTTTTCATTGCCAAAGCTCTCCTCGAGGCACCTCGGCCACTCTGTGTATTTACTAAATTCCACCAGCGGTACAGCCGATTCAGAATTATGAGGTAGCGATTACTTGAACTATTGGGTGCTAAAAGAGACTACCTTACGTAGCATTTGCTTGAGAGTTTGATTGAATCTCCACTAGCCCATCGGTTTGAGGATGATACACCGAGGTTTTAAATGCTTTATTTTCAGTAACTTGGCAGTCTCCTTGAACGCTTCCGAGGTGAAAGGCGCCTTGGTCCGTCAGGACTTCTAGGAATGCCCACCCGTGAAAAGACTCCTACTAGTTCCCCGCAATATTTTTAGTGGTAGCCGAAATGGAACTATTTGTAAAATTAATTGTTAGTAAATGCCTAATTCAGGCCTAATGTGTTTTGTACAGTGCAATGCAATACTGTGCAAAAGCCTTAGATTGTTCAGAAATACCCCTTGAGCTAGTTAAAATATCTGAGCAGCAAGTGTTTTTACTGGTGTGTCCAAAATTCACTGATATTTTGTGAGCACACTGTTTTTCATTTCGAGGCACCTCGCCACTCTGTGTATTTACTAAATTCCACCAGCGGTACAGCCGATTCAGAATTATGAGGTAGCGATTACTTGAACTAGGGGTGCTAGTGGAGCAATTTAACAAATAAACAGATTGGAAGATAAACACAAATACTGAGGCACAATAAAAAGAGATCTGGAAATGGCTGAGTGTGCACAGTTTCACTGACTGAAAAATCCTTGTTTTATATTAAACAGGCTATAGTCTGTAAGCAATAGCACACCAAACTGAAGACATATGGTTTAGTGGAAGACCTAAAAAGCTGCCTGCATCTGATGAACTATACTTAAATGCCACTTATGCAAGGGACAGAAGAAAATCCACTGATGTGCTTACTCAGGATCTGGCAGAGTCATCTGGCACCAAAGTATATGCTTTGACTGTGGGAAGAAGTCTTAAAATAACTGGTCTCTCAGGACATGTTGCATCCAAAAGAGAACACGCAGAATATTGGATTGGTCACGGTTTGCTCTCTCTGCTAGAAAGGCTGCAGAGCAGTGTACAAGGAGAACCCGTGGAAGAATAGAGAAGAACCCTGAATGCTTCAAAATCTTGTACTGGTTTCTTGCAAAGGAGAGCCATAAACATATGGGAAGAGGTTCCATCAAATAAAATCTCTTCAGAATTTAACATAACATTGTGTCAGGGGACCCAGAAGAGGGCTAAAACAAAGACCAGATCAGATCACGGACAGTTCATTTCTACCAAGTGATTGCTGAATGTTGCTTTATACATAAGACACAATATCCTTAAGAAGGTCAGAGTTTGTAAGTAATGAACAAACTCTATGTTCCTAGATTTTAAAATACAAGACTTTGATGTACTTCAAGCACTCGATGCATTGAAGACTACTAAACCCCCTGGACCTGATGGGGTTTTAACAATTGCACTGAACGAAATGAAAGGCGTCATCCATAAACCTAAACATAAATTAAGCCTATTTAAGAGAGGCAGATGTTACTCCAATCTTCAAGAAAGGAGACAAAAATGGATCCTTTTAATTACAAACATATAAGTCTTACTTCTAGTCCATACAAAATTATGGAAACTATAATAAGAAATAAGTTAGAAAAGTATGAAAATAAAATACTAGATCAACAACCAGCATGAGGTAACGTACAAAACTGGACCTCAAGTTGGTTAACCGGCTGAAGACAAAGAGTACAGATAAGAGGAGAATGCTTTGTATGGAGTAAGGTCATCAGTTTTTCTGATTTATATAAATGACACTGATTCTGGTATAGTTAGTAAACTTCAGAAATTTGCAGATAATATTAAATTGGAGAAATGGCACTGAGAAGAAAAGATCTGGAAAAGCTTCAGAACTGAGAGAACACTTGGAAAATACAGTTTAATGTAGTAAGTGCAAAGTAGTACAAGTGCTCAAAAATAATATCAATTATAAATATATGATGGGAGACACTGTCCTACAGGAAGCAACATCTGAATAGGATTCAGGGTTTTAGGTTGAGAAAACATTTTAATTGTCTAAGCAATGTGCAGATCAATTAAAAAGTTAAGTTATAGTGTAAAAACTGTTGAATATAAATAAAAGGACATTATGTTTTGACTACGTTATGTACTTGTGAGATTGCATCTGGAGTACTGTGTGCAGTTCTGATCATCATGCTACAAAAATGCATTGCAGCACTTAAAGCTGTGCAGAGGAGTACAATCAGGTACATCTCAGAACTTAAGGACATGTCCTACTCTGACAGACTCAGAGAATTAAACCTGTTTAGTCTTGAACAGAGAAGACTGTGTGGAGACGTAATCCAGGTATTCCAAATCCTCAAAGGCATCAATAAAGAAGATCCAACAGATTTTTTTCATCTTAATGGTGAATTGTGTACTTAAGGACACCACTGGAAATTAAGACGAAGTGTATTTAAGACTAAAGCCAGGAAGCACTGCTTTATGCAAAGAGTTGTGGGAATTTAGAACAAACTATTAAGACATACAGATGACGAAGATACCTTGATAACCTTTAAGAAGTATCCGGATGAGATATTGGGACAGCTTAGCATTTAGCTATACAGACTAGCTTGATGGACTGAACAATCTAGTCTTAGGTTATTTTAACAGCAGTAGTCTTTAACTAATTAAGAAGGTGGCTGGATTTCAAATCTGCAGCCATTGTGGTCCTCCAAAATCTTATTTTGGATCAGATGAACCATTTCTTCATGTATAATTAATAATGAGCGGACTGGGTTCCCATAATGATAACTCTTGAAATAAATAATTGCTGCATCCAGGGTTACAAAGAGAATCTTGAGCTAATGGGCTGGGACTGGGAGAAATTGAAGAAGCATTTTATTTCTAGGAATCAAGCTTAGATATATCACAATGACCGGGAGAAGAAAAAAAAACAAAAGAAGCAATGAAAGTGGCAAAGATATTTAAAGTCCCAGCTAATGCTGGCAAAAAATTGTGTAGGATTTTTTATGAAGTCCATATTGATTACATGCCTAAAAATACATACCTATAGTAATTAGTCTATATTACATTAATTTGCTTTGGTGTTTGCGGCAATCAAAAAGTGAGAAGTGCTGTTGAAAGCTACTTTGAAAAACAATGCCCCCACTGCATGGGTTGCAAATGCTGCAATTTGAAACTGGATTTGAAAAGATGCCACACCCACCCTCTCCTTTAGACATAGCCCTGTGTACCTGACACATGTTCTTCAAACGTTTAGTCAGAGTGTCATTGTAAATATTTTGGTATATTTTGACTATTGTATTAGTCCTTATAGGGATTATATTAAAAAAAAAAAGTTTGGCTATAATGGCATTTCTCTTAATAAATTCCAATAATTTTTGAGCATACGTCATATTTTGTGAAGCATAATTAAAGTCAATATGCATTGCCATTTATGCTAGAGGCATTTTCCCTGTGTGTTGTTGGCTAAAATGCAGATGGGGCGGAAACATGAAAGGTTTGGCGTTTATAATTCAAGTTCAGGTTGGCATTCTGACTCATCATTTCTGCCAGAAAAAGGGAAAGGACAGTCACTTTTATGAATGCATTGCAGTTTACATTCAAAGGTATGTACTGCACCTATAAATAAATCACAAGCCACCGTATAAAGTTCTTCTTTCGGCTGCTCCCATTAAGGGTTGCCACAGCGGATCATCTTCTTCCATATCTTTCTGTCCTCTGCATCTTGCTTTGTTACACCCATCACCTGCATGCCCTCTCTCACCACATCCATAAACCTTCTCTTAGGCCTTCCTCTTGCCTGGCAGCTCTATCTTTAACAAACTTTTCATAATATATTCAGCATCTCTCCTCTGCATACGTCCAAACCAACACAATTTCTATTCTCTCTGATTTTGTAATCTCAACCTTCCAACCTGAACTGACCCTCTAATGTACTTGTTTCTAATCCTATCCATCCTCGTCACACCCAATACAAATCTTAGCATTTTTATCTCTGCTACCTCCAGCTCTGTCTCCTGCTTTCTGGTCAGTGCTACCGTCTCCAACCCATATAACATAGCTGGTTTCACTACTGTCCCGTAGACCTACCCTTTCATTCTTGCTGATACCTGTTTGTCACAAATCACTCCCGACACTCTTCTCCACCCATTCCACCTCGCCAGCACTCTCTTCTTCACCTCTCTTCCACAACCCCTGTTACTCTGTACTGCTGATCCCAAGTATTTAAACTCATCCAACTTCGCCAACTCTACTCCCTGCATTCTCACCATTGCACTGACCTCCCTCTCATTTACACACATGTATTCTGTCTTGTTCCTACTGACCTTCATTCCTGTATCCCTAGAGTATATCTCCACTTCTTCAGGGACTCCTCAACCTGCTCCCTACTCTTGCTACAGACCACAGTCATCAGCAAACATCATAGTCCACAGGGACTCCTGTCTAATCTCGTCTGTCAATCTGTCCATCAACATTGCAAATAAGAAAGGGCTCAGAGACAATCCTTGATGTAATCCCACCTCCACGTTGAATGCATCTGTCACTCCTACCGCAGTCCTCACCACTGTCACACTTACCTCATACATATCCTGTACAACTCTTACAGTAAATACATCTCTGCCACTCCCTACTTCCTCATGCAATACCACAGCTTCTCTCGAGGCACCCTGTCATATGCTTTCTCCAGGTCCACAAAGACGCAATGCAACTCCTTCTGGCCTTTTCTATACTTCTCTATCAACACCCTCAGAGCAAACATTGCATCTGTGGTGCTTTTTCTTGGCATGAAACCATACTGCTACACACTAATCATCACCTCACTTCTTAATCTAGCTTCCACTACTCTTTCCCATAACTTCATGCCGTGGCTCATCAATTTGTAGTTACTACAGCTCAGCACATCCCTGTTATTCTTTAAAATTGGTACCAGTACACTTCTTCTCCACTCCTCAGGCATCCTCTCACTTTCCAAGATTCCAGTAAACAATCTGGTTAAAAACCCACTGCCATTTCTCCTAAACACCTCCATGCTTCCACAGGTACAGTATGTCATCTGGACCAACGGCCTTTTCATTCTTCCTAGCTGTCCTTACTTCCTCCTTGGTAATCTGTTGCACTTCCTGATTCACTGTCTCCACATCATCCAACCTTCTCTCTCTCTCATTCTCTTCATTCATCAGCCTCTCAAAGTACTCTTTCCATCTGCTCAACATACCCTCCTTGCTTATGGGTATGTTTCCATCTTTATCCTTTATCTCCCTAACCTGCTGCATATCTTTTCCAGCTCGGCCCCTCTGTTTAGTATCCCTCTTCGGCCAACAGTAGCCTAATTTCTGCCAGTACTCTGGTGGCTAACAGTACTAGTGGCGGCCATTGTTAACCCGGGCCTTGACCAATCCGGTATGGAAATTTGTATTGTTGTGCGCATATTGATCTTGCAAAATTTTGCACTGGATGCCCTTCCTGACATATCCCTCATCATTTATCTGGGCTTGGGACCAGCACAAAGAAACACACTGGTTTGTGCATCCCCAGTGGCTGGGTTCACACTGTATAAACACAAACATATCATCTTTATTTGGAAGAAAATTGAATGTACTGTATGTAACTGCCACTCTATCCAGCAATGGCTCCTGTCTTACTGCTATTGTGTCTGGATAGGCTCCAGCCTGTTCCAGCTTTAACTGGAATAAGAGGAGCTCAATAAAGGATAAATCAATGCATTTTACATAACCCATTTCATCATAAAACTGTTCAAAAGCTCTGCACACTTATACATGTTTACCTGTTTCTAGGATGATGAACTATACTAGGGTGGCACAGTGGTTAGCACCAGGGCTTAACAACCCCTGAGATATACTGTATGTTCACTTTCTGACATAATCACTTTCTGTGTGGAGTTTGAATGATCTGTCCTTGTTTGCCAATGCTTACTTGCATGTCTGACCAACATTCAATGTGCCATCACCATCCTGGGCCATAATAATGAATTATTGAATTAAAATGTGTAACTTACTGTAGCTAATAGAAAACATAAATAAGATTACTCAACATGATCCCTTACCCCCATTTCTATATTATGAAGAAACTCACAATAGTTCACAATTAATAGAACAAAAAGCAAAAACCGTGTATGTGTTAGGGTATGAATGTACACTGTGAAGAACTGGTCACTGCATAATGTCCAGTGCTGAAAGATGGGCCTTGGGTTATCTGTGGCTCCATAGACAAAAAATATTTTTGAAATAATAAATTGATGGATTTGCTTCTTATGCGGAGGGTTATTTGGATGTGTTTCTACTCTCTAAAGGTTGTCTGTAGTGGCTTGACAAGAACTGGTCTTAAGCAGCGCACATTTTGTATGGAATAAGAAGAGTATGTGACAGGATTGGGTGAGTCTTTCCAGTTAGTGAAGATGCTCTCTATCTTTGTGCCAGGTGATCAGAATGTGTTTCTACTCTAATATGATGCAAGAGATTATTTGTAGTGGCAAAACAAGAGCTGGGCTTTGGCAGTGTACATTTCTTACAGAATAAGAAGTGCATGTCAGGTAGCATCACATGAGTCCAGTTAGTAAAGGTGCTGTGTATCTGTGCAAATGAAAGTTGGTTTAAAGCATGGGGGGAACTGAAGTGGAATAAATATACAGTATAGGTGAATATTTTCCTTCTATTTTGAAGACTGACTTTAGATATATTCTTCTTGCCACAGTATCAGGAGTGGGATATGAAGAGTGCAAAGATCAAAACTACAGTATACTATATTCAATAATGAGACTATCAGTTAAAAGCATAGTTAGTCTTAGAAGGTATTGCAGTAGTGTTTGCAGAAATGCTGAATGAAAGAAAGCCATTGGTCTGTCATTCTCCTTACAGGAAAAGAAACTGAATAGGTGAAATGGAAAATGAGAGAACTGTACCTGCAAGATTTTTTGAATTTGTGAGAGATACTGTACTACTTGAAAAACTTGCCTCTTGTGAGAATCAGGGTTATAACAAAATAATAAGAATTCCTCACACAAAGGTGCACAAGTTCTCTTACAAACTCATGGAGTGGGGGTCACTCATGGGAAGTATGGGTTAGGGCAGTGGTTCCCAAACTTAGTCCTGTGGACCCACTCTGGCTGCTGGTTTTGCTCCAACCAACTTCCATTTTTCATTGGACTCTTAGCCTAACTAATTAAGTGAGTCATTATTTCCCAGTTTCTGTGTTTTGGAGTCAATGTGGAAATTACAAACTAAGTTTGGTATTAAAATTTTCAACCTGATTTTCATTGTGCGTTTCCAGGTGTTCTGGTTATTTAATTGATTATTTACTAATTAGTGGGTCTGACGCTGAAGTCGTTGCTGCTTTCATCATCCCGGGTGTCTGCTGTGCTGGTTGTTAATTGTAACTATTAGGGTTAAATGAAGGGAGTAAACTACATAGGAAAAGGGGAAAACAATAGGAAAACAACAAAAGAGAATTACGCATTTATAGCTTTAGAAAAAAATAGAAATATTTCTAAATGTCTTATAAATGTAAAAATGATTCTGTTGTGTTTTTCTGAATGCAGAATAAGAGAAGAGTAAAAAATACCAGCTAATTAAATGAGATCTGTTGTTATCGATTATTATCACTGATTGTACATCTGGTTGGAACAAAAACCTGCAGCCACGGTGGGTCCCTAAGACCGAGTTTGGGAACCACTGGGTTAGGGTTATGTCTTCTGAGATGCACAATTACACTGTCACTACTAGCCTCTGAGGTTGACTTTAAACAGGATGGAGTTACAAATGTATTTTATTTACACCAAATTCTGACCCTGCTACTTGAATGCTACAGTAAAAATCAGGACATGTTTGGAATCCACAGTAATCCAGTTTAGGTGATCACATGCCCATTGTAGCCTCGTTTCACTTATTTAAGCAGAACTCAGTCCCAGCATGGTTTTCTGCTGCAGTAAAACCCATCTGCTCAAAGTCTGATGAGTTGAGCATTCAGAGATGCTCTTATGCACACCATTGTTGCAGAGAGCTGTTATTTGAGCCATATTCTCTTTTGATCACTCTCATTAACAAGGTGTTTTCATTCACAGAACTGTCACACACTGGATATTTTTTGTGATGCATTTAGAGACAATAATGCATGAAAATCTCAGGAGTGTAATTATTTGAGATACTGGAGCCCCTGTATCTGACAAAAAAAAAAAAAAATTACAACCACACGTTGTATCACATCTTATCCATTGTAATGTTTGCTTGAGCAGCAATTAAACCTCTAAAACCATGTTTGCCTGCTATACAGTATACTGTGTATATTAACAAGCAGCCACATGCTTGGTTGTTTTTAGGAGCAGGTTAACCTGAAAAGAGACCACTATGTATACACACACATTGTACTGCACAATGACATACAAAATGGACGTTTAATACTGCATTTGCAGTGGGCTATGATTTTCTTTCCAGACAGTTTATTAATTAGACTTGTGCTGGTAAAGTAAGCCATTTAATCAGACTTTTGACTTATTGTGTTATGTATATGTATTTACAATTCTGAGAAGGCAAACAAAATGTTATATGACTCCTCAGGGCTCTTTTTTTATTCTTATTCCTAAATATTTTATCCTTTATGGAGGGCATATTGAGGTGTGAAGTCTACTGTTGCTTGCACCTTATTGGTCATTGCAACTTTTTTAAGAATAAAATGGAGCATATAAGGTCCCAGCGTTTTAATACAGGTATACAGTTATACAGATATAACTTAAATAGAAGCAAAAGAAAGAGTGAGGCAGACTTTGAAATGGAAACACTTAGTAATTTTAGAAAAGACAAGACACATGTGAATCAAACCATCATTCAAGAACATTTGATTGGTTTCTAATTCAAGATTTGGTTGGAAAGAATCCTATCAGCCCCAGTGGGACTGCTGTCCGATCAGTTACATTGGTATATGCAAACAAAATAAATGTGTTTTTAGAGCAGAAATGTCAAACTCTGGCCCTGGAGGGCCACAGTGGCTGCAGGTTTTCATTCTAACCATCTTCTTAATTAGTGACCAGTTTTTGCTGTTAATTAACTTCTTTCGCTTTAGTTTTAATTAACTTGACTCAAGCCCGTTAGTTGTTTCTTTTTCCTTAATTAGTAGCCAAACGATAACGAAAAACAAAACAAGTCATCACATGACCAGATCATCTGTGAAGATAAGATTGATCTCTCAGCTCACCAAAATATTTTGATGGTGTTCTCAAAAAAAAAACAGAAAATCAACAGTTTTGGAAATGTCTGCTGTAGCAGAATGTGAGCAGCAACATGCCATGGAATTAAATAATGGCTTAATTAATAGAAAGAATGGGCTACTCATTAAGAAACTGGTTGTAGTGAAATTGTTTGGAGCTTGAAGACCCAATTTAGCTGTTGGCTCGTTCCATGTCTCACTTCTTTAATAAAGGAAAGAATCAATTCAGAAGACTGAATCCTTAAAAACGGGGCTATTAAAATGAAGTGAAAAGAAATTAATTTGCAGTGTAAACTGGTCACGGATTAGGGAAAGGCTTAGAATGAAAACCTACAGCCACTGTGGCCCTCCAGGCCTGGAGTTTGACACATCTGGTTTAGAGGCTTTTGCCAGTATATGAATGCATAACAAAATAAAGGAATAAATGAAATACCCCAGATGAGTTTTTTGCATAAACTTACTATAGACAGATCAGTTCGTTTTACTTCCCACAATGACACTTAGATACTTTAGTAAAATGACTTATTCTTTACTTGTATTAATGGAGAAGTAAGAGTTACATCCCTGGGAGGCAGGCTGGTACTACCATTGCAATGAAGAAAAAAAAAAACTCCTCCTTTTTGATGTGTCAGTGGTAGCCAAACCCCGAGCGCCGGAAAACTCCGTATTCGCGATTCTTATCTTCAGTGCGGCTGTGAAGAGCACAGGCTAGCAGGATCCTAAGGAGGGTAAGCGGCGCTCTTTTTCTCTTGGTTATTTGTCATGTTTATTTATCCGTGTGTGTTTATGCTGGGTGGGGATTGAGGAGAAAGCTGTTAAGGCTTTAAGTCGTCAAAGACTGAAAAGAGAAACGAACAAAAAAAAAATTGCAAGTTGGCTGCGCGTCCTGTCCCGACACGACTGCAGTCTTGCTGCGAGCTCCAACAGGAAGAAGCTCGAGCTGCTGCGGGCGCTCACTGCGCAAAGCCGTCCAGCCAGGTGTAGCAGCCACGGCAGGTATCGTACGAAGAGTGAGTCCTTGGCTGCTTATGTTATCAGCTAAGAGCCCTTTCGCTTTTTTTTTTTGTTTGTTTCTCTTATCAGTGTATCCGAGAAAATACGAAATTTTGGAAAGGTTTATTGATCTGGACATCTTTAAAGAAGAGGACAGGCGTTCCACGTAAAGGCAACCGGAGTACGCAGGTGTAAATGAAGCGCGAGTTTCCGGGGTGCCTTTAAAAACTTGCAGTGGTAGGCTTTCGTTTTAAAGTGTTGGTGGTGAAGTGAGATCAAAGTGAACAAGTCATACAGCCAACTTTGTAGAACTGGAGGTACGCGAGGTTGCCGCCCCGTCATTACCTTTTACGTGGCGTGGTGGCTGTTAACTTTTTGACGCTTTTAAGTTACGTAGGGTTGCCTGATATGTTTCGACTTTTATGTTTGTGTTTGACCGTAATTCGGATTGTAAACATTCAATACAGGTTTAGCTGCCCACCAGCGTTTCCGGAGGTCGTTTTGGTATTCGCCAAGATTCCTACCTAAACTGGCGGATTCGAAGCTGTGGTATTTCCCAATATGAAGTGTTAACTTGAAAGGATGTGGTTATTCTCATTCGCTAAACTCAGACTTCAGTAAAGCACGCCTTGGTCACTCGTCATTACTGATGTGGCTTCCTAAAGGAAACCCACATAAAAAAAAAAAAGTACTGTTGGTATTTTATGTCGAGCATTTCATATTAAATACCACTTCTCGAGATAAAGCTGCCTATAGAATCCGCGACAGGCCATAACCTCCTTAGTCAGTGGTTTAGTTCGAAAACGGAAACCGCCCAAGTCACACCTGCAATTTACAGTATTATTTATTCAGTGCTTCAATTGCAAAATAATTTGGGGATGAACTCGCGATCAGTGTTATAGTGTTGATAGATGGCACAATTGGCAAGAGTAAGGCTGTCAAACTCGTATCTTAGAGAAATGCAAGTTTTTATTTTGGCCACTTTTTAAATTACTACTTAATGAAACAGTACATTTGCATCCCCTTTAATTCATTTACTTTTTTTTTAAAGATACAGAAATGTATCCATCCATTATCCATCCCGCTATTTCCTAACTGCAGGGTCACGGGGTCTGCTGGAGCCAATCCCAGCCAACACAGGGCGCAAGGCAGGAAACGAACCCTGGGCAGGGCGCCAGCCCACCGCAGTACAGAAATGTTTAATTGCTTAAAATATTGAGATGCATGTTCTGCCAACAGATGACCAGTGACTTCAGGGATCTCAAAATCGGCCCCTGATGCAGCATAATTTACATTTAGCTCTATTTTAAAATTAGAAACAAATTCTTATTCATAATGAAACATTTATTTAACTTTATGGTTCGTTAATGCTGTCATTCTGCTACACCAAATATTTCCAAAGTTGTTTTTTTTTATTTTCTAAATGTTTTGTTGGTCAGAATCACTTTTTTCTCATCAAATATTCTAATGAATCAGAGATTGTTTGATGGACACACAGGTGCAAATGGGATTGTATTATCTGGTCATCTGTTTACTCGCTTCTCATTTCATTATTTGGCAGCTGGTTAAGGAAAATACTTTTAAAGATTCAAAATGCTTCATTTTTTTTTTTTAAAGTAAGGCAATTAAAATGAAGGCAAGTTCCTTAGTAGCACTAATTCAGAAAGTGTCTGGAACAAAAACCAGCAGCTAAGCAGGCCTTCAGGATCTCAGTTTGACACTCCAGGCTAGAGTTACAATGCAAGATCCCTTCATGCCATGTAAGTAGTCACAACAATGCAGATCTCCTGTATAGAGGGTGCTGACTGTTCAGGGGCAGTCCTACATATTGGCTCCAGTTACTAATTTTTTCAGTGAAGTGAGTTATGTAGAAATTGCACTGTGCCTGTTTTCTTGCATAGACTGCCTTGTAGATAGGTAGGTTGTTACTTTATGATTGATTGTAAAACTCATATTTATACTAAACCGGTCCCTAGCCAGATAGCCTACTTTTTTTTTTTAGTATGCACCCCAAAAAAGATCTCTCCAAGTGAAAAATATAGCTCTAAAACAAACATTGACCAACCTGGAGTTAAGAAAGAACATTTTAAAAACATTTTGTGAATTATGGAGCAGCTGTCAGCGATGTAATCAGAAGCATTTCTCACTGGTTTAGGTATACATTTTATAATTTATTGGATTAGCAGATTAGAAAATGGACAGGTCAAGGTGAGGCCAGATACTGTAAAGAGTATCTGCTTGGACAACAAACTGGAGGAAACTTGGTTAGCTGTTGTAGTACTGTCTCTAAAGCAGATTATCTATGAAGTGTATCAGACTTTATCAATTCAAAAACACACTGAATGTTTGTTATAGGCTTTTTAGAGTTACGGAAACAGAAAAGGTATGTTTAGTATGGTTAGACTTTCACATCTTTAAAAACTACAGCCTACAAATAAGCAGCAGAAATGTGTTGGGAAGGCCAGTATTGCACAAGCTGTGGCTAGCAGACACGGAAAGTGTCGACAAGTTACAAGATGTGAGAAGGAATGGCTTATGGGTTTTGCACATGGATAACAGCAACAGAAGTAGTCACACATTTTTTATAATGGACAGTATAATTGGTATAATATGAAGCAGAGTCAAGTAACAGCTCACAATAAAAACCAAACAAAAGTAAATCTAATAACAAACAGCACAAAAGATATGAGACTAATCTGTTACATAGGGCAAATAGCATACGTTGTAGTGCTGTTTTTTCTTTCATTTACAGTGTTATCTAATTTATTTTGCTACAAACCACTTATTTTCTACTTTGATCAGTTACCTCATAATACCCTATTTTTAGAGCTTATCTTAATTGAACAGGAGTGCAGCATGTTTTTATTTAATAAAACAATGACATAACTGATTTTGGGGGTAAGAAGGGGTTGCTGTAGGAATAGGGATGGGTGTCACTGTACATTGGGACACCTTAATTCATTCTATATTAGTATCTTAGTGATGAATCATTGTGAATGCTGTTGACTACAAACTAGGAATCAAGTGGCTATTAGGCATATTCCATTCATGGTTGGACCCGATAAGCTGGACCCACTCTATCCAAATAGTAATAACTTTAAATATTAACCTGTGGTACAGTTTGAGCAGATACGGCCTCATCTTGTATCCACCTACAAGCCTGTTATTGAACACAAAAGCTCTCTGTTAACCAAGCCAGAAGTTTTTATACGTGCATGTGTGTGCGCGCGCAGGGTGGGCTATTTTACAATACATATATGTACGTAATAAATTACAGTATATAATTTTTTTGAGCTTCTATAAAATTTATTTTCCCTAGGTCACAGTCCTATCTATCGATCGATCGCATGGATATCAGAGACTGGTAAACCTGGTGGAAAAGAACATGATTAGAAGTAGGGAAACATCAGGTTCTGCTATCTTTATAAGGTCTAGGAGTAAGGGAGCAGCTGGGTGGATCACGAGTTTCTGGTGGGTCTAAACCCTCAAGATAAATTCTTTGTGGCTATGAGCAGATAATTTACACTGTTTTGATTCTATTTAGTGACTGGTGAATGCTGAAACTATGATTCAGAATTTTTTATTTGTGGCTCTTGATTTCAGCTGATGGGGGGAGGGGAGAGACAAAGAAAATTAGTCAATCTTAGATCAACTAATTAAATAAAAAGTGACAATGAGAAAAAAAATGTTACATAAGTCACATGTTCTAATATTAATATCATAAAATAAGTAATAAAAGAATTATAAACTATGGTCACCCAACCTCTATAAACTAAGAAAACAGTATTTTGATTGCAGACCCAAAATCACATGCCAGTTGGTACTTGATCCTGTCATTTTATCATTTAATGCCAAGCTGTACCTTAGTCCTTTGTGGGATGTTGGGAAGTGGTCTCCATTTCACTCCTGGCACTGTAGTTGTTTAATGTCCTTAGCCAAACAAACCATTTACATTCTTGGGTCCTCTCAATACACGTACAGTAGAACCTCGGCTTACGAGTACCTTGGTGTACGAGTGTTTTGCAAGACGAGCAAAATTTTTTAATAAATTTTGACTTGATAAACGAGCGATGTCTTGCAATACGAGTAGTATGGATACACTTTGTCTTCTGAGCGTCATGTGATCACAACTGAGCTGATGGTGGTTCTCTCTCTCTCTCTCGCGCGTACGCGTCTCTCTCTCTATCTCTCTTGCTCGCACATTGCGTCTTTCTCTCTCCTTCGCTAACTCGCGCGCGCCTCTCTCTCTCTCTCTCTTTCCTTATCTCGCTCGCGCACAGCGCGTCTCTCTCTTCTCTTGAGGGCAATCGTCTCCTATTCTCCGTCTGAGTCTGTGTGCCTCACTCATATAGTCAACATCCGTACGAGCGTATACTGTTTACTACAGCATTGTGACTATGTGTGCGCTGTGAAGTGCGAGTCCCCATCTTGCGCCCCAAAACACAAAGCTGAGTCTCAGTACTTTAACAACACTAGCCTTATTCAGCTTGAAACAGCAACAGCGCTGTTATTTATTGTAGCGGGATCTTTATAATGTTCCTTGTATCACCCATTGACGGCAGGCGCTTATAGCATGTTTCGCGCTTATACGGCGAACTGCTACAGCGCTGGGAGACTGCGACTGCTTTGGGACACTCTTCCGCGTGTTGTCCCGTTGGGTGGAATCCCACATGAGTTTAGAAACTCACTCACACCAGCCATGATTCTTTTTAAAGGTAAAGTGCAGGTTAATTTGTTTTATGTATTTTTACTTTATATTTTGTATTAATCATTTTTATATGAATAGTTTTGGGTTGTGGAACGAATCATCTGAGTTTCCATTATTTCTTATGGGGAAAGTCGCTTTGATATACGAATGCTTTGGATTGTGAGCACGTTTCCGGAACGAATTATGCTCGCAAACCGAGGTTCCACTGTATTTGCTTAACAGCAGCTGGATAACTGGGTCACCTTATTGAAAAACATTCTAGTGTTTATCCTTCCTTTAGTAAGTTACATGCCACGCTTGAGTTTTCCATTGTTTACTAGTATAGTTTGAAGTAATTGTTACATATTTAGCGCATTTTTAACTTTGCAAAAATTCTCTTAAAATGCAAACCATAAGGTTTAAATAAAAATATGGGATGTTTTGAATTTGTATGTGTAATAATAGACAATTTTATGTCCTTTGTGTTATGATTAAAGCCACTGACTTAAAAACTATATTAGGTTGTTTTGTGCTTTATTTTTATGCAAGTGAAAAATAAATATTATGTTGCTCATTTAAACAATGAATTTTCTTGTATTGTTAACAGGGTGTAAAGTTTGTAATTCAGATGCATTTTGAGATGTATTATTTAGTATATTTTAGAGAGCATGTTGCCCGGTACTCCTTTGAGGTAAACTTCCAAAACTGTAAGTTGATTGAGCAGTAATTATTGCAAATGTAATGATTTTACCTTCATATGATTGCTTAAAGCACACAACCTGTTTAAGCTCCAGTTTCCCTTTTCTTTTCCATACGTTATAGAGCATTATACATCTGTTCCCAATGCTAATCTTGAACATCTATATTTACTTTCTTTTGAGCTAAGTTTCTAGCCACTGAGTATTGCCCTGTATTAAAATAACACTTGAGTATGATAATAATGTCTATTGCCAGGAGTTATGGGTTATATTACCCATCATTGCTGCACATGAGCTCAGCATACTGACAAATCTAAGACAAATGTGTTTTTCTTTACAAAGGGTGCTGCCTTAAATATATTTGGCACCATATAAAGGATGTTGACATGTTGGATTTTCATTTCAGTTAATCAGCTGCAATTGAGGCATCTGTATGTTCACATCAATGTTTTCATCTGCATTTCTTGATAGTTTTTTCTAAGGTACTTAAATTGCTGTTCAGCTCCAAGTTGTGGGTGCTACAAATTTTTACTTCGAAGTGCCTTTGCAGTTTGTTTTTACTGGTCAGTTCAATTTCACTTTCAAATAGTATGGTTGGTGAAAGGGAAAATTAAAGCAGTTAAAGGAATTATCCAGTGATAACCAGCAGGCCTAGGACAGGGACACACAGTTTATCAATAGTTTCATTATCATTGTAGCAAAAGCTGGTAGAAGGAGAGAGGAGATCCTTCCTCGTCTAAAATGAATATTGACAAGCCCTGTTTATGTGGATAGGCCAGGCAAACTTACACTATGATTGACATCACATGCTCCATCTACAAAAAAAACTATATTAATGATACGTGGGCCCTTTGCCTGCGACATGCTTTTTTGCGTACAGTAAATTTACATTCTCTTAAACATCATTCATTTTTAGCTGGATTATTGGATACAAGTGGTTGTAAATTTGCTTGAGACGTCATAGCATGCTGTACTTCATGCATCACAAATTACTACTTCGTGTCCTGTGACTGCTGTTTCACAATTTAGCATGTTCTTTGAATTAAGGCTGACCAAATGTGCTAGATTATCAAATTAGTTTGCTTCAGGCAATACTGAAGTATTTTTTTAAGTTAATTTTTTAAGCCTTTGTGAGCAGTGAAATTAAAAGATAGTTTGAAGAGTTATCATTAAAAAGTAATTTTTTGAATGGAAAGTGAGTCGGAAATATTTTTGGATTCTTTAAGAGGGGCTTTGGAAAACAAGCCCAGAATTCTTTTTATAAATAGAAGTGCTGTGGGATGACAGAAAAGCAAAATATATTCAAAAACCAAACCACAATCCTCCACCCAAAATCTGCATTAAGTTAGCTCATATATTACAGTTTGTCTCTTGTTTACATTTATCTGTTAATGAAAGCAAATTAATACACATTACTGATTTGCTTTTTTAAAATCATATTTTAGTAAGGATATTTTTGTCTGCTTTCATTATAACATACAAATATGTCTCCAGGTTAATTGGTATGTTTTCATTTTGTTTTCAAGTAATTATTCCATGGGCAGCATGGTGGCAAAGAGGTTAATGCTATAATATGAAAAATATCACAAGATCTCTAAACCAGATATAGTAGATAAAGAAGATGATTTCAAAGAAATCACGTAACTAATAAGTATTTAATGTTGTTTTTGTTTTATTCAGATATTTTAGTGAGTAAGATTTGGTCATTCAAATTATGTCTGACAGAGAGATTTTCCCTTTCATGCAAAGACTTGTTAGGTAGAAAAGGCTGAACTAATAGTTTGTCAGGTGAAGGAAGCAACATTACATTTTAAAAATTCATTCTTCTGAAGTAGTTGGATATTATCCATCTCTCTCTCTCTCTCTCTGCTAGTATTGCAGGACTATACTGTGTTTAAGAAATAATGATTTTCTTGAGAGTGCTTTGAGCCCGGTCTGTGTCTCATTTGTTTAAAAAAAAAAAAAAAAGGTATATCCCTCCCAGCTATTGAGTCCATGATTCAATTCCATACATATAGTTTGTGTTGTTTGCATGTTACCTTGTTTATGTGGGATGTTTCCTCTAGGTATATATGTTTTTCCACACATAACTGAAAAAAAAATATTGGGTATTAATGGGTATCTTATGTTGGACCTGTTATTGATTTTGTGTTTACAGAGTTGATTTCTGACTTCTGTCTGATGTTTCTGAGATAGTTCAGGGGGGTGGAAGTTAAGTCTGTATTATGTGGTTTTTGATGATGGATGGAAAATATTGTTTCTTATCATCTGTGTCCAAACTAGGGTAGATAGATGATCTCTCTACATTTCAGTAATAAAGTGTTTCTTCGGTACATTTTTGATATATATTTTAAAATCTATAATGTAGCAAGCAAACTAAAATGTAATGTTTCTGTGGTGGGATTTGGCATATGATCTTTCTACTTGTCACTTGTTGTTACCTTTTTCAAAGAGGTGTATTCAGAATTTGAAGATCTAGACAGACCAGGGGCCTCATGTATTACGAATTCACACTAAACATGGCATATGATACAGACAAAAACAGAAATGTGCATGTGCACAAAAATAGATACATAAAACCATGCCAGCAAAGTTTTTCATACTTCCCCTTTATAAATCCTAATCAACATGAATTTTAGCACAAATACATGTCCCTACAGCCCCACCCTGATTCCTCCCAGAATTTTGCATATTTGAATATGTAAATCAATACAGATAGCTCTTTCTGAGTGAAAATTCTACTCAGTGAAATGGAGGCAAGGAAAAATGTACAATTTGGTGACTTAGGCAGTGGTATGAGCAACAAAAGGAAATCGAGGGAGTGACACTAAAAAGTTTAAGTTCAGAATGTTGCACAGTGCCCAAAATAAAGAAGAAATGGTCAGATGACAAAGTCGACATGAAAAGGCAAGTATCATATGAAAACTATCAGGGCCACAGAGAAGAAAAAAGGTGTATGTCAAAGTTGTAATTGAAATATCGACTTTAATCTTGAAATTTCAACTTTAATGTCTTAATTTATTGTGCCATTAAAGTAGAACATCCAAAACCTCATCGTAAAATCAATGTTCAATTTACTAGAGTTTCTCAAATCCCATTGTAACTAAAGTAACATGTTAAATGCTTCATATTCTGTGTGTTCGCCTACCCAGTCATTAATCTCTATGTGCTTCTTAAACAGGCTTTCTCTTATGCCGACAAGATTGTGCAGATTTTATACATCTCAAAGTTAGCGTGGAAATGGGCGTACACAACATTTTTGTGTGTACACACTGTTTATACAGGACAACCCAGGTTATTGAACATTTCCACAACCTACAATAATAAAAAAAGCTAATAATCAGTCCGACAGTCCAAGGTCAGAGATATGGCTACTTAAAATGATTTTCTTATAGGGTTGAACTCTTAAGTAAAAAGCTTTTCTTAATATGTAGATAAAAAAAAAATAATAATGCAAAATTCACTCACGCATAACCAAAAGCTAAAATTTGTCAGGATTATTAATCTAGGTGAGTAGGTATTCACTAAGTGTAAATCCCCCACAATGGAAAAAACTAAATAACCCAGATGGTTTGGTTGATTTCAGAAAAATGAAAATTAGCTGACCTGTGGTATGTTGTTGTTTTTTTGGTAAATATTTGTTGATAATGATGCTGCAATGAGTAGGCTATTCTTAGGCACAGAGTCCTTTTTGTCTGATACCTGAGAAATGATCATGTACAAAGAAATGGGGCTGGTGCTTTATACAAATGAAGGCTAAAGTGGAAGTTGCGTAGAGCTCAAAGAACACTTGCTTAACAAGGCGTGTCCTTGGGTGCACACGGTATTCCCTAATCCATCAGCTTTGTCCTACTCCTCATGGTGTGGTATGAAATATAGTGATCCCTCGCTATATCGCGCTTTGACTTTCGCGGCTTTACTCCATCGCGGATTTTAAATGTAAGCATATCTAAATATATATCACGGATTTTTCGCTGGTTCGCGGATTTCTGTGGACAATGGGTCTTTTAATTTAAAGTACATGCTTCCTCAGTTTGTTTGCCCAGTTGATTTCATACAAGGGACGCTATTGGCGGATGGCTTAGAAGCTACCCAATCAGAGCATGTATTACGTATTAAATGAAACTCCCCAATGATATACAATGTGCTTCCCAAGCGGTGCTTGATTGTTTGCCTTTCTCGGGGTCTCTCACTCTCTCTGACATTCTCTGCGCCTGACGGAGGAGGTGTGAGCAGAGGGGCGGTTTGCACAGAGGCTGTTTGCCTAGAAGATACGGATGCTACTCTAAAAATGCTGAAAGACTACATTCACATTGCTCCCTTCTTTGCGGCTGCTTTATCGCGGTGCGCATACTTAAAAGCCCAACAGCACGTATTGATTGTTTGCTTTTCTGTCACACACTCTCTCTCTCTCTCTCTCTGACATTCTCTGCTCCTGACAGTGCTCCTTTGAAGAGAAGATATGTTTGCATTCTTTTAATTGTGAGAAAGGACTGTCATCTCTGTCTTGTCATGGAGTACGGTTTAAAGTTTTGACTAAAGGGTGTTATTTCATGTCTAGAGGGCTCTAATAATGTTAACAGTGTGGGAGAGTTTATAAGGGCTTAAAATATATAAAAATAACCATACAAACATATGGTTTCTACTTTGCAGATTTTCACCTATTGCGGGGGGTTCTGGAATGCAACCCCTGCGATCGAGGAGGGATTACTGTACATACAACTTTGATGGGAGAGGTTGGCTGGGCTGGGGGTTGTTTCCCTTGGATTGTCAATCTTGCTTATATACAGTATGTATACTTAGAGCAACGAGGTAGTTGACAGTGACCCTTGGTGGTGAAACATATGCAATACTGCAGAGACCTTCGGTGTCCCCTTGGAGATCACAAAGCAGAATCACTGAAGTAGTGGTACAGGGTAACGGCTGACTTCAAGACCTAGTTATAGTTATAGCACAATTCAGGAGTGATGGCATGCCTTGGTCAGTTTTAAAGGCTGTGCAGCTCAATAAAATAATTATCCCGGACAGAACAGAAGGGGTGAACATTATACATGGTTTATTATATTGTGTGTTTTTTTTGTTTTTTTTAAACTGGTTCTTTTTTGTACAAGGCTTAAAATATTCAATTCATTGCATGTGCAGCCTATAAACGTCATTGCTGTTTGCCATATGTTGAAGTAGCTTTTGATCTAGACCCTCTGAAACTTTGTAATGTTACTAGATTCCAGATTCCATTCAGATCTGAATAAAGCTACAATTTTTACAGGATGAGATTGTTTATACCCAAAATTCCCATTATTCCTACTAATTACCTGTTTCAGAAGAATAAAGTTTCCTGTAAATTGTATTTTCGTATGACCATCAACAAAACCATGAACAGCATGACTGTTTTACTCATGGCCAATTGTATCTAGCAGATTTATGAGTAAAGAGCTGTCCAGCAAAATAACAATATTAGGCCCTGGGGGTGAGAGAGAGAAGAAGAAGAAAAAAACAAAAAGTAGTCTATTACATAGTAATTTCTGATAGATCCAGTTTTTCAGCAGCACTATAACCAAGACCTATTGTCTTAGGAAATTTCTTTTTATTGTAAGAAGTACACCTGTGCAACTAGAGTGGGTTAGTTAGTATGAATAATGCAAGCAGTGTTCTAATTAGCACAGTGGGTGGTGTGTAGGGAAATGCACCTGTCAAGATTTGTCATCCTCATCTTGTTCTCAACAAGCAGAATTTGATATCCAGGTAATTACCTCAAAGCTTTTTGTCATTGTCTCATAGCTCCAGAGACCTGGATTTAATCTTGTTGGCATAATAACTATACAGATATTTGTAAGCTCTCAATGTGTTTTATTGGGTTTCCTCTACAGCGTCAAAGCAATGTATGTTAGGTTGGTAGGAAAATTGTAAATTGGTAGACCATGGCTTTTTGTGTGAATATTCCTTGTGAAAGATATCCAAGGCTGAATTTAAAAACCTTTGATGTAACAGTAAAACCAATAAAAATAAGCAAATACTAATATTTGTATATGGCTCATTTCTAGGAGGTGAAGTGTCACACCTCTGCAATGAGGAAATGATCCTACAGAATGTGCAGTGCTTTTTGGGAAGTAACCTTTGGCTGACCGCTTCCAGTGCTCATGTAATTATGTGTTGGCAGAACTAACCCTAATCCCCATACAATAGTATGCACTTCTTTATGTTCAAAAACTTTAAGCAAAGTTGGTATTTTCATTTCTATCCTTGAACTGAGGTTTAAGGAAATGATTTGCGTCTAATAGTTCAATGTAATTAGAATATTTATTTTTTAATATTATCTTCGATTTAACACACTTCTATAAGGTAACATTGCAATTTTGATATGGCACCGTTTCATACTAACTCATTTAACATTGATTGTTAGCCGACAGATTTTTTTCTAAAATAAGTTCAGAAGTTTTACTTCATTTCAGAAATGGTTAGAATGTTACTTCTGGAATAAAACAAATCATTCTGGAGATGGATGTTAGTACACCATAATCTAGCAATAGCATTTTTGTACTTTAGTTAGTATTGCTGCCTCTCAATTCCAAGTAGCAGGTTTTCATTTTCTAGCCTGAACACTCATTTTATAATGAGTGTACATGTCTTTATAAAACACGTTATTTTCTTTTGTTTCCTCTGGCAACCTGAACACATAGATGTTGGGTTATTTGGCACCTCTTAACTGTCTGCAAATGATTGTTGGTGTGCTTGGCTATGTATGCACTGCAATAAATACCCCATCCACTTTGCTCCGTGCATCTCTGTAGTAAAAAAAAAAAAAAAAGATCAAAATGATGAAAGGGTTATGTATAATTATTTAGATCCTTGTTTAAACATACTATTTGTAACACTTAACATATTGTATCATCTTACTCTTCCATTTCTTTATATTACTCAACTCTTGGAAGTATATTTTGTAAAATAGGTTTATTACTTTATTTGTAATAAAACCTAAAATAAAATTGAAAAAAGAGGTTTTTAAAAGTTTCTGCCAATGGAAAGCCATGATTCATCTCTTTATCTACAACTGGAAAATCAACGAAGGAAAACTATTGGCATATGTAATAATCATCATCTTTCCTTTGCCTAGCCCAGTGATTCCCAAACTCAATCCTGGGGACCCACTGTGGCTGCCCGTTTTTGTTCCAACCACATTTACAATAAGTGATAATAATCGATAACAACTGACCTCTTTTTTTATTCGTCTCTTATTCTGCATTCAGAAAAACACAACAGTATGGTTTTTACATTTATAAAACATTTAGAAATATTTCTATGTGATTTAAGTAGAAATAACTCTCTTTTGTTGTTTTTCTATTATTTTCCCCTTTTCCTATGTAGTTTGCTCCCTTCATTTAAACATAATAGTGATAATTAACAACCAGCACAGCAGACACCCGGGATGATGAAAGAGGCAACAATTTCAGTGTCAGACCCACTAATTAGTAAATAATCAATTAAACAGAACACCTGAAAAAGCAGAATGAAACTTAGGTTGAAAATGCTGTTAATGACTTAAAAAAAATATATATATATATATAAATATATATATATATATATATATATTCCCCATTTAACTGCTTATTACATTTTAATAAAAATCTACCAAACTTAGTTTGTAATTTCTACATTGACTCAAACACAGAAAGTGGGAAATAATGATTCACTTAATTAGGCTAAGAGTCCAATGAAAAACAGAAGTTGGTTGGAACAAAAACCAGCAGCCACAGTGGGTCCCCAGGATTGAGTTTGGGAACGACTGGCCTAGCCCATAACATTACCATATATCATTTTTTTTCATAGGCACTCTCAGATGTTGCCTTAAATCATATAAAAATCAACATTAAGTTAAATGCTCTGCTTTTATGAGAATTGTCAAGCTTTCTAGAATCTTTGCCACAGTGTTGTAAAAATTTTGACAATGGTTGGGTCAAAATTTTCAAAAATTGCACATGCTGAAGTACCCTCCAATTTTAAGTGGAACGAGTAAAATAATGACGCAAAAATGTGGCTGGCAACATAATTATCGGAGTCAAATTTAGGCATGGTATTTCTGTGAACAGAAAGATATTGTGGCTCAGGGAGGGGGAATATGTCACTATTGTTCATATTTTTACTGAAATTTAAGTCACTGTTTATTCTGAGAACTTGTACCTCTTACCTTGAATCGTTATTTGAGCACATATCTATAATAAAGAGCATGATGTGCTAATATTTAAAATTCCACAATTTAAAAAAATAAATACATTCTATATTTTGACCGTATCACAGACATCATTACAAAATTGTACTTAATAAAATTGATTGTTTACTGTGTTTGTGAATGTTCATCCAAAGTAATGTAAATTAAGAGAGGTTGGTAGTTCCTGCCAAGTTTTAAGATCGCTGGGGATCCCTGAGGGAAATATGGGATGTGGTTATTAATACTGCCCCATGGCTCTATTATTCTAAGATGAAAACCATTTCCCAGTTTTTGCTGTATGAAGTCTGCACTGTGTCTACGTCATTTGTTTTCCCCAGGTACTCTGGTTTTTCACTCACAACCTGCATGTTTGGTTGAACGGCAATTGTAAACTGGCCAAATATGATGGTGTATGTGTATGAATTAACCCTGCAATGAATGACTTCCATCTAGGTTGGTTCTTATTTTTTACCCAGTTGTGCTATAGTAGACTCTAGCTGCTGGCAACCCTGACAGATTTGCTCATAAACAAACAACTTGTAGAGGTGTGCTGGCAGTTAGAGATGTGTGTTGCTGCTAATAGGAAGCATTAACTATGCAAGGACATGGCATTTAGTTACCCATAGAATAAGAATAGAAGTTCCAGCAAAGGCAACGTATATACTATAGGGGTTCAGGAATCTCTGATGAAATATTGCTGCTGCTTGGTAAAGTATATTTTTGGAGAGTGTGCTAATAAGTAGAGTATAAACACTACTCCAACGACACCAAGGTGGGAATCAGTGCTTGCATTTTTAGAACACCTTGAGAGGTATTAAGAATATTTTTCTTTTGCCCTTTTTGTCTCTCCTTCTGTTTTCACTTCTTTGTATTCATTTGGAGTTGATTTAGCACACCTTTGTGCTATTGTTTTTTTTGTGTTCAGAGTTTATGAACGGCTCAAGATCAACTTAACGTTACCACACAGACTTTGAAGATAAAGGATGACCCTCATGGTGGCAAACTTCTTCTTAACCAGAGGATAACCTTAATTTGATATCTGCTATTCTCATGTATATTTGAGTTATTTGCTCTCCAGAACTACACAAAACAAACTGTTGAAATAGATATAAATTGTTGATCAAAGTAGTAAGATTAAAAAAAAATAATTTTTGATCATACATGCAATTCAACATAGCTAAACATATGTACTACAATAGTACACATACATTTCCTGTAAAAATCAATGCTCAAAAAAATGTAAAGCACTGATATGTTATGGTTCAGAGTACTTCAGCTTGCAAGGTAAGTGTCATGTTCTTGGCAGGTGATTTACTGAGAAATAATGTAGAATAACTTGTTTTAGAGGTCACACAGTAAGGCGTAGTTTAGAAGTTGTGTTAGTTACCTCATAAATGCCTTTTTGAAAGCATGTAATTGCCAGTGTACCTGTATTGCAGTATATACACTTGTAACCATAGCCTACTACAGTTTTAGAGCCAATTTGATCATGGTAGATCTGGGATCTTTATGTACTGTTTTCAAAATTGTTTTTTTTTTTTTTAAGTATACAACAACATAATATGTACAGTGTTTTTTAAAATTAAATGTCCTGCTGTTAAAAGTAGTGATTGGATGAAGTTAGAGATTTGTTGAATATATTTTGCATGTTGGTCATGTTTTGCATCATGGGATCTACCATGTAACTTAACTAGTACTGCAAAATTTCTGGTGGTGCAAAACCTCAAATTAACATTTTTTTTATAGGGATGATGGTCTTATGACTGGGCACTACCTCAGTGAAGTTTACACATTTCTGGGTCTTCCTGTTTCAATCGTACATGCCAAAAATGAGTGAAATAGGTTAAAATTGACCCAGTGCAAGTGAATGTGACTATGTACAGTATGTGTGAGTGCCAGGCAGTGTAATGGTCTTGTACTGAGTTGGGTTTTGCTATAACACAGAAATTGAAAGGGTTATGTTCAAGTTCCTAGTGAGTCTGAAATGGTTAAGTGGGTTTGAAGATTGATAGATGTGTAAAAAAGACGATGGTTAATCACTCAGTTAATTAACTATAAGGTTTGCCTTTGGCAATGCTGGCAATTACAGGTAAAATTCTGTTACAATGAATTACAATGTTACTACGAAGTACAGTCAGCAGATACTTTCATTACAATGAAGTGCACAAAAGACCTTGTAATGCCTGAATGAATCATCCACAGAGCAGTTAGTTCTGTGGCTGCAGCTCAGTTGTGCACAACGATCCCTAAACAGAAACACTGTAATTTTTCTTTTTTTCTTTCTTCGAACTTACCTCATACTTTTTTTTTTTTTTTTTTGCCTTTTGTTTTAGCGAAACCTTTTGCTTATTGCTCGTCAACATTTGAAAAACATCCATTTGAATTTAACTCATTGTCACCCTCCTATAGAAACGGCAGACACGAAAAAACGATAACAGTTCATATTAGAAACAACTTTAATTTTTTGAAGCTCTCGATTGCGGCAAAAAGAAAAAAGATGTTGCTAGTGAATTCGGAATTTCACCATCAACGCTGTCAACTTTCTTGAAAGCAAAAAAGAAGAAAAATCTCAGGTTGCAAATGTATGTGAACTGCTGCATTTGAAGATGTCGAAAAAGCCGTTTTTATGTGGTTCAGTGACGCTCGTTCAAGAAACATTTCTATTAATGCGGCACTCATTCAAGAAAATGTGAGGTTTGTAAACTCTCTTGGGACCTCCTCCAACTAGACAGCACACCGAAGAGCGTCCCGAAGTGTGATCTCCGTGTCTGTATGGGGCAATAGAAGGCTCACAGCTATGCTGTGTCTCTCTGCCAAAGTAAACAGAAAAGATCTCGATGGGTGATGCAAGGTTAGGAGTACGTAAATTGTAAATGCAGATAACAGGATTACTTGGTCACTGATCTGGCCACCACCCTGACAGACTGCTGTGTCTATGTATAGCAGAGTGGCAGATCACGCTACAGTAAATAAGTGTGCCGTTCCTGTTTCAAGCTGAATAAAGCTGGTTTTGCTAATGTACTGAGACTAAGCCTTGTGTTTTGGGGTGCAAGACAGGGACTTATACCGTGACCCGATCATTTATGATGTGCTTCTGTGGTGCTTGACTGCACTGCTGTGAGCCACCTATTGCCCTGCCCCAGCAACGGACAAGCAATCTTTCACATACACTGCAATCACGCTTCGGGACACACTTCAGCCTGTCGTTCCTGTTGGGGTTTGGGGGGGTCCCCAAAAGAGTTCAGAAACCTCACAATATGAAGA
This sequence comes from Polypterus senegalus, assembly GCF_016835505.1. Lineage (NCBI taxonomy): Eukaryota > Metazoa > Chordata > Cladistia > Polypteriformes > Polypteridae > Polypterus > Polypterus senegalus. The sequence continues at coordinate 113,506,532 of NC_053155.1, read as the reverse complement.
AGAAATGGATGATTCGGCTCCTGATTGATAACTGTGCTGCCCACAACGTGCTTCCACATTTAGATGATGTTCACGTTGAATTCCTCCCACCCAATTGCACAGCAGTGCTTCAGCCATTGGATTTGGGCATCTTTCGCACCCTGAAAGTGTATTATCGCAAAGGAGATGCTGAGAAAAATTCTCGTCAGCATAACTTGTAGACAGGAGGAGATTAAAATTAACGCGAAAGAAGCTATTGAAATGATTGCAAATGCCTGGACACAAGTTAAAGAAAGCACTATAATAACAAATACAGAATCTCATTACAACGAAATTTTCGTTACAACAAAATATTTTTTAGGTCCCTGGGAGTTCGTTGTAAAGGAATTTACCTGTAATTTAAAACAGTTTATGAACAAAGTTAATCAGCAAAAGTCCACATTACTTTCTCTGATGTGAACTGAACATTGTGATAGACTTACTTTAACTACCCAAACGCACTCCTAATTGTTATTGGATTTGGAAAGAAACTTAAGAAAAGCTTTCACTTATTCTTTACAAGGTTACTACATTTTAGTTAAAGTTTCACCAACACCATAATACATTATCTGGCTTTGTCCAGACTTACAAGTTATAATTAATAGTTCTTGGAATCAAAGTAGGTATATTTATGGTCTGATGTAAACAATGCTTTGTTCTTTTTTTGGTCAGCTTTCTGCAGACACATTGAAAAATTTTCAGCACTTTCTCTTTCTTTGTTTTAGGAGCTTGCCTCCTTTGTCATCTTCTGGTTGCCAATAGCACCGCAGTTTTTCTTAGAGGTTCAGACACAAATTTGTCAGTCCTCTTGTTGCAAGCAAAGTTATTCTTGGTGAGTTGGCTGGTGATCAGACAGTTCCATTTGTTAGCAAGGCAAACATGTGGCTTTGCATGCGGCCTCTCTCTGCTTGTACGCTTATTTTTCAACAAGGTTTAATCTAATGGCAACCTTGTCCAACTCTAATACAGCAAGTCTTCTCTGCTTCCAGTGCAGCACAGTTGCCCTTTGGAGTAAAGGAAGATATGGCCACACCCTGTAAGCACTGGGGTTTCTGCTATACAGCAGAGGTTATTACCAGGTTGAGCATAGTAAGGATGATGATAAGAAAGAATCTGGGTTTTACAAATGTTTTTAAAAGGAGTATGTATCTTTTGTGTTTTTTGCGTGCATACAATCATAACCGTTTGGTTGATAATTGGTGCAGAGTTCTGTTGCATGAGTGTTGTTCATCCTTGGATTATAATCCTTTATTTGAACTTGGTATACAGCTGGTGCTTCCAAGAGATTTCTCCATGCTGTTACTTGAACTGGGATTGATCATCTTATCAGCTAAGGGGCAGAGGCTGCATTCTGACAAGGGACCCATCCTGGAAACTGAGACATTTTAGCTGGCATTCAGAGTATTTGGCCTTGGCATTTTAAGCCAGTTTACATGTGATGTAAGAGTCAGTTCAGTAATCAACAATTTCTTCATTCATTATACTGGCTAGTTAGTTAACTTAAATGCTGTTTTAATTCCTTCTTACACAGTTACAATGTAGATATACTATATAATTAGGCAAAACTAAGTGTTTGTTTCCCCACAAATATGGAAAGTTAATGAGCTTAATTTATGAGAATGCTTCCTGCAGTTTTCCTCACTCTACTTGTTTATACTTGAAAATACATTACAGAAAAATGTGTTTATTAAAACAGTTGTTTAAAGAGCATCAGGCCTAAAACCATGCAAAAAGGTCTGCTTTGTTTTGTCCTTCATTTCAGGCGTTTAATGTGTACTGTACTTTTATCTGCCTTACATTAAATATTACAGAATCGTTTTTTGTATTTTACACTTAGGCCTGATGGTTTTGTATGCACTGTGGGGCATGTCTAAACAAGTTAGTCAAAACCTAAGCACTTTTTTTTTTTTTTTGCATTTGTGCCCGTTTTTATTAACTTTCAAGTGTGATTTAGTGCCTAAGGAAATGCTTTTTAAATCCGGAGGTACTCGGTTAAATCCTGTCACTTCTTATGCACTGCCCATCTTTCAGCAAATCACTTTACTTTTTCATTTTTAAGGTTCCTGGCATAGTCGTCATTTTCATTTTTAAGGTTCCTGGCATAGTCGTCACTTTAGAAAGTCGGTTCATAAAGTAAGGGTTAATTGTCCATTTTAATGAATATGTACGCAGCTAAATTAAGCAAACCTTGGGGGTGTGATTTTTAAAAAAGAAAAAACTGTTCTGGGAGTAAATAAATTCGCAAGCAAAGAAAAAATGCTGAACTGTACACCTCTGACTGCTGAATAAACACTCAAAAAGAGGAGCTAATCATATGAAAATTTCAATGCAGGAGTGTGTATTTTCATTATGAATTTAGTGGAAAACTGCAAAAATCACAGTGATCATTTGCACTGATACATGGAGCTAATAACAGAGTGCATTATTCCACTATATTATTATATATTATTGTTTTTAAGTCTCTAACTCTCAATATGCTTTAGGTGTTTTTTATTTTTTTTTTCCATTTTTTTGTGGACATTAACTAATAGTCATTATGGCATGAATATTCTTGAAATCTTCATGTACTGTAATTTTGAAGGAAATATCCAAAATGTTTTGATTGGTATTTGTAAGAAGACTAAGTCTGGGGCACCATAGGCAAAGCCTGTAAAAGGCACACAAAAGGAATGAAATTAAACGCTTTGCACTGTGCAAAACTGAGACATTTTGAATAATCGATCAGTCTCTCCAAGATGGAGGTTTCCCCCCTTTTTGAGGTTTCTGGGAGGAGAGGCAGGTCCAGGTGGTCTGACTCTGGATGTATTGTCATGGTTTGAGGCATGTCAATCTTCCTTTCTGCAGAGGGGAGAGGAGGAGAGAAGAAATATTGCTATCATACAGTTCCCGTTCATGTTTCTGCGGAGAATTGCAATAGTGTGACGGTATGTATTCAGTAGTTTTGAACTCTGTGTTTTCATTGGACATCTAAGTCAATCTCTGATTCCTGTTTATAGAAAACCCCATTTTTACCAAATACTTACAAAGAAAATGTTATAATGATGTCTAAAGACCTGCTTACACAAATAGTATTTTGAATGCATATAATAAATCTTTCATTTAAAATAAACTCATATAGTACTATATTTACAGAAACGCAGTCAAATGTGTCATTAGGAAATGGAAAGTTGTTTTGAAACATCTTACAAATTTCTCAGATTGCTTTCCATAATGTGCTAAAATTATTTAATAGCAGCAACAATACTTAATCAATTAGTTCCCCATGGTAGATACAAGAACACATATCTTGCCCGAAGAAGGGGCCCGAGTTGCTTTGAAAGCATGCATATTGTAATCTTTTTAGTTAACCAATAAAAGGTGTTTTGTTTGACTTCTCACTGTTACATCTGATTAAACTTTCATGGAATGTTCCTATAGGAGTCGTCTAATTCTGACACATGCTTTTTATGCACCAAAGCCAGATACCTTAATTTGACAGGCAGTAGTTACCTTAAGAAGAGCAAAGACTTGGCCCTGGAAAATGTGTACATCTTATATATGAAACCTGTTCAGTGTAGAAGCAGCACTGCATGATGAAAGTACTGGATATTGTCTTATTTTAAATATCAACTGGACAAAAATAAAATGATTAGAGGAAGAGTTAAGATTTATTTAGACTTAGTTTTGCATACATTTGTTTTCATTAGTTGGTTTCATCAGTGGACTTTGTGTAATTCAAACATTTTTAATATCTTGTGTGATGTAACTTACTGGGAGTTTTAATCCCTTAAAGTATCTTTGGGGGGTGGGGGGGTGCAGTTGCAGCAAAACAGTTATCACTTTATGTTCCACTTTTATGGTGAGCGTTACAGTAGCAACATGCTTAACTGGGCTTACCAGGCTTCCCTATCGCAAGCAACTTCCTTCATCCCTTTATTGGGAAAATTTCTTTCCAGTGCATTCTGCATTTGCTTCTTGGTCTTCTCCCTGTGGACCATGCCATGCATACATCCCGAAGGAAGCCTCTAGAGAACATATTAATTACATGGCCAAAATAATTCTATTGATTCCTTTTGATTAGGCGAAGCAGTTTTTTTTTTTATTGTTGCTCTGCTCACCCTGTTACAGAAAGCAACTCCAGTAATAATGCTCAAGAACATAATTTTGCCACTTGTCTTCATTTTCTCATGCTTTCAGTCACTACCCAGAAAACATGTAGATGTTGGAGAATGAATGGTAAGCCAACAGCTTCATCCATGGACTTGCTAGACTACCATGGTCTAGTACAATGTTTGTAAAGCTTCTGCTGCATCTGTCCTCTTTCATGAGTACACCCCGGGGTTTTTGAACTCTTCCACTTAGAGCAACTATGTGTTTCTTATCTACAGGGAGCAAGCTACTCTTTACTGGGAGAAGATAATAATTTCAGAGTTAGAGGTATTGCGTCTCATCCCAACCACCTTACACATGGCCACAAACTACAGTATTCCATTGTGCACTGGAGATAATTCTCATTGGGTTGAGAGGACAAAGTCATCTGTGAGCAGCATAGTTCCTCACTGTGGGTTCCTTCCAAAACTCAGCTGAGCTGTGATTACTTGTAAATGAAAATTATTAATGGGAGATGAGATGCAACCTTAGAGTAGTCCAGTCCATTGCCTGCATTAAATGACCCCAAGTTCATCCCAGTCACAACTCGCATGCTGCAAATACAGCAAACAGATGGCACATAGCAATGGCTCTGGAACCCATACTGTTAGCACTTTAGATAAGATACAGTGGAGTATATGGTCATATAATTTTTCAGATGTAATAAAAATTATATAATTGCCAAACTCCAAGAATGTTTTATATATCTGCAAGGACAACACTGTGTGGAGCTTTCATGTTTGCTGACCACCCACAAGGCAAAATGTAAGTTTTGCTGAAATGCATGTCACGTGAAAAACAAGAGTAGGATGGACCAAGATGTACTAGTAGTATTGATGTGTTATACATTTCTTGGTATTTTTGTAGCATTTTCTTTCATTAAAGTTTGTCTGATGTAAGTTATGTATTTTAGATTTGCATTTTCCAGATTCATGCAATACCAGTATTCTATTAAGAAATGTTATACAATAATATCCTACTGTTTTAATCACTTGTTTAGATCATGTGTCAAAATTTCTTTTGTGATTAATTATTGTACTAAGTGCTATTTGTACAACTTTGAGGCAAAATTCTATGAAACCCATGCCTTTATTACTGGATGGAATACTCAATTCAGTGTCATTACTAGTCACAGCAGTAATTTAAAGTGTTGTCTGTGGGTGTGTCATTTTTTTTTAATTATAACCTAAATGCCAAATTATTTAATATGTAAAAAATTTGCATATTTCTAATTATATGCAAGAATGAGTGTATACTATTTGGAACTCAAGCATTTAGTATCACAGTAACTGTTGTAGATATATAACAAAAAGGAGTTGTAAGATTATTATACTTTTGCTATCATTTCTCAGAGAGAGGTTTATTTTACATGTTGTTGTCAAATTTGCAACCAGCTGCAGTGTATCTCACTTTAGCTGGATTCAATTGGTATATTTCTAATAAAACATCTATTTATAGTCTTTAAAATGTTTAGACTCATAGCCTAAGAGAAGTTCTTCTTTAAATGCAATTTTTTTTTTAAAGTTGGGTTTTCCTGTGACTGGAAGCTGTTTGAAACTAGATAAAACTGGTGTAAGATTTAGTTCTGCCCAGATAAGAAAATCACCATTTTGTAGTCACAGTCTCGGATAACAAAAGAACAATTCTTTAAAATGTACAGGCTCAGATTGAATTTACAGGTTTATTAATGTTACAGAATGTATTCTCTAGACAACATGAGATATAAGAGCTTCCTATTTTGTCCTCAGAAGTATGTAATATAATCCTTTTTATAAGTGTAAAGTCAGGCTGTGTATGCTTATGCCAGTTGAAGAACCTTGTTTCTTAATACATTTTATATCTTTCTCACTAAAAGTAACTGAGAAAAAGCAAATGATTTCTATTAAGTAGTCTTCTAGGAATTTAGAGCAGGGCATTTCTCTGAAACAAAACTTAAGTTCAGCATTATGGTTTTTGTGAAATATTTTGCTTCATTAAAATATCTGATGCCTTTTCAGTTTGCCATAATAAAGCCCTTTCTTGGTTGCCTTTTTTAATTCATGTGTTTATATCAGGTCTTTGGTAGTATTTAGTCAAATTTTGTATTTGTCCCTTTTACTGCTTATTTTACATCAGGCAATACATACAGTGAATCCGGAAAGTATTCACAGCACATCAATTTTTCCACATTTTGTTATGCTACAGCCTTATTCCAAAATGGATTAAATTAATTTTTTCCCTCAGAATTCTACACACAACACCCCATAATGACAATGTGAAAAAAGTTTTTTTGCAAATTTATTAAAAATAAAAAAATTAAGAAAGCACATGTACAGAAGTATTCACAGCCTTTGCCATGAAGCTCAAAATTGAGCTCGGGTGCATCCTGTTTCCTCTGATCATCCTTGAAATGTTTCTGCAGCTTAATTGGAGTCCACCTGTGGTAAATTCAGTTGACTGGACATAATTTGTCTATATAAGGTCCAACAGTTGACAGTTCATGTCAGAGCACAAACCAAGCATGAAGTCAAAGGAATTGTCTGTAGACCTCCGAGACAGGATTGTCTCAAGGCATAAATCTGGGGAAGGTTACAGAAACATTTCTGCTGCTTTGAAGGTCCCAATGAGCACAGTGGCCTCCATCATCCGTAAGTGGAAGAAGTTTGAAACCACCAGGACTCTTCCTAGAGCTGGCAGGCCACTCCTTAGTAAAAGGCACATAGCAGCCCACATGGAGTTTGCCAAAAGGCACCTGAAGGACTCTCGGACCATGAGAAACAAAATTCTCTGGTCTGATGAGACAAAGATTGAAGTCTTTGGTTTGAATGCCAGGCGTCACGTTTGGAGGAAACCAGTCAACGCTCATCACCAGGCCAATATCATCCCTACAGTGAAGTATGGTGGTGGCAGTATCATGCTGTGGGGACGTTTTTCAGCGGCAGGAACTGGGAGACTAGTCAAGATAAAGGGAAAGATGACTGCAGCAATGTACAGAGACATCCTGGATGAAAACCTGCTCCAGAGCACTTTAGACCTCAGACTAGGGCGACGGTTCATCTTTCAGCAGGACAACGACCCTAAGCACACAGCCAAGATATCAAAGGAGTGGCTTCAGGACAACTTTGTGAATGTCCTTGAGTGGCCCAACCAGAGCCCAGACTTGAATCTGATTGAACATCTCAGGAGAGATCTTAAAATGGCTGTGCACCGACGCTTCCCATCCAACCTGATGGAGCTTGAGAGGTGCTGCAAAGAGGAATGGGCGGAACTGGCCAAGGATAGGTGTGCCAAGCTTGTGGCATCATATTCAAAACGACTTGAGGCTGTAATTGCTGCCAAAGGTGCATCGACAAAGTATGGAGCAAAGGCTGTGAATACTTATGTACATGTGATTGCTCAGTTTTTTTTTTTTATTTTTAATAAATTTGCAAAAACAAGTAAACTTTTTTCACGTTGTCATTATGGTGTGTTGTGTGTGGAATTCAGAGGAAACAAATTAATTTAATCCATTTTGGAATAAGACTGTAACACAACAAAATGTGGAAAAAGTATAGTTGTAATTGTTTAATTTGTAGTGTCACAAATTTGTAAGAGAAGAAATAGTGGCTAGATGAATTTCTTTTTAATACTGTGTTCTACACAGTCCCAGTAATAAAACAAATGCTTCACATTAATTCTTTCATTGCATAGATCACGTCTACAGATGGCCGTACATCCTTTTTCTGTCTGTTTTATACAGTTTCACAGTGGAAATCTTGCACACACCTACAATTAGATGTAAGATGTTGGAGGAAACTGCACACTGGCAGTATCAGTACAAATCATGGCAAGTTTCAGACACAATGGCTATTTGGCTTGTCTTAGCCGATGACAAAATGAGCAGCAACATCTGTTAATACCAAAAAAAAGTTTGTGTTTCAAAGAACAAAGGTCTGTAATTATGCCAGTTAGCATGACAATCAAAATGGCATAATTCTTTGCATTATTAAGAATACACTAATGCTACATCTGTGTCGTTCATTTGATTTTTGAAGCCAACCTACAACCAGTAAAATGAATGTTAAATGCATATTGTATGTCATATATTTGAAAAGAATGTGGACAAACGTAGTTCAGTCTACTAGTTACAAATTTCTGGCATTTGAAAATTTAATCTTTTTGACTCGTTCATTAGTAAGTTTTTTAACCAGCTAATGATGCAAATTTAAATCTTACAACAGCAAATGTTACAAACCTAACAAAGGGATTCTATGATTTTTAAGAGTAAAAAAAGTTCAGAAACCACAAGCGGTCCAAAAATAATTAAAACCTTTAATGGGTTACATTTGAATAAAAGATAGCTGTAATTTTGTTTTGACTGGTTAAAATTAGAATATTAGGTATAGTATTATTGACTAGTTATAATCAGTATTATAACATAGTGTCTATTTAAAGATGTAGTTTACTGTAGATATCCAGCTTCTTTCAATATGTCTTTAAACAAATTAAAGACATATAATTATAAACTCTACAAGTTAAAATGGAACTTACAAATATTTGTAATTGAAAACTATATAGAATTTCACTGGCAAAGTCATTTAATTATCTCTAACCATAATGGAATTGCATACATATTCAATACAAATTATAACTAGTCAAAGTGTAATTACATATTTCTCTAATTAGAATTTTCTGTACTCAATTGTGGTTTTAGATGTTTAAAATAGAAATTAACATGTTACATTAAATACTTGCCATATGTGCCCCCATGTGGCCTGATTATTAATTATTAAGAAAATTATTGTAGAACTGCTTTAATTCTAAACTATGCAGCTATATGTCTACTATGAACTACTAATACAATTTTCATTTATGTTGAAATTTGTCTGGTGTATTTTACAGAAAGAACTTGCACGGTTATGACAAAAATAGTTATTTTTCATCATACTGGTCATTCAGCCTTCCAGAAATTTAGTAAGGAGTTAAAAAGTGAAAAGGTGCCACAATATACATAGTGCACTTTTGAACTTGCAGTTTGACAAGAGAAAGGACAAGGAAGCAAGACTGTTTTTATTTTAAACTGTACCTTTCTATAGTAAACAAAGTCCCAAGGATCTTTACAACTACAGAAGTACAGTATAATTATGTACAGTTATTTTCTACCATCTCAATAAAATTAGGCTTATAATTAAGCCTGCATGCACTAAAGAGTAGCACGTCTTAAAGAAAATCCCTTAGTTCAGTGCTCCAAATTGGTCACAAGAAAAAAATAAATAAATAATAATCGGGACTAGTCTCCTCTAGACTTTCTCGTACACTCGGATATGGGGATGAATATTTGAGGAGTAACCTGCAAGACAATGATTATATTATGTACACTATAGAACCATCAACAACAAATCAAATCAGTACTATATTGAACTATTATTGCAAAATTAATGTTGAATAATTCGAACTCTGCAGCTGCATGAATAAAAAGGTAAAGCACTACTTCCGGTTAATGGAATTAGCCCAAAAGTTGATAGAAATCTACCAGTATGTTTTGTGCCTAATACTTGTATGCAAAATTTAGTTGACCTATGTGAAAGTGTACTCAAGTTACTGTGTTTAAATACACACAGACATAATTCCAAAAATGGTATTTTCAGACTCGGGGAGGTCTACAACGTCAAGATTCATCAAAATCTCAAAAAGGATTTTTTTGGAGGATTACGAAACTTTCCCTATACTTCGTATATGAGAAAGTCAGGGAGGTCGAAATTCATCAAAATCTCAACATCAAATCTTTGGACGATTACAATGCTTTCCCTATACTTTGTATACGAGAAAGTAAAAAACACAAATTGTACTCATAAAAAAAAAAAAAAATAATAATGTCCGCAACAATGCCATTGAACATCATTCAGCTGTTTGTTGCTTAATTACAATTTTACTTGCACTGATGCAGCTTGAACATGAAAAATGAGTGTTCCATAATGTGTCAAAACTTGAATGCAGAGTTACCTGCACAGGTCAAACGTCTTTGAAGATAATGCTGAGTGGAGATCTGGTTAAAACCGAAGCATCCTTGAAAGAGTATGAGGATTTAATAAAGAGCCTATAATAATCATACAGCCTGGAATTTTACAGAACTTGTCAATTTTTGTTTAGTAGCCCATGTGTCTCCTAATTCTGCCAGAATAAAAAAATAAAATATAACTATCAGCTCCTACAGTATTAACCAGGAAAGAAGTAAAATTTGGGCTGTCATGTAGCAACTGAAGTTTAATGTATATACATTTTAGTTTGATTCCGCTCATTTTAAAAATTAAATTAATTAGAATTACACTGGCCAGGACGTGTCTCATTTGAGTTAAATGCAGGGCAGGAACCAGTCCTGGACAGATTGCCAGTCTATTATAGGATACATGTATTGACATACCCATTCATACTTAAAAGGGCCAATTTTGAGTCTCCGATTAACATGTCATTGTTGTCTGCGGGGAAGGTGCAAAATCCACACAGAAACTGTCTTCTGAAGCTGTGATATAGCTGTGCTAATGACTGCAATATTGAATGCAAATATATATCACTTTTTTTCTTTTTTGGAAAGGTTAATGTAGGAATTTTAATATTTTGTTTGGAAATTAACAGTATAAAATGGTTGGTTCTCTTGTATGTTTTGTAATTCAGAAACAATTGTATCTTATGTTTTAATTATGTAACATGAATTTTAACGTGATTTATAATGATGTAAATACAAAACACCATTACAATTGGCATTTATTTCTGATTTTGGCTTGTCTCATATATAGACTCTTTCTAAAAAAGCCAGCACAATGCACTGTAGTGTCCTTACAGGCTTGTGATATTTAGCCTTTCAAATAAACATGGAAACAGAGGATGAAAAAAAAACTTCAAAGTTTAAATCTGTTTTAAACTTTTCTATATAAGGAGAAGATTAAGTTCCTTGAACAAACATATGGATTCAGCTCATACCAGAGGAAAAGGTCACTCACTTCTCATGTGATTTTTTTTTTTCCTCCTTTTTTAATGGGAATGTAAGAGTACACTTTTTGTGATTAATGTGTATCCTGTGTGTGTAAGTTTGTTTTTCTTTTCATTGGGCTCTCCTATCTGAAATTTTGTATTTTATTTCCTGTACAACATTCTCCCGGACAGTTTAACCACCAGAACAAATATATTTCAAGAAATCTACAACACACTGTTTGTAACGCTGCACATTTATTACTGTTTAAGCTGACATGTTTAATTAGTTTTGTAATTTTTTTATTTGATATACATTCTTGTATTTGCTTAATCAGAATACAGTATTATGTATTTGTGGACATAACTATTTGAATGAATATGTGTACATTTCTTTGTAAACAATGGAACCCTTTATTATAGGCTTACATACTCGTACACCTTGCTAGAGTTCCTGTTTCTTGTATGAATTCTAAGAAAGAAAACTTTGACTTGCAGGACAAGAGTGAAATTTCTTACCATTAAAGGTTGCTCTATTGGTTGTGTCCATTGCTTCCCTTGGTGCCTAGCCATTTACTTTAAAGCCTAAAGCAGGGCTATTCAATTACAAATTCAGTTGGGCCAGATTGCCAAACCAAGAAGGTAAGCTGAGCCAGTCATTTTAGTGGCAAAGCAGCTCGTAATGACAAATTTTAAAACCAACACAAACAAATTTATTGAAAAACATAAGGTTTATTCGTTGTTTCTCTTTTAACTTTGGTCAGTTTGCAGAGCAAAAGGTGCATACAAAAAGAGCTGAATTAACAGAATCTGAGGTAGCCCCTATTTTTTCCACTTACAAAAGAAAAAAAACTGACCTAGGCTACATACGTAGCTGACCTATCTGATCACAAAGTGCATAAAACAAAATAGTGCACAGTAGTAGGCTATTAGAAATAACATTGTTTCCTTTAGAAACAAAAACAACTTGCACACATTTGACCCAGGAACATCTCAAAGTGCATAAAATAAAAAGTGCACAGTATTCACAACTATAACAACACTGAGGGAACATATTTTAAATCACCATATGTGATTAGGCATGCCTCTGTTACACATCCCACATTATATTGATGTATTGTAGGCTACAGTTACCCTGCTGACTTAGTGGGAGAAGTGACATTTTTTGTTTTGAACGAGAGCAGTGACTTTAGGCTCATAAGTTGTCAAGTTGTCAATGCAATTCAAAGGCATTGGTGGAGAGTATAGTCAGTCAGGGAGCAACGAGAGTTGCATTTTATGGAGTTCATGTGTGAAAAACTTGACTCGCATGTATATGTTGATCCAAACATAATGAGCATGACGATCACTACTTTCTTAATGTTAGGGAACTGATGTGCGTTGACATCAGTCCAAAACATTGCAGGCCCATTAGTAGAAAGCTCCTGTGCCATGGTTACAGATGACTGCATGTCAACAAGTTCGAGTGTGAATTTCCCCTCGTCAATGGAAGGGACCAGTTTCTTAGCTCTGGCGGATAAGTCCCCTTCTATTGCAACAGTGAACGGGTCTCTGACAAAAACGGCCAACTCTGTGGGCAGATCAAGTCCATCCAATCAACCAGCAAAGTTATTTTTCAACATCGCAATGAAATCTGTCATCACATCCGTGATTTGTGCGGGGGGTAAGATGCATTTGCGGAGTGTCGGAAAATGCAGCATTCAGCCTGTGCTCAAATCATTTGCAAAAAGGTCCAGTTTAACTTGGAATGCGCTCATCTGTTCCGCAAGGTCGATGACAGTTTTGTCTCTGCCTTGTAGTCCCAAATTGAAATCGTTCAGGTGTTTGAATATGTCGCTCAGAAAGCAGGCATCGGCCATGAAGTTGTCGTCCAGTATGCGACTCAAGTGCGTTTCTGCCTTTTTTTACTTGCTGCCGCGGAGGAAAGTTATGATCTCTTCTCTGAGACTTTGCCTTTGGACAGCCACGTCACGTCATTATGCAAAAGAAGGTCGTGGTACTCGGCAGACATTTCTGACAGCAGCATGCGGAATAAGCGGTGTTGGAGGCTTGATGTGGAGCGAATAAAATTAATTATAGCCATAACGCTGTCCATTGTCGTTTTGAGTGCCCCGCTTATTTTGCGCACAACACCGCCTGATGCACAATGCAGTGTAAGGAGATCAACTGAGGTGCAACAGCGGACCAACGTGCTGCCAAACCATTCACTTTCCCTGTCATGGACGGAGCCCCATCTGTCACAAGCATGCACACACGCTTCATATCCAGACCACTGTCTTTAAAAAAGGCGGAAATTTTCCCAAAGACTGTATCGCCAGTTGTGTGTCCTTCTAACGGCAGTAGGCCGAGCAGCTCCTCTCGGAAGCATTTGCCATCAAAAAAACGGACATATATGCACAACTGAGCAGTATCAGTTTTGTCTGTGGACTCATCTACTGCTATAGACATAGTATCAGCTTTCATCAGGTCTCCTAACAGCGTTTCATACACATCTGCAGCAAGAATTTTAACCCTACGAATGTTTGAAGTATCTGACGGGGATACAATTTTTATAGCAGATACCACGCTCATTTTAATTTTGGCGTCATTTATCACCTCATCCACGACAGCCAGCATACAGTCCTTCACGGTTTCAGAGTCTGTGAATGGCCTTTTCTTTTTTGCCAGTATCCAGGAAACACGAAGGGATGCTACAGTAGCTCTCTCTTGGGCTGTGAATGACCACACCATGGTAGTAGTGCTCCGGTTGTAAGATGCAATCAAACTCTGCACTTTTGCAGCCCTCTCTTGAGATCCCTCTGGAAAATTGGTGCGAAAAGTGTGGTGTTTCTCAACATGATGCCTCCACACATTGTAATCTTTAAATACTCCAACGCACTCATTACAAATTAAACACATCGGTTTGGCGTTTGGATGTGGCGGAAAAATAAACAAGTATTTGTCAGTCCAGGCAGGGTTAAACTTACGGTTTTCATTGGCAATTTTACGTTTCAGTGTTGAGAAAGACATATTGATAGTAATCTAAGCTACTATCGGCACGCTCTGCATTGTTTGTGTGTTGCAGGCTACGTAATTTACGTAGGAATGCGCGTTTTTTGGCAGGACCATAGACATAATAAATACTTTATATTTATATTAATATAATATATATATATTCATTAAATTATATTAAATAATTTATGAATAATATATATTAATTTATTATCTATGGGCGGAACTACAGGCCGGGCCACTCGGAGGTTGATTCTGGGCCGCATTTGGCCCGCGGGCCGCCAATTGAATAGCCCTGACCTAAAGACTGGAAATGTCCACTGTATGCCCTGTTCCTTAAAAAAATGAAAATTATTGCTAGAGTAGCATATTACCTTTAGTATTTAAATTGGCTCAGTGCAAGAGGTTGTCGATATTGGGACAGTTGACATTTTTTCACATTCACCAGCCTGAAACCTTTTTCTCCAGTAGAAGATAGCAATAATGCACAATAAGGTTCTGGGGCTAGGTGTCATATACAGTCACTTCAGGAGTTTTAGATAATTTGTGTTTATGCATTCAAACATATTTTATTGCCTTTTATGTTTGAAATGAAATTTAAAGTAGGATTTTGAAGACAGGCATTATAGAATAGATTCTAAGGTGGTGGAAATTTAAAGGCAAATTTTTCTTTTTCAGTAATCCCCACTAGTAACTTGTATTATTCTAAGCAAGTCAGTTTGCATGACAGCTGTATAGAGTTATACACAAGTAATGTATCATGTTTATCAAAAACGTGTTTATAATTACGACAGTATGTATAACAAAACCTTTGGGGAGTGAGTTGACATATAGGGGCTAATATTTTAAGAGATTTAACAAATAGAGAGCAAATATTTCCCATTTATTATGTTACATGGTTACTCCTCCTTCTGTCAACAAGGTTTTCGATACGGTTGTGGATGATGCAATCATAAATTTAACACTACTGAGATACTGTCTGAAAAAGGTCAATATTTGTTTTTCTTACACTGCTTTTATTCAGCTTAGAGTTTTATGACATAGATGTCTTGTGACAGTGACCAAGTGACCATTCACCAGAAAGCAATTCTCTTTATAAAGTTTTTTTTTTTTTTTTTTAGTTTTCTTAATACAGAATGTGAAAGAAGTTGCATAACAACAAGGTTCCAATTGAGAAAAGGTCAGTTTGTAGATTATCCAGGAAGGGCTAACATAAGGGAAAATATGACCTCCTTTTCTTGTGGAAAAACAATGAAAATCATATATTTCCTTAGTCGTGAAACTCTGCTTTGCTGTTTATGCACTTGTGGCAAAAACATACCTTTTGATAGGTAATAACAGTGAGAAATCTTTTGAGTTTGCAGTAATCTCTTCTGAACTTAGACAAATGTAACATTACATTTCTCTTTTCCAAGGCTGTGTTGCACAGGAGCCAGTGGTGACAGTCTGATGCAGAGGAGTATTTTATTTATTCATTTTTGCATGATTAATTGAATTCAACACATTTTTTGCTTTAAATTAATTTGATTTTCCTTTGCACTCATCTAACAGTGCAGCTGACCCACAGCTTGCTCAGGACTGACTCCAGGAATAAGTGACATGAATTGAATTCAAGACATATCCTGATTTTATGGACAGCATATCATGACATTGTGAGACATGGAAAGTATGTGGTCTCGGAATTAGCCTGATTTATTTTGACTAGACTTGGGCACAAACTAGATCAGGTTGTGTCAGAGTGTGATTCATTTGGAATGAGAATGGCATGCTCTGTGCAGGTTACTGGTAAGCAGCTGTTTTAAGTGCTGATTATCAAGCACTTTGAGATCTTGCTCGTGTATGTAGGATGTGATGATTGTGAAGTTGGTCAGCAAATCTGGTTCAACGGTTTTTCCAATTTTTATTTATTTTACTAAACTGATAGTAATATTTCAAGTAATTTCTTGAATAAAACTTTAACAGAGCCATGTATTCAATCCAAAGCTTGATCCCTTTTGAACATGTTCCCCAGTCATTCACGAGAGGATTTATTGAAATTGGATTACTTAATAATAATTTAGCAGAAATATGTGTCTTGATGTTGTGGGCATACAGCTGGATATCTGACATATATATTATGTGATACGAGTAAAAGGATTTATTTTTTATGGATGCCCCAAGATTTTTTTTTCTTTCTTTTAGACAGTGAGTTTTGTCTTTTACATGTTCTGTTAAGTTTTTTTTATTTTTGATTTAATTGTTGCATTAAGGTAACAAGAAAATATGGGCATCTTCCTTTCAAAGCTTTATTTTAGTTTAAATGTTGGATCTGTTTTTTTAAGTATTACTAATATTTCAAATTATTATAATGGTAATAAGTGAGCTTGATTGTTGCCTTGTGCTTAAAGTGCTAGAATATACAACATAAGGGTTGCTCATTGAAACACTATTATACAGTATATTCACTGCACGATTTTGAGTATTTATATTTGAATTAATTTAATAGACAAGAAAGGATTGTTTAATCCTGCTGTACAGATGTATAAACAGCTGTGCTACTGTGATGTTTAGGTAACTTTGGATGAAAGAATAAGCAAAAAACAAATTGTGTAGTTCAAACACTGGTGTACAGTGGATTTCTGTTAAAGCTTAATGGCTTTAATATTTCGCAGTGGCAGGATAATTTTTTGATCTGATATCCATTTACAGTTAGAGATGCATGGAGCTGACACACCAGGGCCTCATGTCTAATGCCGTGCGCAGAACTCACACTTTAACATGGCGTAAGCACAAAAGCGGGAATGTGCGCACGCACAGAAAAATCTAGATGCATAAATCTATGCGTAAGCAAACTTCCATGTTCTTCCGCTACATAAATCCCAGTCAGCGTGAAAAGTAACGCACATGGCTGCTGTCCCGCTCCAACTCCTCCCATAATTACGCCTTTTTGAATATGCAAATCAATATAAATAGTCCTTAAGCTCAGCCTCATGTTAAAAGACAATGGGAAAAGCACAGGGGAAAATAGAAGAATTTCAGCGAATAGCAAGTGGAGACAAGGAGAAAAACATACTATTTGTTAGTTTAAACAGTGATATACAGTAATCTCTCCTCGATCGCGGGGGTTGCGTTCCAGACCCCCCCGCGATAGGTGAAAATCCACGAAGTAGAAACCATATGTTTCTATGGTTATTTTATATATTTTAAGCCCTTATAAACTCTCCCACACTGTTTATAAATATTCCCCGCAGAGTTATACAGCATAATCCCTTTGTATTCTCTTAGATATTAGGTAAGATTCATTGAAATTATGTATATAAACACACTGTTTATATACAGTAAAACCTAAATATTATTTTAAAGATATTGAGTGTCTCCGATAGCACATATGTTACAGCCACGATAGACATGTTACAGCCATTACAATACAAGAAAAATAGTATAGTAAATGTGTGTACAGTGACACTAAACGCACGTACATGTACTAAACACTGTAAGTAGAAAATTAATTATGGTTACTCACCAACAATGACACGATGACTTGTCCGATAACAATGAGTTTTATTTTACTGCACAACAAAGGAGAGCGTTACAGCCCTTAAAGGAGCCTCTTCAGGCAAATGTGTAGCACTGCCGTTGTTCTTCTTCTGGCAGTCTTCAATGCAAACCCCTAAAGCAGATTCCATCCAGACTAGTGCCTTATTACATCCACTTACAACTCGTTTTGCACCCTGGTTAAAAGGACACTGCGGCACGTAGATCTTATATTCCTTTCCTACTTTTTAAATAAAAAGAATCGTAGCCTTCAACAAATCCAAAACGTTTACCTTTTCAGGCAATCATTAACATCTTCCGTTTGCACTTGGGCACGGCCCCTGAAGCAGTAGCAGATCGTTTTGGAGCCATAATGAAGGGCTTGACTATGCACAAAGATAAACACAAAAGAGCACAACTCTTTACACAGCGAAACACGTTGATGCTGAATGAGTGAGACGAGACTTCCCAGTTAACACTGCATTCAGCAGGCAGGAACTCAACTGCGTGCTCTGATTGGTTAGCTTCTCAGTCATCCGCCAATAGCGTCCCTTGTATGAAATCAACTGGGCAAACCAACTGAGGAAGCATGTACAAGGAAGTAAAAAGACACATTGTCCGCAGAATCCGCGAAGCAGCGAAAAATCCGCGTTATATATTTAGTTATGCTTTCATATAAAATCCGCGATAGAGTGAAACCGCGAAAGTCAAAGCGCGATATAGTGAGGGATTACTGTAATCAACAAAAGGAAGTTGATCGAGTGACAGAGTGTCGGAAAAACTCGAAAGCTCAAGTTCACAAAGTCGGGCACTGCCCGAAATAAAAAAGTTGTCAGATATCAAAGTCACCATGAAAAGGCCAGTTGTAGCCTACCGTCTGAGTGTCATATGAAAGCTTATTAGGGTACAGACAAAAAAAAATAGGCACACAGTGGGGGGGAAAAAAGCATGAAATGTCAACTTTAATCTTGGAATTTCCACTTTAATTACGTAGTTTATTTTGTCATTAAAGTAGAACATCATAAACTTCATCTTAAAATCGTTTAATTTACTGATTTCTCAAATCCCATCGTAACTAAAGTAGCACGTTAAATGTTTTGTATTTGATCTTCAATGTGTCTGTGTATGAATCATTACGTGCTTCCGGGCTTTCTCTTCCTTCGACAGGACACAATCAATTACATTCGTGATATTACAGCTCTCTGAATAATTAAAATACTGAGATGTATACATGATACCATTTTCATGATGATAGGAGTTAAATCATGTTATTAAACATGGGAACACGGTGGCGCAGTGATTGATCATGTCTCACGCAAGATACTTGCTGCGCCATGTGCGACCTTTGATGAAATACTTTATTGTAGCAGTACTGTCTCTTTCAAATGTACTAACCCCTAATTCCTGTCCTTTCTCCAAATACCCAATCGCCATACAATCAACTCTGTAATAAACGTTAAGCCATCTGTAAGCTTAGAGCGTCAATTCTTCAAAACTTTTAAGGAACATTGAAATATCTTTGTAGTACATGTTTAATAATTATATCCATCTATCCTTCCAGTGCTGCACCAGCACAAGCAAGAATACAGCAAGAGGCAGGAACAATCTGTGAACGGAGCACAAGCTCCTAGCTAGCGTTGCGGCACCGTGTCCTGGCATGTTTAATTATTAACAATATAGATTATTTAAATTAAGGTAAAGTGTTATCTGTATAATATAAGAAACATTTTTGCTGCATTGCATCTTAAAAATGATATAGTCATCATATGTAAATATTCGCTTTATAAAATGGTTCAGGTTGTTATAACTGTAGTGCAAGTTTACAGTGAGGTAATTGTACTTATAAGTACAAACAATTCTACAAGGAGCACCTGATGGACTGATTGAGTACGTTTATAGTTCTTGGGATGAAACTGTTTCTGAACCACAAGGTCTGTACATTGATTCCCCACTCAGATACAGTGATATAAATACTCTGAGTGGTGCAGTGAGAGTAATATGGAAAACGATGATCCGCTGTTAATTACAATCAGGTGCATTAAACTAATACACTGAAATTAACCACATATCGTTTATTTATAAAGCCGCGTCAGGGATGTGGATCTGAAAAAGAAAGGGTAACCAAACGGGAACAGTAGCACTGCTTTGACGCTGGGTGCTGCCAGTCTGCAAAACCGAGCGGAGAACTTGTGTATGCCAGGGTGTGAGGTACCATGGAAATGTGCTTGGCTTTACGCCAAGTTTAGGTTTTATACATTGTGATTTGAGCGTGGAAATGTTTGTATGTAACATTTCTGTGCGTACGCACCGTTTGTACATGAGCCCCCAGGTCATGTTGTCTGTTTTTTCTTTTAGAGGTGCTGTTGATTCTTTTTTAAACACCTGTTATGTTTTTCAGTGAATTACAGTGGATAAAATTGAAATGCTGTTGAAATGTTTTGAGGATATTAAGTATTGGATGGCACACAATTTCTTGCAATTAAACGAAAATAAAACAAGTCTTTATCTTTGGTCCTACCACATCAGCAGTTTAAATCGGCAAATAGTTAGGACCTTTGGCATTAATGATTCATAATGATGTAAGACACCTAGGTATCATCGTTGAGTCATCACTAAGTTTTGAAAAACAAATCTCCATGGTAATAAAGTCCAGTTTTTACCAACTGTGACAAATTTCTAAACTAAAATCTTTCTCATTACAGAAGGACTTGGAAACAGTCATTCATGCCTTTATTACATCTCACCTAGATTACTGTAATTCCTTATATGTGGGTCTGCCAAAATCTGCCCTGTCGCGCCTTCAGCTGGTTTAAAACGCGGCAGCTACATTTTTGATTGGGTTGAGAAAACGGGATCACATCTCCCCCATTTTAGCCTCTCTCCACTGGTTACCGGTGAAGTGACGCATTGATTTTAAAATCTTGTTGTTTGTTTTTAAAGCCTTGCATGGTCTTGCTCCAAAATTATATCTGTGACCTCCTTCACCCCTATGTGCCACCAAGAGCACTGAGGTCATCTGGATGAATGCTCCTTGTAGTGCCAAGATCTCGGCTGAAGTCTAGGTGAGACAGAGCTTTTTCAGTTGTTGCTCATAGGCTTTGGAATGTCTTTCCTCTGCACATCAGGTCTTCATCCTCGATCGAGGTTTTTAAAAGTCGGTTTAAGACCTACTTATTTTCTTCTGTCTTTCATTGTGTATGATGGGATTATGGTGGATGTTACAATTGGTTGTTTTATTAATCTGCTTTTGCATGATTGATTGTATTGTGTTTATTTTAATGCTTTTTTGTACAGCACTTTGGCACAACCGCTGTTGTGCGGATTATAAATAAACTAGCAAAATACCCGCGCTTCGCAGCGGAGAAGTAGTGTGTTAAAGAAGTAATGAGAAAGAAAAGGAAATATTTTGAAAATAACATGACATGATTGTCAATGTAATTGTTTTATCACTGTTGTGAGTGATGAGTTTTGCTGTTATATATATATATAACTCCGTCCATCCTCTTCCGCTTATCCGAGGTCGGGTCGCGGGGGCAGCAGCTTAAGCAGAGAGGCCCAGACTTTCCTCTCCCCGGCCACTTCTTCCGGGAGAATCCCATGCTCCCAGGCCAGCCGGGAGACATAGTCCCTCCAGCGTGTCCTGGGTCTTCCCAGTTGGACGTGCCCGGAACACCTCACAAGGGAGGCGTCCAGGAGGCATCCTGATCAGACTCCTCTCGATGCGGAGGAGCAGCGGCTCTACTCTGAGCCCCTCCCGGATGACTGAGCTTCTCACCCTATCTTTAAGGGAAAGCCCAGACACCCTGCGGAGGAAACTCATTTCAGCCGCTTGTATTCGCGATCTCGTTCTTTCGGTCACTACCCATAGCTCATGACCATAGGTGAGGGTAGGAGTGTAGATCGACTGGTAAATTGAGAGCTTTGCCTTACGGCTCAGCTCCTTTTTCACCACGACAGACCGATGCAGAGCCCGCATCACTGCGGATGCTGCACCGATCCGCCTGTCGATCTCACGCTCCATTCTTCTCTCACTCGTGAACAAGACCCCGAGATACTTGAACGCCTCCACTTGGGGCAGGATCTCTCCCCCAACCCTGAGAGGGCACTCCACCCTTTTCCGGCTGAGGACCATGCTGTCGGATTTGGAGGTGCTGATTCTCATCCCAGCCGCCACACTCAGCTGCGAACCGATCCAGAGAGAGCTGAAGATCACGGCCTGATGAAGCAAACAGGACAACATCATCTGCAAAAGCAGTGACCCAATCCTGAGTCCACCAAACCGACCCCTTCAACACCCTGGTTGCGCCTAGAAATTCTGTCCATAAAAGTTATGAACAGAATCGGTGACAAAGGGCATCCCTGGCGGAGTCCAACTCTCACTGGAAACGGGCTCGACTTACTGCCGGCAATGCGGACCAAGCTCTGACACCGGTTGTACAGAGACCGAACAGCTCTTATCAGGGCTCCGTATCTCCCATACTCCCGAAGCACCCCCACAGGATTCCCCGAGGGACACGGTCGAATGCCTTTTCCAAGTCCACAAAACACATGTAGACCGGTCGGGCAAACTCCCATGCACCCTCCAGGACTCTGCTAAGGGTGAAGAGCAGGTCCACTGTTCCGCCACCAGGACTAAAACCACACTGTTCCTCCTGAATCCGAGGTTCGACTATCCGACGGACCCTCCTCTCCAGAACCCCGAATAGACTTTTCCAGGGAGGCTGAGGAGTGTGATCCCTCTATAGTTGGAACACACCTCCGTCCCTTTTAAAGAGGGGGACCACCACCCCGGTCTGCCAATCCAGAGGCACTGTCCCCGATGTCCATGCGATGTTGCAGAGACGTGTCAACCAAGACAGTCCTACAACATCCAGAGCCTTAAGGAACTCCGGCGATCTCATCCACCCCGGGCCCTGCCACCAAGGAGTTTTTTGACCACCTCGGTGACTTCAGTCCCAGAGATGGGAGAGCCCACCTCAGAGTCCCCAGGCTCTGCTTCCTCATTGGAAGGCATGTTAGTGGGATTGAGGAGGTCTTGAAGTACTCCTCCCACCGACCCTAACGCCCGAAGTCGAGGTCAGCAGCGCACCATCCCCACTATATACGGTGTTGACACTGCACTGCTTCCCTCCTGAGACGCCGGACGGTGGACCAGAATCTCCTCGAAGCCGTCCAAAGTCGCTCTCCATGGCTCTCCAAACTCCTCCCATGCCCGAAGTTTTGCCTCAGCAACAACCGCAGCGCTCCGCTTGGCCTGCCGGTACCTATCAGCTGCCTCCAGAGACCCACAGGACAAAAAGTCCTATAGGACTCCTTCTTCAGCTTGACGGCATCCCTCACGCGGTGTCCACCAACGGGTTCGGGATTGCCGCCACGACAGGCACCGACCACCTTGCGGCCACAGCTCCGTCAGCCGCCTCAACAATAGAGGCACGGAACATGGCCCATTCGGACTCAATGTCCCCACCTCCCTCGGGACGTGGTTGAAGTTCTGCCGGAGGTGGGAGTTGAAGCTACTTCTGACAGGGGACTCTGCCAGCCGCTCCCAGCAGACCCTCACAACACGCTTGGGCCTACCAGGTCTGACCGCATCTTCCCCACCATCGAAGCCAACTCACCACCAGGTGGTGATCAGTTGACAGCTCCGCCCCTCTCTTCACCCGAAAGTGTCCAAGACATATGGCCGCAAGTCCACGACACACCACAAAGTCGATCATCGACCTGAGGCCTAGGGTGTCCTGGTGCCAAGTGCACATATGAACACCCTTATGCTTGAACATGGTGTTCGTTATGGACAATCCATGACGAGCACAGAAGTCCAATAACAAAACACCGCCGGGTTCAGATCGGGGCCATTCCTCCCAATCACGCCCTTCCAGGTCTCACTGTCATTGCCCATGAGCATTGAAGTCTCCCAGCAAAACGAGGGAATCCCAGAAGGTATGCCCTCTAGCAACCCCTCCAGAGACTCCAAAAGGGTGGATACTCCAAACTGCTGTTTTATTTATTTATATATATTTATATATATATATATATATATATAATATAAACTGCTCAAAAAAATTAAAGGAACACTTTGAAAACACATCAGATCTCAATGGGAAAAAGAAATCCTCCTGGATATCTATACCGATATAGACTGGGTAATGTTAGGAACGAAAGGATGCCACATCGTTTGATGGAAATGAAAATGATCAACCTACAGAGTCCTGAATTCAAAGACGCCCCAAAAATCAGAGTGAAAAAATTGTGGCAGGCTAGTCCATTTTGCCAAAATTTAATTGCAGCAACTCAAAATTGTACGCAGCACTTTGTATGGCCCCTGTGTTCTTGTATACATGCCTGACAACATCGGTGCATGCTTCTAATGAGATGACAGATGGTGTTGTGGGGGATCTCCTCCCAGATCTGGACCAGGGCATCACTGAGCTCCTGGACAGTCTGAGGTACAACCTGGTGGCATTGGATGGACCAAAACATAATGTCCCAGAGGTGTTCTATTGGATTTAGGTCAGGAAAGTGTGGTGGCCAGTCAATGGTATCAATTCCTTTATCCTCCAGGAACTGCCTGCATACTCTCACCACATGAGGCCAGGAATTGTCGTGCACCAGGAGCCACTGTACCAGCATAGGGTATGACAATGGGTCCAAGGATTTCATCCTGATACCTAATGGCAGCCAAGGTACCTTTGTCAAGCCTGTAGCTGTCTGTGTGACCCGCCATGGATATGCCTCC